>NC_053410.1:16089723-16701390 GCF_016859285.1 Xiphias gladius
TTGTATGACAACATATACATTACACACTCTTTTATGAGAAACTTTATGCACTGGTGCATTTGGATGGAAGCAATGGTGCATTTGTATCCAAAGCTACAGCTCAAACCCAAGAGAGACAACAGAAATAGAGAATGTCTTCCGCAGCTGGATTTAAATAATAAAACCAGAAATAGGTTTCTGCCCAGTGCTGCAGTGATATTCTGTAAGTTTATGTGTTCCTCAGCAGATATGTAATTCACATAATAATGGCTGTAAAATCCCTACCATGACTGCGATAACCAGTCAGAACCAGTTTAATTTACGAGATCGAGCTCAAGTATATAATATGCATAACTATTTCACATATGCTAATAATAATAATAATAATAATGATGATAATAATAATAATGATAATAAGAAAAACAAATTAGCCACAAAAAACATGATGATGAGTGTAAGTGCTAATTATGTCATTCAGGATTAATTAATGATAAAAATGAGGGCACAAAACCAGATATACATTATAAACCTAATGAGAAGGAAGACAATTTTATCATTTGACCCTGTGTCTCTCTCAGGGGAAATATACAAATGTAGTAGTCATTAACGATGCAGCCATAATGTTAAGTAGCTGGTCTACTTGTGTCATATTCCCGCTATGGCAAAGTCAAGTGATTCCCTCTCTCCAATTTATCATTGGCTTTTACTGGCAACATACAATAGCAGCTTCTTTACAGGGCTGGGCATTATGCGAAAGGTTGCACACACTGCACCACACACATAAAACGCGATTCTGTTAGGGAGCATTCTACATGATGCACTTTTGTTCCATAGGATTATTCATTGTTTGCCTGTACACTTGTAACACAAGTAATGTGTTGCTTATCTGCAAATCAGATTCTGCAAAAATCATTTGTCCGTGCTTTGTGATCACACTTCTGTTGATGAGGAAAAAACCCTCAAATGTTTGTTTTAATGGCTAGATGGAAACAATCAGGGTAATTGCCCTCCTGCTAATTTGAAACAGCCTTCCAGGACGTCTCCCTAAGGCAATCACACAAATACAACTCCAGGTAAGACTAATTACAGGTATGGAACTCAAGAAAGCTGTTTTGTAGACACACACAGATAAATTAAGGCACATTTAAGAATGCAAACGTGAAATGCAACCTAATGTCCAGAGAGGACATCCATCACCATCCTTGGGGTGCCCTGTGTGCTTCTGAGGTCATTCTCCCGACATTAGCATAACAGGACGTGATCAGCGGGTGATTTCAGAAAATTACATTTCCCCACTGTTTACTTTCAAGTCACAAGAACATAACAGGATCCTAATGAAAAGACTGAAATGATCCAATATTCACAATATTAACAAACATCACAATATTGTCACAAAACTCTGATGCCGAAGGCATTTGAGGCATATTTTGGTGCTTAGTAGAGCAGCTTTTTATTTGGCCTGCTAATGCTGCAAAGACTGCCCCTGTGAGACATGGACAGCATGCTCACAAAGCAAACAGGATGATGTTACTTGATGAACTCTCATGAGCACATTGAATGCTCCACCAGGCAAATTTACATTGGTCTTGCTCGCAGGCAAAGATGACTATTTTAAGAGATGCATTCTGTATGACTATTTTACTTGCTCTAGTACTATATACCTAAGAATATGCCCCACAGTCCCACATCATCATCAGCACCACAACACACACAGACATATAAACACAAAACCACAATGGATTCTATTACAAATAACAAACAAACATATGAGTGAATCAGAAGTAAAAAGAGGCTGGGGTTTGTCTAACACAGAGATAAAGCACTATGCAATTTCTTATTGGATCCCCGTGCACCGTTCACTGCTGGGTCTCATAGGACCAACAATAGCAAATTCCCAACTTGAGGTAAACAAACAAAAATGTATTAATATTTCATGTTCTCCAAACACACAAAACCACAATATGGCTGTGATCATTTTTACTCAATCATCATTTATGCATTTCTTCATCTGGCTAATGCTCTAATCATAAGTGATTTGTCATCTCTAACATCCTCATTTAGACTGTCTGGTGTGTGACTATTTCACTGCAACTGCAGCACTGCAACTTTCTTGCGGATCCCCGCTGAAATATTACGTGCAATGTAATGGGACCTTGCAAATATTTTCAGCACATCACCTTTACACAAAGGTATCTGTTAAACCTGATGGTAGGTGTTTGTCTTTACAATCCTATTTGAACAAGCTTCCCTCACAGTCCCCTGCAAAAAATTAATAATGAGGGAGGATCATCATTAAAATATTACTATTGCATAAAACATCTATAAGTATTGGCAACAGATGGCAGTAAAACATCACGCACTGCGCTGGTGCCCTTGCAACAGTTTTCACTGGCTGATAAGCAAGATGTCACTTTTTTATGGCTTATTATTCTAATGATATTTCAGATTCTTACAAAAAAGTAAATGATAATGTGGAACATGGTAGTGGTGAGATTATAATTTGCAAGTCACTTAGTGATTTAGAGTCAAGAATCTATTAGTTCTGCAACTAGAGAATATGCTCAGTAGAGTTTCATACCTGAGAGCAGATAGAATGTAAATGGGTTACACATGTTACATATAAAGGAACCACCACCTATTACTTTGATATTCTTTTTAGCACGACAGGTTTCAGAGTTAAGCATCAGATATGACTAAAGAGAAAGAAAATAAACCCTCCATATAATCATTTACTATTCCGAAATGTAACATCGCACCGAAGCAACTACTGCAAAAGATGTCAGGACGGATCTGTTTGTTGGTTTTTCCTTGAGTGCAACAAGCTCTATATCACACCATAATCTACACCTACATTGACAGTAATGCCTGCTCTGGCTCTGGTGCAGTGACTTTCTCACACGAAGCACTGCAGCATTTGCTGCATAATTTGTGCTGTGACTGGCAAGCCTCAATTAATTTGGGGAGTCTGTGTTCTATCATTATATCTCCACCAATACAATTAGACAGCACACAGCAAGCCTCTTGGCATTGTGGGGCTTCACAAAAGAAATTCAAAGTGAGCAGGCAGGGCAGCTGGTTGCTTCTTCAATGAATCTTTTATGGCAGTACGTATCAATACAACACTGAACATAGTGTGACTGACATATGAGGCGTCAGATTTGGCATCGTGTCAAGAGGATGTGGATTTAAAAACAAAATGCTCAATATTAAGACCTAATTTTTCACCCTGTTGCACACATGCCACGAAATTTTCCCAAAATAAATGTTCCCTTCCTGATAAATCTTCCAGTACTTAAAACACAGTGGGAAAGTGCTAGAGATGGGTTCTGTCCACACTCTTAGTGTAATTGGGAAAAAGTAATGAATGACTGTTTACTAATTACTTTTCCAAATTGCAAGGGAATTACTTCACCCATTGCTCAGATAAACCTTAATTACAGCTGTGATTCTTTTAGTTTTAAGTTAGCTATAGGTCTATATGCATACTCATATGTGTTTCTGACCTGGAAGTCGAACTCAGAACACTGAGCTTCTCATGTTTTTGTGACGTTAATTCAAAGAACTCGTCCAACGATCTGAAATTGGCTATTATTTTGAAATTCTTTGCTTCTCACAGCACTCCTCTGTTTTCTTCCTCTTACAGCAGCGGTTGCTCGGCAACATTTCACAACCTCATGTGTATTTTTACATCAAAACAATATTCAATGGTCAGTCAATAGACTATTAAATATATACGTTTTCTAAAATTCATGAAATAACTGTTAGAATTCCATATACAAGTAGTAGCATGTTTATAATATCCTAGATGCTATGTCCCGTGCTGTGTGCAGCTTTAAAGCAGGAAAATACACTGCTTGGGTGAGACTTGAGGCAGGTGAGGCTGGCTGACTCAAAAATTTGTAACCTACGTGAAAACACAAGTTACAAACTTTTAAGGAGACAGATTCCGCTGTAGGAGTGGAACGGCAGGACTGATAGAAAAGCTGTGTTGGTTTTAGTAGAGTTTTGGAACGCTGAATTTCTACTTAAGCCTACTTTAATTATACATAATGAGCTCATTTGCAAAGATACACATTTTTTTTTTTCCACTTTTGTCAAAGTCTGAGAAAATAACAGTGGTGAGGGTAGCAGGGTCATCTCAGACTGAGCTACATACGTCAACTTCTCAACAGAAAGCGTTACAAACTTGGGAATAAAGTTTAAGGACATGGGGAAATCTAACGAAAGTCGTTACTGAGTTGCATTATAGGAATTTTAGGATCCAGTTTTCTTAGAACTTGCTCTATATGTAATAGAAGTCAGGACATCTGGGCCTCTGCTTCATCAATCATCCATTAGTCATAGGCTTGATTGATTGCTCCCTGGTTCATCTTGTCCACATGTCAAAGTGTCTTTGAGCAATACACTGAACCCCAAATTGTTCCTGATGAATGTGTACAGGGGAAAAAAATGAGGTCGGTGAAATGACTGTAATGTAAATTCAGTGTTTAAGCACATTTTTATTGGAAAAACGGTGGTGGTGCACGTGTTTTTGGTTGGAGTGAGAGCATTGTGAATCAATTTAACAGACATAAGTCAAGCAAGAAACAAATCAAGTCAGAATTATAAAAAGACATGCAACAATACTCTATCCCATCACCAGACAAGCATACAGGCAAGCTACTTTGGGCATTTTACTTTCTTTGATTGAGCATGACATTGACATTTTCATAGCATCCAACTAAGAAGTTTAGAAAATTGTGAGAAAATTGCTGATGTGATGGCCAAATATTCATGCACGGCTCGTAGTGAAATGGAATATTTAGTTCATTTTAAACAGATAATAATGTGACAGTCTACGAAAACATCAGCATAAACATCAAACCCATGAGTTGCTAGACACAAAATCCTCCGTCATTAAAAAGAACATTCCCAGTAAGTAAGAACCATATTTGAGACTTGAGACACTTCACCCATTCCTTTGACTGGAGAGACACAAAGCACCCATAAAAGTGGTATAAATTTGAATAATAGTATGTGCCAGGGACGCGGAGTTTACTTATGACAAGGAAAAAAATGTGATGCCACAGAATGCTATGCATCATCCTTGTTGATCTTTGACTGTGTGTGAAAGACAATGACTCCAACGGTGCATGCTAAGCACAATGGGATTCGGCCAATAATGTACACAGCCTCACAAATGACCTGGGGAGCATTTGGAGTCTGCCACTTCAAAACTTTAATCGCAGCAGTATTGCCCCAAAGTCCTCAAAGGAAAACTTCCCAACATCAAAAACCAATCCAACAACAAACATATCCTATCCAAATGAAAAATGACACAGCTTACCCCCTGCACACTCCCCCTTTGTGGAATTATATGGCAGTACAAGGCATTTCAGTACTGGCCTTTTGTCTTGCCAACTTTACAGTCCACTATATATTGGAGTGCTACAAATGCTTTGTTAAAAAAAAAAAAAAAATGCGGTTAAATATTTCTAGAAGAAAACATAATTTAGAGTTCCTGTGTTATGGCATTGTTATGTGTACTTCACAATTACATTAATTCTCCCTGTCTATTATGCATTCTTTCACTGGAAAACACAACACACCGGAACATCATTACATTAAAAAAATCGATATTGATAGTGTGGCTAAATATATGTAAGTTACTGCAGTTTTAGACAGCTTATAAAGTGGAAGTATATTAAATGCAAGCTCTTCTATACTCATTTTAAAGAATGGTCTACTTAGTATTTTTCATGTATATGGCAGCCTGTTTAGATTGTTTTGATCGTTTTAGTGCCATTGTGCTCTACAAAAGCCGCTCTATAAAAAGGAGAATGTTATTCATTCAGTTATGTTTACTGTCAGAACAGGCTGCTAAATTCTTGAGTGAACATTCACAATGTTTTTCATCCCTTTGTTGGGGTTGATTAGCAAGATAGAGTTGTGTAAGACTGTTGAACAACGGTCCTCTGGGGATCAAAGAGGAAAACTAAAACTCCGTCACTGGGTTTAATGTTGAAGTTTGGTATACATTCAATTTCTAATTTATTGAGATACATTACCTACATTTTGTTCACACTGTAGGGAACACCATGTAGAGCTAAAACATTTGAGAAGCAGTAACACCTGTGTGACCACCCACTGGAGGGCTTTTAATGTCATTGAAATAAGCCCTCCACGTTGTTTAATGTATTGTTTGGTACTCCTGCTCTTAAGTACTCGTTGCAGCAATTATGTCATTATCAAAACTACAGTGCAAAAAGGCTCAGCATGGATATGCATGAAGAAAGTGAAGTGCTATACTCTCTCACGGTATGGTACTGCCAAGTTGAACAGGGGTGTCACACCATCTCTTTATGTCAACAATGCTGCATCAGCCAAGCGTATTACATGAGCAAGTCAAAATGGTGTATCTGTATTTGTATGAAATCAAAAGGCAAGTGTTTCCTTTTCCCGATGTTCTGTGTGTCAGCAGAACAGCGCTTGACTATTCATGACAATGACAATAAGATTGGTGGGTTGAAAATAACAGTGTGTGAGTACTGAAAGAGAGAAAACAAGAAGAAAAAAGAGGGAGAGGAGTCTGTTACAGTGACATCAGGCAATTTGGATTTTCCCTGTCTGGTCACTGAAGCTTGGATTATTTACAGCTAAATACAACCACTGCCCTGCACTGCACAGATGCTGACGACAGCAAGTCGCAGCAGTTGTGTTCAGTGCTGCCTACTACCATCCAAGGAAAGCAGGTATTCACTGCTCAAACATGACTAGATGATCTCATGCGCTCATGTGCATATGAATAAAATTGCTGAAGCGATCAGGAAGAAATGGAGGCAGCAGCAGGGCCTCTCTCATTTCTCCCACTGGCTCACTCTGCCCCACGGTGCCTGAGTTGTAAGCCTGTGTGCGCACTTCGGGGACAGAAGATCAGCTGTGCATGGGGAAGCATTGTGATCAGACCCATTTGGATGAGGCAATCAAGCAGTGTAAATGCAAATGCATGTGTATCAGTTTCAACATTTGGTACCAAATCTTTTGCCAAATACGTAGGAGTCGACTGTTTTTCCCTGATAATCCAAACGAGGAGCTGCATTTGTTGCTTGTAACTTTTAAGGAAGAATCTGATCCAGGGAGGTGCCTTAAAAATTAAGTCTAGTGACAAGCACAGTTGGAAGAGATAATTGCTTTTGATTATTACATTGTTATCTAACTAAGCTACTTTCATCTGACTCCGGCTTTGTTACTGCTGTGCAGTTCATGCACTGTAAACCAGGTTCCTGGGGCACAACATAAATGCTTTTATTTACTGGGTTATGCTGGATTTTTGTTATACAGTCAATCTAAAGGTCTGTTATGGTCTATTGTTTCTTAGCATCATAATGAACATCATTTTTAATTTAGTTAGCAAAGACAGCATTCTATACAAAAATAAACTTCATTCTCCACTTACATACCCAAAATTATAACCCACCCCCTTAAATACTTCATTCAGCCTTGCAACAATTGGTTGACAAAAATTGCTCGATCTAATTGAATTTGTGACGATAACTAGCTATTTAAAATGGTATGTGAATATAATTGTACTGCTAAATGTAATTTAAAGTTATGTAAATGTTTTAATGAATTGTGCAGGTTTGCATTTGACTTTAGACATTCAACTATGATAATCTGGACAGGTATGCAGTGTCATGACTACACTGATGAATCATTGAGCTGGGTTGGCTCTACAAGGCCTCATCATGTATGCATGAACTTTTAAAATTTGGAAGTAAAGATGCATCACAATATACGCACAGTGCAACCTATACTAGATCAGAATAATTTCTAAATAAGTACAAGACCACCAAGGGGTGGTAACAGATATATTCTGAAGTAATGTTTTACAGTTTTTTTGGGTTTTTATTTGCCCTTTTTTGCTTGGTCAAGAGTTTGTATCCATAATCTGACAGTAGGTAAGCTATACAGTAAGATGAACAGTAAGCTATAGTTGTAATTTAGAATATATGTTTACTTGTGCAAACTTAAAGAAGGTAGAAGTTAAGTCTATTTATTCCTGCAGGATTAGCACAACCATGTTGAGAAGGAAAGTTCTGATATTAAAACTCAGTTACATTCAATGGGATACAATCACCAATTTGTATCTCATTGTTTCAGACAATGAATTATGTCTGTGCACAGTTTTCTGAAGGAGACAGCTGGCTGTTAGTTCTCAACATGCCAAAAGAGTGCCAGTGCACTGGGCAGTTTTCTTTGTTAATGTGACTTTGACATTTTGACACGTCAGGCACTGCACAGTTGCTGAGGTACACAGAGATCCATCCAGGGCATTAAAGTTGGGATTTCGCCGTTGGGTTGAGCTTTCATTGCAATTCTGTGTTACCGTAGAATTCTCTGATCAGCACTGATGTGGACAGCTACTGGACACCAAACTTTCTTAAGGTTTTATCAAGGAGACCGTCACGGAGACATGAGACGTGTAAAAATCCCACTGAACATAATCAAAGAAGGGAGTACTTCTCACTGCATGCTTTGAAGCATTTAAAAATAGGTACATTTGCACATTTTGAAAAATTTTATTAAAGATGAAGTTTTTATATTATCTCCATTTTTGTTTTGCCTTTTTTTGGTGTGGAAATTTTAATGTTTACAGCATCTACCTCTGGTGGCTTAATTACAGTGCCAAATACGGTATTGGGACTTGCTTCTACACTTCCTACATTCATAAAACCAAATCTATTACTCCTGCTTTTCCTCCTTTTCTTAAAGTAATAGATAATAGCATAAACATCATGTTCAGTACTCATTAAAAAAAGTGTTATTCCTAAAACAGTGATCGTGAATTTGGCAATAGAATATAAGGGAAGAGAGAGGAAAGAAGGAGATGCATATCATACCGGATTGTGATTGGCATCCATCTGTTATTGTTGATGTTCTGGCCTGCAGCTGCATTCAAAACATGACTGCCACCACACCCAAGTTCAGCAACAGGGGTTCCGTCTTGAAGGAACACATGAAGGAACTGATGCCCAAAGTTCTGCTCCTGAGCTGCAATTGTAAGAAAATGTAGTTGGTAAAGAGTCTCTTTTTCTGTAATACCAAATTCATTACATTATGTAAACTACAATATTTATGACATTACCTCAGGCTTAACATTCAAGTTACTGGCTACATAAAATGTGTGAGGTTCGAAACTTAAAAAATGAAATGAAAATATTTCTAAAAGATGATGATGGACATGGATAGAAAAATAAAATGATTTGACATAAGCATAGTTGTAAGGATGGTATGATATGATATGATATATTATTTTTGTAAATCCTATTCCATCTGACCTGCTCAGCAGCAAACAGAGTAGAACCTGATAAATGTCAATGTGTTGAGTACAAGGCCATAACCTGCTGTGATCAATAAACGACACATGAAAATCCCAGGGAGGATTCCTGCCTGCGGACAAATGCCATTGCACAGCCAATGGGTATGTCTCTGTTTAGACAGGAGTTTAGCAAGAACGTAGTTCACATTGCCGTGTGCCCCACATGACATGCCAATATGCACACAGGGCACAAACAGTGAGATGTTGCTAAGAATAATTCACAACACTGAACTGCCCCAGACGTGATACACTCTCTAAATGGTCTACGGCTTTAAGGACAGGTTCTGTCTACATGTAATACTAATCTTTTTTTTTGTTATAACCAAGAGAAAACTGCCCAAAGGGCTTGAATAGCACATTTGAAAGGTCTTGAAAATCACCATCAGTTCTTAATAAGGGACAGAGGAACTTTCCACTTTCCACATACTTCAACCTGCAAGCTTGTTTGTGATGTTGCAGGTCAAATAATGGCTTGGGTTCCCATGAAACCATTCTTTTGAGCCACTGCCATGCATCAAAGAAGGTACGTGATTTTTTTTTTTTTTTTTTTACAAACATTAGCAGGACAGTCATAAGACAAGAAGAATGGTGGCATAGCTCTGCATCTTATTGCCACCTACACTGTTCTCGGGGTAGGAAGAGTATCTGGGAAAACAGCTTCACCACATGGAAATCAGTGTGGTGGGTCTCACTTTTCTCCAGGCTCTGGTTCTTGATTGCAAAACAGGAGTATGAACTCAGTCTGACAATTAAGGCCAGAAACTGTTTCTGTTGTTAAACAGGACGCCATTATTAAAATACCACTTCCCAGAATCCAGCATATTATATCACAATGGGGGTTTCTGCCAGGATAGAAGAGTCTCTTTGCAAGTGAGACACTGCAGCGGTGGCCCCACATACAGCGGCAGCATTAATCCTCCCACACAAGCTACTGGGGTCTTCAGGAGGGAGGTGGAAAGCTAGTGCACACCAGTCCCACTCTGCTGTCTAAGATGACATGAGCAGAGGGCAGACAACATAATAATGCAGCTCTTTGAGGGAGACAGAGATAGAGAGAGAACCTGCCACTCTAGTGCCACTGTTGGGGAAAATGTGGTTGCAGGGAACGGTGCCCTGTTAGAGAGACCTAAAATGTTTCAGTGTTTTCAACGAGGCACATTTCAGCTGAATTAGAAAGAGTGACAGGGGGCCACAAATCCACAGGGAGCTACTGAAAAGGAGCAAAACAAACAGGGTTGAACCCTTGGATTTCACAGTGACATTGATAATTGAGCCAGGACTGTCAGAAACTGGCCTGGTGCACAGTTGCTCACTGGGCTAGGACTTGGACAGAGGTGTGTCGGCTGCAGAGAAAGTCTTGTGTCTTCGAAAGGCTTGACATGTCTGCCATCTCTCAACAAGTACAGGCATGGGTGGAAGATTTGGACACGAAGATGGCGCAAAACCGAGCTTGTTGTTTCAAGGCTGCATGGCAACTGATATGAAAGCTCTGAACAATTCCTCTAGGGTAAGAAGGGCATCCAGAAAATCCCCATCTCTTTGTTGGAGGGAGGCTATGCCTAGCTTAATATGCTGCACTCTGATAATGCATTTTCTAAGCTGACTTGGCGATCTTCCCTGTCATAAGACTCAACGGGGATGCACTTAATAGTGCCATATTACTAACCGCTGTTGCCGAATTGACCACCGGAGGAATATCGTGCTCAGATAATCCACCGTTTCATTATCCTTTTTCTGCGGAAGGGTATGACTCTTACACCCTTACAAAAGAACAGCAGTAAGGACAAAGTAGAAAGTAGAATTGCATGAATATATATTATATACATACACATACACACATATACATACATATATTTTTTTTTATAATTTTTATAAAAATAAAAAACTAAATTTTTTATTTAGTTTGTTTGCATCCTACTTCAAGTGACAAAATTTCACTGTGTCATTCAGTAATTTTATGTCTATAAAGGTTGACTTTGTATGTGAAGTTCTTCAGGGATCAATTCTTGGTCCCTTGCCAGCTGGCCACATCATCCAGAGGCACAGAGTTTGTTATCATAGTTATCCTATCTATACTTAATTGTACACATTCCTGTCCTTTAGAGATACAAAAATGGAAAACCCTGCGTGGCCTTGCTCCACAGTACATCGCTGGCACACGTATCAATACAAGGCCATCAGGACTGAGGTCATAGTTAAAGGTGGTGTTGTATTGGACTATATGATATTGAGAGTTATTGAGGGGGCAGAATATTAGAAACCCCTCTGAATATAATGCATTGCAATCCAACACCACCACTAACTATTAACTCAGTGCTAAAACATATCATTTATATAACACTTCTATGACAGTGTAAAAAAAAAAAAAAAAAAAAAACAACAACTTTTGTTTCCTTGCCTGTTTGAATGTAATGTTTGTGGCAAACTGTATCGGCAGAGGGGCAGAGCTCAGGAGAGCAGCTGGAGACCATACATTTTATTTTCCTACCACAATGAAGATGCAACACGAGTAATGCCAGATTTTATTGCATGTGTTTGTCCTTTGATATTTTAATATTCACCCTGTTAGCTACAGGTGTAATAATGTCTTTGGTTGTTTCTACAGGGTAAACAGGTACTAATTTGTCAAGTCAAGCCTTTAGTGTGTGGCTTGAAATTAGGGCACCTAGTGTTTCCTGCGAATTCGAAGAAACAAGGCTTTATATCCAAACATTATATCTAGCAATTACTTTTGACACTATCATTTTCTGTCTGTGATGTGGTTAAAGCACATTTTTAAGAACACTTTTCATATGTGTTAAGAACTTTTTCAGCAAAGCTTCAACATGTAACGGAAACATGCATCAGACATTGTGTTATACTGTGAAAATATTATGAGTGTCAGGGACTGTTTTTAGCAGTGCATACATTTCTTGTCTTGTGCCTGAAAGAAGGAAAATCTTGAAATGTAACTTGAGGTAACAAACAAGCAAAGATGCAGTGTTTAGTACTTTCATTTGATGCTTATTTTCAGAAAAGAAGGATTATGACTCAGGCAGCGAGTCTTCCCAAGTTTTTTGTAGTAGGAATGGAGCATCAGCAAATGAAGTCTCCTTAAACAGTGGGAAAGACTGAAATGTGTAAGCATGAGGCTGTGATACCAAAAATACAGTAAATTTACTGTACATGTACTGTATCTGTGCCATTCTTCAATTATTCTGCACAATTTCACATTTACAAAAATTTTAAACTAAACTTATGGCAATTCTTTGACAAGAAAAAATGTCTGGTATTTTACTGAAACCTTTTCAAATATGTTTTCTGTACATCTGGTAATCAAAAATTACCCTGATATAATAGAGAAAAAAAACCAAACAATTAAAACATGTTCGTGTGGATAAACGACAAGTAAAAACATAATTATGCTTGGCACATAATCATTTCCAAATTAATACCAAATTAATCACCAAACCACAGATTCTGAGTATGTCTGCAGTCAATGAATGTGGGGGCAAAGACAATGAAAAGCTCACAGACAAAACGTCCTTCTGCAACAATGAACCTTTTCAAACCAGTAGTTTCCGCTTAGCGCCATAACTTGTTTGTTGACAAATATTATTTACTATGGATGTCAATGTTACCCCGTCTTTTATTTTTCTATTTTTTCTTCTGTAAGGATATTGTTCCCCACTCTCCCAGAGGCCCTGTTACTGTGCACCAAGCCTAACAGAGCGTTCGTCCTTTTGTCAGTGCCTGTCACCTGTTCTCTTTCTTGCTCTCTCTCTGTCTCGCTCTCTCCTCTCTCACCCCACCTCCTTGCATTTCTCTTCTCGTGCTGACAATTGAAGTCCAGGGGGAGACTCACATGTTTGCTTCAGGGAGAGGTGTAAAAAGGGGAGCGGAGAATAAAGAGAAGGTCTGGCAAAGAGATTCTTGGCATTTCAATGCATGTCTTTTGGTTCTCTTCTGATTAACTTTGTCTGTTTGATCTCTGGAGTTTTCTTTTTTCAGTTCCTATCCTCTGATGTGAGAAACATGGTGCACTATAAGCCATGAAGCATCACTAGATAATAGGCACTCTGCCCTCTGTATTTGCTTTCTGAACGTTCATCTCTCTTCATGACATGACTTACAGTTTGGTTTCTGGCTCACACATGCTGCGGCAGTGAACTATTGTAAATGTGAATGATAAGAAAGAATAGGACGGATACTAAATGAGTTGAACTAACCAACCTAAAATGTGACTATGTTTTTGTATTTACAGTAGTGTTCACATCAATTCTTGAGTGTGGTGAAAGCTGGGGAGGAGTGAAGACACCGTCAAATTGACACAGCAGTCATTATTTTTCAAACTAATCTATAGAGTACATCTGTGAAGGCTTAGACAAGTGACTTAATAGCTACACAGCTACTGTAGATAAATGATGGCAGTGGATATACAAGGCAACTTGTGACAGGGTGGAGGTGAAATGGTTTTGCTTGACATCAGGCACAATCTAATTTACCTGCCACATCACATCTGATACCTCACCTCAGATATTTTCCCAAAGTGATCTTCTTTAGCTAGTGCCACTCAGATGTTCTTCATCTGTCCGTGGTGAATTCATATTTTACATTTTTTAAAAATCTTTTTATACCCAAAAGTTATTTCAAACCAATTTTTATTTTCTCTATTCAAAATAAATCTAGAAATAACAATACAAAACACATTCTATTACAGAAATATACTGTAAGCGTCCTTGTCTCTATTATGTAGCTCTGAAAAGCAAACATGAAAAGTACAAATGTACTGAAAAGCTTTTCTGGGGATAAACGTGACTGAAAAACATACACCTATGTTCCTCACAGCTGTCTTCTTTTTGTTCATGTAATGTGCTGTTTTTCCAAAAAAAAAAATCCCAACATAAACATTAATCCAGGTATAGGGTAGCATACCAAAAGCTGTGCTTTGCAATTACTTTGCTCCTCTCTTCTTAAACCTATCATTTGAAGGTTTCAAATATTTCTTGAATAATGTCTCCTAAACTTTCCAAAACTCAAACCACTGAATTCTATAACAAATGACTAACAGTCTAGTGCAAACACACACACAGACACAGACACATATATAGGGGGGCACAGGTATATTTGAATGGAGAAATGCTTGTATCTTTTAACATATTGAATAACCTCTACATTTAATTGGAAACACTTTAGATTTTTGATTTACTCTAATTGGGCACCTGTGTCCAACAGGATACTGTACATTTGTGTTAGAATTGATACTACCATTGTCTATGTATATTTAGGGCTTAGTTGGTTGACCTTTCAAGTCCACCAACTTCATAAAAAGCACAAATTTAGAGTTCTATTAAGTTCTGAGACCAGGCTAATTAGTAGCTCCTTAAATACAAAGATTTAAATCTTTGGTGGAACACTAGCCATCATTGGAGGCCAGTGTCAGATCAGAGAGAAAAAAAGTCAAGCTATTAATACTCTAAGGAATACAAGCCTGTGTTATAGTAAAACTAAGAAAAAAAACTTAAGTAACCTTTTCGTTTCATTTCTAGAAACTGAAATGAATTGTTCTTGGTCAGTTCTTCCCAGATCTACTGTATGTTAGAAAACACAGACAGTACTAGCATCAACTATTACAAAATAAAATTAACTTGCTTGAAACTGCACACAATGTCACTAACATCACATGTTTTGAATTTGAGTTTACTGCTCACCACCGAAGTTTGTCAGTTATTGGAGCCAGACAATCCAAATTTTGATCTGAACCCTGTGGTGTACTGCAATGGTTAATAGCTCTGCAAATGTAAATAAGAGGCCATGAAGCTGTAGAGCATGTCACAGATACGGGCTGGATCTAGATTACAGCAGAGGGATGAATGTTGTGATGTCTGTGCCCAGTTGGTGCAGAGTCAGTCACCTGTGATCACCGCACGATGCATGGCGGTTACAGTTCTGCTAGACTTGCACCTGACTTGCTGTGGTGTCACACGGGGACAGAGATAGCTTCACGAGATCAAGGTGGCTGCAGTTTTTTAGCTCGAGGAGCTGCAAAAGTGTTCCACTGAGACACACAGTCAGAGTAATTAGAGGACCCACAGCTCAAGGCATTCGTGCAGTGGCTTCACCCCTAAGCTGGCTAGTACTTAATATATGCATACATACTCTGAACAGTCATAGAATACACATAAAGCTGGATAAATGGAACAAAGTTCTCATGGCTCAGCTTTCTGAGTTCCTAAAAAAATACCACAAATCTGTCCAACTCCTCTCCTCACAAAACAATGCTCTATTGTTAAGAGGGTCTACTCAGTGGCTGTCTGGACTACGTATCCAAATCTCCTCCTGTAACAAAGGGGGGTGTGCATCTGTGTGTGTGTGTGTGTGTGCAGGTGTGGGAACAAAGAGCTAGCAGGAGGCAGACGTACAATGTAGAACTCATGGTTGACATAAAGGGTCAGCCCAATCCTCGCTCCCCCATGTGAGCGACCAGCTCTCACCCGATTATGAGAATTCCTTTGTTTGCTTTTAGGTTACAGCTCATGTTGCTGTCCCAAAGTAACATCTTTATATCAGTCCAGTGATATATAATATTTATAATGTTAACAACTGATATTGATAAGAATGCATATGTCTTAGGAAAATTATATTGCATCACCACAGGCAGCTACTTTAATTCATCTATTGTGTAACTGCTGTTTCAGCTCAGATTTAATTCTTTGTGTTTATTTTTTTCTGTGGCACCATAACTGTTGCACCGGTGCTTGCTAGCACTGAGAAACATTATTTTTAGCTTCCCATTGTAATCAGCCGCTGATAAACACAGCACAGACTGACATGTCATTTCTACATTACTAGTTGGCAAAAGATAGAAGAGGTTGAGATCGATAATAATAGTGATAAGAAGCCTAACAGTCACAAGAAGGCAAGTTTTTCAGTCAAGAAAATTTTCCTTATTCACAACATGTCTAGACACCATTATACAGCTGGGCTTACATCACATAAATGTTTAAGAGCACAAATTTGTCGGAAATATCTTGATCATAGGATCTGTTTCGCCAATCACAATTTGTTGAAGGGATGTTTTGAAAACATTAATCCAAGGACAATATCAAATATGATATTTAATAGTTTGACATTTTGGGAAATACGCTTATCTTATCTCCATACCACTCCCTTTTCTGTGCAGTGAATATGAGACTGCAGCCAGCAATCGGTTAGCTTCGCTTCGCAGAAAGACTGGAAACAGCTCGCCTGGCCTCGTCTGTACCGTGTCTGGCCAAAAAACTGTCCAGGACCCACACATTACCTTCTTATTACAGATACAACTTTAATTGATTGGATTTTTTTCAATGCGTTGTACGAAAGTGATATTGCCACATAAAATGTTTTTGCCCTTTCAATATTTTGCACATTTATGTACTCCAGACAGGATTTAGATTAGTCTAGTATATTAAGACCTTTTAGAACTGCTTTTTTACAGTATAATCTACTGTATGTCTGTAGGATGGCAGATACTGACTAGAATCCTCGTTAAAATGCACATTTATCCCTCTTACACGGCAAAGCAGCAAGATACTGTTCTAACCACTAAAAACATCATTATTTAAAGCACTAGGAGAGCTTGCTGTATGCTATAAAAAACAAGACATCCCTTGTGTACTCACACAAGAACATACATAAGGAAAAAGCCATATGAAAACATAATGGGCATATAAGTATGGACATGCATATTTTCCCAGCGTTTATTTATGCTTCCTTTCACAGTGTTGCAGTGCTTTTAAACATTTGAAATAAAGAGATTGTACTCACTGTAGAGGATGGTGCCCTGTGCAGAACTTGTTTTCACAGTCAAATAGAGAATAACAGTCATGTCCTTGACAGTAGCAGGTAAAGAAGACCGGAGAAGGAATGCAAGAGGCTTCAGCTCCAAGTAAGATGTGCCATCAAATGAGGGGATATATACTGTGGTATCTAGAAACAGAAATTACAATACAAATTGATGAAATGCATTAAAATTGAATGTGAAAAATTAGTAGAATCATAATGTTCCTTGGAAAAAAACATTTCAACACATTTGTACTTGACAATTTTATATGACTGCACTTATATCTAAATGAATGCTATACAGTGCTTTGGTTAGTAAACAGAACGATAGGAATTGGCTGGTGTTTGCCTTTGCAGCACTGATAACTTGCCTGAGAGCAGAGTCAGCAGGGCCCTGTCAGGGCTGTGTGCTAGTGAGTTATTTCCCACTGGATGACAAAGGGGCATGACTTTAAGGAGAGGTGGAGGAGGTAGCCGCTCAGGTCATCAACTCCCCAATCCAGTGATGATCTGTTGTCTTTTACACAAAGGACATTGTACACCTGGTAGATAGCTTGCTGTTCAGGTGCATGACAGTCGATTCAAAATAGGCCACCCTGGCCTCAGCTCAAGGGATTCTAATTTCAGAGTCCAGTTCTCAAGGAACAGTGCAGTTTATTCTCAGCAGAGAATTGATAATGTACAGTGTGTGTAGGGTTTCAAAAATTCTTTTTTTTATTGTAAGACAACTATGAATATCCTCTCATGACTCTAACTTTATAACTGTATTTGGCGCTTTAATGCTGGATCAAATGGAATTTTAAAGCAGACCTGTGAATGACTGACAAAATTTAGAACAGACTAGAAACTAAATGAAAAGCAAGATAAAGAATATGGACAAATTTAATGAAGAACATATAGTAAGTGGTGGTCTTAAAGTTTCCATGATCAGCTTTGCAGTGGCAGTGGACAAACTGATGTTCAATCAGTGCCAACATTT
Organism: Xiphias gladius; assembly: GCF_016859285.1. Classification (NCBI taxonomy): domain Eukaryota; kingdom Metazoa; phylum Chordata; class Actinopteri; order Istiophoriformes; family Xiphiidae; genus Xiphias; species Xiphias gladius. Next base: position 16,107,840 of record NC_053410.1, read on the forward strand.
ACATGCAGGAAGAACTTGCCTGGAAGTAGCCTGGTTTTCGCTGTTAAAACATGTAAATATCACAACTCAGTTTATAGGTTCATATTCTCTGATTATGTGAAATCAGGTTAAATGCTTTTTGGCATCTGTGCAAACTCAAACGAACACACCATTACACAGCATTGCTTCAAAATGAAGAACAATGCACTCTTTTGTGACCATATCTATCCCATGTATTGTAGCCTTCTATTGGTTAGCAGTTAGGAGAAGGTGGCTGCTTTACTGATGGACTGCTTGAGCTGTGAGTCCGACACCACTCACGGACAGTTAGTTCAGTGTTAGAGGGTTTATTTGTGGCAACAGGGATAAAGCAATTCCTGGATAGCAGTCATTCTTATCAACAGGCTATCACAAAAAATGGCCTTAAGGAGGCTATGAAAAGAGGCCGAGTTATATAGTAAGTGAAAATATCAGTAAGGTGCATTGCAGGGTTTGACAATGAGGACTGCTCAGTTGCCTGGGCGCCAGTAAGACGCTGATTTGGTTGGGTTTAAATGATCAGTCACCAGACCAACCAACGAGAAGAGTTTCCAAGTCATACCATTTCTCAAATGGTCATAATCCTGTTATCTTCGCCCGTGTGCCCTGCCACTTTCCACTCTTGCTCTTTTCGCAGGCAATCAAAGTGGCTGACTCCTCCGAGCTGCGCAGAGAATTGTGTGGAGCAGACAAGACAGCCAATACTTCAAATTAAAAAGAGAAAATAAAACAGTGTTTTTTTCTTGTTGTGGAAGAAGCGGTTTTCTTGAGCCGAGAATGATGACTCAATCCTGTAACATTTGTTGGCAATTTGTGATTTAGGCAGATTGAGCTGGCTCATTTTTAAAAGGCACCAGCAATTACAGCAAACACACACTAAATGCCCACAAAAAGAGCTGGCAGTACCAAGCCAGTGTGTTGGCAAAGCAGGAAGCTGACAACCCCTCATTAGGTCCCACTAATGTCATACACAAAAACAGAAAGGCTCACCACCCTAAAATCTCTTTCAGTTTGCTTTTTTAAAGAATTGGTTGTCATTTCATCTGACAACAGAAAAAATTCTCTCTGGCCCTCATCTATGAAAATATTACCTGCAATTTATATTTCATAACATGATTTTTGTAATAATTCAAGTAACTCTTGTCATTTTGCTTTTGAATCTTGTTATACATGCACAGATAAAAATGTATTTATATTGTTCAAATAGAATGAGTTATTAGTGAAGTTTTATTTGATTGGAGAGGGTAAAGGCAAAATATCAAAAGGAGAATTTAGAAGCAAATATTTTGGCAAAGCTATGTACTGAAATAGGTTACACCAAACCAAAATGGCATTTTTAAGGGGGAAAAAAGTACACAATTTTGTTTGGATTAATGTCTTGGTTAGGTAAAAGTTGTTGAAAAGACAAAGGGGACACAACTGTGCTCTTAAGTTTCACTTTACTATTCCTTTCTGGTCATCATCCTATATCTCACCTTAAAATATAAGGGAAGTAAGGACATAAGGTAATGAGCCATAGAAGGAGGTCATGATCAATACAGACAAAGTCTGAATAATTTCCTGCCTCACTGGTTTCGTCTTTTAAGCCAACTTCCTTACCTTGCAGCCATTTACTCCATAACTAATTTTTGTGATCACTTAGCTTTCAACTGAATGCTTACATACTTGACAGAAAGTCTTTGGCAAGGTCCACGACCTACTGTCTCTTCTTTGAAGAGACAATTTATCATAGCTTAAAACTCTGACATGCCCAGATGAACTGGCTTTATCTTGACAAAACCTGTCTTATGGTTGGCTACTTGATATCAAATACTCACTCAACCACCATGTACTGGCCTGGATTACAGTACACCCTATCAGAGGTGAATCCCCAGGGTCCAAACATAAAGGAGCAAGACTCACAGCTCACACATCAAGCTTCTCATGTGCAGGCCACACATAAGATACCAACTATATCTGACTGACAAGTAAATCTGAGAGTTTGGGACTGACAGCTTTCATGGGTTAAAATGGAAAAAAAACAACAAAAAAAACTATACCACTGTAGTGATTCAGTTGATGTTGTGATATATCAGACATTCTGAGTGTAATACTAACTGAGAAAGGTGTGTAGATATTTCCTAGTAATAAATATGACAGTATGACACCTGACATTTTAGCTACATATGGAAGTTTGAAGCTTTACTGGGTATAAGGTTTTAAATCCAACACTGACTAGAAAATATAGGATCTTTTCATCTACTAGATGCCTTAACGCATATGTAAAAGCCTCATTAGGGGTGGGGGCTTCAAAATTAGCTTCAGCTACACACACTTTATACATTACATCTTCCTGTGTAACAATGTTAATCTTGATTGACTGTGCTAAATAAACAAACATAAATAAATAAATAAATATATTATGCACTTTTATAATACTGGAATTCAAACGACTAACACTAGTTGTGGTGTGTGGGACTTTTTCCTAATCTGATCCATGGATCTAAGGACAGAGGATGTCATATCGTGTACAGATTCTAAAGCTTTTAATTGTCTGTTTGTATGTTCTTCATTACAAATCAAGTCAAATGATTAACTAATAGATTAGATTAGAACATCTATAACTAACATTAATTACATCAGTAACAGATTAGACCTTCAACAATAATATAAGAGGCTGCAGAGACAAATGCACAACCAAAGCTGTACCTTAAAAACATGCTGTATGACATGTCACCGTTTCATCTAAGACACAAACAAGTCACTGGGTAGGATGACATATCTATAATTAGCTAAGAGCAAGGATGACTTGCCTTATTGTTCTCTCGTGGCTATTACTTAATTCAACAAGATGGGAGGACGAGGCTGTCACCCAGCAGAGTTGCAGTAGCAGTACACATTCACAAACTTCATCAGCACATGAACAGCCGCTGGACTCTGTCTGCGGGAGTATGAGAACTAGTGGTGCAAGGCACAAGACTGGATGAGTGCTCATATGAGATTGCACTCTGTTAAACCTGGGAGACTGAACTACTTTGGAGGAACAGCAATTCCACAAACTCAGCAGAAATGACTCCGAAAGGCCACTGCTGGTATTTAAAGGCACATTTTCGGAGTGTGGCAAGTTTAGGGATAAGCAGGAACTTACTTTATGGTTAGGGAAGGAAAAGACTGAGGAAAAATCCCGTGTTTTTATTACTGATTAGCAAAAAAGTAAAAATAAAATTATACATTTGTGAGAATGTAATATCAAATCAAGGATAACAGCTGATTCTTTTTACAGATATGAATGGTGGTGGGACTTAACTGTATGTATGCATAATCACATCATATAAGTTATAATACATCTTTGGCTTATCAATTAGAGAGGTAAATGATTCAGTTAGTAAGGTTAGCATTAAGCTCACAAATCGTCACACAAGCAATACGTTCATGCAACTGGCTAATGTGTTGCAGTAACGTGATGATATTTTGTGGCACACTAATATTTACCCTTCTCTGAGCCTGAAGGCTACAATGGTGAGAAATAAATGAATGAATAAATGAGTGAAATAATCACTAAATGAATCATATTCCTTGTTCTCTAGTGGCTGTTTAGATGTTGGTTAAAGCATCTTTAATAATTGGTTTCTTTAAGCAGCATCTCTGTCATGTAAGCAGAGGGGGGCACCGCTTTCCTTGACGTAGCTGTCTCCCAAGGGAAAAACAAATGAGAATGCAGTCTTTAGAATAGCACCGTTTTTTGTTACAGTGCCTGGAGAGACAAATAACATTTCAGTAGATTACTGAAACACCTGTACATTAGCATTTTTAGAACACATGGCAGAGGTGTCAAATAAGGGTGTCAGGTGCATAGGGCTGCTTGAGCTATGTTAATGATTGTTAACATTAGCTTTGAGTGGCATTTTGTCAGATTTCCATGTATTCTGGAAATACAAGACTAGGCAATCTGCCTAAATCATACACAAAGCTTGTGAAGGAGAAAATCAATCCATCTTATATTACTGAAACCTTTTGTAATGCTAATACGAATTTCCATTGCTCGAAATATTCTCCAGGCCCAAAATGTACAGCACATTTGACATTTGGTGGCCACTGTTATCCAAAGTTCATTATTTCAAACCCATGACTGAAAGAATTGTTAGTGCAGTACTATATATGATTTGCATAAGAAGGGAAGTGTGTTTTACGTAAAGGAGCAAGTGAAGAAAAAGGGAGGAAGCAAAACCAAACTAGCTACAGGACTCCTTCACAACTGAAATCCCTGGGGGACCTTTTTCTAATAAGCAATGATATAACTCTGAATTTTTTTTCCCCCACAGAACATTTTTTGTTATGTTACAGTTAACTGACTGTTCACTATGTTCTGCCTCCCTTAGTTACTGTTGATACATCAAGCTTTCCATTCTTGCCTGTGGCAAATTCTGTATGTAGTTTACAGTGAGAATAATGGTACATTTACCACTCAAAATTCATAGCTATTTTTGAAGCAATTAATTACATTACTTACTTAATTCCAGACAAAGATATGATAAAAGCAGGATTCTTATTTCTAACCCCCGATCATGGATTTTGCAGAATGAAATGACAGTTGTTGCTGGCAGGTTTTATCAGTTGTTGCTAAGAAGAGAATTAAGCTAATGTTAGCTAAATGAGTTGGTTGAAACTGCTGCGTCCGGTATTCTTTTTAGCGTTTTGTGCTGACTCATTTTAAAACACAGATCTTGAAAAACTGTCTTAATTCTGCACTTAAGGGCCATAAACAGTTTTGTATTGTAGCTAATATGAGCTCATTTGTAAGTATAGTAAGGAGAAATGTAGATCAGACTGAAGGTTAAGTTACGTGTTTGGCAAATGTAACGCTTTTCTGGGCAACTTTGGCTGGGGTACTGAAGTATAAAGTTCCCCTAAATCAAATAAAGAGCAGGACGGAGCCGCTAACGTTACCATAAATTCTGGTAGCATCCATTATCAGCTTCTAGACTGTGGGGAAAAAACTGCACAGTGGATGTGCTAGTCATGAACAAGGCTTTTTTATTTTTTTCCAGTGTAGCCTGTATCCCCACAAACTAGTTATTAATGACATGCTCCTTGGCCTTGGAAGAAATAATTCAGTACTACTATGGGTAGAAGTTAGCATGGCATGCTAATGAAGCACAGTTTAAATTCGCTCCTTATACTTTTGCTCCTGTTTTAAGGTTGGAAAAAAATTGGGACAGACCTTTCGTGCCTAGTTATAAATGCTAAGCTATGATTGGTCACTCACTGCTTCGGGGAGGGGTTTAGCAAACAGTTTGAGATGATTTGCATACCAGTCATAATGTACCTAAATCCTCCTACATAGTAAACACGCAGTTACATGTAATTAACTATTACCATATTTAATCTGTCCGAGGTACCTTTTTAATCCATGCTGAAAGGATTAATCATATACTGTAGCTGGAGTGCAGTGGAGTGAACATGGCAATCACAACACAGCATCTGTAATGTCTCTCAGTTGTGAGCAGCTTGGCTTGCCTTTCCAGGCACACGTGCAGTTAATTCACAACTCTAGTGTTACTTCTGTGGTCACTGACAGAGAATGACTACACGAGCCATCTACAGGATGCTGTCTTCTTCACTGTCAGATCGTATCACACAAGGCAAGAGAGGTAGAAAAAGACGTCAGTAGCTATATCATAAGTGCAATGAGAAGAAATCTACGAAGGAAAAAATCCTAAGTATGTGTGTCAAGTACTGCTGTCTCGTGTTGGAGTGGTTGCTACAAAATAAATATTTTTGGTGGGGAAAGGGATATGAGCTGTAGCTGAATGTTGAGCTAGTGCTGCAAGGTCGTATTCTCATTCTCAATGAGTGTTGGAGGTGAACTTGGACATGCAGTGATGGTTCAAGCTGCTTATAATCTTTCATTTCATTAATCATATCCTGAATAATTCACATCACTCAAAATTCCTAATGCACTTGACTCTGTTCTCCCTCACAGTGAAACCTATTAGCCAAAGAGGCTCAGCATATATTAACCAACATAATTTGTTGGCTGGCTCTCGATGATACCATTGTGGAGGTCACAGTACGGTAGGTTTTTAAGCTTTTTACTGCTTGTGTGTGTGTTTTTTGTATTTTGTGTATAAAAAACTATGAGGCACTGTCAGCTGAAAACATAAAATTTACAAGCCTACCTTTCTCACAAAAAGTTCCAGTAAAGTGAAGCGGGCAATGACAGGAAGGCAAGGCTCCATCGGGCAGCTGCAGCCGATGACATGTTCCTCCGTTACGGCAGAGACCGTCACGGCAAACTTGAGGTTCATGCAGAGGATGTTTTGGTGCTTGTGTGGGAACTGCCACTGTTGTTATGTTCCCTGTGTCAGGGGTGGTTGATTGAGTTGACAAACTTGAGGAGCTTGTCGCGGAGGCTTCCATGGCGTACAAAGTATATCTGTAAAATTAGACAAAACTTTGAGTAGATTAACAGGCCAAAAATCCGAATTTAACACTGCAATTTTTTGCTTTTAAGGATTAAAATATGACCATCCAACCAATGTGAGGTAAATATAATGCAGTAGTTTAACAAGTAGACAAATTTTTTGCAAAAGAAGATAGGAAAACTCAAGTTTTATGTGTCACAATAAGTGGTTGGATTTTCCCCAATGCATCAGAGAAAGCAAAATGTTACTACTGGTCCTTGTGTTGTACTAAATGATTTTGTGTCCATGTGTTGTACTAAGTGATTTTTCTTGGGTGGTTTTTTTGTGCTTGTGCACAGAAAAAAAACAACAAAATTAAATCTGAAGAAAAGATCACGATGAAGACTTTACCTGCATTGGTCTATGTTGCTGCCGGTGATGGCATCAGATGTGTAAAAGCTCCTCATGTTATTGATTTCAATTATTTCAATGCAGCCAGTGTAGTTGTGGAAAGGTTTTGCTTTCTAAGGGAAAAAAAAATTTAGAACGTTTTTTTTGTTTTTTATTATGATGCAGTTTTAGCGATATATTATTTAACATTCATATGTTTCAGAACCTTAACCAGTAGTTAGTAGAGAAACCAAACAGGACTTGTAAGCCTTACCTGATTGGGTAGATATTGTTGCGGCAGACCTCCTGTGAAGACATGGTTTGTGCTTTGTATCATGTGTCCAAGCCAGTAATTACTTGCTGAACTTTTGATTTTCTCAAAGCCGGAAAGAGTTAGCTCTGCTTCACAAGGGGTCAGGTGTTGTCTGTGAAAGAGTATGAACACTTGTTTTTTTAAATTAAATGTTTTCAACATGTCACGTCAGTTGGTGTTAACAGAAGAACTGTTTTGTACCCAGGGGTCTTTCAGTCATTATTTTCACATAAGCATAAACCGCTCAGTTCTCTCCCTTTAGAAGGTCACAGATTTCACAGAAAAAAAAAGTTCAAAAATGTCCATGTATTCCTATTCCTAAGTTAAAAGGAAAGGGACATTCTGGCTCTGATAAGAAAACACTTTATCCCCTTTTAAGAAATAAGGTTTTCACTGATATTATGACTTGTTTGGCACAAAAGTTTGAAAAGTTCGAGCAACAGTAATGTTCTCTATGGCTGAAAAAATAACTTCAAACCTTAAAACTAAACGAAACCATTATTGCAGCTACAATGCAGCGCTAAATTAAGTGCTGCAATCGACACTAGCAACTTCCTCTTGTAGATAATATTAAATGATTATTTTTAATGTGTTTTGACATTTAAAAAAAAGTATGTCTGTAGTTACAAAATAATCACTCAGCCATGTTGCTATTAGTTGCCTGAGAAGCAGAGTGAGTTATCAGATGTCAAGATTTAAAGTTTGTGGTAAATGTGTGTAGTTGTTTTGTTGACTCTGTTGATACATTCATTAATCACAATCCTTTTCTGTGGTGCTACTGCTGAACTCCATTTCGTTTCGTTCTAAGTGTCTTATGATCCTTGACACAACTATTTTGGACCCACCCCAGAGCCATTCATAGAATTCAAAAACTAATTCTCCATTTTGAAACAACAGGGGAGAGCAGATAATTACCTAAGTGCAGATTCTGGACTAACCGTCTGCAGCTTGAGGGTACTCAGGCCACAGATGCACAGTCTCCTCTTCAGTGTCTCCTGATACTCCTTGTTCCCCGAGTGGAACTTAGGAGGTCCATGAAGCAATCTAGTCTGATTTGTTAAGCTTTGCAGGCTGTTGCATATGCCGGCTAAACACTCGGGGCACTAACTCCGAGCTGCATAAGTCCTTCCTCTAGAGCCAGCATGGAGAACCGGTTAATTTAGAAGCAGTCTGCCAGAGCGGCCTGGCCAGCAGCCAGAGGGCACTGTGTTCACTGTCCTTGAGAAGTCAGCCCCACTGGGTTTCTATTTAACATATTGAAAAGCGTCTTTGACGGGAAGATATATTAAAAGTCTATAATGAGTTAGGCAGTGACGTTGAGGATGGCCATGGTGTTGTAGCTCTGGGTCAAATCAGACAAAGATGGACGGACTCGGCCGTCAGACAATTACAAAGTATTTGCTCTGTGACACCAGAAACCATTTTTCCATACTCCCAACCCTCTAGTTATGAAAGCTCTCTTTCTTGCAATGTCTCCAAGGGGTTTGTACAGAACATTATGATTGATTCATATTGCTGTTGTATTTTTCTTGCAGGGAAAAAAAAAGAGGTGGGGCCCTGTAGCCTCTTAAACCTGATTTGCCTTTCTGGATGCACTTGCATATTTAGGGCAGTGCAGCTTTCTGCCAAGAAACATGCAACCTTCACAGTCAGCTTTGTTTCGACAGGAAGTAATTTGCACACCTTTGACTCAGTGTGTTCATAATCACCTTCAGTACCTTACCTCTTATCTGTGCTAATCTCTTTTAAAATTTCATCTTCACAAAACCTTAATTTATTTCTGTCTCAGCCTTTCAATCTTATGCCTTTTAGATAAGTTTTAGAAAAAAGACTGTGTTTTGCAAATTATTATCTTTGCCCAAACAGAACTTCTGCTAAAAAAGATAAAATTACCTCTTTGTGCAATGTTAAAAAGTCTCCAGACTCTCTCCTTAAATGCAAAGTAAACTGATTTGATACGAATTGGACATTAGCCACTTTGTTTCAGCTTCCAGCTCATACATAATAAACTCTGTCTCTCGAAACTAAACTAGAATCTTTCTCATGTCAGAATGTAATGGAAAGGGCTGGCTGCAAGATTGTATATGGGCTTAGGGACAATATAACTAAAGGGGCCACAGCCTCACTTTAAATCATTTAAACATTGATTTTGTGCTCAGCTCTTGCTTGTTAATCTTTTCGTAATGAAAAACTGCAAATGAAGACTTTAGAACAGCCAATAAAACATGGTCAGTGATCACTAATGCATTTTAATAGGCACATTCTGACATTTATTTTAGTTCTTTAAAATGTAAGCCTATTTGCCCATTTGTAATAAAATCTAAATTCTCAGTCTGGTGATTCCTGCCAATTATGTGTGTTCCTCGGTATTAGTTACAGCCCTTCTATAGAAACAATTCTGCCACATTTGAAATGAGTGGATAACTAAGGATCAGGTTAATACCACCTAAGGTGCTAACAGTATTTGAACAAATTTGTATATTACTAAGACCTACTGTAACTGGCTTATCGTTGTTAATGTGCCTCTTTTTTCTCAATAGAGAATGTATTCTTGCCTGAAGCAGATACATGACACACTGCATCTGGGTTGTCTATCGGATGTCTATGTTAATACACTCTGTAAATTAAAAGCTGCAAAATGAAATTGTAACCTACGTACATCTGCTATAACATTTTTTCAGCAGCATTTCTTTTTCTGTAAACAAGCTGGGCATGAATTGACCGCAACACAGATCTGAATATTCACACCCAGACTCACAAGGTTAAATAAATACCAAAAAGAACATACCTTATATTAACAATGTGAACCATGCCATCATCAACCCGAATTAATGTACTGATCTGTGTAATGTCTTCCTCTTCATTACAGCAAAAGGCATACTGAAACATTTGACACATGGTTTAAAACTCAGGCAACAGCGGAATTTCATAGGTAAACATATATTTTCTTAATGTAGTTACTATAAACCTAAAAAACAATCATGAATAATAACTATTTCACTGGGGCTTTACCTGTAAGATTCCATCCAAGACAAAGAGTTTCATGAAAAAGAAATCACCATTACCGGGTCCTTGGTCCACATAAAATATAGTTCCCTGGGGCACTTGGGTTTGGAATCTCACAGTAATGTTGGTGAGTGCACTGAGGTCAATACCCTCAAACTCCAGGTATGAATTCCCAAAGTACTGAGCATAGCTTGAATCTAGGAAATAACAAAATATAGTTATAGAAGCTGAAGGGGGGGGGTAGTAAACAAAAGCGAGACAGACTGCAGTTTATGCATCTCTATTGAAAATTCTGCTGAGATTCTCTATTGATCTCTGAAAGAAGAATTCAACTTTTCACTCACTCACTTCCTCCACGGGGAGGTCAGGGAACTGAGTGAGATATTGAACAGCACCCTCAGAATTATTAAAGATTCTGACTTTGGATAAGGACACCGCGGCAGGACAGATGCTTGTTACCATGGAGGCTTGAATATGGACTTTCTGCTTTTGTTTCTCTGCGGCTGCACACACTACTGTATGTTGCTGGATAAAATGTAAATGTGACCTGTATACATCAAATAACCTTGGCAACATAGACTGAATAAAGCTTAAAGAGACTAGCGCACAGTGCTAGGTGATTTATTGTGGGAAGTAGAGGCAAAAAGTAGATAATTATTATTTTGAAGGCAGAACAAAAGGCTTTAGGGGCTCTTGGTAGCATCACAGTTTTTCCTTTTGATCACTGTACAGGCATACTGTAAATAGTCTTATTTGCCAAAAAGCTGTGAAGCATGCAAATGGCACTATATTAGGCGAGAGAGGAGTCTTGGCTGAAATGAACGTATTCATACAAGTTTATTACATGGCTCATTTTATAGTGGAATAACTTGGCTTATATCATCCATGAGAATGGGCAATTACGGGGTATTTCAGTAAAAGTTCGACTGCCCGCCAGCTTAGCAGGGGTAGTGACGCAGACAAACTTAAAAGACTGACTCAGACTGTCATTGAAGGCAAGCATTAAGGGTGCTCATGCTCAATATATTTCTCATTTGCAAGAAGTAGTGCAATTTGTTGTAGAAAAGTCAAACGGGAGAGCCTGTTAAAAATTAAAAGCATCCTGGTTGCACCTGTCTCATGCTCTGTCTGTTTTTATATGGAAAAAAACAAAAACAAAAAAAACCTTATTGCACTAGAGAAATCAGCAAAGCTCCTTTAAAATTCTTGCCATGATTAATCGGGCAGCTGCAAGTGAGACCTTTATCAATATTTGTTACACGTCAAGTCCTAATAGGCCAGACCCCCTCAGATCTGACATGGGGCCCCTCAGGGCCTTTGGCAAACAAGCTAACCTAAATACCCCAATTTTCTCCGGAGAGCAATACGACCAATACCCTGAGGAAAATCCCCTGACAAAAAAAGTGAGAATTATCAGGAACAGACCCACTGTGATCTGTGAATTAATGAGGATAAATGCACACAGCAACAATGCTGTGCTGTCTTCTGCTTCACTCCTGACAATCGGTTTTGCCAATGCTGATGATGGAAAATTACCCCTCAGAGACCAAGCTATTCATTAATTTTAAAGCCTTGTTTAGTCTGATGTAGTCTTTGATGCAGTCTGAGGCGGCTGCCAGGAGGCAGTATCATGCCTCATTAGCAGTTAGCTATGGTCTCTCTTTGAAAGGTCTCCTGTTTTTACTGCTACCTTACATTCTCACACTAGATTTCTCATCCACAAGTCTCAAGTAACTAGGTGGACTAAATCTAAATTGCAAATTTGTACATTATTAACTGTATCTTAATTTTTTTTTCACTTTTCAATACGCTTTTATGCACAGTATCAGTATTTCTTTTAGTGTTAACATAATGCTGACGAAGGAGTTTGTCACTACTGTACTCTGTTCAAAAGCTTTTCTAGTTTCAATAGAAAAAAAAAAGTTGTCTCAGTGGGAATATTCCTTGATATAAATCTTTCAGAACAGATATAATTAGGGCCAGTCTTAATACACGTCCATAAAAGAGCTAAGAAAATTGATAGGAGTCATATTTAGTGTAATGTCGAGAGGTTGACCGCAATGTTGCATCACAGACTAAAGCACAAGGTATGCCACTAGAAAAATAGATTTGGAGAAATGTGAACTTAAGATCAATTAATATGAGGACAGACTTTGGACGGCAGGATATAACTGATATAGACTTAATGTCCCATTTACTTTAAAAAAAAGCCAGGATGTAAGTCCTGTTCTGTCCCTGATTTATTGGTTAAGGTAATAGACTGACTGATTGAACTTGTCACAGGACAGAGATAAAATACTGCTGAGGACCATTCTTAGACCCTTGTAATTTCAGAGCCCTGGGGGAAGGCAAAAGGTCATTCTGTACCTACCAAAATGGCAGAAAAAGGTTTTATATTCAAGCTTTGTAATGTCAGAAGATTTAGTTGAATATTGCAGTTTGCTGAGATACACTGAGGAATCAAATCCTAAATATAATGTGACCTTTTTTCAGATCTAGTCTCTAATTACATCTTTGTTGTCTGGCTTTAAAAATAACTGAAGAAATTACGCCAAAACACTGCACTGACTCTTACTGCACAGGAGCACACAGGCCATAAAGTGCAGCCGAAAACGACAGATTTTTTAATCTCGCCCAGCCTTTTTCTCATGAAAATGCATAACTGTGCAAATCATGCAAATGCTATTATGAATCACTAGTAAATCTGTGTCACTGAATATATCAAAATTGTTACAGGCACACTAATCAGGTACTGCCACCTCAATTATTAACAAACTATAAAAAAAAAAATAAATGCTACCATAAACTTGTGCTGAACAGAATACAGGCATGCACGTTCAACTGGGCCATAACAAGGTGTCTGACCCAAAACAGGTCGTGCATGTTTAAAATGACCCTCTGGCTAAGTTCTTACTCATCAAGCAGATATCTGGGGAGCTTAAGTAATTTCGTTTCTGCTACACATGGCGGCAAAAGATAACACCTTCACTTGAACTGGAGTGATCACTCCAAGGAGAGTCAACCAAATCGTGGCTTAGCGGCAGTAAGCCTTCCTCCACCAGCAGTGCGCTTTCCAGATTCCCATCAGCTCTTGTGTTGTATAGCTAAAATACTGTGGAACTCGGCATTGCATGTACAGTGATGAAAAAAAAAACCCAAAAGACAATCATCTCCATCCGTGGAACACAAGTTTGCTACTGAACTGAACTGAATGTATCTTTTACATCAAGATTAAGACATTAAAAAAAAGTCAAGATTCTGACCAAATTCACATGTTCTAGTAAGAAACTGTATCCTCTACTGTCAGTGTACCATATTAATGATCTCCCCTGTGTTTAAATTCTCATTGACTTGGTATATTTCAAAGGTTGTGGAGCAGTCTTAGGTTTAAAGGAGCACTGTCTGAGTCTATTTCAAGCAGCACCAAGGGCACTGCATGTGTTTAGATGGTGACCTAGTTAGATAAACTCACGAGTTTCTGGGTCCTCTTACTTTAAAACTTATTTACTTTGATTATGCACTTATGTGTAAAAAGAGTAAAGAGATGTTTCGGTGTGTAGATGCTGGGGTTTGTTTTTCTTTACCAGTGTCTCGTGTGTAAATTTAACCCTCTCTACACCGATGTCATATGCACTGGATGAGGGCTGGATCAGGTGCAGCAGGGGAGGACTCCATTATGTTTGGCCCACAGTGATTTTCCGAGTGTCGCACTGAATTGGTTCAAGCTCGTCTGTGTTCAATAGGTCTGTTTTACAGCTCCGTGAACAGTTTCAAAGGTAGACAGACCTCATCTGTCAAGGAGTAACAATCTGCCCATTGCTCTGAATTCCTACTCTAACATAGATGACTGGAATCCAATACCAATTTTGTGTAACATATTCTATTCTGTGTATCATTTAAGTTTTAAAGGCGCCAAATAATGATTGGACTTACCACTGTTTGAAATTATTGTTGCATTCTAGTGGGCATTACACACCTAGATTTTAACAGGATTTTTTTTCCACAACTGTACCACAAAGTATAGCATTAAGGTTATAGGTGTTAATCAAACCTAATATATCATCACCTGCTATGTTCCAGAGGCTCAAAAATCACATTTGGAGAACCAGATCACTGGGAGTCTCCTCTCATTCAAAACTGGCAACCTTGTGCGGCAAAAACATTTGATAGGAAGGACAAGTGAAGGATCGGTTTGTAATTTGTAAAAAAAAAAAAAACAACAACCCTGGACCATCATTTGAACAAACTGGTTGGTGTAATGGCTTATCACTTAAAAATACTTTAGTGTCGCTTTCTTGCACACGATGTTAATAAAAGTAATAGTATAGTAATGGGAACTATGGCTTGATTGAGAAATGTTAACTTAAGATGATACACTGCCGTACTTCAGCTGATATAGCACTAAGGTTATAGGTGTTATTCTTGGTAGCAAAATAATTTTCCATTGAAAGGATTATGTTTAACATTAAAAGTATGCAAAGCCATACTGAACACATAGGCAAGTTAGAAAATGTGAACCATAATTTAAACTGAAGCACAAGTGAAACTTCATAAATGTATGCAGCCTTTGAAGTTGGGCATACGTCTTTCACAATTAAGGACTAAACTAAATTGTATTTCTATCTGCTTAAAAGAGAACTTCAGGATACTGCAGCCTCAATTGTAGAGAACCCAGTGGAGAAAGCAGTACTCAGATCCTGTAGCAGTTCAACAATGTAAAAATACTCCATCACAAGTAAAAGTTCTGCGTTCAAGTTCATACCCAGTAGACACGCAGAAGTACGATAAACAAAAATTACTTAAAAAACCAAAGTAAACCTATTCCCTCCACAGAAAAATGATCCCTATTAGTGTTCTGTTATTATATAGTATATTATTAGATTGTTATTACTGATGTAACAACGTGTAAACAGCATTTTTATGTTGAGGATGATTGAGGTGGAGCTAGTTTATCTACTTTAGATACAGTTAGTTAGGTTAGTCCACTGGTTCACATCCATTGGAGTCAGGGCCCATCCAAAGGGTCACAATGTAATATCGAGGGGTCATGGGATGATTAATGGGGCAGAAAAGACGAAAAAAAAAAGTTCTGCCAAAGAAGTTTGTACATATTTTATTCTCTCTACTTTTTTCCCTTTTTTGTCAAATACTGGATCATTTTACCTCTTTGGACCTCAAGCATTATTCAGATGAAACCATGAGAGGGGAAATGTCTCTCTTGTCAACCTGCTCACAACTCATAGACATCTGAAATGTGAAAAGGGGCCACTGCTTTATAAGGAGTCACAAGCCAAAAGGGTTGCAAAGCACTTTTTTTTTATCTAAATAGTACATTGTATTGTATGCTTGTCATGTTTTTTTAATGTAAAATTTTAATCTGAAATCTAAACAGCAATTTGAGCTGCCAGAATAAAAAGTACAATATTTCCCTCTATAATGTAGTGGAGTAGAAGTATAAAGCAGCATAAAATGGATATACTCAAGTACCAAAACTGTACCTAAGTGCAGTATTGTGTAAATGTACTTAGTTACTTCTCATCACTGCATGTCCATACACGCATGCACAGAGCGGTCCGTACCTGTGGTTTGCTCAGCTGTTGGTGCCGGGCTGGGTGTTGGCTTTGGCACTCTAGGTGAGGAGCCGCGAGTGATGTTCTTGACTACAGTCGCCAAGGGAACAGCATCCGTAACAGGAGGCAGGCAACTGACCTTGTTGATGTCATCTACACAGGAAAATGCCTCTGGACATGGACTCGCCAGGCAATCATCATAGTTGTGCTCACAGTTCTTCCCCTGTGTATTTAAAATAAACAGCGTTTAGATGTGTCGTCTAACTCTGCAATGAGATGCTAAATGGGATTTAATGTTTACAGCTTGAATAATAAAGTTTGCATCAAGTAGGCAGCATGACACTATGTAACAAAAACAAGGCTTTTTAAAATTTAATAACTATGTGATGCAAACAACTGATAACTGACAATTCAATTTCTGAATATTTTCATTTTTATCTGCAACATTAAAATTCTTGTTTTCTACATGACCTTTTGGGGTGTAAATTGTTTATATAAAGCAGTAGTAGTAGTGGCAAAAAATATCAAAAATGTAACATGTTCTGCTGTCATCTGTATGAGAAAGGCATCACATTTTCATGCATCAAAAATGGAATAAAAATGAAGATTAGACAGTAAGCAAAGTAAAAGGAAATCACACATTTTTAACAGTGCCGTGCTTTAGTGCCTAGAGGAGGACTTGAGAGTTGAGGGTGCATAAGGGTAAAGGTTAATAAAAAGAAAGAAAAAAAGATGAGAGATGGGGAGTAAGGTGGGGAGCCTCACCACAAATCCAGGGCGACAGAAACAGGTGTAGCCATAGCCTGGATCATTCTGAATGCATATCCCCTGGTTGCAGGGCTGTGGAAGGCACTCATTAATGTCATCCTCACAGTGAAGGCCTGTCCAACCTGCCAGGAACAAAAGCCCACAGAGTGCCGTGGTGAGTCCAGGCTCTCCCACTTCCACCCTCTGAAGTGAATATCAATCAGATTCTCCTACATTGATTTGCTTCTTTTTGGGTTCACACGCATACACAGACAAGAAAAGGCTTTCACTAAAGAGTAAGATGCCACACACATTTTAATGAGCCGAGGCGGTATCGTCTTTTTATCACTGTCTTTTTTAGTACTGTATGACTACAAATTTCTCCCTGGAGAAAAGTGGATGACTTTTGAATGGCTTTGAGGCACAGAAGCTACAGTATGTACGTATTATGCTGACCTTTAGCGACACTTTATATGGCCCCTTTCAATTAAATATGGGTGCTCTTTAAGTATTAAGATGGTTTATATATGGTAAACTGTACCCCAGCACATCTGGGGCAGAGTAAGAAACTGAGCACTCTTGTTCACTTCCAAAAATGTCTTGCCATCTGGGCTATGTTTTAGAAATCTTGTTCATGAGCAACAAAGGTGTTTCCATAATAGGTGTTATAAAGGGAAAAAAAACTGCTTTTTGTTACCTAATTTCGAAGTAAATGGACAAACTCACAGGATCTCTGAGTAACTCACCTGACCTGCAGTGGCAGACGTAGCTATTAATAAGATCTTGGCAAATGGCACCGTTGTGGCAGGGAGCCGAGCAACATTCGTTAACATCCACTTCACAGAAATCCCCCATGAAACCTGGTCGACAGCTAAGAAAACATGTCATACTTTAAAGCTGTGGCAGTCGAAAAGCACTCTCACTTCCTTCTTGTGGATCTGACACACTGTATCCGGGAACGGCTTGTTTTCATTAATTATCAAAAAGTACTACAAATTTTTTTTAGTCAGCTGGTGCTTCTTATTTCAAATTATGTTAAGGCCAACAAAAAAAATTTTTTTTTGGAAACTTTAGACTAAAGTGGGTTCACTTTAAACTGATGAGCTGCAGTGGAATGTTTATGCACCAGCTCACATATACCCAAGTGCCCTGTGGTCCCATAAAGTGGGATGTGAAAAAAGATTTTACAGAAGCTAAATAAATACAAACTTTATAGCCTGCTGGTTTGTGTGTTAGGAATACACATTATGCTGGGGTAAACACTCACAAATATTGTTATATTTAAAAGAGGCACTGCTTTTTATAATTTATTATCTCAAGTCCTGTATAATAATCTTAAAATGGTTCTGCAGGGACTTAAAAAATATCCGGTACTGTGTAGTGACTTTACAGTGACATCATCAAAACTTGAATGTTTTACAATAGTACTATAGTAGCATGATGTTTCCGTGACTTAATGTTAAATTTATAGCAAGAAACTTTATTGACTTTATCATCAAATGACTTCCATTCTTTATTGTTTTAGTAAATATTGTATAATACCTACGGTTTAGTGGCCCACTTTCTGTTGTATTCAACAGTATATTTTCCGCCTAACATATCAATACAAGTGTGATAACTGTTGAACTTGATTTGTATACTTTTATAATACCGTCTTTAATTACATTATTCTCTATCTGTCTGTTCATCGGGTAAATATTCGTAACAAATCCACAGATAAACAGTGACACTTCCATGCTAAAGTATTACAATACCAACTGAATGAAGTCCAGAGAAAACACTTCTCTCATCAGTTGATGTTGCCAATGCACTGCTCTCAAACTATGGGCCCTGATTGTTTAGTCCATAGTTGAACTAAACTACTGCCCTCTATGTGTTAATGGCATTAATGCTAATTCATTTCTTTGACAAAAATCTGATCCAGCATTGTTAAGCATGCCAAACACTATGAAAAAAAAAATCACTGCGGAAAACTCAAGTGAAGCTCACAAACTTCGAAGGTAAGATAACAAACGTGAAATCATAGACCTTTTTTTGAGGGGAAGATAAAACAGAATGGATTAATTCAGCAATGCACAAAATGTACGGGTAAACAAAGTGGAAATATCTTGGTGTGGTAATGGTTTTCTGTTTTGAAGCTGGCGATTTGCACAGGATAAGTTAAACCTTAAGCAGAGAGAGGTACCACTCAATTCTACAGATGTCATCCCAAAGGCTTTAAGTTTTGTAGAAGAGCAATCACTTTCCAGATGGACAATGAGCCTGATCATGCATCAACAACGGGAAAGAAAAAATGGAAATTCTCATTCTCCTACAGTCATGGGATTTCTATTGTAAACTGAGATCTGTGAGGCACAGTTGATTTAATCATGTAACACTACAACATCAAGCGTTTCATGCATAATCTCTTGGCTGACCACCATCGTAGAGAAAGAGTGGAGTGCTTTTGAGGCCATTTGGTGAACAGGTGCAGAACTGAATGTGTACCACTTCGCACACAACATGCAGATAAAATAACAGTCTTTATTTCATGTATTGTGGATGTAGTTTGGACAAGAAAACATTGCATGACTGATTTTATATTTTAAACCATTAGTCCGTGTACTAGGCCTTCTCCATCCAACTGGAATAAAGATATGTGGAACATGCTTGCCTCTAAAAAATAAAAACCTGTTAATGTGATTTTAAAGTCATAGTCCATGTTGTAAATATAAATAAAAATTTGGAACCTTCTGACATTCACCAACACATCTTTTAACTAAAAATTTAGAGACTAACAATGGACAACAGCTAAATCTGTATTAATGTTTTCTGGTAGTGTATATATCACAAATACATAAATAAATAAGCAAGCAATATACACAATGTATCCACAAAGTAATAGACTGGCAAAAAGTTGGCTTTCCATCAATAACTCAAACTCGTTAATCTCTAAATGAGGCAAATAACCCGTTAATAATGCACTAGTATAACTAATAGTGTAACAAATTTAATTTTATGTCCAAATCCAATTGAAATTCAGCAAAAAAAAAAAATCCTCTGTTGTGGTGGGAAGTGCACATAATGCACAATCACCCTAATGCAGCTCAGCAGGACATTAAAAGACATTAATAACTAGAAAGTCTTTGTATACTAACTCTGTCCTTAGTGAGCACATTTATCTGCAAAAGCATTACATACAGTATATTGCCTTCTTGTAATAGACACACAAATAAACCTACAGTGAAGGGGACATCATAAAAAATGCTAAGCTGAGGCAGTAGGCAGTCCTATGCATCAATATATAACACTATAAAGAGCAAGAACCTATTTGGAGTTGTGGTAGTCTGGGATACATTAAATCATGACACTGAGCTTACAGCAGCACATCAGCATAAGGATAGACAATGTAATTAACTGCAAGGCATCCGGGGAGCTGCTATGTCAAATCTGCACACTCTTACTTCATACACCTTGTATTCAGACACACTTCATCACTCAAGGGAGAGCAAGTCAGCAATTAAAACGTAATGATTCACTTGCAACCAACCTGGAGGACTGCTAGTGTATGGGAGTACACAGATCTACCGTAGCACCCATTCATGTGAGACAAAATGTATTTTTAATTAGAGACAAACAACATTCCTGGGACAGAGACACGGATTTCAACTCTTAAAGATGCAATTTTAGATTCTAAAATATTCTTAAAATTTTTTACCAGTTATGATACTGCGACTCCCTAATATTTTTGAATTGACCGTTCTTTAGCCCCCTAACGCTTCCCCTTCTCACACAGCATATACACAGTTTACAATGATAATGGTATCAAATTTACCATAAACATTTTTAGTAATTTTTTTCAACAATAGAATTCAGGGACAGGAAAGAAAAGAAAAAAAAAGGCTTTTCATTTCTAGCTGGTGACTGTTGCTCGCAAAGTGTATCAGCTGTGGCTTGTTAGCTAGTTAAGCTAACATTGACATTAGCTCCACGACTTTGTCATAAATGCTGTTTCCACCTGCCCTGTTTTAAAATGACAACTCAAATATGCACTTGATGGCTAGTTAGAGTAAATCATATCAGACTAAAACAGTAAAGCTAAAGCGACACGTACTAGGTAAAAAAAGCATCATCACCAGTTGGTTAGGACATGCAGCATTGTTCTCGTATTGCAGTGAAGAGCTAGCTCCTTGTATTATAAGTATGATAAGGATAAATGTCAGGTTAGACCGTTATATCATTCTAACATAACCCCATTTGGTTGCTTAGCTAAATTACCTACTTGTTTACAATTTTAAAAAGTATGTTTTCCCTCTTAATATTATAAGAGTAAGGGTTTTAGGATTAGGACTAAACAATCTGTCCAGGCTGCACTGAGCAGGGCAAGTTGTTCCAAACCACTCATATTAATGTGACTCCATCCAGGGACAATTTTTCGGGAACCTTACATCAAAACAATAAAAGACCTCTAACAGTGGACCAACTCACCTGCATGTAAAGTTGGATCCTTCACCGTCAAGGCAGGTGGCTCCATTGAAACACAATGAGACATTAAAAGCAGCCTCTTTGCAGATGTCTACATCATTCTCACAGGTTTTCCCCGTGTAACCATCCAGACAGAAACATGCATATTTATCAATGAGATCCACACATGAGCCTCCATTTAAACAGGGACTGGAAGCACAGTCCTGTAAATGAAAAGACATCAATCATTTCAGAGGTGAGGCACTGTACCAATACTACTAAATATTTTGAGTGATACAACCATAATGCCTCATTCACCATCTGAAATACATATGTGTGGTTACAAAAAAGAAAAAAAAAAAAAGAATACAACTTTGGTTTAGAATGAATTGTTGATAAAGTAGTAGTTTAAAAGGAGATGATCTAAATGCTGCTCACAGAGACCTTGTAAGCAACTCAGTGTTTCATCTCTAGAGTCCAGCACAATCTATGTTTTAAATCAAATTTAAATTAAATTCGGCAATAAACTAACCACTTTCTTTTAATCAGGTATTTTTACAATGCTTACATGATCCTCAAATTTCAAATGACTTATCTTGTGGAAAAATCAAGGGTGATCGATACCAAAGGCCATACACAGATTACAAAATTCTAGAGATTCCTCTTGACCACCCAGCAGGTTTACTAATTAAGCTCAACTCACGTCGATGTTTGTTTCACATCTGCTGCCAGTCCATCCAGATTCACACAGACAGGAGTATGAATATATTCCATCCTTACAGCTGAGAAGGCCACAACAGATGGGGTCATCAACGTTATACAACCATTTGAAATGAACTATAAAGCATTCATGTAGGTCTTTTGCTATAGTTTATGCAGAATCCTTAGAGAGAGAGATAATCTTTTGAATGAATGTGGATTTCCCCCTTCCATGGAATTAATGACTATAATTTAGAGACCACTGAGACAACCTGTAAGTGCATCACATTAGCACATGTGACATACTGTATATGTCTCCACTCACTGCACTGGAAGGGACTGTAATTAAAAATAATTCCATGCCATTTCTGCACAATTTGCAATGTGTCTGTTTTAAATGATGGAGAAAAATCTGTACCTCCCATGAAGACAAGGCGCTGACATGCATTCATCGATGTTGGTCTCACAGTGGAGCCCCATGAAGCCATCAGGACACAAGCAGTGGTATCGATTAGGCGCATCAATACATCTCCCACTATTTTTGCATGGGTTTGAAACGCACTCATCGATGTTAACTTCACACCATGCCCCTAGGAAATTAAGCATATTTTAGTAAGAAATTACATAGCAAACAACTTAATAGGAGAAAGGTCTTTTTAGAACTTCAGTAGCCAAACTGCTTCAAAAACGTTGATTTAAAAAAAAAAAAAAAATTACAATGGGATGTATATAGTAGTGGGAACAGTCAAGAACGTGGACAACCTACCTCAAAGTTGGAGAAGTTTCTAACCTCATAAAATCTGTACAAGTCTTTGTAAACTAAACAGACATCACTCTATGCGCCACGACATGGTCCCATTTTTACGATGTTTTGTTAGTTTGACACACAGAGGAATAAACTGCAGTGGCTGTGTTTAATGCAATGAGGGAATAGGCTGACAAAATGCACAGCACTTTCATGTTTTTAACAGTTTTTGGGTGCAGTGGAGGTCTACAGCACAGTTAATCTACTGTGTATTAATCCGTGGCTACAAAGAGTTGTCACGGTAAATGGATGTTTGGTTTTATTTTCATTTGATTTGTTTTTTGTTATAAAAAAAAAAATCAGCCTTATACTTATCCGTTGTTACAGTATATACCCTTTAAGTCATTAAATGATTATCTGCAAAACTGTGCATTCCACTGACTAAATGAATGAATGAATGGATTCATTTAGTAGCTACAGTGAATGAGGAAACAAGTTTTACCCCAGTAATAATAAAGTGTATTCTTTATAGTATTTTTATTTTCCAAACCTTACACTGAAAAACTATACAATATAAAAATCAATTATTATCTCAGGCTAGTTTCACAATGCATTTGACACTTCATCAGTTTATTTGCAGCGAAACATCGGTTAGTTTCTTGCTGGCATTAACTTTAACTTACAGCATCCACAATTAGTTGATTATCCAATTATTTGATCAACGCCAAAAAGAATTCCCGACAATAGTGATAATTGATTCATCAATTTAAGTCATGTTTTTGCCCTAATGGTAGAGTGCTAATAAGAAGTGCAGCACATTTAACAGAAAATAAACTACCGGCCACATTTTTTTTTTCAGGAACCATGGTCCGGCTACTTTGGATAATCCACTGAATTTTCAGTTTCCAGTGAAAACTGTTCACAGTGAGGTCTGAGATTTTTCAGAAAACAGACATTGTCTGTTGAAATACAAGTTAATTTGGAATTTTTTAATGTAATGTTTGTCTGCTGTGAGCACCACAAACAAAATTCCATTCACCTCCATTATGCTGTTCTTTTTTTTTTTTTTTTTTTAGTAATTTAGGTGACTTGCCCCATTAAAAACATTTTAGAAATATTTAACAAAATTAAGAAAATCAATTCTTGCTCATAAATAACAAGCTGGAGAAAGGCTTTGAAAAAAGTGAAAAGTATTAATTACATATAAACCTAGTCCACTAGAAGAACTGAGCATGTTGCAACAATAGCTGGCCTCTGTGCTGTCCCCGAGAGGGAGCGAAGTGCAGCACTGAACTAATGGGAAATTGTGTCATATACTGTACGAGCTGTACATCCTTACAGCTATGACTACTACGTAGAACTACTACACAGTCCAATGTCTATGAAGGCACAATCCATACAAACTGCACTGGACACAATGTGCTAACTCAAAGGGAACACATGAAAACAACTTATATCTTCACTGTCCATCAAGATAAATCCAACGACTCACAAAGTAAGTGAGCTTACTCGGAGTTGATGATTTTCCTTATTTATGCAGACCTCACAAAAATAGCAACAACATCACAGAAGAAATGAAGGGGAGGGGAGAGC
This sequence comes from Xiphias gladius, assembly GCF_016859285.1. Classification (NCBI taxonomy): domain Eukaryota; kingdom Metazoa; phylum Chordata; class Actinopteri; order Istiophoriformes; family Xiphiidae; genus Xiphias; species Xiphias gladius. The sequence goes on from NC_053410.1 coordinate 16,131,747, forward strand.
TCATGCTGTGAGGGAAACACCAGACAACAGAAAACGTCAAAATAAGACCTCCTTCCAGCAAATCAGAACACAAGGTGGGAATCACACTGATGATGTTTATAGCAGTCTAAATTATAGCAGGCAGTGCTTTAGAGAGATCCACAGAAGATGACTATGTTTAAAGGAATAAAAAATAAATGAATGGGTGGTGGCTAATGCTACAACCAACAACTGATTTTCACTTAAGTGGTAAAAAGATTATTTACAAGCCCTAAAATCTATTTGAGACTTCCAGGAATCGAGAGATGAAAAATTTTGACTGACCCATCGTTAATCATTTGGTTAGCTTTTTATCTGTGGGCTGAGACAGATGTAAAGAAACACAGTGACAAGGGGAGTAAGAATTTATTTGTTCCCTCCCGTGTTTTATCATGAAAGGGAATAAACAAACTATCTTTAGGGTACACAAATCTATCACGTTCTCTCGTTACAGACTGTAAAACGATTCCTTTCTTGTCCTAAACTGATAACCTTTTTCATTTAATCAAAAGGAAAGCAAAACGGCAACTGGAAAATTCTGTTTATGGCTGAGTAGGTGACAATGCTTGATCCCAAAAACAACAATAGAGCTGCAACAGAACATGAACTATGGATAAAATGATACAGAAGTCTCAAATGATGAAATAAGTGAAAAAATGACGGTAAAAAAATCTCATTTGACAGACATTTTTATGACATATGTATTTCACATTATCCTTAGACTGATGCTCACATTAAAAACACCCATGTATCTTGATGTTTTTATTTAGGTCAGAAGTCATATGACTTTAGGTTCTGGGCTGAATCCTAAATATTAAGAGGACGGAACTGTTAATGAGACACAGAATTACATGTTGAACATTTAATTCTGCAGACTGGTGAATGAGGGTCTGGAATATCTTAAAAAAATCCTAATACTTATTACGATAAACAATTACTAGTTAATACAACTAGACTACAAAGTGGCATGAAGCTAAATGTGTGCAGTTAAAATGTAGATTGACTGCTTTCTTGACACATTGACATACTGATACTTCTGTTTCTGAGACAGTACTCGAGATATTTTAAGTATTAAGCCCCAAAACACACGTATAAGTCATGTACTAACTCTGTCCCACAGTAGCAAGAACTGTCTCGGTTTTATAATTGATACAGTTAATAGATGTACTATGTATTAATACATGTTAGCACAGGAAGTACATGTTACCCCATTCACATTAAATGTAAAATACATTTCTAAAGCAACAGACCTATGCAGAGGTTCAGCGGCAAAGACAGATATAATGGCAACATTTTATTTATCAAGTTCAGCCAGCAGAAGATTTACTGAAGCCTGAACATCAAAACAACACCGAGGGGGCCAGAACATCATCATCCAACAATGTGCTGACTGAGGAAGTTTGCCACAATGTGCTGATTGCACTGTACTATCACTCAAGGGAACATGCTCCTTGATGATGGGTGAAGAAGAGAAAACAGAAGGTGACGAATGGTGTGCTTAAACCGTGATTTATATAAACAAGATTACCCATTAATCATGTCACTCTAATGACTTCTGACCTCAGTGCCCATGTACAGTTAAATAATACATATTGGGATTACTGAGCCTTTTAAACCAAATAACCTAAATAAGGATGAGACAGCTGAGATCTCGGCAGCTGCCAAGACTGTCTTACAGAATAAGTGTTTCTCAGTGTGAGACATGGAAAACGAAATGACAATGTATAGAAAAATGAAGCATAATTACACATGATTAGGTTAGAGCCATAACTAAAGACTGTTATTTTAATGAATATGGATTCCTGACTTGCCAGGATGTGAAGAACACCACAAGATAAAAAATTACCTATTTCATCTAACACTTTTAAAAGAAAGTGGGTCACACAAACTTTAAGAGAGGTTAAAAAAATAATGATAAAAGTGGTTGGAGGTGTCAGAAATTTAACTAAAACAATTTTCTGGCTTCTTGCTTCAATTATTTCTCAAAGCTACAACATGTTACACGTATAAAAACCTTAAAAAGTTTTGCTCAGTGTTGAGAAGAGAGGGTAACAGTAAGAGCCTTTAGACAACTCCTTAGCAAAAAATTGCAATTGGCTGATTTACTCTAAGAGCAGAAAATACAGATGCACTGACTGACTCACTAAACAAAAACTAGTAGGAAAATTCAATATGGATAGTCATGCAGGTGGGAATGAAGTGTCATCATAGCTTAATCACATCTATGAAAGTGTGCAGATATAGCACTAGACTGATTTATTAGTAGGCAGCTTCAACTGTTACCATCAAAATGAATTATGGCATTCAATATGCAAAAAACATCCCATGACTTTCCCGATGGCAGGAGCAAATAATGTGAAAACACCATCAATTGACACAACAAGTTACAGCATTTCAGTGATAGAAGAGATGAGCCATCAGACCATCAAAGCAGAATAGCATTTCAATCAATTTCGATCTGGCTGCAAAAACATGATGTGCTGAATCACCCTAAGAAGGCAAATTTGCTATATGACTAGAATAAAAAGAAATTACAAACAAACAGCTACAGTAGCACCACGAAACAGTTTGTGTTCCTGTGAAAACTTGCAATGCTGTTACACGTTACCACAGCAAATATTTTCTATGAGTTCTACTCGGTTTGAGCCGATCCAAACTGTATCCTCTGGCCGCTTGCTCTCTTGGGGAACCCTGTTTCCTCAGATGAGCTTAGAGCAACAGAAAAAGTAATGACTTGTACTATGCTGTGCGTAGGCCTAATAATAAAAGCTGCTTCTGTGGGAATTGGGCCATGTGTGTCAGGTTCTGCTCTCCAGAGTAGCAATACCTCAGAGATTTCCCCCCTCTCTCAACTGGGGAAGGATAAATTGATGATACAGTGTGGAAGACAAATGAAATTAATCTTCCCAGTACCTGACAGGAATCGGCTTTAGATTTAGGACACACACACACACACACACACACACACACACACACACACACACACACACACACACACACACACACACACACACACACACACACACACACACACACACACACACACACACACGCTCGATATCCATCTGGGTGGAAAATAAGACAAATGGATTGAAGTAAAACAACAATAGCTTTGTGAGACTTAAAAGGCTGATGAAATGAAATAGAGGCAACTAACAGACACTGAGAAGTTTTCATCAGATAAAACAGGTGACATTAATTTATCTCTTGTTAGCTTTACTGAAAAGCAGGCACTGTATCTTGCAGAGGCAGGCGGGCTAATTAAAAGCAAGCATTGTGAACTAGTTTTTTTACACTAAGCCAGATCCATGTCAGAGTTGCTTCAATAGCGTGCGGCCGCAGCAGTCATGATAAGCTTTTTTCGGCTCTCATATTGATCTCCGTGTCACGAAAGGGCAAAAGAGCTACCTGAGTATCCAGGGCGACAGACACACTTGAAGCCCCCGGGCGTGTTGATACAGATGCCCTCGTGTAGGCAAGGTGAAACTTCACACTCATTCACATCCAGGTCACACAGCGTTCCAAAATAACCAGGAGGGCAAATGCAGCGGAACCTAGGGGAAGATGTGATAACACTCAATCATTAAGAAATAAAGTGAAATCCAGTGAAGACCAATGTGTCAGACGGTAAGTACAGCATACTTATATGTTTAGTTCTTACTGTTACTTTAAAATAAGCAGAATCTTTTTTTCTGTAAAAACTGCACACACACTTGCAGAATTAATTACTTGGAGAAAAACTGTGTTTTTTTTATGTATGTGTGTGTGTGTGTGTGTGTGTGTGTGTGTGTGTATGTGTGTGTGTATTCCAAACCCACAAACTCAAGTGCAGATTAAGACTTTTTTCATTTTCAAACTCTTCATACAAAAATGAACAATATGACAGCAATGAACTTTCCCAGTGTGTAACTTAATTTGAATTGTGTTTAATGACTTATTACTAAATGGAAGAGCTTAATCTGTGCAGTTTACTCAATTCAATTGCTTCCCTGCAGCTTTCGGTGCGTCTAATATCCCCTGACCACACACCTCAGAGGAGATGGTTATCCTATTTGTAAGTGAGATGATTAGAAAACATGTAATTAGACACCTCTGTGTGAGGGTGAAATTTCATCTTTTCATTATTTGAAAACAATTTTTTTCATCAGTAAGCCATTTTCCCCAATATCAAGTTTCTGTGATAAGCCACACTGTATTTTCATTGTCATGTGGCACTACAGACTGCTGTCTCATTATGCAAACGTTAAAGGCTGGACAGGTCTGAGACCAAATTATCAGAACAATCAACACTTTCCTTATTGCAATCTATTACCCCGGTGCCTGCTTACAGTCAATTTGGTCTATAGCAGTTACTTTAGTTTCATAAGTAAAAGCCTGTATTTTACATAAATAGATGGGAAGAGACAATGTGGCCCTTGCAGAGTCAAACTCTCAGTATCTTAAGGAAAAGGATGGGTAAATGTAAGACAGCAATGGCCCAGTGAGTATATCAGAGTCTGATTCATCACCACAGTACAGATGGACTCGTTCGGCTTGTTGGGTCAGGGAGACGGAGATAGTGGCTTGCGAAGTGCTCGTGGTGGGCAGCGAGGTTAAAATACACCTGATGTGAACTCCCTGGACTGTGCAATCAGAGGAGTGCTCTGCGCACGGGCCAGGTCACATGGGAGCAAAATCATGACGGGAGACAAACTGGAGACAAACCATTTAGGACTCAAATTGGCCCTGGGACTCCTCTACCCATCTGTCCGACTAAGTCTGGAAGCCCCGGGGCTCCCATTAAGCACAGCAGAGAGAAGCACCAGTGGAGTAAAGCTCAATCTAGATACATGATGTGTTCTTGCTGAATTCACTCTCTGTCTTTAGAATAACAGCTTATGTGTGTCAAGGATGAAGACAGGCTCGTTATATAAACCGGAACACTTTGAAGAGGAACACTGCAACCTCCTGTGTTTTCTTTGGAGAACAGTTTTGTCCGTTCACCTTTAAAAAACAAACTTATGAAATGAATTCTGCCTGGTCTTTATTGATATGTGCAATTTTTAAAAGCCCACAGTGAATAAGGTTCAAAGTCATAGCAAAAAAGGAGCTATATTCATACTTACTTGTTCACAAGGTCTTGACAGATGCCAGCGTTGTGGCACGGGCTGGAGGTGCATTCATTGATGTCCTCCTCACAGTGAAGGCCAGAAAATCCCATTTTACAATCACAGCTGGAACAGATATTTTGTCCCCAATTAAAAATAAAAGATCTATCTGTTTCCTACTGACACCATGCATGAGTGAAAAAAATCATTAGGAATTTAAAGATATTAACCGAACAACATATTTAGTCCGACTGCACGTACAGTAACATTATGACTAAACAAACCTAAAGCTGGCATGACAAGAGTAATTAAGAGGTAAAAGGTAGATTTTTTGTACACAATTCGACTTACATTATTAGTTTTATCTATTAAATAATGTGAAGAAAGGGCCTGAGTTCAGAACAAATCTAATAGCTCAGAGTAATCTACCGTCAAAATTACGGTATAATGACCTGAGACCTGTACAGGAATGAAGGTTTATAGCACTGATACTGTAGATTAACCAATGCTTAAAGTCCATCACTACAAACCATGACATTTTCTCGCCTCCTAAGAAATGAAAAGCTGGTTATGGATAACACTATTTACCTGTAACTGTTGACCTGGTCCACACAATTGCCCTGGTTTTGGCATGGATTTGAGTTACACTCATTGGTGTCAATTTCACACCAAGTTCCTTCAAATCCTGAAAGATAGATGAGATGGCCATGGATCAGCAAGCCCCACTACATCCTGAAGACATCAGGGCCGATGATAAAAAAGGCCCCAGTGAGTGCTGTTTTAATGGAACTAGTAGCCCCTGTAGCATATCTCATCTTCCAGCTCTCAGCACTCACTGTTTCCCCTTTGAGAGTGTGTAAGTCTAATAATACTTTAGTGCCACAGACAGATTGGTCTGTGGGTTAGTGGTTTGGGGTTTGGGAGGTTTCTGTCTGTGTGTGTGTGTGAGAGAGAAAGTGAGCTAGCAGGGGGACATCTTGTTAAGTTAGGGTAAAAAGGGGAGGCTAAGCCCCAGAGCTCTTTTGCTCTTGTTCATTAGGGGGTTGAGGGGCAGGATGGCCAAGCAGATCAGCATGGATGTTTTGTTGTACTTCTGACGGCTGCCCGGGAGCCTGTAATGTTCTGCCTGGTGGAGGTATTCCTCTAGTGCTTGGTCTGGTCCATATGATGGTTTTTGGCTGTACAAAACAAACTGCATTACTCAGTGTTATGAAGTAAAATTAATTCATGAATGAAAAAATTATAAAGAAACCCCAAACACCACAATGTATGGATGCAAATAATGGCCAAAAAGATTTGAATGTTATAAGCAACTGAAAAATGTTATTGTGAAATGTTATCACTTCTAAATATGTCATTTATTTAAATGCCATTGAAGTTACTGAGAATCACTGAACTTATCGAAATCCACAGAACACATAGCACTGAAATATTTTACGTGGAAAAACCATCTTTCTGAATTTACACTCCACAGACAGTTTATAACACTTTTTTTTGTTGACATTGTCAGAAATGTGTGAATTCAATGACATGCGGGCGACAAATTAAAGGAAAAACCTGAATAAATGAATGGAGAAGCATAGCAAATGCAGATGCCTCCCCACAGGGCAAGAGGGGTCACTGAAAGGTTTGATGAGTATGAAAATGATGTAAATCATATGCTATGGCCTTCGCAGTCACCAGATGAGGGAATATCTTTTCTAAGAATGGTGTTCATCCCTCCAGTAGAGCTCCAGAGACTTGGAGAATCAATGCCAATGAGCACTTAAGCTGTTCAGGCAGCTCGTGGTGACCCAACACCTTACTAAGACACTTTATGCTGGTTTATCCCTTAATTTGTCACCCACTATACAGAGAGGAGTTTCTAATTTTTTGAACAACACCATTTACATATATATGAGGGGGGCAGAATATTAGAAACACCTTTAAATATTATGCGGCCCAGTAAAAGACCATCAATAACTATGACTTCAGTGCTAAAACAAAAAATTTAATTATAACCTCTGTGACAGTCTCATTGACATCATGAAAGTAAACTTTATGGCAGAGTTGTTGTGTTGGATTGTATTAGACCTATACAGGTGTACCTAATAAAGTGGCCACTGAATGTATGTGGTCTGAATTCCCCTCTTTGAAAATTTCAAGTATACTTAACGTTGTACAATATCCAAAAACCATATTCAAACTGCTCAAATTCAACAAGAATCATTCAGATCTAAAAAAAGTCAAGTTTAGTCAGAAAAAGTCAGCTGATTAATTTGGTCAAATTTAGACAGTAAAATTAAAAGATATGACGTTCAGACCTGAACATCCAGGATACCATAAATAAGCAAGTCTAGCTAACTGATTCTTTATGGCCATGATTTCCCCCCATACTACTGATTTTCAGCATTCTATGACTGTTTCTGCCATTGCATCTGTCGTCGTATGAGAAGTAACACAGAGATACCATTTCCTGAACAATTCTGCTATCAAACTGCTTTATAACTCTGAGCTCAGACTTTCAAAGACAACTTGTGTGCTGTCCCTGCAGAGCACCATCTGCCACCATTAATTAAATGTGGTACAAGCATATAACAAAGGGTTAATAAAACTAGTTTATAATGAGCATTTGTGCTGTTATTGTTCCCTTGTCCCATCATACTACTCCCGCTGCTTCAAGTTAGAGTTATATATATTTGAACTAAAATGGGTTTCGGCTCATATAAGTAGTAATTCTCAGCAGAGAGAATAACTTTTATTAAGAATGAAGAGGTTGTTTAAAATTATTTTTGAGAGAAGCACATGTAGTTTAAGCCTAGTGAGTTGGATAAATATGAAGAAATGCTTTACTTATATTATATTTTTTAAGGAAATATGGATGCACTAGTATTAATAAAAATCTTTTAACTACTGATTACTACATGATAATACCATAACATGAATATTCCCATATGATGGTTTTTTCCTATTTCTGAAGTTCACCATAGAAGTCTGAGGGTCTTCTGTACTGTTTGTGATGATACCATAAATCAGGAGGTAACACTATATAATTCTCTGTAATAGGGCTGTTAACAAATATTCTGAATTTGAATTACATAATTGAATAAGAAAAAAAAACGACATTTCATTGTGAAAATGAATAATCGGGGGGGGGCTAGCACAGCTGTCTGCCTTGCCAGTTCTTGCATGGGCCTGGAACATTGCACTGAATGCACTGCATTACAGACAGGAGTCACACAACGTCACATTCACTCATTGAAAATGAGGTGCAGGTTAAGCTAAAACGAGCCAATAATTCCACAACAACCATGTGGTAATGATGGCAGAGAGTTCACAACCCAACTTGGCTGCAGAGAAAGAGATCTTGGTCAGTAGATGGCAAAATCGGGGAACCTAAAGATAAAGTTGTGTGCAAACTCTGTAAGCTGCAGTTAGCCTACCTTTCCAGCACTAGCAACCTGAGGGCACATCTCGAAAATATGCATCCAAGTAGTGTTTGTTTGCCCTCTTATGGATATAATGCACAAAAATAGATAATCACATGGTTCAAAACCACGTGTTTTTTTTGAGGAATAATCAAACGTACTTTTTGCTCAATTTGACAGCGCTACTCTGTAATGGCAACAATTTTTACCTCCAACAAGGATGTTATGTTTCACCTGTGTCTGACTGTCGGCTTGTTTGTTGGTTTATTTGTAGGCAAGACTACGCAAAAAATACTGAGCGGATTTGCAACAAACGTGGTGGAGGGATGTGGCATGGGGCAGATCTGGATCATTTACTATGAATTCTCTTAAGTCTGGTTTGTGCAATTGCAGTACTTTCAAAATCTACTGGAAACGACAGGTGGCAGAGAATTATATAGATCATCATTTTCTCTTTTCAGATGGATACACCAAGTGGAAGCCATTATTTGTGGTTAGCTTTCTAGCCACATTAAGCTCAGTACTGTTGATTGTTAAGTTTTATTGAATAACAAATTGCTTAACTGGATGGGGCTCTCCAAACAACTCTCACTGTGCATTTTTAATCAGCTGAATAACCTATATTGTATATCATTACGTTTAAAAGGAAGAAAGGAAAATTTCCAATACAACTAGAGTGATGCTACCCTAACTGACGCAGCTCTGCGCATCTTGGGACATAAGAATGAGAGGGAATCCATGAGACCACAGAGAGCACAGAGCATCTGGTGAATTATGGGACAGCACAGGTTTCACAAGTGGCCTGTCAGTCAAAGCAATGGTGGAGCACCTTGGGGACTATTTCGAATGTCACTGGAATGTAATGTATCTTCTGCCACTAAGCAGTGACTGGAGGCTTCTCTTTGACAGAGTACAGAGAGGGATACCCAGGGCGCGTGCTCACGTAGTCATTCCATCATCTGGCAGGAGCTTCAGTATGTGATCACAGCTCCTGCCAGTGAATGTCTCCAAGGAGAAGAAATTGTGGGTAATCCTTTGTGGTTTGTGAACTAACTTTGATGGATCTTTCAATAGAAAATATGAGTGACGTCTTCATTTTAACTGTGTGAATTTGGTTTGGACTGTTATATTTGTGACTATAGTCTTCTTATCAAAGTTGCTGTCAGTCTGATGTTAACAGTTTCTCAGAGAGGGGCAATTTAAAATTACATTATATTACCCACTGTGCAATATAGATTATGGGTTTTGTCTGTGGTGTCATCTGTGGGCTGTCATACATTACATCAAATGTCAGACGTCACTTATCACTTAATCTGTGTAATCTGAAACCTAAATGCATCATCATCAAGTTTTTTTTCAGTTGAACTGTGTTGAGTTCTGGTCTTCCAAGTTTAAATTTTTATTTTAAGTTGTTGAGCCTCTATTTGGCCAATCAGTGTAATGTTTTAAATGACACAACACAGTAAACAAATGCAACATCCCTCCAAGATTAATCAAAACTGGGTCACGGGGTTCTAATCCAAACTTAACTAACAATAACTGAATAATAGATGATTGAATATTTCCTTAAGGTGGATGATACTGACTAAGATATATATAAGATACACATCAATTAAAACGTACAATGAACACAGGAAGCTGAACAGATTTCATATCTGTAACGGCCTTGCTTGGCGGTCGCCAAGTGGCCTGTCAGCAAGAACAGTACGCTACCGTCTATGACTGAGCATAAACTTCCTTCTATTACAAGGGAAATTAATGACTAACATTATAGTACTGTATGTACCATGATTTTGTGCAAACACTGTGGCAATTTGAGGCGCATATTATTATATATATATATATATATATATATATATATATATATATATATACATATATATATATACACACACACACATACATCTACATAATATACACATATACACATACACACACACACACACACACACACACACACACACACACACATACATATATACACACACACACTCACTCACATTGATTAACAGGTGACACTATATGTGGTTTATAACAATTATTGACAGATTATTTTGATATATTTCTAAAAAGACAAACATTATTGAACATGAATAAAAGTTAAGGCAAGACAACAAAAATCTCAGATCTCTATAACTGAAACTATGCATTCATACCCAGTAGACCCCCTGACATCAGTGTGGCCCCTAACATCTGAAACTAAACCTCTGTGCTTGGATATTACTCATAAAATTAGTATATTCTGTCATCACTGTCGCTATTCTCCAAATATTTACCATTTGGGTATTTTTACCTGCTGCGAAGTGTTCAGGGATTAAACATCAATATGTTAAAAACTACAGAGGAGGAAAGCCTCTGATACCACTGTGTGTCCATTGAGGCTTTTTTCTGTCTGGAAACAGAGGTCTCAAAGCTAAAATGGAAGAAAAGGACCACCTTTTGCCCTCAGCAGTGGAATATCGCTAGCATGCTGAGATTTTTTTTTTTTTCCACTGAAGGGGCACGCTCCCATACTGAGACTGAACACCTGCTACATTTTAATATTTTCTTGCCTCTCTGTGTGCCATCACTTTAAGAATATTAGACCAGATACTAGTTCTCCAAACGGAACTGTCATTAACATGCTATGAGCTTGCTTAAAATGCAATATGCACTGTAAAAGAACTTGAATTAGACCTAATTCCTTACTTCTGTTAATAAGGGTTTTTTTTATTGTGATTCCAGAATATGTTATACATGAAAGGGAACAAAAGGAGGTACTCAGGTCCCACTTCAGGTAGCAATAATGAAATCAAGAAGAAAGCACACATTGAAACACGATAAAAAAAATAAAAATGGGTAGATAAATATAAAGTGTAAAATGAGCAGAGTGTGAGGACAGGAATAGATAAACAAGGTGGCCAAGTGGGCTCAAATTGCAGCAATGCCCTGACATGAGACAATCGTAATCATAGCAGCAAAGTGTTCAGTAAGATGAAGCAATTGTTCAGGGAGATTACAGAATTTTCCGTCTTAAAGTGCAGAATTATCACACTCAAAATGCATGTCCTGATACGGAGTAATATTAATCATAGTAGCAGTCGTTAAGTGAGATGCAGAAATTGTCAGTCTCACAGCATCTGGGAAGAAGCTGTTCCTCAGCCTAGTGGTTCTGGCCTTGATGCTACGTAGACTCCTGCCTGAACGGAGGGGGACAGATAGGCCATTAGCAGGGTGGGTAGAGTCCCTGAGAGATTATGCCGGAGGCCTTTTTCCTGGACTTGCTGTTGTAAATGTCACTGATGGTGGGTGGGCGGCTGCCAGTGATCCTCTCTGCAGTCTTAACTACCCGCTGCAGTGACCGCAGCAGACCAGTTGCCGTACTACACAGAGGATGCTCTCCACCATACACCTGTAGAAGGAAATAAGGACTGGAGGTGCCAAGGCCAATGCGCTTCAGCCTCCTCAAGAAATAGATGCGTTGGTGGGCCTCCTTCACTATGCTGGCAGTGCTGAGGCTCCAGGTGAGGTTATCAGAAACGTGCACCCGCAGGTATTTAAAGCAGGAGACCACTTCAACAGCTGCTCCCCCCATTTTGAGGGGAGGGGGAGTGGTAACAGTCTTCCTAAAGTCCACAATCATCTCCTTTGTTTTCTTTACATTGATGGAGACCACTGATTGCTGAGAGTCATATTTCGCACCACTGCCGGGTCATCTGCAAATTTAACAATGCGATTCCTAGGATGCTCGGCTGAGCAGTTGTAGGTCAGCAGTGTGTACAGCAGGGGGCTCAGGACACATCCCTGGGAGAAACAGATGAGATGCTGTGGATTCTAATGGACCAGGGCCTATTTGTTAAAAAGTCTAGTACCCTGTTGCACAACGATGACATCAGTCCAACTAGTGTAAGTTTGTCTATCAGGCTTTGTGGGATGATGTTGCTGATTCACACTGAGTTAAAGTAAGTCATCATTTATTGTACAATGAAAAGTTTTTTCCCCTCATGACAACTTTTACTGTACTGCTTGCAGTCACAACCAGTCCAGGAACATTGTTCCTCAATATGACCCCTGGGACTTAAATGCTTTATAGAACGATAGAGGAAGTGTCTGAGGTAAAGACCTACAGTATCTTCATCGTGGTTTAATTTTATTCAGAGTGAAGACCATCTGACTCTGCTGAGACTACAGTTATTAAAAAAAAACACATAAGAGCTTCCATCATGTAACTTTTTAATGCTTCCGAGCCGGCGACAGCCGTAGCCGGAGGCATTATGTTTTTCGGGTTGTCCGTTCGATTATCTTGAACGTGATCCCTCCGGAACGCCTTGAAGGAATTTCTTCAAATTTGGCACAAACATCAATTGGACTCAAGGATGAACTGATTAGATTTTGGTGGTCAAAGGTCAAAGGTCAAGGTCACTGGGACCTCACATAACATGTTTTTGGCCATAATTCAAGAATTCATCCTAATTCACACTAATTATGACAAAATTTCGCACAAATGTCTAATAGGATAAAACTATGAAGTGATGACATTTTATATCCAAGAGAACATCATAATGTTCTTCAGATACACTTAATACCTTTTATTAAATTCCTTCAAAGTCTTCACTACATATATTAAATGAGACTGGACAAACATGGATGTAAACTGCAACTTGACTGTTTCACGGAGGCAAACGGGGGTAAATTATATCAGAAAAAGGGATTTTTGGAGAATGGAAAGTATATGCGAATAAGACAATAGTGTTTTGTAAATAACTTAAGCTGGTGAGTTAAGAAAACGATCAGTTGGACATTTAAGTCATCTCAACTCACGATTATATGAAAGTGATAATTAAACAATATGAACTTGAAACTCAATAAATTAACAAATTTCACTTTGTTAATAATAAAAGTTAAATAATGTAATTTATTATGAGATTTTATAGTACAAATGATGAGCATGAAAATTGTACTTTCCTGCTAAAGTTAACAGAACTTTCTCGCATTGTAATGAAGGACAGATTAAGATTCAAAGGTAGCACTCACTCACTTTTGTTGAAGTAAGAGACAAAATTGAATTGTTGGCACAATTTCAATTTTTCTTTAAATTGTGATAATTTGCGTTTCTGAGGCCTAATAACTTGTAATTGTTATTTAATCCAAAGAATATATAGAATATAATTTGGCATTTTTACAGCGTGGTCACTGACCGCCTCTCTCTTTCATGGACCATTATTCTGTGGGAGAGATTGCTTTGATCGCAGTACTTGTAGAGAAAATGTTATTAAAGAGGCTTACTGTCACAGTATATTGACTGAGTTCCATTAAGCCTAGGTAATGAATCAAAATACAACACATTTTACATATTATTATAAGTATGTTAAATGTAACTTCTATGTTGTATATGCTGCTGCTACAGTATCTCAACCAGGACACTTCTTTAAAAGAGATTTTTAATCTCAGTCTGGCACTTTCCTTCTTAAATAAAGTAATCATTATTGTTATTAAACATCTTATGATAATAATAATACAAAGCAAAATAGTAAATGTGGTTCCCACGAAATTAATTTATATGATTAGAATGCATGAAGATCATACAATAAATCTCGATCTAGAATAGCACACTATAAAACACAAAAGATACAGTAAATTCAGCAGACAGGGAGTATGTTTTGTAATGCAAGCCCAAAAGTTTCAGTGCATTAAGTTCTATATCACTATTCAGAGAGAAGGAAAAAGGTCAGTGATATTCACATACAGTACATCTGCCAGGGCATTTTCCTTATAAATTGAGACACATCTACTATAACTCATATTTCCTACCTCCTCTATAAAAGAGAATAATCACTTAAAAATGAATGAAGCGAGGACGAGCTTTTCCAACACTTCTCTGGCGACACACATTCTCAACACATCTTTTTCAATATCATATTAGGTATGTGTCAGTTCTCTTGTTGGCACAGCTTCACAGTAGCTCATTAACCAACTGTTTGGTAGGACACAATCTCAATCTTGTGGAAGGTGAAGGCTAGTGTAGCATGCCATGCAAATAAAGGGGTTTGTTCTCCATCTGGCTAGGAACACCTCTGGGGATATTCTGAGCCATGGAGACCAAATGGCTTTTGCATGTAAAGGGACCACACAATGCTTCTGAATTCATTCACTATACTGCAAGAATCATATTTCTCAACTTCCAATAGACTATAGGCATACCAATTGTCCCCCTGTCAAATAGCTCATTTTTAAAACTGAATAGGCCAACCTGTACCAACCCAATGAAAAGGTGGTAATGGGCATAGGCACACTCTAAGGCATATGAAAATTACATGACATATTATGAAGTCCAATAAATCTAAACCATTAAGTGCTGCAGTGACATGGTGTTCTTTGTAATGTTGAAATACAAAAATGTGAGACATTATTCCTTTTAGTCATCAAACCAAATGCCATTTCAAGGCCCTTTAGGAATGTGGCATTAACGCTTTGTTATTGCTTTCCTGCAAATGAACATTGTCACTAATCCTAAAATTATTATTACTATTAATCTGAATGTTGCAAAGCTAAAATCTGAGTCATCACAATCTAATAAAAGGCTGTAATGTTTTCAGATGTCTTTTGTGCAAGTCTTAATTGAATGTAGTGATACGCTTTACAAGCCAGCTGATGGTGTGGTTCATCACTTCACCTATTCTGCACTTGAGCCTGTGGTGTTCATCTCTGAAAATTTTTCTGAAAATGATATGAATTGACCATGTGACAATTATTTGCTATCTGTGAGATAAAGTCCCGTAATAGTACAAAGCACAAAATGGCATTTTATAGGCATCCTTTTCAAAGATACGTGGGTAAGTAAATGAATAAAGTTGTAGTTTTGTAGCATTGCAATATGACACTTTTGGACTGACTTTTGTGTTTCCGCATCTAGTGCTAGTTGTAATGTGTACTGGATTTTCTATATTTGTGGATGTTACAGTTTACATGTGCAAACTGTTCAGCAAATTGAGAAAAGGGCACCCAAGCCTACAGACTGTGAGAACTCAGAACTCAGAATCAGCTTTAACTCTGCCTTTTACCATAACCTGTGTTGAGTGATGCTAGGAGTGGTTGTTTCCATTGTTGTGGTTGTCGGCCAGTAACCCTTGCCCCAACCTCTACCCTAACTCACCCATTTTCAGGTAGCTCTTCTATCAGGTTTGGTACTCCCTGCTGAGGCTCCTCATTAAGAGGAAAGTGGAACATCTGTGCTGGTCAGGCAAGATGACTTAGGCCTCCTGTTCAGAGTGGCAGCGGCGACTCAATGCTAGTAAGAACAAAAACTTCCCACAGGAGCCCTCTACAATCAAGAGAGGATAACTGCTTTCCTTACATTTTCTTTTAAGAAGATTCTTTCAGCTGGCTTTGGTTTGGCCTCCAGGTTCTCAAAGTATACCTTTGTGACAACACTCATTTCCATTGTGGCTGTGTTTTACAAACCACTTTCATGCTATTCCCAGTAGGCACCTCTTAATGGCTGCCTTTTACAGTATTTCCTTTTGAATTGATGAACAATAAAGTTGCCACATCACTGCTTTATAACACATTTGTTACAGCAAGATTTGAGAAAACTGATCATTAAAGCCACTGTTTAAGTGCTTATCTTTTATAAAAGAACCCTGCTGACTGCCATGAGATATTTTCATAAGACTAGCCATGAAAAATATATGAATATGAAAAATATAACAGTGACCATCCACTATCAGAGTATTAGTATTGTCTCCTGGGTGCCTTCGTATTAGATACCAGTGCCTCTTCAAACAAAAACTTGCTAAACAGCAGCATGCTGCCAGAATCTAAACAAACGACCAGAAACACGGATAAATACATATCCAAAATGGATAAAAAGATTTTTAGGAAAAAATTTAATAGTTGAGCATACTGAGGTAGTATATTCCTATTTGTAAAAATATAATTACAATAAGCACATTGGTAACATTGTCACTGAGAAAGGTTTTTAGGTTTTATCAAAGGTCAACTAGTTTCCCAACCCACCTTCAATGTAAAAAAATTGCAGCTTGTAAACTACAGCTCAACCGATACTAGATTTTTGAGGCTCTTATCAATACAGATATTTGAAATTTATAAAGATTCATCAATGATATGGCCTATACTTATATTTCTTACATTAACACATAACACACGCTAATATTTTATGAAAGAGATATGCACTGAGCATACATACATACATATATACACACACACACACACACACACACACACACACACACACACACACACACACACACACACACACAGACACACAGACACACACACACACACACACATATGTAAATATATATGATATATATAATGCTAGCCGATGTATCAGCCCAGCTGATTCACTGGTCTAGCTCTAATAGAAACATTACAATATCAGCATGTATAAACCACTGCAGTGACAGTTTGGCTATACTGCTGACTCACCCTCTACCTAAACATACATCAAAATAGATCCAATGTCATCATGTCAAATTTGGCTAAAAAGCAAGGAGTATCAGATTCATGCTGCGACTGCACCACAACACCACCTCTATCTGGAAAATACACCCATAGTCTAGACAACTGATGTAATGTATTCCATAATACAGCCTCATTAACAGCACACACCTTCATGTCTATCCTGAGGCATGTTTTATCATGGTGCAGCTGCCATGATTTCCAACTGTGCGCATGTATAAGAGCACACACACTCTGTATTTGAGTGTGGACCATGTGGGCTCCAGCTCGCTGCAGTCGAAATGTGTACCATGTGACAATTGGGCTGTACAGCAACGGTGGACCAGAGAAGTACTGTTTTCATTGTATTACTCAAGATTATGATTTAAAAACCAATGAGAAGTTTTGTATTTTAACGCAGTTTTGTTGGGCACATAAGCTTGTTTTGAGTAGATATTTCTGCCGGACTGTATTTTTGTGCCAAATACACAACCATGGTGTTTGACTGAGACGCGTATGATTTTAGGTAATATAAATAAATGAAACTCCCTCTTCTTTATTCAGTTCATTTAAGTATCCTGCACTTCTCCCACACACCATGCAAAATAGCAAATGAGCACAACGAAAAGCCACAGAAAAAGTTGCTATTGGGTGTTTATTTTATAACAATTTAACCTTGATAATATAAACTGTGTGGTGTTCATCTTGAGTGTTTGGGATAAGATCTGCTTATGGCATTAAATCTGGCAGACATGGGCAGACAATTTCTAATTTAATTACGCCTGGGAATAAAGTATTGTGTAAAGCCAACACATTTTCCTTGACAAATAACTTACACCGAATGGTAAATAACAAGTCAGTAAAAATTGTTGTACCAGGATCAAGCCATTGCTTGTATAACAGCTCTGTGTTTGATGAGTAGTAGCTATGTAGGATGAATTTATGGTGAATAATAATGGAGAGTAGTGAGTCACAATGCTTGTGTGAAGTGAAAACGACCAAGCCCACGCAAAGCTCTTGGTGTAATGTATGCAGCCAGCACCTAATTTCCTATTCCTCTCCAAGGAAGCCTTCTGAAACTAACCCAGCCACTCTATTTATATCTGGCAACATCTTTTCATCTCTGCGCTGATAGAGCCATTAGGTACACCACAACCCTATAGCATCTCGACCTGCACACTGATAATTTTGAATGTTAAAACACGTTCATCGTTACTTATCATTTATAATTGCTCAGCTATCAGGGAGTTTTTATTGATTAAACTTCCTAAAGGCAACAGCAACTAAATAAGTGGCCATTTTCATTGCTCCACGACTAACATGTTGCTTTTTTTATACATTGACAGAGATTGTGAACTGAACATGAAACAGATTCATGTGCCGAATTTCAGATCTGTGCGTGTGTGAACTCAAGTCTGACTGGATGTGAATGCCTGAGTCATTTATGAATGTGTGCTAATATCTAAATAAGGGAAACATTTTCATTTCAATGTTTTTACAACAACAGTAGTCTGATTTTGTCTTTACTATAAATACTCAGTCACTAGTTTTAGCCTTCTGACTGAGTCCATATCTGTTACTATGGATTCCAACTGTGACAAGTTTTGGTCACAAGAGACAAATGTGATCAGACAGTCACAAGAGACATACAAGCAAAAGCAAACAAGCTACAGAGTATCTTTAGCCGTATTTTTGCAAATTTGGTAAAATATGCCCATGTTGCACATACTTTGTGTGCGCATTATTTTTAATGATCATATGAATAGACAGTGAAGAGAGAAATTTTGCCTCAAGAGTGGTTTGAATGGTTTCTATTGATTGTTTGATAATCTCTTTCACCGTGAAAACGTGTCATTTGAATCCATTGTCAGAGACATGAATTCGAGTTGACCACAGCCACAACCCTCTGTGAAGGATCACACTACCATCTTTCAATAGCCAAGTTTGCATATGGTTTACTCCATGACATTTGGCATGTACTCACAAACAAAACACCAAAGGACTGGCAAAATCAGCTTTTGTATATAAGGATATCTTTTAGCATGAAGGACCTCCTTTTATAAAGCTAAAAACATATAAAACATAACATGCATTAAAAAATTAATTTGTAACTGTATTGTATTTTTGGATCTGTTGGGCCCTAGCCAGGTAGTATCATGAAAATTGGGAAATTAACAAAAGGTTCTAAAAATTTTTGGTCAGTTCTATATTGTGTTTGCAAAACTACATTTTATTGCCAATAATGTGGACCAGTAAATCAGTAATGTGGACATTGGACATTGTGAGTTGTGTGTGGAAAACTATAACAATATAGTAGTTGTTCATTTGGGTTTATTAGAATATTGTTGGTGGAACCTGCTAGTCTACTTAGTGTCTCAGAGAAAAAGTGGAGATGGAGCACATGCATTTATTTGATTTCAATTTATGGTATTTTGAAATTTTAACAGGCAAAATGTGTACAATTAATATACTTTGATATGTACACAGTTATTGTTTTGTTAACATTGGTAGAAACGTAGTTAAAGCAGCACATGGCTCTCACAATGCATATCTGTGACTACCTTTCATCCATCTCCTATCCTGCTAATTGCTATTTAGAGTGGTAACACAGTTTTGAATGGTAACACTGACTGGTCTTTATGTCAGTACATTTCCATATGTCCACAACATGGCAAATGGTAAGAGGCATGGTTACCCAGATGACTTGTTTGGACAATTAATGAGTGACAGAACGGAAAATGAGCGACAAAATTATGCAAAAGAGAAGTAACTATTTAATCAGAAATTCATTGCAATGACATGCCAAGTATACTAAGTGCTAAAAAGTACACATTATTCTAATGGGATGTAGCAAAAATAACCTATTGTATGCTTTAGGTTAGATTGTTTTGTATAAAAAAATACTATATTTATACACACACACACACAAAATATACAAGGCTGGGCGTTGGCTTGGTCCTGCCATGTATTGCTTCTATAAAAAAAATCATCATGAGTCGGTATTATAGAGTGTCTTCACATCGAGGTTAGTAAACTAGCAGGTGATTGACAAGAACAACCCAGCTACCCCTGGGTTTAAACTGGTCTTGGTTATTTATTATCTGTCATCAGGAGAAAATCAAACCAAGATTAAACAGTAGGGAAGTTTTTCTCCTAATGAGTAAAAAGGCCAAAAGTCACGTGTCTGGCTTTGTTGGCCATTCTTTGCAAAAATTTGAATGGAAAAAAAAAAAAAAAAAAATCAGTACACTAACTTTCTGGCAAGCCAGATTTGATCATGTTATTTACCACCCTTTTTAACCCATGACTAGCCAATGACCAGATTCAAGCTACAAGGACTATAAAATCCTCCTTTGATGGCAGCACAAAATAAACGTCTGATTTTTTTGTATGACTTGATCACTTTAAGTCATCCCTGTAGGAAAACTGATTTTATGTAGCACATTTTTTCAGTGTACAGCTCAACATATGATTTATGTGCAAGAACACAACAGTCCTTGTCTCTGTTGATAGCGTAACGTTTTGGAAAACCTCATACATTTCATAGAAGAGATACAAATGATGCGGGCTTAACTGTGTAGGGAATATTTTTCATCTTCTTGTCTTGCTAGAACCTTTGATCTATGATGTATATGTTTAACTTGTGATCTTTGAATAGTGTTTTTTGCCATTTTCAAAGTACTATCTACATACAGTAACCTTTGAAAAAAAAAAAAAAGATGTAGTTACGCTTTAAAGTGGGCTAAAAAAAAAAAGCACCATTAGTATGAAGCTGAGGCAGTGTGTTCACTCACCAGCTGGGCATCTGCAAGAGGCTGTTCCATTGGAGCGTGTCAAACAGGTGGAGTTGTGCAGGCATGGATCGTGAAGGGGGTCACAGGGGTCATAGGGCTGGTTGCACAAGGGGCCGCTGAAGAAGGGGGGACAGGTGCAGGAGAACTCCCCAGGTATGTCTGACTCCTGACACTGAGCTCCATTTAGACAGGGCCCAGAATCACACTCATTCACGTCCTCTGCACAGTCCACACCTGTCCAGCCTGGCAAGCACAGACACCTTGGATACACCAGAGAGGAGATATGGCACTGTACAGGTCAGTTTGACATAAATTAAAAGGAATCCCAAATAAATAAACACTTATAATTATTTAGTAGTTTTCTAAGGGTTAGGGGTGTCACATTTTTTCTGGCACAACGGTACTAAAAATGGATATAGCAGCAGTACTGTGGGAGTGCTTCAGATTAACTACCACATACCATACATGCTTTTTTTTTTCTTCAATACAAATAATCCACGGCACATTTTCACACAGTGTTACAGTACATGTATTGGCACTGTACTCCGGGATCTTTGCATGAGACAGAGTGGGGAATTTACAGGTTAATTGTACTGCTGGTCAGAGCAGCTTTTAATTCTGGACAGCTGAATGTAGGACACAGGAGGTTAGAGCACTGAGTGGGGATTAAATGGAAATGTATGCATGCTAGACGGGGCGGCACAGAGACACAGAGAGGAATCTGAAGTTTCTGCTCTTAGAGCAGGTGACTATTCCACTTGGTGGCAGTGAGTACCCGAGCACTACGAGCCACTCCACCTTGCGTTCCTTTCCATCCCCCAACTTTTCCACCTGAAGCAGTTTTACGTCTCCTCAGCGGGAGAGGGGCATTAGCTGAAGCACAAACACCAGCTTTTTCCTCCAATGAGTCACAGATCCCCGGAAACCCTTTCATGCTGTGAGCCATTGATTGACTCATTTGTTTTACCTGCCATCTGCAATTCATTATCTCCGCTGCCAGTGGAAGGACATATTGCTATCTCTGAACAGCTTCTTCTTCTGCATTTATTAAGTGAGCGATGCACCTCGTGAGGACAGCACCCTCGAGCAAGCTTGCACACCTACTTGTAGCCGTTGAGAACGTCTGTGCAGGTGGCTTTGTTTTTGCAGGGCTGTGATAAACATTCATCAATTTCTTGTTGGCAGTACTGCCCCTCCCAGCCAGAATGACACGCACACTCGTAACTCTGGAATACAAACAAAAAAAGGGAAGCACTATTAGATTATCACTGAAATATAGGGGCACCTTTAATCTGCACTTGTATAGTAATTTAAGCTATTTAGAGCCTGGTTTTTATAACAGCAATACACACCAATGAAATATAACTAAAAAGCACTGTATATACTTATGGAAGCTGCTAATTAAATTGTTATGGAGCAGTCATAAGGCATTCTGCCACTTATTTTTTTTACTTATTTCTACTTGTTACATTTGAGAAAACAAATGTATTAATGCTTGATATACTTGATTAAATTCATCCCAAATTTCTTTAAAAATATTGCGGAATAAAACCTCCCACTCACAAAAAGATCTCTCCTGTGAAAATCTGTTTAAACTGTGCAAGAGTCATGCTTGTCTTAAATTTTCACATTACTGCTATGCAGATGTATACGTCCTACCACCCACCCTCTGGATAAAATGCAAGCCTGTTTTTTCCATGCCATTCAAGGTATATGATACAAGCCTTTATTGTCAAGCATGCAGCACTGTCGCTGCATATTTTGTCTGGAAAGGAATTTTCATAGACGAGCAAACGTGTAATGTGTTTGATTAAGATTTGTCAGGATTTCTATATAGGGCCGATGAATGTTGTTTCTACTGCACATTAAATAAAAGCATTATATATATATGGTGCACCTACCCTTGCTAATCTTTTTTTTCCCCTCCATCACTTGTCCTTTATTTCATCACTGCAATCTGCATTATGATGATGATTAATCACGACACAGGAGAGGAATGGTTTGTTGTCTATTACTTTCCAAGGAACTGATTTAATTTAAATTCCTCTTTGCATACAGGATGAAGGTAGTCATATGGTCAAGGGTTTTTCAGGATTCCTCATTGCCAAGATCCTGTCTAAAGGTCCTGGGTGCTGCCGGTTGAATGCATGCTAATCTGTATTTCATACACTGGAGGGGAGCCGTTAAACTTTGTCTGATATAATTTGTACACTGTGGGCCCTATGGTGGTGGGGGGAAAATACCTTCATCTCGTGATAAATTAGATACCTCCAGGAGACTCCAATTCCTTACCCCTGGCAATAGAACATAATCTCATTTTTGCTGCTAAGTCACCTTCAGGGACCGCAATTCCCCCAAATAAGCTAAAGCTCTGTGGGACACAGTGTTCAGAGAGAGGAATAGCTGTACTGTAAACAAGACTTTGTGAGGGGGTTTCCAAAAACTGTCTTTATTTGAATGATGAGTTGAGAAAAACATACATAACGGTGAAACAGAGAACAGTGTAACTAGAAAAATAGTGGTTGAAATTTCATTATATCCCTCATATCATACCCCATTCCTTTCTTATGCAGTGTCCTTTTGTCTTTGGATTTAGAGTCTTTAGTTTAGACTATAAAATGTTTTAACCAGGATTCTGTGCTGGGATAATTGTGAAACCTAGTCGTAGACTTCCTTGTAGACGGTTTCATAATATACGGAGGAAAAAGGAGCATCTGTCCTTCAGCTTTCCGAAAATTGCTACAGCAGCACTTTCTGAAAACCAGTGTGTCTTGACAAACACAAAAGAAAACACCCTAGTTTGCTTCTGGAAGGGATTATGGATACCACAAAGTTACCAATGAAAGACCAAAGTTGGCTTTGTTGACATAAGCGTCCATGCCAGTATACTTTGTTTAATAAGTGAGTGGAGAGTACAAAAAAAACAAAGAGTTTTTTTCCACACACTGAGATGTGTGTGGTTTAGCAATCGATAATCTGACTTTAATTATTTTTGACAAAAGGTGAATTTTTGGATTTAATACGGATCATTATTGAGCAGTTGCTATGGAGGAAGTTCACTGCCATGAGCTGAAAGCTTAAAGCTTGGTTTTGAAAATCTCAGAGTTAATTTTGAAAGGTTGAAGTTTGGCATTGAAACTTTTCAGAAATTAGTTTGTGTTTGTGACAAAAAAAAAAACTACTTTGTTGTTCCATAATAACTACTGTGCTCATGAAAGGTGCTGAAATGCATGTCAGAATAAATTTGGTCTTTTTTCTTGGCTCCTACAGGTCTCACAACCGAAACATGCTGTTTTTGTCAAATAGATCACATCTTTCTCACATACATTATGCACTAATTTTCAAGAAGACACTTATTTTAAACCAGAACATTAGGTGTTGACTATACACTAAAAGGGTTTTGTCTTCGTCAGACTAATAAAAAAAACCTAACACTTTATCTATGACACATCTGCTTCACAACTGCAATCTGTTAGCAAATAAGCAGCTGTTGGAAAAATGCCCACGGTACTCATTGCACAGTTTGTGAGCAGCATGCAGCTCCCAAGGCCTTTTTGCAGCTGCAACAGATCAATATTATTGGCTAAAAAAAACACTTGAATGACTAGAGAAGTAGAGCTGAACCTTGCAAAAAGAAACTCTTAAATGTTCTTTTAAACCCAAGTGTGGGCATCTATATGAACAAAATTCAGTGCAGAAGGACCAGCACACACATAATGTACTGAGAAGAAGTCAGTCAGAAAGTCACTTGATCTTTGATGTGAAATTTACAGCGTGTATTTCACACACTCAGCTTTTATTTATTGCTTCAGCAAACATTTACAGAGAATCAACTGACCCCACAGCCGAAAGGCAAACCGGGCCTGTGTTGTTTATTCAGTTCAAACCGAGCTACGTTAGCTTCTGGCTAAGTGTATTTTTCAGAAACAAGACAAACCATGTCCTATGAGATGTCGTTTTTCACACTTGAGATTCAACATACGCATTCATAACTTCCTTTCTGTATCTACACATGCTTTACATAGCAAGGAATGGCAAACCTTGCTACCAGCACTGGTAAATATACTGTAATGCAGAGGGGCTGAAAGAATGTATAGTCACTGAAAGGTTATACATTAATCTAAAATAAAGAAGAATCAACTATGCTTTCTGTATTTTTATGTATCTATCTGTATGTTAATCCTAAAGATTACCCTTTTTTTTTTAAAGGAAAAACTGATCCAAAGGAGCTAATGTGTATTGTTTTTCTAATTGACAAAAAACACACATTCTGCTCAAAAGATGGACACTTTGATGATTATGCACTTCATACCTGATATGCATTTTATTTCGAACTATACTTTGATACTCTTTTGCTCATTTTGGCACATTAAGAGATCAGCCCACAAGGCATAACTGCCATAATTGACATCATTTGTCTATTAGCAGATAATATAATGAGGTGCATTCATTAGAAATTTTTAAACATTTGTTCCGATCCCATTTCACCCATACACCTGAAAACTTTAAATGTAGTTGCATTTCCTCATGCTGAACAAATTTCCCAATTACACCAATAAAGTCTGCCAGATTAGCCTACAATATACACACCGGATCATTGTTAGCCTGTAGACCCCAGAGACATATAGGCGTATTTTATTCTTTTTAATGATATACCACTATTTATGCTATTGCAGTTGTTTATATTTCTCTTCAATAGAAATGCTTTTAAACAGTAACTGCATGACAATCATCAAACAGGCAGTATACCCTATGTGATTTTAATGAAAAACTGTAGTGTTTGTCAATGAGTAACCCACTGTAGGAACTTACAGGGCAGCAGGTCATTTTAGAGCATTTCAAAAGGCCATTATATCACTCTGTGAAAAGTGTGTCTACTTACCAGATGGAGGTCCTTACAAATGGAGTTGCTACTGCACAAACTGTTCACGCAGTCATCGATGTCTTGCTCACATCTCAGCCCAGCATAACCAGGACTGCAAAGGCAGTAAAAGCCATCTACAACTGAAAGAATATCAGTAGGACAGTTACAGCAGCTTGCATCATAAATGAATTCCCTCAACTCTCAGTAGGTCCTGCATCTCTACACAGGTAAATGCTGATTATCAGCATAAAGCATAATCACCCACTGTGATTCATTTTTTTTAAATGGATAACGCCATTAAGATAATGGCTAAATCTATGTGACAGGTAGCCTACTACCTCCCTCCCTTCAGTGTGATGGAGCTGGACACACTAACCATCTTTAAATGAACCTGTCTGCAATGGCCATTGAGTCCTCTTCTCTCCTACTACTTTTCTCATCGACCGTCTGTCCTTCTCTTCTCAATGAGAACCTCAAAAGCCTTGTCATTTGTTTCCACACTGTCAACGCACTTGCAACACACTGAATGAGGGGAAAAGCAGTGTAACAGGAGAGAGAGCTCTTTTCAGGGTCATTCTTTATTCAGATGTTACAAATGTGCCAATTTCTTCTATCAGACATTAGAATCTCCCACGTCTAATAATGCATTCCTTCCTCTCTTTAATTATAAATGATTTTAAAGAGGGATGCATCATTCTGTTTCTCCAACACAACACCGGTGTACAGGCAGCCAGTGACAGAGGTAATTGTAGTTCTTAGAGGAGTGAATTTATTACTTCCCCAGTAAGGGTCCCAGGATTCTTCATTATCCCAAAGATTTACCACGTAATCTATGCTGTCACTCTGTCTTGGTGTGTGTAGCTGCTATTACTCTCATTAAATGCTTTAGGTCCTGGGTGGCAGCAGCATTACTCATCTCAGCCACTGTGACTATGCAGTGCTCTCCCTGGTGGCTGGCTGGCTGGCTGGCTGGCTGGCTGGCTGGCTGGCTGGCTGCTGAGCACCGGCCAATAGGTCCTACAGGCCTGCCTCACTGACCTAAGGCGAACTGGCTGCACTCAAGATTAGTCAAGACAGTTGGCCAAGGTTTACTGTAGCACAGTGAAGGACAGGATGCTCTTAGATAGTGATTCACTGCCATCACTGTTTTGTTCCAACAAAAGCCAGTTGAAACAACATTGGCAGGATTTCAGAAAGGCCATGAAAGCTGGGAGGTAACACTACAACACAAATATTTTGCTACTGAGAAATCTAATTTGACTCTGCACAACTGGTGCACAATAACTGCATGTATTTTAGAACAAAATATTTCACTTTGTTTTGTGCAGTTTCCAGCTTTTGTCCTTCCTAGTAAATGTAAAAATAATGAAGTGAAATATATTATAATCACTGACTATGGTGGTGATAAGGAATCCTCAACTTTGAGACCACTATTTTGATCAATGAGATTTTTAATAACTTATGCTAGAGATGGAATACATAGGGGAAAAATCTTATTGGATAGACACAGGAGTAAAAACAATGTTCTGCCTCGAGCTTTGATTATATTAATTTCGTCATTTATCATCCATTTTTCAAATTACAACACGTGCTTAATTGATTCCCTTTCACAGTTGTGTAAAGAAACTAATCAAGCCTGCTCCAGCAGGTAATGTCCTAGATCCTCACATCAGATAGAATAACTCCACTCTCATAACACCCTTATTAGCTGCAACGGTGACCCAATTGAAAACTGCCTGTCACACTCTAAGCAAGCAAAACAAAATTTGACATATTCACTGTGTGTGTGTGTGTGTGTGTGTGTGTGTGTGTGTGTGTGTGTGTGTGTGTGTGTGTGTGTGTGTGTGTGTGTGTGTGTGTGTGTGTGTGTGTGTGTGTGTGTGTGTGTGTGGAGATTTGCTTCAATCTTGAGTGTCTGTTATTAAGCATTTTGGCAAGTTAGTCTGTTTCATACCATCATAGCAGAAGCCATGAAAACAGGGGCTAGAGCTGCACTCATCCACATTGATTTCACAGCGGGGGCCAGCGAAGCCCCGGCGACAGTGACAGCGGAAACCCAAAGGGAAATGGTCCTGATCCAAGTCCTCCACACACACTGCACCATTCTCGCACGGATTACTGGCCTCACAGGGTAAGAACTCACAATTATGACCTGGAGTGGGGCAAAGAAGCACACATAAGATGACCATCAAGTGGACGAGAATCTGTCCAAAAATACAATGGAACTGTAGACCTGGGAATATTAAACATTAAACCCATATTGTATATTTCTTTGAACCCTACCTTGAGGTAGATGCTGTGTCAAGCGTACTCATTGAACAGAGAGACAAACAGCCCAAGAGCAAGACAGACAAGAAGTCTGACAAGTGCTCTAGCAGAAGCTGATTCTGGGCCACTCTCTTAATTTATTTAATCTCAAATTACTGTAATTTTTAGAAATAATCTTTTCTTTTTCCCATCGCAGCTATATGGTCAAACAGTTTAAAATGAACTTTTTTAAACTTTTAAAACTAATACCTGCAGTTTTGCTTTCATCCATTTCAGTGGCTGAACATTAGAAATGAAATGTCAGTGAAATAATATTACCGTACCTAAAGTATTACAATATTATTTTGTGCTTGTGACAAAACAATTACCAAATGAATAGTCTCTGTCCTTAGTTCTGATTGGCAGTCATGTTTCATGCTGATTTAAATTAACTGATAACAGCACACCTGTGGCGTTCTAACAGTCAGTTTCATTACTAATGTGCCTATTGAAAATTACCATTCGCACTATTGAGAGTTTTGTGTCAGTAACTTTGTTTTGTCTATACTGCTAGAAGATTGCATGAAGTAAACATCTGTTGAAGAAAATCACTCCTCTCAAGCACATATAGGAAAGTCATGAAATACAATTGAAGGGAAAGAAAGAAAGTGCATGCATAAAAACAAACTGTCTTAACACAGTAAGCGCAGCACATCAATCAGGACACGCAAAGCACATTAAATGAGTGAACAACAAATGCTGAATGTTGGAAAACGTGCAAAAATAGCCATAACACAATCGTTATGTGTCCTACTTCTAAAAATTTCTGTGTATAGTCACATGAAGAAAAATGTAGAGAATAAATAAAAAGGACATTCTTGCTGCAAAAATCAGTACACACACACAAAGACACACGCACACACTGTTTGTATACAGTGGGGTACTGACTGTAATTATGTAGATTATTTTAAAAATCCTGGTGAAATCAGATGCTGATTTGATGAGGAATTGCTCAATCCAAGTGGGTTCTGCATGTTTTGCTCAAACTAAATGTGAGGCACATTATGGCTTTTGGCTGAGCCAGCAGGATGTAGCAGCCTGAGACCCATCAGTTATCTAAGAATTTGACAAATTCAGAAAGTTTAGCTCTGACTATGTCAGTTTATTACAAAGAAATTAGCCGGAAAAATAAAAAAAATGCGGTACTTGTACTATGACATTTTATTTACACTGACATCATTTCATTGATGTCAGTGTAGGGCACTATTATTTTCAAACACACAATGCTTTCAATATTCTTACTTAACTGGTCATTGTATGAGAAGAGAAGGATATTAAAGCTCTATGACGCAATATTTTGATATAAAAACTGAATCAAATGACTCTCTGTAGTGTGAAAGGGTTGCCAGATCTGCCAATCTCACTGAGAATCAACATCCCACTCTAAACCTGTTTGCAGCTTTTAGTGTTTTGGAGCTCCACAAACTCCAGGACTATAATACAGCAAAGTTTCCACTGCCAAATCCCTTATTTTGTGGCTAAATTTGGAGATACTTAGTAACAATGTATGCAGTGTACATATGTAGACTTGGAGAATGGTAGCAAGCTTGTGTATTAATTCAACAAAGGTAAGAGAATGTATATTTGCTTCCGGCACACTTTGCCCCTTAATTGTGTGATCTTTAACAAGGAAGATGAATGAGGTGCCAACTGGGTCTGACAACAATCTGACACAAACAAAAGGCGTCTGCTTTTGTAAGATGTAGCTTTGACACAGCAGTAAAAATCCTCAATTACAAAGTTGAGTTCAGCTGGAGGTTTGTGCCAGATGTAATGAATTCCTTCCAGGCATTCCTGGTATATCATGTTCACAAGAATGGGAAGGACGTGAGCTCACAGTGGCCTTGACCTTTGACAACCCAAAATCTAATCAGTTCATCCTTGAGTCCAAGTGTACATTTTTCTGCCAAATTTGAAGAAATTTGAATTCCCTCAAGGCCTTTTCTGAGAATGGGATGGAAGGATGGATGGATGGATAGACAGACGGACAACCTGAAAACATAATGCCACCGGCCACAGTTGTTGCTGGCGTATAGGAATAATAAAAGAGAAATTGTCATAGACTCTCAGATCATCAGCAATCTGAGGTAGATTCTCTGTCAGAGTTTATTTGTATTTGGTTTTCTTTACAGTTCCCTCTATCTCTGACAATGTAACACAACCTCGTCATAAAGGGGCCACGACCATCCCTTACAGTAGAAATAAAGTTTCATGGGTAAGCAAGTGGGCCTCATTTTTACCATACTTTCTATAGTCCTTTGAATTACAGCTGAAGACTTCCATTTTCATTTTCATCAGAGCTCTGAATCTTTTTTTCTTATGCTGTCAGTGTCTCTTTGAAGTGCCTTTTTGTAAATTCCATGTGCCTTGTTCAGGAGTCATTTCCTCTTGGCCACTCTGCTGTAAAGCCTAGATTTGTGTAGTGCTGCCCTGACTGTTGTCCTTCCAGGCAGATCTCGCAGCCAACGAGCTCATTAGATCTGTCAGAGGGGTCCTTGGGTTTTGACCGAGGTCCTTCTTGACTGGTTTTCTCGGTTTGTTAGGATGAGCGTGTCTAGGAGTCTGCCTAGATGAATGTTTTTCGCATTTATTAATAATGCAGACTTTTGTGCTCTTGTGAAATCAAACTACCAGAATTTTATCTGCCTACAGTTCCTTAGATTTTGTGGTAGTCTCTCTACTCTATTTCTATTTCTATTTACTATTTATCAATATGGGACATAAACAAGCTGTGCCAACATCATAACATCATTAAAAATCTTTACGATTATTATTTAAATTTTCTTATCTTTAATTATCTATTTATGCAGGTACAGGTGGAGCAGTACCAGCAAAATCCTAAATCTACTTTCACCTCACTGTGGTTAAAGAGTAACAGCTGATTAAATTCAAATTTAATACATTTTCAATTATAGTAACAAATTCCTATCCTATCCAACCTGCAAAATATAAATACTAAATCAAGGCTACTCCAGCAGGTAATGTCCTAGATCCTCACATCAAATGGAATAACTCCACTCTCATAACACCCTTATTAGCTGCAATGACCCAATTGAAAGCTGCCTTTTATATATATATATAAATAAATACATAAGGTTGTGGTAAGACAAGAATTAAATGATGAAAATAGGTCTGGCTACAAACATTGATCATACATTAAATCAGGTCTTAGCTTTTCACCATCTCCTCCTCTCTTGTAAAATTAAAAAAAAAAAAAAAAGTGACACTGAATCTTTTTCACTGTTGGTAAAAATCATCATTATTTTTTTCTATTGATATGCACTGATAATGCCGTACAGTGACGCCAGCTCTTACTACACGATAGAAGTTGTCACCTGTGGGGCAGAAGCACCTACCGCAGCTTACGTCTCACTAATTACTCAAGTTTTCTTTACGTAACTACAGGTAGCAAATGAAGATGTACTAATTTTGTTCAGACATGTGAAGTGAATTCAGACAGGTGAAAATGATAGTATGTGAAGTTAATTAACTTTGCTTTGCTTTTTGTCCCCATTCCCTCAGTGCTCATTACCTTTAAATGGAGCCACACATTGGCAGAAGTAATTACCAGGCTGGTCAATGCAAGTGGCTCCATTCTTGCAGGGGGATGAAGCACACTCATCAGTGTCAAATTCACACTTTGTACCTTTAGCAGAAAAGAAGAAGAACACAGATTGATAAATATGTTATAGCGTAAGGTCACTGCCATGAATGTTTGGCAGTTAAAAACGAATCAGTGTTCGAACATATCACTGTAGGTGCTGTAAGTTAAATCAATATAGAAGCCGGGCATTTCTGTCTTAGAGACGCCAGCTTGTACTGTTGTCCATACTACAGACTTGTTAAAGAACTAAGAACTAAGAACAACCACAACCTTTCATCTGAGCATGAACATGAGTTGAGAAAACAGCTCCTCTGTGGTCATTAGCTTCAGCTCTGCAGCCAGTTTTATTGTTTGTAATGCACTGTGACTCATGCTCTGTGGTAATTATTAGAACTTATTAAGAAAAAGTTCAAATGGTGTTATTATGTTTGAGTTTTATGGGTGGAAAATGCATTCTTTGTTTTAACCTAGAGTCATTATTCATGTACTTTTAAACAGGTGGCATCACAACACCACATGCGGGGAAATAATTATTCTGCAAGACGCCAGGTCTTGTGCAACAGTATTAAAACACTCTTCTGTCTCTACACTACTGTACTTTGAGGAGCTGCTGATGGCTACTGACTTTACTTCAAAACATACCTGTTGTACTGCAATACATAAATTATGAATAAAGATGTTATTGTCTAGATGTGTTGTTTTAACTGCTGACTAACAAAGAACGAAAGTAAAGCAATCATTTTCCAAATGCAGGTAAGGTTTAACTCCACCTTTGTCAAACAAGAGAAATTACACATGGCCAATTGCATAAAGTAGACACTGCAGTGTGGTCCTTAGTTATCTGACATAAGGCTTCTAGTGCCAATTCATAAATCTTAGCATGCTAAAATGCTAATCTAAAGTGGTGACCAAAGTAAATATCATACCTACTAAAAATCACCAGTTAGCATTGTGAGCATGTTAGCATGCCCATGTTAGCATTTAGCTCAAATCCCTACTCTGCGTGGGTGCACAGCCGTAGTCTTGTTAAAAAAAAAAAAAAACCCTTACACTTTAAAGTTTCATAATTGTTAAACCTTTTGAAAAGTGCGGACTCATTTTTGGTACCATGCTTTGCATTGTTTTTGTATTGGAATACAATACAAAACTAGGTACTGGATATTTCCATATCTTCCAATATGCGAAGGATGTCATCCACATGGGTTCATATTCATTGCAAGCTCCATATCCAGTGTGCATTTCGTTTATGTGAAAAAATACAAAGATACTCCTCACCAGAACTAACCTGTGAAGCCAGGCATACAGACACAGCCATAGCCATGAACAAAGTCAACACACGTGGCATTGTGGAGGCAGGGAGAGGATATGCACTCATCTATGTTGACTTCACAGAACTCGCCTGTAAAGACATGACATTTAACAAGGTCACATTTTATGACTCACCGTCAGTTTTCAATTTTCCTTCCACATAGTAAAATATACGTTGTATTTGACTTAAAGCCTCTTCGTGTAGAATTTGAAATTTGATCACTGGTGACACTTTGAATCCTTTGGTTGCAGTATTTTAGAAAGCTGTCACAAACATTAAGTCAACCAGATATTTCACATGCACATTTTGCAACGCAGGCAAAATTAATTTGACACTGATATTTTGTTTCGAATATTCAACAAATAGAGGATTTAAATTCAAGTTTTAACAGCTATACAACTTCCTCTGAAAAAGCAACATTATTAGTGTATCATCTTTCTGTCCAAACAGCATGCTCTGTGTAGCTGATTTATATTTATTTCTATATTGTGTATATATATCACTCTGAAAATAGAAAGCAGATCAGCTGTTTACAACCTAAGCCAAAAGAAAAAAATTTTTGTACTATTTCGCACATTTAGCATTTACCTTGATTCAAAGTCCTCTTAGAATGACCTCCTCCACATTATATTGTGTTTTTTATTGTGTCTATTTTGGTCAGGTGCAAAAAAACCAACTGCTTGCCAGATTACCTTGATATCTGGAATGGAGATGAATGATTCCCAGAATAAGAATTTGGTGATTCCATTACTTTTTTTTTAAGAGTTGATTTTCCTTCCATTTCCTTAGATTGCCATGATATTAACCAGAGAAATTAATGCCTCCCAGAGAATAACTATTTTCAGTTTTTCTTTTATCTAAATTTTCCTCATTAACTTCTTCTAGCTCCGAGCTCAGGCAAGTAAGGCAACTTTGTACACAAAATGTTAAGATTAAATGGCTGGACTAGATATTCATGGTCCCCATAGGATTGCGATTTTGTGACCCCCTGTTCTCCATAATTTTATGTGATGACCTTTTATGAAATTCGGCTGAGATATTCAGGCTCCCGCATGGATAAACTCTGCTCTGGCCCTACCCTAAAGATAAACTCAACATATTTAAACTCACTACTGGTAAGCACAACTAGGGTCAACCAAAATCTTTTTCATGAATCATTTCTCATGAGTCTCACTTCGTACATTTCATAAAATAACTTCTTTTTTTTTTTAAATCACTATTGTTGATTATCAATGGATGATGTCACAAAAATAAAACCAACTTAAAACCCATGTTTATTATTCTGTGGTAATTATTTATACAATTTATAGGGCATCAAGGTTGAATGGAATGTAACCAAACATTTCACTTGCCATAAATCCCAAAAACATGCAGATTGACAGCCAGAGTGTAGTATAACTTTCCCTCTTGCCAATACATCTACAGTCCCACGTGTAGTTTGAGGGGAAGTAGAACAAGAGCTATGACTATAAAACATTAAATTCAGAGACTGAAACTAGATGGATCCAGCTCCAGGCATGAAAAGGTTTATGTACTTTAATATAATTTCCACAGTTCAGCTGTGGGCAGAGAGCTCTTGCACCCTTTGCTTTTCCTGAAGTCTGATCAGAGCCAACGGTGTTCCAAATTAATCTGATCCGTGTTTAATAGATATACAAGTAGGTACATTTTCAAGATTTAACTCTTAACTTCAATCCCCATACATTTGAAAGAATTCAACATCACATTAAGCGATAATGCATGTAGCATTAGCAAGAAGTTCTGTGTGTCATGGAATATGATGTTATACCATACTTTATGTGTAGCAGTTGATTGGCATTGAAATAGACAGTGATCACTTGGCCAAGCAGACCCTGAAAGACGCATTTCACGCCAATATGTGCTGAACACAGCTTGGTCGAAAAGTTTCATTGTGACAGCAAAATCAGCAATTTATAAAATTACATGAAACATGGACACATTGCATTTTAATTGAGTTATTATTTTTTTAATTATTATTTGACCCCAGTTAGTTTTTCAAAAGTGCATGCAGATCACTTGAGGTATGAGGCGCCTAAAGAGCTGCAGTTAAATATTTAATTTAGCTAAATTTGAAGTTCTGCCCCTAAAAGTCAGATTTTATGAGACTACATTACATGAAAATCATTGATGTATACTATATAAGGCCTATATTTTCTCTAAATTTAGATCAATTAATTTTCATATTCTCTTAAATCATTTGTGTGCCAGACCCTCATATGCAGTAGCAACAACATGAAATCTGGATTTGATCTGATTTCAAACCTGCCACACGCATTGGTATGAAGACTTGCACTGAACTTGCAGTTCACTCATCATTTGTCATATAGCAGGTTGTGCAAACAAACATAGCCATGGTAAGATTCATATAAAGTACCTGTGACTCCTAGGGGACACTGGCAGCTGAATGAGTTGAGCTCATCAATGCAGGAGCCTCCATTTCCGCAAGGCTGGCTGAGACATTCATTCACTTCAATCTCACAGTTATTTCCTGAGAAAGTATGAGAGGCGCACAACATGTTGACGTATTGTTGCTGTGAATAACATGTCACTCTAACTCACAAAGAAACACTTCAAATGGCTTTCACTTACCAATAAATCCAGGTGCACAGAAGCAATTGTAGCCATTCAGAGTGTCTTTACAAATACTCAGGACTCCACACGGCTGTTCTTCACAATCATCAATGTTTATGTCACAAAACTGTCCTGTGAAACCTGCAGAGGGAGCACAGCTATCCCTGTTAATAACTCTGCCAAGTAAAGATTTCTAGTAATGACCGCATAGTTAGTCTTTAATGATTATTATTAAACAACAAAATAACAATTTTATTAGTTGATTTTTTTTTTTGGTCTTTCCTTTCCTTCTAATGCACAAGTAAATGATAAGATGTACTATTAGTACATTAGTACTATTATAGTATATTATTAATTAATGAACAAATTTTAATTCCTGCTTTAAACACAACCTTGCTGCTTGACAAACATACACGAACCATGTGAGAATTCATGCCAAACACTTTTGAACAAAATTATTCAGATGTGATACTAAGTGATTTATAAAATGTAATTACAGTAATGACTGAAATAATTAATTATGGAGTTTTTGACCACTAGTAACTATGGAGCAATTTTTTTGTGAATGGGTCCCTGTTTCATTTTGATCTTCAGCACAAGGACACATGTTCAAGAGAGCTACACAATATATGTTTCATTTTCTCACAATTTCACCGCTGAACAGCGGGTGGCAGTAATGTACCTGCCAAAGCCACAAAGACAGAGAAGAAGAAGACTGCTAGCTAGCAAACATGGATGTAAACAATGCAGATTTTAAAACATTCAAAAAATGGATTTTGGTAATTTTTTTATGAGGGAGGACTTGTGTAATATGTTTGCTAGGCTTAAACAAGACAATATATTTTTTGTAATAAATACTGAATGCTAACACACAGTAACTTTGTTTACGAGACAATTCCAAAGTCTAGCTTTAAACATAAAATCCATATGTAACACAAAGCTGAAACTGACATTTATTTTAATTGTAAGTGATGGAATTTATGATTGTCTTTAAAAAAAAATTAGAAATTTTTGTAATCCTAAGAATGACGTGTAGTTGCTTAAGTCAGAAACTTTTTATAATTTGCCTGTTTCTCTGTTCTTTTCGACTGTTTTACCTTCTCCAGTAATGCCGCATTTCACATCGGCCATTACAGCCACCAAAAACTTAAGAAAGAGCTTGGTAGGTAATTATTAAAATTGGTAAAACAACAAAGGTATATTTAGGAAAGTAATAACCTGATATCTCCATTAAACAACATTTTAACAAGTACACTAATTAGCAAGTATTTACTATTTAATTAGGCAGTCACTGAAAAATGCTATGCTATTTTCTTTATACTTTTTAGCTATGGTTACCTTAATTACATGTACCTAGTAATTACCTGTGAACTACTGCAAAAAAAATGTGCAGCAACTAAAGTTAATTTCCTTTTTTAACTAATACAATCTAATGATTTCCTCCAAAATATCCGGTACTCCCTGTTATATACACTAAGAGTAAATGTTATGTAAAAACTGTATATGCCTTTGATAACAAACAATTTCTTTGATAAAATGCAAACAGAAGACCACTGGATCCTAAGTGGGCAAACACACATTCCCAGCATCATCGCTGCTTTGAAGTCAGCTCACAAACTGACGAACTGAGCCCTGACTTACACATTTCATAAGGCTGTTATGTGTTGTTGCTTAAGGCCAAAGAGATTAGACTCCCACTGAGAAGGAAGCTGAACAAGTGAAAGCATCAAACTGAGAGGGTGTCTTTACATGATTCATTTGAGGAATTTCCCCCATTTGAAACAAGCCCCTGCTAGATTTTGAACTTACCTGGTAAACAATCACACTTGAACCCTTTTGATAGATCCACACACACTGAACCATGTTGACACAGGCCATCAACACAGTGGTTTATAGGCGTTTTGCAGTGCGGCCCAGTGTACCCATGTTGACACACACATCTATAAGTATTTGCCAGCTCCTCACACAGGAGAGTCCCCTCAGGGTCGCAAGGATTTGACACACATTGGTTCACAGATGCGGAGCAGTCATTGCCATGGTATCCTGTAAGAGGTGGGATCAAAGAAGTGATTGATGTGCTGTGCTGTGTACAGTATCCTCCTGCCTTCCCACGTCTGGCAGACATCATGGATTGTGATTCCACGTAATGCTGTCATTGCCAGTGTTTTTCCTCCCTGCTGATTTACATATTTTATCCAGCCAGAGCATGAAGCACTAAAACCATGGAGGGATTTCAGCATCAGTACACAACCTGAAGGGAAAAAAAAGCTGTGGTGTGTGGCTTTTTTCACCAATTGTAACTAATTTGTGGATGTGTACATGCGCTTTCTATTGGAATTCATTCAGAGTTAAAAGCTTTTACTGTGTTACCACAATAATCAAAAACACTAATATGTTTTCACATGCATTAAGGGATGAATTTACAAGAGGGACTGATATAGAATAAAAATAGAGCAGCACATGACACACTGCGGTTACAATGATTATATAGATTAGTATTACTACAACATTGCATGTCTACATTTCTAGATGGAATTACGGCAGAAATTACTAAATCGCCAAACTTGATTTATATCGAAGATGGAGCTTATGAAATTAACTAACAATCTACTGTATAAATATGTTTGTTTAATACCTGGATGGCAAATACAATGTATTTCTCCAGCTAAGGTGTGGGAGCAGGTTCCTCCATTTTTGCAGAAATCAACATCTGATGCACATGCAGAGACAAATATGGAGCAATTCTTACCTGAAAGGTAAATAAGGGTTGAACTTGTTTGTGTTAATTGAGAT
The DNA here is from genome assembly GCF_016859285.1 of Xiphias gladius. Lineage (NCBI taxonomy): Eukaryota > Metazoa > Chordata > Actinopteri > Istiophoriformes > Xiphiidae > Xiphias > Xiphias gladius. Next base: position 16,169,961 of record NC_053410.1, read on the forward strand.
TAACACAATTTAAGAAATAAAGATCACATCACCAACATAATGACACATATCAATAACCTGTCATTCAAAGGAGTTTGACTGCAGAGAGCAACAGCCATTAACATGATGAACTAGCATGATTGGGTATGTGTGTTTTTGGTAATTGAGCCGGTAGGGGTGATGCTACTGTATAACTGCTGAGTGTCTAGCACCGCAAAAGGCAAGTACACTTTATTTAATCTAGTTTTCAATCTGTTTATAGTGTCACAGTACAAAAACTCTGAATAAAACTGATGAGGTTACATGAAGGTTACATTCATATAACACTAAAATATAAAAATGGATACAAAATGAACATATATTAGTAATATTATTAATATACAGGTTGGCATTTTGTCAGCTTGAATCATTTATGTCCCTGTGCTGGATTTAATAAAAGATATACAGCACTATACACACAATATATCATCTTTGGATAATTACTTTGTCCTATATTCAGTTTCTACAGGAAGAGAAAGAAAGCTATCTTTATACTCAATCAGCAGCAGTCACCCTCAAATTGGTGAATGAGCTCTTACATTAGACAATGGGACCACTTTGATGGTTATCACTGCTGAGGAGTCATCAATCTGCACTATATTCATTAAAGTCTAAACTATGAAAATGATGACTCACCAGCAAATCCCAAAGGACAGATGCACTCATAGTCTGCAACCAGGTCAATACATGTGGAATTATTGGCGCAATATCCATGGACACATTCATCATAGTTGATTTCACAGTTCAACCCCCCAAACCCTAGTGTGAAGAAAAAAAAGAGTAAATCTCATCAGAGATGGCATGTGAATGTCAGTAAACACCAGACTAGAAATGATACTACTTTGTATCAAATTACACCCAAAAGCAATGTATTGCGGTTGTGAATTTTTAAATGACTTTTCACTGGACGTTCATCACAAATAAACAAGTGCATACGGTGGAAAGTAGACTGCGCCACCGTCTGTATTAGAGGAAATAAATTATATTTTTTTTCATATTGTGTCTGCCTGATTAATATTTTTTCGTGCTGATTAATTCTTAGTTATATCAGCACATTTGATATTTTAAAAATAAAAGGTTAAAGTCATCAAGTAAAAGTGAGTGCTGTCAATTTCTGACATTTTAGTTCCCCATAAATATATTCCACCGCATGGTCACGCTACAAAATGACTATCATTAGCACTGCCACACACTGCAGCTACAGGAGGCCCATGACTAATGCCTGGCTATCAGCACCATCGGTGCAGGTCAAATTCTCATCATTTCTCAAACTGACCATGGAACCAATTTCCACCTCTCTCCATGTCATAAAATTTGACAATTATCCTGACTTCATTAAAAATGCATAACAGGCTTCACCCACAATTAAAGTTTAATCAGAGGTATGTCTAACAGGTAAGATGTCAACTGGACGAAAAAAAATTATCGGAAAAGTTGCTGATATTTATTCCTTCTCACTCAAACGATGCAAGTGACAGTTTCTGAAGGAATGATTTTATGTAATCGGAGAAATTTAAAAGAAATATATTTCTTAACCTTACGGGTATTGAACTGCAAGCCAGGAAATGTGAAAAAAATCATCATGAATAAAAGGTAGCAATCAACATCATTTGCTCCAAGACAAGTTCTGTTGAGAGTATACAGATTTTATTCCAAACGAACACTACAACTACCGAGTTCATTGTTTAGTTCCTGCTCTTCAGCTAAAGTTGTGCTAATCAGCAATAAAAATTATTGTTGTGTTTGGTTAGGACGAAACTCTTTTAGCTCTCAACCCTCTATAGCATATGGCTGTATCAAGTCGAGGACGTGGAGTTGGGCGGAGGAGGAGATAAGGACCGAGTATCCTCTCCAGCTGTACCAAAACTGTTAAATCCTTGTTACATGAAGGGAGTTATCTGCTTTTTTGTTCAAGACAGACTCAACCAAACCCAGTCTACAGATAAGAAATAGTCTGTACTGAATGTAATGTGCTAGAAATGGTCTCTGCATTTGGGAGTTATAATTTATCAATATTACATGTGATATTTGATTGTCTGTATATACGGAGACGTTTATTTTTTAAAGGGGAGAGGAGTCTGAGGAATAATGTTTCAAATCCATTTTGTGCGTTAATTAGTTCTTGAGTGGATAATATAGATAATGATCAAATTTCTCTTGCAGCTGTTGAAACGATTAAAAACAAACTCATAATTATTTTAACAGTTGGTCCCATCAGAAGAATGGAAATTGGTATTAGTGCTCAATTAACTGCAATAGGAGATCTGGTTGAGTTTATACATATTATTAATTATATATGGGATTTATATACCTAGTTAGTGCAAGTAAAATCTGTATGTGTGATTTGAAAAAAATGTCTATCGAAGAGGTGTAGCTGCATTCATATCTTTTTTTTTTTTTTTGGATACTTTCTAAGATTGGTTTTTATTTGTGTGGTTGTTGAACATTAGGACCAAATGGAAGAAGGTACTCGCTTGTTGATTTGAGCTGCAGCTGCAGTGGAAACGTCTTTTCATCTCTGTTTGACCATTTATAGAATAAGAAAAACACCACCAAAAAACAGAATGGAGAAGAGGACAGACGTGACTGAATGTTTTTTTCCATTTAAACCGGGGTCATAACTCCAGGGCTGAAACCAGATGGTGATACACTTAAAAACCAACCAGGATCTGAATTAAAGACATAATCTTATCATCTCAACTATTGGGGGAACTACAGTAATTGCACTGCGACTTACCCTCTGAGCAGAAGCACTGATACAGGTCAATGCCATCCACACAAATACCCCCATTCTGGCATGGCTTTGACTCGCACTCATTTAAATTTACTTCACAAAATGATCCTCCAAACCCTGTAGCACATGTCAAAATAAAAAAACTGTTATTGGAATCTTTTTGCCTGGTTTCATTCTTCAACCAATTAGGATCAGCATGACTTTGTTTTCACAAACAAAAGGTGGTTTTCAAAGCTTGTATTGATTCAAAGAGCTTGCTGGGTACTCAGACTCAGCTCACTGGATCATTTAATCATGTTTAATAAGAGCCAGTCATTGCCCTTCTGATTTATTACATTAAACAAGTCAAATCCAGTGATTTTTAAGATCAAATTGAATCTATAAACAAACAGAACCACGTGAAACGCATAGCATGCATCAGTGCACACATGTAAATGCTCTCACACCATACACCCACATGTACACACCAACATAGTCCTTTAAAGAGAAGAAATATGTTAGTGTTCAAGTCACATTATTGCTGGTGCTGCTCAAGCGGTATGTGGGTTAACTTCACACTTAACTACCATACACATTTGTTATGTGTGTACAATGTGAAGATTCAACATGATCTCACTGGATTGCATTCAAACAACACGGCACTTTCAGGGACATTTTGCTTGTCATTTCTTCGTATTTTGAGCTTTTCGCCATTTTGGTTAGGGTTAGGGTTGGGGGAGGGTTAGGGGTTAGTAAGCAGAGAAATGACATGGCTTGAAATGACACACGCAAAGCAAAAAATGTAGAGTAATAACATGTCAAATGACTTAAGGAAATTGGTGTGTTATTCACACGCCATTAGGTGAGACCAGGCTGGATCATTTTACACAGTTAGCCAAGGACTAAACGGAGCGTAAGCGTCCTGGGATGCTCTTCAAAATTAGGCATGTAAGAAAAAGAATATAAAAAGAACTGTGGTGGAATCCGTCTTACTGCAGAATAAGCAGGTTTCCTCGAAAAAACAAACAAACTGTAGCGTTATACAAACACAAGCAAAACTGCAAAACAGAAACAGCTGCTGCTGATGCAAAAACCTGCTAGATGACAAAAACTCTCTCATGCCAAGAAGGGCTTTTGATGTAACAACAGCTTTTGGAGCTCAAATAAATTAATGGCAAAAATAAGTCTTGCACTGCAAAGCTGTTCCTTTGAAATAAATGCTAATGTAAAACAAAAAGATAGCGCTGTCAAAAATTGTCTTTGGGGTTGTGAAAACATGATTATTGCCTTGCAAAACCTGCTCTTCAAGAAAGTTTAATCGCTTACAAATTTAGGAAGAATTTCCCAAGCAACCTTCATAACAAGACAGTACTGTATTTTCTTCTCTTTTTTTGATACGTACAGTATGAATCATGCAAGATCACATATTAAAAATCCACCATTCTGAGTTCATCCAACATTCTCAATTCAAGGAATTGATTTGGTGGAAGCACTACATCCTAGGTCAAAAACTTGACAACATGGGATATACGCTATGGTGAGGAGCGGTATGAGTAACATGTTTTGCAACACATTAGGATTTAGATAATATGGATGCGAAGACTGCCGACCTGAAACATCTAGACGAGCCAGCATCTCACAGTTTGCCCTTGAGAAGTGATCAGGGGAGAGCAGTTCGCCGCAGGTTACTTTCATTTACATAGGAAATCACTCACAATCCTTCACACTGACATCTGGCGAGCATAAGTGCAACAGGAGTAATGAAGTTATGGTTATTGATTGGGTAACATGAACTTCTACGTAACAGCTGTTCATTTGAAAACAGACAGCAGATCTGGTGTGGAGTAGTGTCGACTGAATTATGACTGGTTCGGTAGGCAATTGTTTTTTTATTTCAAGTATCCTAACTCCATCCAGGAATAAGCTGCGTGACTTCCTGTGCATGTACACACAGTATTATACTGTCACTTACTGCACATACAGCCTTGACTTGCAAGACTCTGAAGCCTGGTTACCCATGGCAAGCCTTGGAGTATCTAAGAGGTCAAGCCTCTTCCACTTACTCCTGTGTTATCCCCATCACTGCCTACAGCTACTGCTGTGATAACACTGTCATCCTCACGGGGAGGAATCAGAAAGTCTTGACTGACACAGAAAATATTTTTTTTGCAGGAATTGTCGAATTTAATCAACATAAGATTATCAGATGGCTATGAAGTTGTAAAAACAGTACAGTATGCCCCAGTGCTGGGACTATTTCTCTTTTTTTTGATACATGGTCTAGTAAGACAGCAAATAGCACACGAGACAGCCTCTTGCACAGTCTTGATCTAATAAAACAAAAAGGGTTTGTTTTTTTTATTATTATTTACAGACAGTAAAGCTGATTTTGTGTAATACAGTGAATCAGCATGAGAAAAATGCACCCATTTTCACTCTTGCCATATGCGAATTTTCCTCCTGTTAATGTACCTGCATGACAAATATAACAGCCATTAAAAGGTCTCGCTCACCTCTTTCACATGTGCAAGAGACATTCTGTCCATCCTTGGTCTCAGTGCATATTAATGCGTGTTCACCGCAGATTCCAAATGAGCAAAGGTCAATATCCACGGAGCAATCTTTCCCCTTGAATCCTGAAATCAAAATGGAGTTAACAATACAAAAGGGAGAAATCCAGTAAAACCTTGGGTAACAAGCAATAAGGACTGAAATCATAAAGCAGCAGTAAAACACATTACGAAGCACATATTTATGTGGCTGTATGTTTTATTAGGTAAAGACACCTTTTCTTTAGCGGATTAATGGGGGTATTGATTCTTCCCTGTGCAATCCACCTGCTATGCAGTATGCTAATTGAGTAAATCATTGAAAGAGACCCACCCTACCAAACTGATCTATATCACATTTATCTGCCCAACCAAATGCACAACTGCATGTCACTGATAGATACCCATGTCAATACCTATTGTTGTAAATAAAGCACAGGCAGATGGTGTGACTGAAACATGTGTTTGTACAAACAAAGATGACTTAAAGGGAGAATCCTAAAATAGATGACTCTGTATCACATGCATGTGCCCATTAGGTAACGTCAGTCAAAAAAAAAAGACCTGCATCTTACATTTTGCATTTAATTGCTACATTTGCAAAGAGTGACAGACTATGAAGTCACAGAATATGAGTTTTTAAATTTCATACTTATGCTAACCCAAAACCTCTTTAAACCTGAAGCCTCTAAACAGGAAGAATGTGCCATGTCCACGTCACATTCGTCTGGGTGCAGTCAGTGTCTGCAAAGGAGGCCTCACTCACTGGCAAAAGAGTGAAATATTTCAATGATCACTTCCTAGCGCAAATTCCTTTTATCAAAGGCATGAATGTACACACAGAACATCATTTATATGAAATAATATAGCATGTTTAGCTGTAAGCAGTCTCCATTGTCTTCAAGTTGTAACCTGTATCCATAGCAGCATACTTTACATCAACACATCTATCCAGATGTTTGATGACCTTCCAACTACCCTTTTTCCATCATATTATATATTGCCTTGACTAGTTAATGGACAGCTATTGCCTCCAACAGAGTGTTTCAGAAGTGTTTAATAACCAATTGTGCATGCAATTCACTCTGAGGTTAATGTTGCATGAAGGAATGTCACATTTACAGTGTCACCATCTCCAAATGGGACTCCCTAGTCTGTATGACAGCTACTAGTGGCTCAGCCCAACTCGGCTGCGGAAAGAAAGGCAGAAGGTGAACTCATTGTTTTTCATTTTATCATAAAATGCACAGTAACAAGACATACTATGATGTTTTGTTGAAAACATTACACTCATTTACTCATCACTCATGTTCAGTGGTTAATGATAACAGCCATGGGTCTTAACTATTCCTTGGCTCTGACAACTGCTGTTCATCAGCGTATTTAGTCATTCTCATCAACAACGTTCTGGTTGCTTCACTGAGCTGAAAAAGTGAAAATCATGTTCTTGGAAAGAAATCACCAAATTCAGTTGTTACTTTTAAGTCAGTTTGATAAATCAAATGAGAGTTATTGCTATGTACAATTACGAAGACTGGATTTAGTTTGTGTAGTTCATTAGCTCCACCAGAGAGGTTATGCATTCTGGCCTTATTTCTGTGTGTTAGTTAGCAGGGGAAATACAGAATTCAGGGAAATTTGGTGAAAAGTCAGGTGATGGGTCAAGGAAGGAGCAATTAGTTTTCAGTCCTCACCAAAAACTAATAAATCTACCACGTGCCCATGTATGAAGCATTCATTTTTCCCTGGGTGACTCAGTTTAGGAAAATACATTTTAAGGTAATTTCGATTTGCAGCCAAGCAGATTTTACAACAGTTTAAATGTAACTGTTTCTCGCCCATTCCTCCTAAAATTCCATCTCACCTCGCTATATTTTTGGTACATAACTTTTTTGGATGAGCCGGTGGAAGAGTCATACCAAAACATTTTCCTGGTATTGGCTGTAAGGCTCTTGTGCCTTTAGGCTTAAATAAAATGTCGTACTTGCTGAATGTGTTCTGCTGTTGTAACCAAATTTAGATCATTATAAATCATGCTGCAAAAATTGGTCACAACAGCAACATTATGATTTTAAATGGTACTTACTGTGTGGTCATGAGTCTGACTCAGTGATGACCGGATTTAGGCATTCTCCAAAAACCCTCACTGCCATCAACTAATTAGCACCACTGACAATCACTGTGTGTTTTTTGATGCAGATCAAGATGCAGATTAAACTTCTGCAGTTGTCTGTGCAACCTTGGCTGTAGTATCCCTGAGAGTTTTCTGGTCTTTCTACCATACAACTGGACCACACATAGATCTGAATGCAGGATTGGAAAATAGTGATAGTCTTTTCTGATTCTTCGTGTGTTTTTTTGTATGTTCTTTGCAGGCAGAAGCAAACAAACCTCACAGACCATTTATCTAATTGAATTTCTGAAACGATAAAGTGATCAAAAACACCTGTCTATAAATCTGTCAGTGAAATTACAACAGGAATGGAAGCTCTACTGACACACTGGTGTTCTGTTTCTGCCCAAATCTAATTTGAGCAAAAGCCAGAAAAAAACAGTACGAGCAGATTATTTACAGTGATGCATTTGTTGTGTCCATAATGTCATAAAAACACAGCATGTAACAGGTGCTGTTCATGGTTCAAGATAGTAAATGTTTTAACGACTTCACCTACATTTGTGTTGATTTATTGTGCAGTAAAGCAGAGGCGTATTTGGCTGAGGGAAAGGCACTGAGATCTAAAGCATGACGCACAGCAACAACAAAACACTGGTGATATCTTTTCCCTACGTCAAATTCAAACTTAAGTAGGACTTTCAAAACACCACAAATGTAAAATATCCTGCATAACCTGTGAAATTCTTCTACCTTTGTGAAATATATAAATATATAAAGAAAATGATTTACCAAAACTGACTCATTGCTTAGTGCCAGAGTGTATTCTGTGTTCTGTCAACACCTATGTTTTGTGGATTTTATTTGTCAAATATTTGCCTGTCAATCCTGTTCTGGGGATTGTGGCTGTTTACTATTGAATGTGACATTGGACTTGTAATGCCAAGTGGGCTGGCTGTAGCATTCTGACTTGTGCAATCAAGTGGTGATTAGGTATTTTATTACCAGAGGGCATAATAAAACCAGCTGCACACTGACGAATGCAACACCTCCCTCCAATATGCAATGATTGTGGACCTTTCTGGAACATGTGTTATAGAATGTCGAACATATATAAATTTGTAAAAACAGGTCATTGAAGGACAATGCTGAAAAATAAATCGAAGTAGGGAAGTCATGATTAAATGCATCAGTGCTTAGCAAGACAAAAAAAAATGGGTGCTGTTTTCTTAACAGGATTTCCACCTTGATTCTAGAAAATAAAATGTGAAGAAATATTTTTTAAATTTTTTCTCTAACCCCTACCCATGATACAGATTTATTACTCCTATTTGCTTCGTGTAGAACATTTTTGGATGCTTATTTTAACGGATTTCTAAGCTCCATTCAAACTCTCAAAAGACTACTGTAACTGATTATTCCTGTCTTTGCCATCTTAAACAAAACGTGACAAATGATCACAGTAAACAAACACGTTTTTATGTAAATGAATGAGAAATGAACTTTTCCCGTGTTCCCAAGGTACAGCGTACATAAATTAATAGCATGATATTTTTGTAAACATGCTCAATAATACACAAGTAGTTGGTACTTACCAAGAGGACAATGACAAATGTAGTCATTTATCAGATCCATACACAAGCCTCCATTTAGACAAGGCTGCGACCAACAATCATTTATATTTGCAGAGCAGGTCCTTCCTGCAGGATAAAGAGAGAAACAAATAAATTCTACTTAATGTCACCTGGAATACAGTTTAAAATATCTCTCTACTAATACATTTCGCTGTCACTGTGGAAATTTAATAATTATTGGAAGTTATGAAGCTTGAATGTACAAATAATATTTTTAACCACAACAACATTCAGGAAACATGCAGTACAAATTTCTGTTTATTTTCTAAACAATAAGTGGCACCTGGTTTATTAAAGACAGGGCTTTATTTCATGAGGCAGCTGATTACCTCTGATTCTACTGGCTCACAGTGTGATTGAATGGTTATGTGCTCAGCATGTTGAAGCTTGTATGCATAAATGGTGTAACCTCAATTTTAGTGTCCTCCGGGCAAGAGTTAGATATGGAACTGATTATAGATTTTACTGACAAATTTAAAGCCTTACTAGGCCTGGCCTCTGGCGCTATGTCAGACCTCTTAGTTTTTCTACAAGCCAGAGAGCTCATAGAGAAAGCCTGACATCCTCTGGCACTGCTGTTCAATCTACACCAAAGGTAATTGTACTTTTGCCATCATGACCCCATACACTGGCAAGCAGTCTGTTAATCATGTACTGTAAGATACTCACATAATTAGGCTGGTCTGCTCACTGTACCTCAGCTACCTGAGGTATGATACTGAGCCAGCTCCTAATGTCAGCCAATATTAATTAATTTACCTGCTTACTCATTACTGCACCACTGTTCAGATTAGACATTAACATCACTCATGGCTAAGATTTACTATACAACGGGCAATGGTAGCTATCACGCTGTGCTAAATGCCCGAGAAATAGACAAACTATTTTTTAAAATACAAAAGCTCACAAGGAATCAATTTTAAGAACTTCTTTCCAGGTGAATTTAGTGTAATTCCTAATGTATGTGATATTTCAAGTATAGAAGTCTGCAGGCTTAAGTTATCTGTTACATATTAATGTAGCTGATGTCATGGTTATCTTTAACTGAGTCAATTTTGCCTTAAAAACATCCGTTAGAAATGGCAAAGGTATTATACATTGGATTTACATTTTTCAATTTACATTTATCACTGATAAATTAGCTGATTAAATAATTCTTCGGCAATACAAGTGGGATATATTGCTACAGCCCATCCATTACTGCAATGAACTGGGGCAAAGACAAGATTTTTATGTCACTATAAATCTAGTTCTTATGTAGAACGATTTACACATGTAGATCACCTTTTGTAGTACTATCAAAGAGCATTATGACAATTTAAAGACTTTTTTATTCACACAAGTGCTATATGTTTAAATATCAATCATTTCTATGTATCTACAGTAATTCAAATTTTCCATATACTGTAATTCCATATGTTACTCAACCTACATATTCGCCCTGACCACTGACACATATTAAATTTCAATGTGAAAACTGTACTTAGTGAATGCTTCATATTTCTGTTTCTAACACCTCAATATTTAAACACTAAAACCTGATAAAAGCTGATATTCCTGTGGCCGGCCATACTAAAGGCTTTAAATAGGTTCTCATTTGCGTCAGATGGTCTCATACCCTCAAACCCTGGGGGACAGTGGCACCGATAATCACTGATTAGGTCCACACAGGTGGCACCGCTTGCACAGGGGAAGCTGTTACACTCATTTGTTTCCAGTTCACAGAGGGACCCTTCAAATCCAAGCATGCAGCGGCAGGTGAAGTTATACTGCTGGTCCAGGCAAACACCATGTTCAGAGCAGTGATGGCCAACACAGTAATCAATGTCCTCTTCACAGTAAACGCCTGCGTATCCTCTGGGACAAAGGCAGCTAGCAACAAATTGAAGAGAATTTCTTAATACTGTATAGAGCAAAAGGAATTCTTTGAACCCTCAAGGAAGAGAACAGTAAATGTCACAGCTTTTACAATCATTGACATTCTGGTGCCTGAATGGCCTGAAGACATCAAGAGTTCGACACTCACCTGTAACCATCAATCTCATCCACACATGTGGCTCCATTTTGACACCAATGTTGAACACAATCATTGACATTTAAACTGCAGTTCTGACCAGACCAACCAGGCGTACAGATACAGGTGTAGCTACTGGCATTACTCAACACACAGCGTCCTCCGTTGGCACAAGGCTGTCGATAGAGGATAGAGCTGTTAGATACATATGTCATAAGAGATATGCTGCTTCATGTGTAAAATTGAAATTGCTTCATCTTGTATGGTAATATCTTATATTGGACTGAGCACATTCTGGTCCAAAATATAACCATGATTTTACAATGCAACCTCTAACTATTTCTTGCTCCTGGCTGCCTGAAAATGAGCTTCATTACAGCCACATGACACACTCATGAATACTGATTCATGCTTTGTACTAGATTCACTCAGTATGTACCATCAACATCATGTCTTACAAGACAAGATCAATGGTCATTGAGGGCTAAACCTCCCAAGATTTCCCTGTAACAAAAAGATACGCCTGCTAGCTGGTAAATGTGTATGCAGTGTATAGTAGAGGGGGAAACAATGGGGCAGAGGGAGAGCTGGCTTGTGGCTAGGTGTATAATGCTGACATGATGGCATTTCTGTAAGGGGGCCAACACAAGCCTTGCTCCACAGTGAGCGATCATCTCCATCTGTCATCCGAAGAAGCTTCCTTGTTCAGGTTCGGTTGTTTATTTTTTTTTTTTTTTAAAGGAGAGGGTTGATTCATCTTTACATAAAGAATCCTGCACATTAAAGAATACACACATTGCAAATCTTCAGCAGCACTCATCCGCGTCAGGTGGCAGAGGCCTTTTCAGTCCCTTGTCCCCGTGTGCATGCCAAAAGCGAAAGCCTGACAAACAATGACGCGATTCCAGCCTTTTTCCACCATTACTGCTTGAAATTGTGAAACCACGTTCAAAATTTAAAAAAAAGAACATAAAAATGTGCTTTAATGATTTAAATATGCAGCATATGGTATACACTGAATATACTGTATACTTCAGCCATACAGTCACTTATTAGGTGTTTCTGTATGTAGAGTTAGGTAAAGGTCAGAATCTGTTACTTGATTACTTTTGTTTATTGGTTCCTCTATGTTTCACTAATTGCCTAATTTCAAAAGTCACATGTGAGCAGAATTCCCTCATTAGTCCACAATTTAATACAACTTTCTTCCCGGGTAAACCAACATACTGTGCAGCTTCAGCACCAGCTGACTGCTGTGTTTATGGATTATCGCATTTGTTGTCAATATTCCTGTGGGATTTATGCTTATGTTTATCCCCGTGTACAACAAAGGATTAGCCCACATTTTATAAAGAATATACTGAATTAATATTGGATACCTTCTCACTTAAGTGCTCAATGTTACAATTCAGTGTGCTGTGACAGTTTGCAGATTTGTCCTAAGGTACTTTATATAGTAATTTTCTTATACAACATGTGAAAGCATAACCCATAAGAGACTGTAATTTCCCGCATTTGTATGCCAAAGTGCCACACTGCTCATGTCGAAATACATCCACAATGTACCATCAGGTGAGTTCAATGCGGACTCTGTGGTCTTATGTGACAAAAATTATATGTGGAGACTCCTTTAAATAAAATAAGGTGAGGAAATTACATAAAACCTCATTTATTTGCTTGCTATGATTCCCTGCTGTTATAATAATGTTGCTGCACCGTTGCAGAGAATACAGAGAAATTGCTTGACGAGAAATAAACAGAAGATTGTTTGTTCTTCAACCATGTATGAGACTTATGAGGAATAATTAACATGTGGATACAGAATAGCAGATGAGGACAAATAGTCCGTTAAGATATTTTTACTCACTCGAAAGTTTTGAGGGCAGGGTGCACGGCAGGTGTATTCAAGACCATCTGGGAGATCCAAACACTGAGTCTTTGGCGGACATGTGTTGTTGGGCAGAACACAAGCATCTATGTCAACTTCACAGTTCTTTCCCTGAAAACCTGCAGGAAAAGATTTCATACAGTTAATGTAACTGATGCAACACTTGACCAGCAGAAAGTAGATCTGTAATCAGTGCTGCAAACCCATCTCTAATATAGGTCTCTGTACCAGGCCATCTCTTCTACATATTTAATAAAAAAGGCCGAAATTGGGCCAATTGTGGGTTGAGTGGAGGATTGGCCCCATTTTGCAGCATAGACAATGTGTCACAGTGAATCCCTGAATTTCTATTTAACCTGAGCCTCAATTTAACATTTATCTTTAGTTTGATCAGGCAAACTTTAGTTTTGTGCTTCTTATTTTTCCTGTGCTTTCTCATCTAATCCCTTAAATTAATGCTGTAAGCTTTAGGAGAGTTAACACTGCATTATTTTGCCTTGATACTTGTACCGTTGTTGAGGACATATGTATTATTGAATTGGTACAACATAATATATTCAGTGGCAGGTAGGGCTTAAAAAAAAGAAACGGCCAACAACTTATAATTCAACCCATGTCTTAAGATTTTGTTTGGTTCCGTGGTTCAGCACTCTGCTGACTATTTCACTACGTCGTACAAATCACTTCACCATGAGAAGATGCAGCAGATGAGGCATATGAGTGGAAGAGGCTTAGGTTTACTGAGATAACAGATGAGATTTAGTAGCAAGGCTGGAAAGCCAAAATATGCCCTGTGGAATTTTGTTACCATGGATCTTTGGCCACATCTAGTACCAGTTTACTCAGGGAGTTAGGGATTCATGATCAGGGATTATGGCAGGCTGCAAAGGCTGCTTCAGAGGCAGCTGAAAAGAGCAAGCAGTGGCCCTGGCTGAAAAGAAAAGGCACCCGCTTGTGTGCAAAGTATGGATACCTATCTTGTGTTTAAGATAGAAGATACAGCAAATATCAGTGTCAAGTCAGTGGTCAAACAACATTTTGTACTCTCTGTATGATCGACTTACACATGTAAGAGCTTTTTAGCATAAGTCCACAATGTGCAATTTAGGCTTACTGTCGATGTTAATAGTGAGAGCACGTGTGTTCCTATACACACAGACAGACCAGTGCGGATGGATACAGTCCTGATCCATACTCTGAGCAGGTGTAATGGGGGTGGCACTTGGTAACTGTTGAGCCTTCTAGGGTGTCATGGGTCTAATTCAACTTGACATCTGTGATGGGAGGTCCCCACTCAATAACCCCATTGACATAGCCATCAGCCCACCCCCTCATTCCTCAAACACCACGGGTAGATTTCCACAGCGATGCTCACCCAAAAAAGCACAAGGGACAGTTACTGTACATCAGATCTGGTGTGTTGGGAAATGTGTTAAAAAGGGAAAAAAAAGAAAAAAAAAAAAAAAAAAAAACACGCTTTTGGTGTATACATGGTCATCTTCAAAAATGTTTGCTTCAACTGGCTAAACACTGTCATTCGCCTATCAGCATTACAATTACCAACACTGCTGATATAAAGAAAGCCCTCTTTGTGAAATGTTTTTCCCTACTTAGTAAATTCCTATTTGTTAATAAAGTAGGGATTCAGTTTCTTTGGTATTATTGTATTGTTAAGTTCCTGGGTTTGAAGCTGCTGGTCTTTGAAAGAGTCTGCGAGTTCTCCCTGTGTCTGAAAAAGATTTCCTCCAGTTTCTTCCCTGAGTTCAAAGACATGCCAGTTAAGTGAACTGGAAACTCTAAATTCCCTGTAGGTATGACTTTGTTTTTTGTTTCCAGGATCCAACCTCCCACAATTCTGAACAAAACAAGCGGTACAGGAAATAAATGGATGGATGGATGGATGGATGGATGGACGGACAGACAGACGGACGACTGGATATTACTTCAAGCTTTCATTCATGATCTTTGGAGAGTTGCACCTTAGACACTTCAAGGGCTGACACAATTCATCAGTTAATGAAAAAACAGTGCCACCTCTGAATGTCACCTTAAATAGTGACTCTAATGTGCCTGGCTTTCAGCAACTGATGAGGTGAAGGGACTCTGTGACCCATGTGTCATTAACACTGGTATTGTCCTTTAATGTTTAATTGAACAAGAGTAAACAAACACAACGTTTCATTACCATCAATGTTGCATTTCCCCAAAGAACAAAGACAAGAGCTAAAAATAACAGTGGCAAAATCTTGGGAGAAAAGCATCACCTGGCCCCTAAGATGCTCTGCGGCCAGCGACATTGGTCTGTATGTGCTGTGTCCAGACACACAAACTGTGCCGTGCCCAAAACAGAGTGCTCCCGCAAGTGGTGCATCAGTTTACATTCAGTGAATGTAAATTTAGACTCAGCTGGTTTGGCACAATAAGTAATTACTGGAAAATTATATTAAAATGTCAATCTCGAAGAATTTCATTTAAATAAATGTCTGTTAAGTCACTGTCTATCGCTGAATGAGGTAGCACAATGGTGATTAAGCGTATGGCCCACTGACGAAAGTACTGCAATATTTATACATTTGCAGTCTTATGAACTGCGTGTCTGTGGCGACATTCCTGGAGAAAATGCTGTATTAAGTTACTGCTAACTCAGGCCAAACATTTCCTGCTGCTGCAGCTTCACATTAAAAGCATTTAACCGGATAAACACAAGTTGACTTTTGTTATGAAGTAGCCACAGGAAACACAATGTTATTGCCAGGGAGCTTAGCGCTTACCGCTATCCCTCATCCAAAATGCATCTGCAAAACAAGACAACGGTCATTTTGGGCATTTTTGGACAGAGGATCAGTTTAAAATATTGTAGGGAGTAATGGAAAAGTCAGGGACAGCAACAGTGAGCTGTTAGATGAAGAGCTGCAGGCGACAGGCTGCACACATCCAACTACTCAGTGAGGTAGCCAACTCTTTTCACTGTGTCCTGCTGTTCGCAAAATTATGCCGTGTGCAGCATAAAAATCAGATCACGGTTGCTCACAGAATGATGGAAAAACGGCAATTATTGCCTGCCGTCTTTATCAGAACGACAACAGTTTGTTTTGTTCCCCCCAAAATTCTCTGTCCTGTAATATTATTACCACAAATACTATAGGTGTCGCCAAATCAACCTGCACTGAAATCTTCGAGATCGCCACTTTAAAGGGCGTTTCATAACGCAATATTTGCACATTTTGATTGCATTATTGAGCTCTGGCTATGTGATTTTTCTCGGCTGCCAATAAATAAATAAATAAAAAAAACAACACTGTAAACTAATACTGTGAATAATGTGACTACGCCTTGTTGCCTCTATACTGCACAATGGAGGATGCTGCAATCAACAGTGTGTTGAGAAGGAGGCTTTTTTTTTTATGATGGCTTTTTTAAGACTGATAGTTTCATAATAAAAGGCATTTCAGTGCTTTAGTTAAACCTTTTCAGAAAATAGTAAAAACATTATTTTACATATATTAACTGAATGGCGAAAACAATTATTTATAGAAAAATATTTTTAGTAAACATGGTATACGTAAAAAATATGAATAATGTGATGAATTAAATCATGCTGACTTTTCTAGCCTAATGTCCGTAGGCAGGATGTGTCACAGTCTAGGTAGCCTGCTGGCAAAGGCTAATCACCTTTAGTTTTCAGTCTACAGAGAGATGGCTGGAGGGGCCCTGCCTGAGGCTCTGAGGCCACATTCACTTCATGTAAGTTTAAAAGGTCTGCATTACTGCCCGCTACCACAGCCAACACAGATACCACCTAAATGTTATTACAAAGCTCCAGTTATGGACACAGCCCAACATACCTGTAAGACATTGGCATTTGTAGTGTCCTAGCAAGTCAGAGCATGTGCCATTGTGCTGACAGGGGCTGGAGTCACACTCGTTGATTTCAGTCTCACACTTTGTTCCTGAGAACAAAAGTAAAAAAAATGCTGTAATTAGTTGCATTTGAAATGCATCAACATCCTCACATAGTAGAGCACTTTATTTCTCTATCTCTATCTATCTATCTATATATCTATCTATATCTATATCTATCTATATATCTATATATCTATATCTACCTATATCTATATCTATCTAGATCTACCTATATCTATATCTATCTATCTATATCTATATATATATATTTTTTTTACATAAGTCATTACATGTGCATTGCATTGTTAAAATACAACCAAAATAGTTTTGGGAAATACACTTATTTGTCAGCTGTAGTCATACCACTCTCATGTCTGTATGTTAAATAGCTTAGCTTAGCATAGAGAATGAAAGCAGGGGGGAACAGTTAGTTTAGTTAGATTTTTTTTATGTTTTGACAGAGCCAGGCTAGCTTTTCTTCCCTGCTTCCAGTCCTTATGCTAAGCTAAGCTAACTGGCTTATGGCTTTAACTTCATATTTAGCATACAGGTATAAGAGGAGTATCTATCTGCTCTAAATTCTTTCATCAAGAAAAATAAATAAACATACGTCCCAAAATGTTCCATTAAGAGTTGCCTGCAACTGTTTGGTCAACTTTTCTCCTGAAACAATAATTAGGCAACGAACATAGCTTTACTAAGATACAATAGGTGAGCCCCTGGGAAAGCAAACAGAGATTTCAGGGTGCTAGTTGGAATCACTTTCTTGTTAAGAAAATGGACACTTAATAATGAGCTTTTTCTCGGCTGAAAAGAGCAACTGAGGTGTGCTTGATAGGAAATGGGTTTGGTGCTCAGCTGCCTCAGCAGCTGCTAGTTCTACCACTTTGGATGGGGGTGGGTGTCTTCCAGCACAGGTTATTAATTTAAAATGTCCTATCATCAATAACACAGCAGCAATGACATAGAGTGAAAGTCCCTTCTTGACAGCGGCAACCTCATGCTACAGCACAAACACTATGATTGATATCATCTGCACGGTAGTTGCTACAGGTCATTATATACAAAATATGGCACACCGTGCAGCAGCAAATTGCACAAATATGTCTTGCTAAAATCTGAGAAACGCCTACGCTCATTTATGACTGTGAATAAAAATCACTAATGTAGTACTGTAGGCTCTCTTTATGAAACTTAAATGATATGAAATATAGTGATTTAAGTTTTATAATGTTTGTTTAGCAATGTCTTAAAAGCCTAGAAATATTAAAAAAAAAAAAAAAAAAAAAGATATTGAAAGTCAATATGAATTGAAGTTGCAAAACACTTCTGGCTCGTGTGCACAATCAATATTTACCTACATTTTTTTTTTACAGAGGATACTAATTTGTTAGATAAAGGTTTAAATGCAAAGCCTTTCTATTGCACATTTCAGGTGGAAAAATTACAGATGGTTTCACAATTTGTCCTTTAAGCACGCTCCTGGATCTTAAGTAGATTTTGAACTTTTACTGCATAAAGTATTATACTGCATGTCTAGTTCCCACATCTTATATCATTAAGCTCACAATTAGAAGAGAATGAGAGTGTGTATAGACAAAATATAGGCCAAGAGTTTGTTGTGTGAAAAATAAAGCCTTCCAAAATGAAACCCGAATGCTGGGGCTTGGATAATGTACCCTGAGTTATGATCTATGATAGAGTACTGTGGGGTTTCTGGGCAAAGCTCGAAATTAAATTGGCCTTTCTATGCTGCATGGCTCGAAATTCCAAAGCGAAAATCCCAAGATGCCAGAAAATGATGAATTCTATCAGTCACTAAGACCTGCCATGGTGAAAGAGACAATTTTCCATTACTGAAGTGGCAACAGATTTCAGCTTTGAACAGAAGGAAAAAATCCTGTTCATGTAGTGCAATGTAAGGGCTTATCTGACTGACAGGTGAGTGTGTCAGGACTTAAGGCTAGATGGGGAAATATGCTATAGGCCAAAACCTGAGAGCAGTGGGGAAGAGAGGAAAATCATGTCACAGGTTGTTGAAGCAATAAAAAAAAAAAAGAGAAGAACAATGCTGTGCTGTACCATTATAACCCTTATACAGCACAAACGATGTTCAGACAAGGATCATAATCTGTGTTGTTCAAAACTGTCTCTTGTCAAATAATGTTTAAAATGGAAAATGTAACAAAATTTAAATAAAAGATATTATACATATTGTATAACTGACACTTGCTTATGATAAAACATGCAAGGAGAACATTCCATTCGTCTTTATATTTCTTAAGGAGAATTAACAGTTGAGATAAGCAATGCTTCAAACATGATCATCTATTATGGTGTAAAATGGCATAGCTGTGAATGAGATAAACTGTACCACTCTCCTACAGTGTCATAGTTGCATTTAGCTTATTTGAAGGTACTGCATATACTGATCTTTCTAATGCAGACTACACACTTTGTAATAAAAAAAGATTACCCTTTCATTACTAAAATATTACTGCAAACTGTGTTTTTTTTTATTTAAATGTCTGCACTGCAGCCAGGCAAGTCTTGAATCGCAGGTCTTGTGTCTCTTGTTCGCTTGTTCCCTTGTTTTGTTTTTTTTAGAACAGTTGTCACTGATAGCTTAACAAGTTTCAGCCCTGTCCTGAGCTGGCAGCTAAATAGGAAGCAGTTTGCCAGAGTACTTGGATTAAATGCAATCAGCAGCAGGCCTTAGAAATGGCATGCAGGCAAGGCTACTGGTAAATAAGCATCAAGGTTAAAAAAATAAAAAAAAAAAATCGCCTCATCCAGAGAACTGGCCTTTGCTTAAAAACTGTGGTTGGCTTGTGATTTCAAAATCACAAGCCAACCAAAGATCTGGCCTGAAATTCTCATGTTTCACTTCACTTGCACTTTACAGACATTCAGTTATGTCCTAAGTTGTGGATGCTAGTTTTGGTGTTGTTGCTTTGAATTTAGACAAGCCAAAAGTCTTTGCAATCTCAAGAAAGAGCGTATCTGATGTAGTCTAGAGGCGAAAGGCAGTAAATCAACAAGAACTACTACTAATACTATTGCTAATAACAAATGTATTGAGTTGTAGGCATTTTCTGTTTTTCCTCGTCCACCTCCTCAGGGTGGTCACAGGTCAGAGGTCAGTTATAGAACAGAAGCCCTTAAGGTGGCCGTGATTCAGTCTTTTGAGACATTAATCAAAGCAGGTGCTTGTAGACATGGCAGTTTGAACATAAACCTGACCATTAGAGAACAGACTCCCCTCTCACTCTGTTGCCCTGCTGACTCATGTCCTTTCATGGTAAAGTATTAGAGGTCATTGAATGAACCCTAATGTGGCCCCCTCTCCCAAAATAAAAACCTCCATAATGTGACAGGCTTCTACGGTCTAATTGGAGAACAGACTGCAGCTACGTGGATATCGCAAACACTTCCACAGGAAATTCTAAATAAGTTTTTAAAGATCAATGAGATAAATTAGACTTTTTAAAGCTTTTAATAAACTGGACATATATTGAATTACTGTGTATACTGTGAACTTTGTATTATGTGTCTTGTGTTTGTTTGTCTAATTCGTTTACTGGTGTCCTGTCACTATGCATACAGTATGTTATTATTGTGACCTGCCAAGGGACGTCAGACGAAAAAATAGCTTTTAGCCAACTCAGGTACAATACATCAAATGGTACCATTTATGTTTAGTATTGTAAATTAACCCTTATAAACAGAACCAAATGTAATTGTTGTCTTGGGATACTGCAGAGTGCATGATAATGCTTTTATTATGTTTATTAGTCTCTAAATTGATCATCATACACTGTAGGAGTAGAAAATGTGAACAATTTTTAGAGCTCCATAAAGGGCCATTTTTCATCTAAATGAACGAATCAAATGACTCCAGCCTGATTATATTTTAGATTACATATTAGCAATCCTGCTGAAAACCAACAACTCACTGTTACATTGCTTCAGGTGAAGAAAGTTGAACATCTAGAAGGACAAAGAACTTTCTCAGTTGGTGGAACAATTAGAGCTGAAACTCCAGTAAATACTGAGCTTTCATTCACCAGTTTGCTCATGTTACTCTGTCTCTTTTAGATGTGTAAAAAAACATTTTGCTAACACATTAGCCATTATCCAACTCAAAGTTCATTTCTTTGAATTGGGTTTTATGTTTTTCTACCCTCTAAAAATCTAAACTAAACTATGCACAGTATGGCTTTCTATAATAACAAGGTGGCAGCAAATACTGCAGTTCCTTCACTGAGCCTTTTATACATCATGAATCCTTAATGGACACCTACCACCAATTGTAAACCAGTATTTTCTGTGGACACAGAATAAGTGTATTTATTCTAGCATGATACAACTTATGCACTTTTGATGGAATACATGAGTTTCTCATGACAGGTCTAGATTTTAAGCCATTTTTATGCCATCTGCCTTAAAACACTAACAAAAGGCAAAATAGACACATTTATAATTTATAGATAGCTCTCAGCATGAGAGCTCTCTGTCAAATGTCTTTCATGCAGACTGCAGATTCACTGTCTTAAAAGGAGTAAAATATTCAGAAACTCCTTTCTTTCGCTGTATTGCATATCTGCTTCACTTTGCATAGCATTGTGCACACATTACATTTACATGTTTACATAAAGACAAAATCTGTAAATGTCAAAACAGAAAACGAACCATTGCCAATAGCATGTACATAACTGTCAAGCTATGCCAGTTCCACGTCAGATTTTTCCCAAACATTAATCAGTCATTCCTTGCCCCACAACCCACCTTCCCACAAGGGTTTGTACAAATCGATCCATATTTTGAGATATCCTGCCAACAGACAGACGGACAGGCAGATGGAAAGAGGGCAAAAAGACACGATAAAGTGAAGTTATCTCACCTGTGAAGCCGAGGGGGCATTTGCAAGTGTACTGAGGGGGAGAGGATGGCTGACTTGTTGTAATGCATGTGGCTCCATTCAAACAGCTGTTTGGTTTTATCAGGCAGGCATTGCCAACATATTGACAAAACTCTCCAATCCATCCGGGGGCACAAACACACTGCAGTGAAACAGAAAAATATTCCAGTTATCAGTGGTGCAGTATACATTAATTTATCAGCCAATACAGAAAAAAATGTTATCAGACGGAGGAGATTGCATTAGAGCAACTATATGTTTTTTATTGTTTTTCTCTACCCCAGCACATTGGATTTTGAATTTGACAATGACTATGAGGGCTTAGTTTTAAGGGTGTACAGAGCCAGCGCAAAACTGTCCAAAATGACTGCTCTGTATATCTACTAATCAAATCAGCTTTTATTCTGTCTGTTAGGGACATCTTCATGACAGGGAGAATAAAATGAGCAGCCTGCCCGTAATGAACTACTACAATGGTTTTCATGCTCGCAGGAAAATCACATCAAAATATAAATAAAAATAAAAAACACAAAAACTAGAAATGGCCCATTTGAAGAGTGCAACACTTTCTGATTACGTCCGACCCCGGCTTGAGGAGCATCAATGCGAAGCATCTAAAAGTGGATTGTAGATTAAGGACACTCTCAGTGGTCTAATGGAACAAGACTGATGGAGAATAATTAGGAGCTATGGGGCATTACGGAGCAGTCTCAGGTGTTGTAAAAAATACAGACATTTGAGGAGAGTGAGCAATAGAGAGGCAAATTAGACCAGAACCTGTCTGTCTGAGCAAAGCGTCCACAAACTCACAATGATTAATGGGTTAGAATTGGATTACTGCTGTCTGTAGACATGTTCTACCACTGACGTTTCTGTTATTCCCTTTGTGTTTTTTTTTTCCCGTTTTAATTTCAATTAATGACGGGTTTTCCCTATGCATAGAACTTTGGAGACCAAAGATGGAAAGACCTTTTATGTTGTAACATGCAGTAGCATATTTCATGTTAAAAAACAGATGTGTTCAACAGACCATATCTATCTATTTGCACAGCATTCAGAGACAAATAGGAATGTCATGTATTAGCTGCCAGTCTGAAGCATTTGTCAGTAAAATCATCATCCTTAAGAGATGACATCATTTAGTCTTTAAAAGCTACTACATGTAAAACAAACACAAACAGATTTATGGAAATTCTGATATGCTCATAATATCCTTCCTAGAAAAAGAAAAAGGTTGCTGGTGTTTATCATATAACAGTGTCATACACAATATAATCACACACAAATTGGTTAATTCTTGCACTGCATCAAAATCAAATGCAATAATAAAGAATAGACTTCTCTAATTAAGTTGTTTTTTTTTTTTATCTTAAAGTCAAATTATAAAAAGTATCGCAAAAAGATTTTTTAAAAGTATTGCCACTGAAACAAGAGATTTATTGTGTGTAGGTATCACAGCTCTGCTTATGAATGTGTTCACCTTCTGTTTATCCTGTAACCCCCATTAAGGTGCAGCGCGGGTGGTATTTTGTGGGCTTCAGAGTATTTTATTAAGACTGAAATATTGAATTACGTACCTGAAATCCGCCAATTACACTCAAGCACAATCCCTCATTTAGGCAGCTGATATTGAGCAGCCTGCAGTAGTCAATTATTTCTTCACAATTCTTCCCAGAAAACCCTCTCAGACATCTGTTGAGAGGAGGTCAGTGTCATCAAAATCAATTCTCCCTGAGCCTTGAGCACTAACAAGCCATATTTTTTTCTTTTACAAGATACATGGGGTTATAATTTTGTTTTCTACATGACCTGTTTTTGATGCGGACCTGAGTGAGATAGTGTGTGCAAATTAGTCTTGCAGTCTTTTTGACCTGGATTGCCAAATGGGTGGAGGTAGAATATCAGGACAAATTAAGTTCCATTACAAATCAGAGATTATTATTCTTCCCACAACTGTAAAAATCACTCTTTATTTCAGTGGTTGTACTGTCTAATATGGCAAGTACACCCTTTCACTTAGTTAACTTCCCTAATAATTTTTGTAAACTGTATCTTTGATTCTGATTTATTTTAAATTTCTTAAGAGTATAAGAGCTCTCAAAATGAGAAAAAACAAAATTGTCTCCCAGGTTTCAGGAAAGAGTAAGCAACATCCAGATACTGTATGTCCATTATTTAAAAAGCCACAAAAAGCACATTGAGCTGAGGCAACACTTCCTATTATTTAGTCTTGGAGCCTTGATCAGAGTTATGTGTTGAGTGCTTAAAACTAATCAGTCTTGTAATCCGGCACAGTTTAATAACTGGATTTAAAAGACATCAGATGTAAGGCAGAGTGGAGGTCTAAAAAGTAGAAACTAATAAACATGCAGTGGACCTGAAAACATATTCATGGAAATGCAAATAGTGAGTCACCAAAAACATTTGTATCTTGTCTGTTTGAAAGCTTTTTCCCCAGGGGTGGTTAAAATATATTATACAGCGGTACTTCAAGGTATTTCTATGACTCTATAACTTCAGTTTGGTTACAAGTTTAGATTTGGCCAAAGACTAGCAGTATAAACACTACCAGGAGTTTTAGTCTGTGTTTAAGACAGGTTTCAGTATGATGATAAGTCTCAAGAGATAAGTCTCTAGGCAACAAAGGCAGACCACTATCTAGTAGGAGCCTGTATCTTTCAAGAGCCAATGAAGCAAACTGTTGTAAGATTAAATTGCAAGTCTGGTTGCCTGTCTCTTTCACTGTTTTATTAGGTAGAATGGGCCCGATGCAGTATTAGATGGTTGATAATGCTGTTTTTAAAGCTATTTTTAAAGCTAACAATTTCAATAAGAGTTGAGCAGTGTCATTTTTAGTTCATTCAAAGGATAACACTGATGCTATTCGACATTTTCTTACTGTCAACAAGTCCCACATACAAACCAAAACCAACAACGCGTTAGTCCGTCTCTCACTTTTCAAACTCCCTACCCTGCCTGTGTCGCACAGGCCCAAGCTAATTTGTTTCTACTGAAGATGTGAATCTTGTAATTGCTCAAGAGTGTATGGTTTTATTTTTTTAAAAAGGGTTAAAAAATTTCTTCGAAACACCTGGGCACTGTAGTTTTTAGAAAACATTACTCAAACAGGAGTAAATGTTGCATTTGTTCGGGGCTATTTTCAGCTGTCGAATACAGATTCACCAGCCAACAATACTTGACAGCTATGTAATAGTCATAGAGCTTTTAAGTGAAATGTAAATCGTAGTCACATCAAAAAGGTGGAAAAAGAATTAAAGATCAATATTTATTCACTCAGAGAGGTACACACATTCACAAGTGTGAAATGCCAAATGTCTAGAAGGGAGACTATGAGAGTGGACTCTAGTAGATCCCTCTTTGTGTTTCACCTGCAGACATAATCATTTCCCCGGGACACGCAGGTGGCATTGTTGAGACACAGCGATGGGCTGCACAGGTTCCGCTGCCTCCTGCATGCTGGGACCACTTTGCCATCTGCACAGACACATTCAGAGGCCTGCATACAGAGGCAAAACAAAACCAGGTCATCTATCAGCTTGGGAAAACAGGGTTGGATTACACAAAAGGCTCATTAGATTACTAACTGCAGGAACATTATCAATAAAAGAAATAAAGTCACTGTAGTAAATATGATGGTTCCTTGACTGTGTCATGATGATCACTGTTACTCATATCTATGGTTTACATACAGTCAATTCTAAGTAAGCAAGTAAATAATAGGTTTCTTATGCATTGTAACATGAGTTATTGATAATATGAGAGGATAATAAAATGCTAATGTTCTTGTAATTCAAAGTTAAAAGTTTTTGAATTTCAAATTAAGCTTCTGAAAAAATATCTATGTCAAGTAGCCGCAAGATCAGGCATTATTTTGATAAATGTCCCTTTTAGCCTGCTCTAATCTGGTATTCTTAGGTGGGTTGTGAAAATCTGTAGTGCACTTGGCAAACTATAATGAACAAAACAAAGGTCAGAGAAAGACAATTAGACCAATACTGCATTTTCTCTAGTGTATCCTCTAGAACATTACAAACACTACTGCCTCTGCAAAATGTACGACCACAATAACATTTCCAGTGAAAGGTGAAAATTACAGCAGGCATCCAATTACAAAAGGCTTTTGATGAGAGCCATTTCAAACTGGCACTTAAATATGCAGTGGGACATTCAATCAAAGGGCTAGAGGAGACAAACACTCTTTCCCTTTGCTCATCTTTGGGAGGAAATATTAATTGCTGTTGCAGCCTTCAGATAGAAACCATTTGATCTTGCTTTAAGACACTATATTCATTTTCATGTGCCATTTCTTGTTTATGTCCCACCGAGATAAAACAAATAAGGGAAATTAACTCCTCACACGCTCGCCTGCAGTGCAAATTTGTTCCTCCTGACACGCATATGACATGCAATCGACGTCAGCTCTGGATTCGCAGTAGAGGCCCCCGAATCCTTCTGGGCAACGACAAACATATCCTTTGGGGCTCTCCTCACATAGGCCACCATTTCTGCATGGATTTGGACGACAGTGTGCTTTCTTCCTCTCACAAGGTGGGCCTATAAGACAAATAACACAACACTGCTGCACTCTTGTCATATGGTGGGAACTGCATTTACTTACACAAACCATAATGTGGAAGAGCTGCCCATCAAATGTTCACAGAATCTGCTCAAAACTATTAAACACCAAGTGGCTAAAATTAAAAGTAAGATTGGACATGTATGAAAAAACTTCAAAGTAGTTTGACCAAGTCTGAAAAGATATGACTGACAGGATTTATAATCCATGGAGGAAGGGGTGATTGACATGTTATATTAATAATTCCACAGGACAGAGGCATGTTCTGGGCCAGTTCCTGTCATTATGCATGTATAGAATTCAAGAAAATATTCTTGTAATTACACTAAAGGCAACTGCACATAGTGCCATTGCTGTCAGAATGTTATCTTGATATAACTGTCGACTTCCCACACCATCACATTTACACCAACTGACCAAACCAATTAGAAAATAATCAAAACTACCAAGGTTTATATCCAGCTGATGGAAATAATATTTACATCAAGATACAGAAAAGACTAACTAACTAAGTTAATTATAGTTGC
This sequence comes from Xiphias gladius, assembly GCF_016859285.1. Taxonomy (NCBI): domain Eukaryota; kingdom Metazoa; phylum Chordata; class Actinopteri; order Istiophoriformes; family Xiphiidae; genus Xiphias; species Xiphias gladius. Next base: position 16,196,838 of record NC_053410.1, read on the forward strand.
CTCCACAGTAAGTTCTTCAGTTCTTGGTAACATACAAATAGCATATCTATTTTATGAAAAACATAACAAGCTGGCCTCCCTGTATTGCCATCATTTTTGTGTCTCATAGAATAACATTAATTTTTACTACTTTCACCTGAGAGACACCAAATGTGCGGTAAAAAAAAAAAAAACACTGCGAATGTCCTAAATAGCTGAATAAATAAATTATGTTCAGCTCATTTAAAAATGCACAGTTTTCTCTGAAAGCTATAAACACGGAGATGAGTGTGTGCCCTCCTTGTGTTTTTTCCTGCTTAGTCCCTCAGATGGAGAATCGCCTCCACCTCAGGGTGTTGTGTTTCATGCTGTGTCTGTGTGTCTGCGTGTGTCTGTGTGTATTAAAATTTGTGCAACATAGGAGGGTTTGATGGCATGCAGCTGCCATCCAGCGAAGTCTACACATAGCATCCAAACAGATGAGCATTTGGGTCAGCACCACAATCAGGCATGCCAGTTGTCTGTTGTGCGATGGTACTGCGACAGACTTGCAACATAACGAAGTAAAGGGATGTGTGCCACTCATCTGTGCTCTGGTCCTCATAAGAAAACTGTTTGCTGAGGATTTCAGCTCTATCTATATTTCAAGGTTACAGCATGTGTAAGTGGGGAGAGATATATTTCTATTTTTGAAGGTAAATATTTTCCTGAAACTAGTGATTGTTGGCTGAACTGATAAGTGAACAAAGAATCATGTAAAGTGATAATATGCTATATATACACACACACACACAAGAGACCAAATAGTCTCTAATGTATGAATTTTGCGGTTTATAGGACACAAATAATTCATACGGGAGGGTATATAAGACTCTTCTATATTTGAAACCTCTGTACTAAGTACAGTAATAAAAGGAAAGTTATCGTAAGATGTATAAATGATTTCAATGGAGGATTTTCACTGAACTTTAAACTAAGTAGTCAGTGCTGTAGGCCCAATTCATAATGTAAGCATTTTCCAAGATAAAGTCATTCTGAATTAAGCTGTAGCCGGTTGTTTTCTAAATACTGCAGTACCACAACACTTTCACCACCAGCAGTCAGAGACAAGGTAATGCCGTAGTGACATTGTACGTAAAATTAGGCGGAATTCACTGCAGGTTCAAGGTGAATAAAATTTGATGTTATTCCCTGGTGAGGGTTTTCATTTTTGTGTTCTTCACAAGGTGCCTACACATTTATCTTTCCAGTGACTCTTTCTGTGCATATTTTCTTTAATCCCCCTGCTGATACAAGTGCTCATATCCCAGAGGCTCCTCATAGCCTCCTCCGTGGGCATCAATCTTACGGTGTACAACTTCAGGGCTTGCTTTTGCCTCAGCTCATTCTCCGACCGATGATGAAACTGGTCCACTAAAATTTGCACTAACACAAACTAATATCTTTGTAATGTATTATTGCAAAATTCCCATCCAGCATGTATTTTCATGAAAGAGATAATGGTTGTAGCACTCTCTGCACTCAAGTGAGAATTTCCTATTAGCGATCCTTTTGGTCTAGGTCATGGATGGCATAACTACAGAGGAAACCGCTTAAAGTGATCATGTCTGTCTGGGTCAAATTGATCACTATAAGCCGATGATTATTATAACCATTTTTCTTTATTTCTCAAGCAGATTACCATCTAATTGACATTTGTATATTTATTGCAGGAATATAAGGTAATGAAACAGATAGCTTCACTATTTACTGATTTAAAGAAACAACAACATAAAAAATAACTGAGCCATGGCCCTCTCCTGATTCAAGCCCAGTCTGAATGGTCAGGATGAAAGAATTACACTCCACTCACGTAACACACCTGCTGCTGTGAGAGAGCGGGGACGATAATTACACACTGTAAAAGTCCCAAAACGCGAGCAGAGCGGGGACAGGAGGGCAAAATAACTCACTGAGCCAGGGCGGTGTGAGTAGAGGAAGAACTCGCATGGCGCGCAACTGCGCACAGCAAGTGCACGGACACAGACAGACACAGACACGGACACAGACACAGACACAGACACAGACACAGAGTGAACCTATGTTGGGAGAGCAGGCAGGGATGGTCGTTAGACACTGTGGCAGTCCAAATAAGTTAGAGGAGAGCCTAAGCATATGACAGCTCGCAGTAGTAGGCGACAACGGTTTTAATTTCTTTTTCCATATGTCGTCATGTATGAAAAGACCCAAAATGAACACTGTAAAAGAACTACTTGATTACTATTAGCAAATTATTCAAACATTATTTGTATAGGAATCATTCTGTCCCAAGCTTTTGTAACTGTGATCACTATAAGTGGTTTACGCTGCATTTCTTTTTTTATGATCATTTGTATTTCTGCTGGCATTTATTTCTGTCACAGATCCCCATCATAAAAGACCCCGACTATTGCAGTGTTTATGAACTGCAGCAGTATGATATCCATAAAAAAACAACACTATCAGTATCTAATCAAACATTTAACAAGGGTAATATCTGCATAGATAGTCCAAATTAAACTTTAAAAAATTTGATATTACTACCAACAAAATTGTAAAAACAATTAACACCTTATACCAGATGGAAATGGCCCCATAAAGATGGTAACACCTCGCAACAAATACCCTAGAGGTACTGTAGAGGAGACTCGAATCAAAAGAAAATCTCATTTGAAACGTCCCATGAGTTTGGCTCATTATTCTGTGCGCATAGACTTTGGCCTATGAGGGCAGCCAGCGCCGGAGCAGCGACTAACTTCCAGTTGATTAATGAGGCAAATGCAGGAGAGAGGTAGAGGAAGCTCAAGCTCCACAGAACTCCCAAGAAGCTGATGGGACAGGAGGACACCATGACTATGCGAAAGCACCCAGTGGAGTCTGCTTACTTGAGAGAGCAGCAGCAATTAAAGCAAATTAGATAAAAACTGCAAAGGCAGAGGGTGCGTGTAACTCACCAAACTGTTTCTGATGTGAATCATATGAATTATCCATCTCCAACTGCACAGGGGTGGAAAATGGCATTATCTGTTTCTCAGCTGTATATTAAGTCAGCTTGGCTTAAAAAGTCCTTGTCTTTTATCAGGAAATGCATTCTGTTTTATCAATAAAACAGTGCTGAAGCCAATACAATTCTTTGACATATATTTTAGGGCCGTGGGAGAAGGAATCTAAAGCATGAGGGGGTGTAATATTCCGAGGAAAAAATTTAAAAATTCAGCGATTAAGTCAGACATGAATGTAGGTAAAATCATTTCAAAGCTCATATAACATGACATGCTATGTGGTAATTCAATGTACATCAACAAACATAAACTCTCATGTCCTTAATCATGAGGCATTCAATTCAGCATGCATTTGGCATTCACGATATACAAGAGGATAAAGGCAAAGCAATATTGTTCCCTTTTCAAAGAGTCAGAGAATGATCTTGTTATCTTCTCATTTAAACGTTAAATAAATTCAGAGTTGTTCTCTGAAATGTCTAATACTTCCCTTCACTCCCTATACTGAACAGGAACTACATTAAAAAAAGGAAAAAAAAAATTTCTACTTCTGTATGGCCTTAATCTGCTCTTGTAAAAACGGATGCCAGACAGCACTGGAACTAACCTTGAAACCACATCTCCCCAAAATAATAAACTGAAAGCATGGACTGGATTTGAAAGGCAAAGCTATGACACTTCAAGAATGCTGTCAGGACAAATTGTGCTCCAAACAAAACAATGAAACCGTGTGAAGGGCCACCTGGTGTTTTTACTCCAGAAAGTTCATTGTACACTTGTTTTTACAGCAGACAGTGAAATCCAGGGCAGCCTGAGGAGTATCCAGGCCTTGTAACCCATTAGCGCATGATACCCATTAACCTAACTGTATGTTACTGGAGCAAATGAGACTTATTGCCTAAATAACTGGTGAAGCAATAATGTCTCATAAACAAGCTCAGCAGATCACAAGTGCACCCAATGTATGAGCCTTCAGTAACTTGTCTAAATCACGGGGCAAGGAACACCATTTTGCTGCCGATGAAAAATGTTACCAAAGTGGGTATTTGTTAGCTGAACACGCCACTAAAACCACGGCCATAATACAAAGTGATTTATACTTGATTTAGTAGAAACTCGGAAGAATAAAAATCTCATTTTGAACACTACCATAAATGAGATTTTTGGATCTGCTCCATCCTCTTAAACCAGGGTACATTCAATAATGAAACATCAAAAAAATTATAAATGTTGTGTTTTAGCCACGCCTTACTTTTTTCTAGCAGGCTTACATGAGTTGGACAGTATCAACGTTCTGATTTAATACACTCTGCAGAAACAATATACAATAAATTACACTTTAATTGATTGCTGTAAACCTTTGTTTTATCAACTGCGACATGCTCAGTTAGCCAGCAGTTAAGCCCTGGCTTTTTACAACCTCATGTCACTGGTCGTAACATGAGTTATTTGATTTGAAGTGGCTGCTTCATATATTACGATGACAAATATAACATCAAGTGGGATCAGGTTTAAAGCCCATAAGGAAATGCTGATCTTTTCGTGATGTATGGCTTTTGTAGTTTTCAGCTTTGACCTTTCCAAAGATAGTCATCCCTTTGAGGCAAATGACATGGTTGTGCATTTGAAAGTGGGATGCAGCAAAAATCTTTCTCACTGCCTTTGGTGTACAGCATTAGGGAAAACTGATTGTCTGTGTATGACTGGTCTGTCGGAGATCAAACCTGTGTGATAACATTCAGAGAATTTCATTGTCATAGCGACAGACCAGTTGAATAGGAACTACTTACCAGAGACTCCTGTGTCACAGATGCATTTGAAGGACGTAGGCGACACTTGAATGCATGTCCCATTTTCACAAAGTCTTCCGCAGTTTTCTTTCCCAACGACTTCAGAGCAGTTAACCCCTAAAACAAATGGCAAGTCAGTTGAATGTTACACACAGAGAAAAAAATAGATATGCCTGTATTGAAGTTTGTGTGCATGCCCAGAACTCTGGTGCTATTTATTTGAATTTCTAAGTGAAAATATGAAAATTTAATCATTACTGTAGATAATACTGCTACAGAGAGTACATGTTGGCAGCAAAGAGATTAAGAAAGAAGTCATTTGAAATGCAAGCTGTGTTAATATTAATTGTGTTTGCATTACATGTGAGTGTTGGGGCTTTTGCTGAATAACATTAACTTGATGTGTCAGATAAATAAAGTAATTAAGAAGGTGGCTTGATTCTCTTTTAAGTCTCTTTTATATTCTTTCTGTTACTCTCAACTAATCTGAGAGTAAAATTCTGCGAAAAGCATCAATCAGATTATACAAAATATACTAACATAATGGGTTTCTCTGGGGACACGGACTTCTTTGATGCAGATGTAACTCAGTATATCTAATAACATCCGATTTACAGTGATTGCATTGTACAACACAAGGTATAAATCAATGAAGTGTAGTAATAGTTTTTGATCTAGTTCTAATTCAAATAAGAGAGCTCGACAAATGGGATCAGTGGGTGTTGTCCTTACCTGTAAAATGTGGAGGACACAGACATTTATATGATCTTTGGTTTGGATCTGTGGATCCATTGCTCAAACAGACTCCTTTGTTTTCACAAGGGTTATCCAAACAGGCATCAAACCTTTCACAAAACCTCCCAGAGTAGTGGTGGTGGCATCGACAGTGGTATGCACCTTCCCAGATGTCTGTTTGACAAACACCATTGCCTGAACAAAGTCGGAGCAGAGGAGAACCTTGACAAAGTTGCGTTTTAACAGACACGTTGAGCCTTAAGCCAAGCTTGCACAGCTGCATATCTCCCTCATGCAGAGCGATGAAGTAATGATGACCCGGGAAGAGCCACTTGGCCTCAACTTGCAAACTTTCATTGATATTGTGGGGGAAAAGGAACTGATCTTTTATCTGTCCATTTGTGGAACAGCTTTCAAAGCTGTGTTTTGAAACGTTGAGGAGTCTGATTCCATATGACTTCAGTGCTTCATCAGTAGACATCAGCAGTTTGTCTCCATGTTGCAGCTGAAGTGGGCAAATCTGTGGGAAGATGAAAGAGTTCCCACTCGACTCATCTCCCCCCTGAGAATCCAAACACTCAGAAACGCTTCTACAGATGTTTCCTATGAGAGTCCAATTCATTTGGACTGTGTGTTGTTTAAGGTGCCATTCAAGTGAAGCTTGTCTGTTGCAAACTGCTTGGCAGGGGATCATGTGGACAGCCACAACGACGGCAATCAAGTGAAACAATGATGCTCCCATGTTTCCCCTCTCTTACTATTTAATCCAAATCGATCAGGGACACTGAAACCTAATTTGTGTCTTCTGGTGAATGGATGAGGGAAACACGTTGTATCGCACTTCATGAGATGCTATTCCATGTATTCCACCTGTATGTAAGGAAAAACAAAGATTTTAGTTGGTGATTTCTACTAAACCTATACGTTTTTCCATTATAATTACATTTTACAGCTTAAAATGTGATTATAAGTACAACAATGGATACAGAGCCCACATTGCTATCATGAAGATTTTGCTTCATTGTAACTCACAGACTTGTGGCTTCAGCGAGTCTAGCAGGGCTTTTTTAATCATGTACAGTGCTGCTGACCACCAAGTGTGTCACAGCAGCCTCGGCCTCCCTGAGGTTTCTACAGAGAGTGACAATGTCAGATAAAATATTCTCTCTCCCCTGCCGGTGCCTCAGTGTCAGGCAGTGAGATGAGTTAAAGCAGACAGCATTGTCTTTTTCCCTCAGGCCCTTTTCATACGTGTGCACGAGATAAAACAACAAAGTAGAGAAGCCTCCTTGCAAGTGAAAAACTCTGCTCCTTGATCAGCTCACAAGGGCTGATATGAATAACTGCGCAATGATAAGTAATAAAACGCTGAATACGGAACACCAATATCAGTAGAAGGGGGAGTGATGAAGTGAATGAGATTGCAAGTATTGTCATGGGGCCTATGTGGGCACCCATGTGACCTCATTTACATGAGATGAGGTGGAGTATTGTGTTTCACTGAACAAATCAGATAGCTGTCACCTGATTTCTGAAGAAAATAAATTTAATTAAAATTCAAATAAGAAGGACAAAATGTGGAATTGGTTTGTATATATATACTTTTAGCAGGATATTCATTAGTTGCCACAGTGGAAGAATAAATAGTATTAATAGTTTTATTATCTATTGTTAATTTAACTTTTATTTAAAGCTGCTCTAATCAATATTTTTATATTAAAAATGAATCAAATAACTACGTCTAATGTAAAAGGAGTCTCTACAGAGCGTTTTAATGTTTCTTGTTTTTACAGCCTGCGGCTTTACTGTTTGTTTACTGCCACCCCTCTAATAAGCCTCATGTTCAGCAGGCAGCGGTTTTCAGTGAAAATGCTCTAACAAAATCCACTGTATGCTATATCCTTGATCCCAAAGGGACACGGGCGAGACTCTTGACAGTCCGCTACGACCTACAAGGCAAGGGTCATATTACTGACGCAGACCGCCGACGGCGTCACTAGGCGAATTTTTGGATTTTCAGTAGCCCTGCTAGCTTGTCTACTTGTACTGTAGAAGTTAATCAGCAAAGGGACACAACTGCAATGAGTTATTAGTGAAACTCTGTACATCAAATAGAAAAAGGAGCAAATATTATTAATCCACCTGCTGCTTCTCCATTCTTTCACCTCTTCAGTTTTGTGATTCAAAAGTAACTAAAGGAAAAAGCCCACCATCGTCCAAAAATGGCTTTCTAAGCGTCATTAATATTTCTACAAATGTAACTTTGAAACCACAAAAATGATCCCTTTAATATAGGATAATCTATAATTCCTGGATTAGGGTTCCATATTTTACAATCCTTTCCCCTCAGATTCTTTAATCTGTCACCCAGCAAAGGATTTCCAGCTGCTCTGTTCACATCTGTCTGGAGAATTATCAGATACTGCAATATAAAGACAACAAATGTAATTTGGAAGAATCCTTTTCTTCTGAAATGTGTCCATTGTAACATTATAAATAAAAACTCGACAAACATCATCACACCCGCAGCCAGCGTGATTAGATAAGTATAACAGCAGCTAGCACCAGCACCAGATTAGTTCACTCGTAGTAGTTCTAGCTTCGTCCTGCAGGTCGTAAACATCCATCGAGTCTCCTCGAGGCACACTGCGAAAGCCAATAGCTGGTGTACATACATATATAGTGCAGCATTTCTGAGCAAGAAAGCATGATATGTTCCTCAGGAGTTGGGGGAGGCCATATACAGTGGTAAAAGGAGATTGAATATTCCTGGTCAATTACAGGTGACCAGAAACACGACACCTAATGAATGCTAATGTTGCTCCATGGCTGCTTGATGTGCAAGTCAGCAACAGTTTGTTAACATGTTCGCCATTTCAATTTTATGCAGGTAGCCTGTATACAGTATGTGTCGTGTTCGCAGCTTGTGGCACTGCCCCCAAGTGGCGAACAAATAAATAAACTAAACATTCAACCTGGAAAGCTTTCTTTAGATTTAAGCCAATGTCTCATTCAATATCCTGGTCTACATAGGCAGCAATAACAATGAGTGAAGGACTAATAACATAAAACCGATACGATGTGTCACAGCATCTTATATACACAAAAATGTGATCGTAAAACGTACAGTAAATAACACTGCCAAGAATCATGTAAAATATAACATCCATGAAACTACCCAAAGTGACCTGAAGTCAACCTAAACACAGTCCAAATCAATAGAAAAATGAATGAAAAAAATCTAAAACAATTCAATAAATTAATAAGACCCACACCAGATTCTAATATGCCCAACAACATTGTCAGCCAGAGCCGTTTTGGCAGCTATGTGTAGTACTGCATACAGCAATTGGACTTTGAATTGGACACTGCCTATTAGCATAATATTACAAAGCGCTTATTCTGACCCCATCTACCAACCGTAGCAAGACATTGTTCACCTCACAGCGTTCCTGTCTCACAGAGATCTGTAATACAAAGTTAGAGCAGAGAGACAGCTGGGACAAAAAGAAGACCATCTTATATCACCATGCATGTGACAGCAAACTGGCAACGTCAACAAGCAGCATGAGTAAAAGACCCATTTTAGAGGGAACACGGTGGCCAGAAAAAAAAAAAAATTCTGAAAAGCACTGCCCTGCCAGTTTTTCTTTTTTTCAATTTCCAGAGAAATTCAGCAACAAAGAAGCAAGCATGCACAGCCTCGTGGTTTATATTTTGGCCTATACATTTGATCTTAATACTGGGTTTTCATAGTAACCTTTAACGCACTGCTAATGCTGCTAATTTGTTTTAATATAACCAAAAGTGAGATATTTAGAGGCTGTTTGCATGATGGATGCAATTTAGACCCTAAAGCACGTTCATCAAATCTGAATTGGTTCAAATTCATCTAATCTGAATTACACTCAATACTAATTCATACCACTACAGCAATCTTTACTGTTGGCCTCCACTTAAATAAACAGACCAAAGGTGTTCTGGGATATCAAGACACCTTAAAAGGTATTGATCAGTCAGGATTCAATTGCACAGAGGTGGTTCAACTAATAAGGGCCATGGGGTCAGAAGCAAAGTCATGTATATGGAGGTTAACCATTTGTCTCCCTCAGCCTCCTGCCTTCATTATAGCTCATTTCAACCTACATTTTAGGATGCTAATCACGCAGGTGTTCAGAGGGCAATGGATCAAGGGAGCTGTGCTAATCCTTGGTGGACTGATGATTGAGAGACACCAAGAGGACACAAAAAATTATCACATCAAACTCGTAGGCCTACATGAGCTTTGTTTTCTTTCATACAAATAGACTACAATGGCTGAAATGCCTGGTCGATTAGTCGACTGTGCAATCGACACGAGATTCATCCACAAAATATTGATAATCAATCAATTGTTTAAGTATTTTTTTTAAGCCAAAAATAATTGGTTTAGTGTCTTAAATGTGAATTTTTGCTTGTTTTCTTGGTCTTCTAATATAGGAAACTAAATATCTGCATTTTGGACTGTTATTTGGACAAAAAAAGTGATTAATCATGAATGAGATCAGCAGACTAATCAATAATAAAAGGGACCAGAATAATCATTTGTTTCAACACTATGTGTGTACATTCAATTAACAATAAGCCCTAGATGGGCTATTTCACATAACAAAGCTCACTGAGTACAGTTTGAACATAAACTGGGCCACATCTGAAAACATTTGCTAACTTGTCACCTTAATGAGAAAGATTACGTTTTCTTTTTTCTACACAAGCAGCAAAGTTTGGCTCATTAAGCCGTCAGTGCGATGCACAGACAGTGATGAAGATGTTGGCTAGTGAGTGAGGCACAACTGCTAGTAACAGTGTAATGGCACTTATGCAAGAATGAGGACACACAGGTGTAATTTTGAGGCAAACATTGCTGAGATAAATAATGCAACCCTCCTTAGATATGGTAATCTCTCATTATGATTTCCTTGATTCAGAACTTCTCAGACCCTGACAGCTACAGTGACTGAATGTTGTTGGTTGTTTGCCACTGTACAGTACTGTGAGTGTACTCTACTGCTGTTTGCCTGGTCAGGGACTGGGGATGACTTCTTGGAATGTCATGTCTTATTGCATGTTAAATCAAGTGGACCAAAAATATCAATTCAAGTTGTAAGCCTCCCACACTGATGAATTCTGCTTTTCTGTCATTACAGTTTTCCCAGGAACACCAACAAAGAAAGGCTGCAAATCTCTTCACCTCACTGAAGCTGCTGAAATTATTAAATGAGAAACAAAAAGGAAATCATTTCTCCACTCATCACTACAGATGATGAGGTATGAGGTAGATGAACTTTATGACTGATTACATTACAGAGTCCTTGGTCTTTTTTTAATCTCTAGGGGAGCAGGAGCGTCATTTGATACCAGCGTGCAAATCCATTCTAAAAGACCAGTCCTTTCTCTGTGAAAAATAAGAGAATCTTGAGGAAAGTTATTTCACCTGAAAAGTCTCACTGCCAAGTAAGCACAGAAGCTTTAAATCAACTGGCACAGAACTCATTTCTCTGTCCACTCACTGTGTTAAACAGTCTATTTCTGACAACACTGTGCTGACGGATTTGGTAGATGATGTCCCATTTCAGAGCAGGTTAGAGCAGAGAGAGGTTCATTGCCGTCATCATCACGTGTATTGGACTACAGACGTGTTTCTTAACACATTTACAAATCAAAACCACTGTGGCTCCAGGATTTGTTATGATGTAGCAGAAACATTACCACTATTTCATGATGTGAGAGATAATAACTCCTAATGACATCCTGCAGCTGAACTTCAAATCTATAAAAATCTGTTTATTTTTCAGTGTTCTATCACCAGCAGGATGCCACTGAAACAGCACTGAGGAGCTGATGTCACTGCGAAGCCACTGGAGGACTGATTAGCCAAACGGCAGCCGGCTGCTGGCCACAGCCGCTGCCGGACTGATGACTTGTTCTCCCTGGGTAGCTATCTGGATCATCCCTAATCAGTTATAACACTGATGAGCATCCGGGACCCGCAACCCTGAAAAACAACCCCCACATCAATTTTCCTACTCTAAATGCAGTAACTGATGCCAATGGCAAAATCAATTTTAACTCGACATTCAGGATTGTTTTTTATGAACCGCTAACATTAATTACACAGTAAATTAAGCGGTTAGCGGTTCATAAAAAACAATCCTGAAGAAATTTCACGAAAAGAAAATTTCTTTTCTTCAAAAAGAAATTCACATCTTTTTAAATTATATCTCTGAATGGTTACTAAAGCATGGGATGTTACATTTAACACGTCTTCTATCACCTACACAAATATAACTTAAATATTTTGTTCTTTCTTTGTTCCCTATAACCCCAAGGAACCTTTCAAAGAAGTGCAACTGCAGGATGTTTTCCAGATCATAACACCTCAACCATGGGTTAAATTAGGCCAGAGCCAGCAGCAGCAGAGCTTCGCCAGCAAGACTTCATCTCTATGAACTGCTCATTTTTGTTTGAGGCAATACCTTCATCAGTCACTAGGCCCCATTCACCATAGTCTATAGTGTTTCCTGTTTATTTGGTGCTCTGAAGTAGAACCTCAATAGCACAAGGCTGTACGTCTTTGTTTGTTTGGAACAGTTTTGCAGTGCTTAGGGGAATTAGGATAGTCTTTCAGCCACACGGAGCTTTAAGAGCCCGGCATAAAGGAAACACAGGAAGTCCATCTGGCAGCATGGTCACATAACATTGATCCGGTGGCTGGTAAGTATGTGGTACATCTGAGCTAACTGCACCTTGGTGTAAAAAAAAAAAAAAAAAAAAAGTTCAGCTCACTTCAATCAGACAAACACACCTTAATTAAACCTCCTACTCCTTCTCCTGGAAGGCTCTAGTGCACTTATTCGAAAAATAATCAGTCCCTCTTTTGTTCAGACTTTTTAAAACTTCTTTTTGCTTTTATATGAACTGTCACTCAGCACAAATGGAGCAAAGCAAACCAAGAAGAGGCCTTCACCCGCTAAGTCTAATATTATAAACTGATCTGTACTATACATGGACATATATATGTCATGAACATACAAGAAAATGTTTTTAAGATCAACTATAAATGATGTAAAAATGGATGTGCTGATACATAGGCAATCTAGCATAAAAAGGCTATGGTACGTCACAGTTATTTGTTTATATCATGGAGTGAGAAGAAAACCGGTAAAGTATCTGGGAGGCCTGAAGTCTCTACTGATTACCTCTGCCAAGGAGGATACATTTTCAGTTCCATGTGTTTGTTCGTTTGTTATTTCAGAGGATATCTCGTAAACCTGTTATCAGGTTTCAATTACATTTGATGGAAGGTTTGGCCGTCAGCCACGGAACAAGTGATTCGTTTTCAGTTCCGATCCAGATCCACATGTGGATCCAAGCTTTTTTTTTTTAGTAGTAAGTATTTAACGCAGCGCAACTGGGCACTTCTGAACAAATTTCATAACTACTTCATTCACGTGGATAACAAAAAAGGCACACCTATCCCAGGACTATCGTTACCTACCTAAGTTTTGATGCAGATTTCAATCGCTTTATTCTTCCCAGACCTACGGTCCATATCTAAACAATTGCAATTCTCAAAATTGTTTAAAAAAACAAACAAACAAACTGAGGATTATGCACCCGTGTTGAAGACATTTGCTCTGTGTGCTTTTCGTGTTGTACCATACATCTGTCAACCTACAGTAACTGTAGCAATGAAGAGGGAAAATGTTTCTCATTTCCATGTGTTCTCTGCTGAGGCCAATTAGCATCATAGATCATATTATATAAATATACAGTGTTTGATTTCTCATCACCTTGTGCAGTTTACTGTAGGAGGACGCTGTCTAATTCCTTTAGGCACCCGGGCCTTTATGTCTACTACATCATCTCTCTGTATGTCTGCATAGAGATTCAGTAGTCAGTTTATGCTGATTTTATGCTATGTTTTTCTCTTCTGTGTTAGTGTACTGTCTGTGTCTGTAAAAAAAACAAAAAAACTGTATAGCAGACTGTTCTTTCAGCTCCCAAATGGTCTGAGCAGGCAAGTCGGAATATCACAGCCTAAGAGGGTTTTTAATCAATTATGCTGAAGGAGTCCACCTGCTCCGGCCTGGTCGTAGGGGTGAGGGTGAAACTGCCAGAGACTGGCCAAAACACGGCTTCTTAAAGCCGGGGTAGGACTGCAGCCATGGGGTCGGCATTAGACAACAGCTTAGCAGTCGTAACTCCGCCGACGCGTCTCTCTGCCCCCATTCTGCAAACGCGAGGCCCAGGATTTACTATGGACGGGTAATCTGACTTGTGGGGCGCACACACGGACCATCTGCTGCTGGACGCAGGGCGGCACGAACGCGTCTCTGCTGACCGGCAGCTGCACTGTAAGGTTGCATCGTGTGTGTGCCGGTGGGATGCATGCTCACCGTCAAGTCGAAAAGGTGTTGGGCCCTGGGACGGCGACTTGTAACATCGCTGTGGAGAGTTTTTTTTTTTTCTCGTTCGGAGCCGAGGCGAGTCTCTCCCTGGGCAATGTGACAGCTGGGCCGTTCCAAGCGCGCAGAGGACGAATCACGCCGCCGGGGAAATGTGATCAGAAGCGGAGGCCCGAGGGCTGGAGATGGCCCTCTGGGGCAGGGCGCGGCGCGGCGCGGCGGGGCGGGGCGGGGACACAGCCTGACTGATTGATCATTTAATTGGCCTTAACTAAATATTCATTAGCCAAGCGGGGTCATTATCCGAGTGGAACAACGGAAGATCTCTCAGTGAATAAAAACGATGTAGTGCCTGTGGTGTGGAAAAAACAAACAAAAAAAGCAAAAAAAAAACAAAACAAAATTGACTGGACTGCCTAATCACTATAATTGGGCCATAGCGGACCTGGATTTGGAAATACATTTAATAAAAACCAAGACCCAAAAACCTACTTTACCCGTTTACACAATGAATTGATAGCTATTTCACGCATTACCTAGTAAATAATACAAATTATTATCAATACTTTACCATGCACGAGCTACCGCAATTGCTTGGGCTGATAATGAGATAAAGATTACACTCTGATCACTAATGCAGCCCCTCTGAAACTGGAATACAGTGAGATACCCTCTTTCAATGGTGCACTGGATTAAAGGAATAGTTCAACATTTTGGGAGACGCATCTATTGGCTTGCGGGTTGAGTGTTAAAAGAGATGACTGATACCACGTACCTGTCTCTACGATAAAGCCCCAGTCAGCCGCTGGTTTGCTTAGTTTCAGGCAAAAAGATTGGAAGCAGGAGGAAACGATTGGCCCGCTGTCCAAAAGTAACAAAATCTACCTACCGGTACTTTTAAAGCTCATTTAACACAATATATCCCACCTGTTCAATTGGCCCAAAAAACCGAAATGTGAAAAAAAACTAAAAAAAAAGCAATAACATGTTAATTATAGGCAAGAAAGCCAAAAAAAATATTTCCCAAATTGTAGCTCTGCTCCTTTAATTAATGCCTTCTGACCCAAACTGCATATTGGTTTGGTTCCATTTCACAGTTCACTTCTTTTTTACATCTTTTTTACATCACACACACGCAGGAAGAGAATGATTCCATAGTGGGATTGTTTTTATATCATATTTAATGTTTACTTGCTCTGGAAATGTTTTTACTGCTTATGTATGATGTTTTTTTGCAGTGACCTACATCCCATTCACTGTGCAGCTACATTCATACCAGGGAGCTGCACTGCAATCAGTCTTGCGCTGGTGATTTCTGAGTAGCAGCATAAGTAAGGGGGTTAAGGGCCTTGCTCCAGGACAATTTGGTGGCAGTCGCCGAGGGAGAGGAAAGTGTTGGCCATTTAAATTCCCAGCCCTAATTCCTCTGGCTGGCAAGGGAGCCAACCTGGAGACTGTCCATTCATAAGCCTGTTGGTGGACGGCTACCACGGTCTGTCCAGGAAAACCACCGGTGTCCCTAGGAGTCAGAGAGACATCCTCCATCTTAATTTGCAGTGGCACCAGGTTTCCCTGACGTCATCTATGAAGGTGATAGGTCAACTATTTCTTTTTTGTTTCATGCAGTAGGAAACAGTATAAGGGTGCTGTATTCATAATAACCCTCAGTGCAGAAAGCAATTACCAAAAGCCTTGCATTGTTACTATTAAAAACTGTTCATCCTTTAAAGTAAAACAAAATAAGTATTTTCATTCGTAACTCAAAGCAATCTGGGTTCATAAAAACGTCATAATTAAAAATATATATATATTTTCCATCTCATTTACTACAAGAAAACTGAAATGATTTTTATGGGCTCATGTCCAAAGCACTGACATGATTCTTTGACCCACTTTTAAACCCCACCAGTTGACAAACACAGAGCGAGATGACCGATGTTTTTATAAAGGTCACTGGCTTCTGTTACACCTTACTTTTCTTGATTGTTTGTTCACAGTAGGATTCACAACACATTTCATTTTTACAAGTCTAGCTTCCTTAGTGGTTTATGCTCTATACTGACTCTGCCCTCCATAAGCTTTCTCCACACAGAAGCTCTGCAAATAATAGTCTTGCCCGTAGTCAGTTTCAAGTAAATTCAGGATCAATTTTTAAATGACTGTTCTTATCAAAATACATCAGTATGAAGCACCTGCCTGACCTTAAGATTCGACATATTCTATCTCCTATGCTTATCCTGGTGAAAGACATTTAAGTTCTCGAATATGGTTTGCTTCCCCACTGTGACCAGATTAACGAGCTGCCCTTTTGCTTGTAGCATTGGCCATATTTCCTGCAGCCTTAGGTATCTTCATTAGATACAGAAATATTGACCTTCGGTGCTTTTTATGAGAATGTATAACAGAGAAAAGCAAGCATTTATCTATATAGCTCTGCAAACTACTCTCATCATTCCATATCTTCATGCACTGTACCAAGCACATGGCTGGTATTTTGTATTGCGATGTACCGAGTTCCCATGTGAGTAATTTGTTTTTACCACTGACTCCCACTTTCTATATCTGCTCACTTTACAACGGTAGTCCCGGATGAACATAGAACCAATGAAATGTGCAAATTTGAAATAATAAAGCCAAAGCGTGATCACATCATCTGACTGCATTAGCCACCCTGCATTATCTTTATCTTTAAAATCTCATCGTCACCAAACAAAAAATAAAAGAATAATTACACATTTTATTGTACTCCGATAAAATGCAATGATCCAGGCATTATATCAAGACTTGTTTGATCAGTTATGTTAAAACATTGAGATGGAGATGATACATACTGTTTCATCCAAACTGTTTAATCCTTTCCTCACACACCGAGAAATCTCCAGGACGTCTTAGTGACAAAAAAACAAGGTTACATAACTCAGGGGCAGAATAAGTGCTAATATTTTAGTATTTTTTTCATCTGGTGCACTTATAAAGCCAGAAAATCTGTCTCAAATAAGTAGTTCTAAACGTCTGAATAACTGCAGAATTTATCTAATTTAAACTGACTAAAAGTGTTGCTAACAATTAACTTTAAAAGAATTAAGCAAATCGAACAAGAGCCGACAATAATTGATCAGCAGTCATTTCTGGTACTTTTCAGCCCCTTGCCGTAGGTTAGAAAGTCTGTGGGATTGAAGCACTTTACTACAGTATATGCTGACTCAACAACTTGTTAATCAAGTCCACAGTTATGCACACACAGTCAGCTGCATGGAGCCCGCTGAGAAATACTCAGATCCCTCTTGAATATAGATATAATTAGACTGTTGTACAAGATCTTGCTGGCTGAATTATGGCCTCAGATACACTACGGAGTGTAGTGACTGATGCCGCAGTGTGCGGTCTAAACAACATCACCTGAGTGTAAAAACGGAGGTTTGACATTCAAAAGTTCACACATTTATTCCTATGTTGTGGCTTGTTTGTGTCTGAAAATATAAAATTCCTAGTTTTTCAGTTTATTTACATATGTCAAAGCAATATTGTTTTTTGGCAGTATTGTCAGCTGTTAAGTCTAACAAGCAGTGCAAATGTAAAAACATACCCAAAGACCCGTCATTTTAAGGACCTCAGGCCCAGATTGTCAAATATCAACACAGGCCCAGAGAAGTGAAAATCATGAATATAGACAGACATTACCAATATTTCACAGAAATATATGTATAAACTAAGACTAATTCAGAGGTCAAATGCTATGTTGTAGTTTTTTATCAGAACGTAAACTTGTTTAAGGTGATAACATTCAAATATTATATTTCATTTTCCTGAGAGTGGTAGAGATTAATCAACATTTACATGTAGCTGCACTTATTCTGCCCCTTATGCAACCTTTCCCACTCTTTTAACTGGGGTAAACACTGTTTATTGTATGTAGCGTATACTCATATAATGCAAATTGCAATACATTGCCCTGCAGTTCCCCAAACTGACCTACAAAGAATTTATTCCCATTTGGTTTGGGGGAAGGAAACATGTACAAAATGAGTAACTGCTGCAAAGGGAGGGAAAAATGAATCTGTGTTTACACAGTTAAGAAAATCTTAATTGCCACAAAGGAATCACATATCAAAACAGACACCACAGAGATGGTTAATGTTGCCTAGAACGTCACTTAGGGATGTAGACAGGACAAAATGTATATGAGTGGATAAAATAAAAGATACGAACAACTATAAACAAATGGTATCCTTATCCTGGCAATTTTGCATGGCAATTGCATCAAAATGTTGTATGTGTCATAACCTTTGGACATTGTCGATTTCAATATCCTTTTAACGGTGATCAATCATAGCTGTATTGGAAACCATGAATTGTGATCGCAGATTGCGCTTTGCTGTTTGACTGATTACTCCGGCCTGAGTTGACAGAGGAGCGAGGGCGCTCGAAACAAGGACACCACCATCTTTCTCCCTTTACCTCTGGGGTTTAAATATTAAACATAAAGGATGGTAGATCATTATCCCTGTCACCTTGCCTTCAGCAATGATATTCTGTTTCAACAACGACATCAAGTACCTGTTGCGTTGCATATTAGTGTGATTTCAGGTTCTCTGAAAAAAAAAAATTGTTTATGAGGCAGGTGAGTTAAGGGACCAAACATAATCCTCATAGAGAGTGGTTTCTCCAGTCTCATAATCATCGGTTACAGTTTGAAATAGCCTCCAATTAATATATTTAAATTAATACCATAATCAAGTAGGTTATTCAATAAAAGCAACTCTGTTCAGCTGACTTTGAGTGTATCTTTCATGCAGATTAAAGAAAGTCTGTAGTGGAAATATCTTGGGGCCACGCATTTAGTTGATCTGATGGAAATTATTGTCAGATGTTCTGAGGTAAAATATTGTATTGTTACATTTCAATAATGATCTTTGAGCAACACAAAGCAACAACATAACAGACTCAGAACTTAGTTCTTTCCCATTTTGCTTGTGTCAAGAAGCTATTTGAAAGTTCACAACACAATATTAAACATAGCAACAAAAAAAGAAAGCACGCAGAGAACCTTCTCAGCATTGATGCTAAACCTATTTTTGTCAGCCAAAAAGCTCATAACATTCAGTATGAAAAACAATATATTGTCTTATCTACTTGTAATTTAGTAGTTTAGTAGTTTGAAGTCTGTAAAAAGAAAAGCATTTTGTATATGTTTGTGTGACTGTGATAAAAACGAGGTTATCATGTATCATTACATAAGCAAATGCAGCGCAATGAACAAATCAAGATGAGCCGCTGAAATGAGGAGGAACACAGAACACACATGTTACCAACAAACCACTGCTAGGCCACACAGCTTTGAGAAAGTGACAATAAAATCAGTGCCGAGACGTCAATTTGCTTACACTTACATATGGTGCTGCTAAAAACTGCACAGTGCTAGGAAGGTTTGAGCATTTACACAAATCTGGATTCTGCACAGTTCTCCAGGTTCTGTCTGTCTTAAAAGCTGCCAAAGAATTGCATCATCTACCTGCATTTGAAACCTCTTTAAAAACAAAATCTTCTTTTCACAGATTTTACATGGTGCATTTTTGGCATGGCACCCCAGTAGCCTACATTTCCGCCAGAAAGAGCTCATACCATCTTCTTATTTTCAATAGCCTGTTTCCATGACAACGTTATCAAAATTCTGTTGCTGCCATCGTTCTGCATTTCAACAGAGACTGACATGACATACCAGGGTTCATTCAATCCACTCAACGTTTAAATTGAATATATTTCTTTATACTAAATAGAGAATTTTTACAGCTACACACAACATTCTCAAATCCACAGCAACACAGTGGAATAATGAAATGTTTCTTTTGAGTTGTTTTTGTGTTTGAGACCAAAATGGTAGCTGTAAAGCAGCTTTAAGGCTATAGCTGTTTTAAAAAGGAAAACTGGGTTATCTTAAATTCCACAATAGGATAGGGGAGATGTAGTTAGAGACTTGACTGCTGTGACTGTAAATAGACTAAGATATGTAATATTCTGCACCACTTCAGCAAAAACTTGTTTTCACAAACTTTATTCAGCAAGCTGGCTGATGGATTTTACGTTAGTTTAAGGAAAGCTACATTCAGAGGAATCATATTACATGTATCAAACTTTGTTGTGTCCTAAGAGAGCTATGTGAAATACTCAAAGCCGGCAAAACATAAATCATCACAGAAGCACCAGACATATCAGTTCCTCAGCTCGGCACTCACATGAAAGTCTCAGTCCATGCTGGGAAAATCAGCGAAGCAAAAATGTCACTACCTGCCTATACTGGTTTGCTTTCTGGCTGCATCCTTAAAGACTCTCCATGGCTTCATCTACCCAATCATTCTAATCCCAGCTTCATGACACACAGTGCAGATACTGTAACATAGTTTCCTTGACACAGAGTCTTATCTGTGACTTCTTATGTGAACTCCTGTTATCTGGCTGCTCATCTTACCATTGAATTAAATTTCTATGAGACGCTGGTCCTTTTCAGGGTTTTAATTAGACAAAATAATTATGTAACACATTCCTTACAATAGCTTATTAGCCATTTCTACCTTAAGTTCCGGTGAAAAACCCTTGCAAAACAACATTTTTTGGGCCTCAGCTGTAGCTTATCTTTTGTTTTGTGCTGGCATCAGATTTAGCGTTCACTTTCTTTAGGCTAATGGAATTCAATGCAACAAAATAAGCATGCCAGCAGTCACCCATAACCCCGAACCAGCTCTGGGACTGAATTTACATTGGTACAGTAGCTTTATCCTCTGTTGCTTTAGGGGCTATTCTCTCTGCCTCCCTTGCTTTGTCAAATTTCCTTCTGGATTGCATTCTAACTCATATAAGTAAGCCTGGAGATTTTCAACTGCCAAAATAGTATAAAATATGTAGTCCCCCATGACAACCCTCACGTTGCTATCATGGGATGCAACTTTTGCCATTGACTGTGCTAACATTCTTTATTCATCTTTACTGAGTGGTATTTTGCGGTAAGTGTTGCTCTGAAGAGATCATTCATTCAGCTGTGAAGTAGTTCAGATATGCACATTGCACAACTTACCATTTCAGTGACTTTTGAAGTGAACTTGAATGGGTGGGAGATGTGAAAGCAAGAACACATGCTTGTAGTTTTTTGATAGTGGCTAGACTACGCTGCCTTATCGCAGAGGTCAGTTATGGGAGCTCACTCAAGGTCAGAAATATAGAGCCATACTGAGCCTCTGTTGGTATGCTGTTGTTATGATAATTATATCAAGGTGACACTAAACATCAGCTCCAGATAAACAGGTTTGTATTGAACAATCTGAATTTTACCATAACAGGACCTGGGTCAAATTTGGTGTTTCGAGTTTCACTTGTAAGGGAGTATGGAACTTTTTGTCTGTCCTTTTGACAGCAAGATGGAAAAAGCCAATGGGAAGCGGCAGTTAATTCTGACAGTTTGTATAAGGGATGAATCCTTTGCTTCAAACAGACAGTAGGTGGCATTTATAGTACATCTTAAACATTTCACCCTGAGATCTTGTCAAACTCCCACTGGATATAGAAAATCTAACCCATGATACTTAAATAACATTGGATTTCATTTTAAATTTGTAATCTACAGTTTAGTTAGGAAACGTCTTGCAGATCTGCAAAGAAATTACACTTTTGCCCATCTGAACTTGTCCATAATGTCTCTCAGATGTATTGTACAAAGCTAAATGAAGTCCACCTTTGAAGTGTTATATATATTTAATACCACCCATCAGCAATTAATGTATCCCTGACACATTTATCCTGACCTGCACATCCAATACACCAATCCAAGTTCAGATTCTCTCATGAATATTAATTCATGTAACCCATTAGCAGAGGGGTTTCTGATAGCCTTGAGTTAATGAACACACTTTTTTTTCTCTTACTGAAGAAATAGATTTTCTTTCCTGCCTTTCTATTAAAAGAAAAAAAAAAAAAAACAATAATTGAAGCCAAGATGTAGCCGTAGGATCGGGGGAAAAGGATCAAGCACTTCCTCCTTTTGACCTAGTTATAAGACGACCTGGCCTCCCTCCAAATGACTCATTACATCTGTGGTGTGATCCGAACCAAACGTCACTACTGTCCATTACCCACAGGTGTCTTCAAGTCACTTCTGACTTTGCTCAGTCTAGCTGCAATTCCCTTGATATATTATGGGATGGTAATTGGATGGGGAGTAGCCATGACTCAGAGTAGCCGGAACATGAATCAAGTTGGACAGAGCATATCTTTGTACCCAATGATACCTAAGAGGTCATTGCTCTTGGAGTCCATAAGCATGGTTTTCTTTTTGATGGAAAAACCACAGTTCTAAACTTTTACTGTGATGCTACTATGACAGCTATTTTGAACTCCTGGGCTGCATCCTCGTAATGCTGTTGGGTGGCAAGAAACTCTGCTACAACAATGTGTTCAAAATTAGAGAGAGAGAGCGAGAGAGAGAGAGAGAGAGAGAGAGATGTTGACAATGTTTATAAACTGATGCGATTTTAAATGGTAGTCATTGTTTTGTTGCACCTGACTCCAAAGACAGTATGTTGTGTTGTTAATTAGTGTTAATCTTTAGAGGTGTTTATAAACAGGATTTTAAATGATATACTGTGTGTTCCTTACAGAGAATGACACATCACTTCTGTTTGGGGCCTTAGAGACCAAAAAAAAAAAAAAAAAAGATTAAATACAATTTATGTGTGTTGTATATCTGTCATGGCAGTTTTTTTTTCTTTTTGACACAGCACAAGGTAACTAATACTTGGATTTCTACCATTTTAGAGCAGTAACAACACTATGTAGGATAACATGATCTACATTTCTTTGTCTGTGAATGCGTTTTTAGCAAACAAAAGGAATATGTATTTGTTCATTAGTAGTAATATCAAAGAGTAATATGAAAGAGTGTGTGATCATATCTGTAAAGAGGCTATGAATCCAAGGTGCATTGCATTGTCCCTGCTGCATCCAATTTCCAGCCTTTGGTTATTCAACCAGGTGCTTGGACTGGATGAGTTGTGCCTTTGTAAAGCATGAGAGGCTGTCCACCCTAGGAGGTTCCCTTAGTCAGCAAACTGGTTCCTTAGATGTAATAACCTGTTTCTATACTGTGTGCTGCAGGTTATTTGTTATATTTCCCCTGGCGCCTCATACAATACATCGCTCAGATGAAGTTGTGTCGGTGCGGTAAAAAAGCGGCCTCTTACTTTGAATATATGGTAAAAATATTGGATGGTATTAGAGGCAAATGGTTCAGAGATTATAACGCTGCATTGATATTTGTTTGAATAATGAGTATGACGTTTTCTTTCTTCTTTTTTGTCATAACCTCACACAGTGCTTGGGGTGTTGTAGGTCTTTTCTACATCGCTGTGTTTGGAGTATTTCTGCCTTTCAATTCCCAATGAGCAATCCAAGGTAAGCTTGATAAAAATAAAAAAATGTAAACATTTCTCCTTTAATTTATTTTTCTACTGGTCTGTGCTATATTTTGTGCAAGGTAGTGAAATTCCCGGAAGACATGTATACTCAAAGGCATGAGTCAAGCTTACAACTGAAAAGTTAAATATTTAATGCAGGTTTCTATTTTCATATGCAGCATCTGAAACTATCTGTAATGCTCTCAATAATAATATCAATAACAGGGTTTAACTAGTGTGCATGCCCTTGAGACTTAATATGGTTAATCAAGAGCCATGTATCTCAATGTCAATTATTTCATCCTGCTCAGTAATCATTTCGGAGCTGTGAGGATTGAAAAAAATATATAATTTTGCAATGTTATGAAATGCTATCGTTTTGACCCATTTACCCATCCGACTTTATTTGCACAGACAGCAACATTCTCTGCATCTGTGCTCGGAGGAAGAGATTTACCCCGCTCATTGCATAATCATTTCTTTCCATTTGCTCGCTATACTTAGCAAGCAACCTGACTTGCCTCACCAACAAGGCCTGCAGACAACTCCATCCTCATGTACTGTTTTCCAAGGACTTTTTGCTTTGATGCACGAAGACCTGGCATTGTTAACATTGGGAAAGTGTGCCTCGCATGCAAATACTGCATACATTTATTATTTGTAAAGGAAAAGCAGAGTGTTACTCGGGATCCTTTCTCCTTGCTGCCTGTGTTGAAGGTTAGTTTCTGATTCTGGCTGTGCTCTGGATGCGTTTATGTTTTCGTTTACTACTAAAAAAAAAATGCTTTCCGCAGAATGTGTGCTCCAACTGAAACAGATTTTGTCCCAATATTTACCATATGCATGCTGCTTTATTGCTGTTATTTTTAAAGGCTGCTCCCTTGGCCAAATATCGTGTGAAGGAATAATGACAGGCTATTTATACAGTAGATTCATTAAGTAATATTTTGTCTCATATCATACCAGCCTATCATATCTACTTCTATGTTACATACACAGGAATTATAATTGGTATCCATTGCCATGTAATCTAAACATATGGGATTAAAGGTGACTATAATCCAGTCAAAAATCTTTTTATGGGGGAGGACAAATTATAGTGGTCTCATTTTAATCAATAAGGGCATATTGGTAATTTTTTCTTTTCTGTTTCAGACTTGCATCAGATTATACATCTTTTATTCACCAAATATAACACTTCTCATTGCTGATTTACTGTGTAAAGACTGCAAAGGCAGGGGATGCACCTCACCCGATTCACCAAAAACTTGAAAAATAAAACCTTCAGCCACTTTACTGCCTGGTGAATTGCAGATTGCAGCCATAATGATATCATGTACAGCAACAAACCACGAGCTGCAGGTAGAGTTTCTGAACAACCTCATAACTCAGAGGCTGAATAATAATGCTCTCTCACACCAAAACAAAGTGTCAAAACAAATCACAGACAATCTAAGACAAATTAATACACTGCGGCTGCATTATTATTATAATAATTATTCTTTTTTTTGCAGGCTATCTGATAATATGTTTTTCAAATCATGACATAAGAATTCAAGTTATGAATAGTTATGATAGTTAAAAATTAAAGCAAATTAAAGTAAAGCAGAGCACAGTAAATCAAAACAAATTCTAGTGCATTTGAATAATCAAAGTCCGAACTGATAATAAGAAAAACTGACGGAACAAAAATCACTGCAAATATTTAAACTCAGTGTCAAATGTTAAGTGATTACTTTCAGTGGATGTTCTTTTTTGAACCCTTTGATTTGAAAAATACTCTTTAAAACACAAGGCCTTAAATACTGCTGCAATGCCAGCAAGTGCACCTTTGCGCCATTAATCCCCCTCGCAAGACAAATGTTCTTAAAAAAGCTGCAGATTAATTGACTATTGCTTTATAGTAAATATAAATGGAGCGTGAGCAATTGAGGGAGTACAAGAATGTGGGGCGGTGTGTTGGCATTGGTCCAGCAAAGGACTTTCAAACAGACTGGGAGCCGGCTTTGCCAGGTATGGATGCAGCACAAAGGCCAACACCTTGACGTGCGTTGGTGGTACAGAGCTCAGACTGCTCAGTTTAAAGTTATGCACATTCTCTCTTGACTGGACTGAGGCAGGCGGAGTAGGAGGTTGGAAAATACTGAGAATGCGAATGAATATCAAAATCACTGAGTTAAGATCCCAGTGAAGTACACAGTTCTTTTGTAAGTAATTGATCCCTGAAAGGCACCCTTGAATGGTCACATTCTCAGCATTTTTCCTTGCAGTAACGGTAGCAATTGTAATTGTATAAAAAATATAAAGCTGTTAAAGTGTGACCTTGAATTCTAGGACATTACAGGTGAATATGGTAACAGTTTTAACTAACAGATATCACCTTGAAACTTCCCCAGTTGATTACTTACATTAAGTCAATGCTTTTTTGTATTACAAGTTTTTCTGAAATTTTATGCTTAAATATGAGGCATTATCTAATTAAATATGCACTCATTTGCATAAATATTCAGAACAGAAAAGACAAAGTGTAGTAAGATAAATACCTGAATGTGTATTGTGGATTGGGTAACTGTTATAAATAGCCCAAATTTTTTTGCCTGGAGTCTCTTGCAGTGAGGCAAGTTTGCATGGTGTAAAAAATCTTCATGGAATTACATGTTAATATGATTTTTGCAAAGCAGATAGGACAGGAGGATCCTCCTGAATAGATGCTATAATACCTCCTAGAAAAATGTTCCAAACTAATAGCTCAAAGAGCCTCTGAAGCTATTCCCAGCTTTCAAAGGTTAAGATGCAGGTACCCTTTCCAACCTATTACCCAACCCCTTCATCCAGCCTTATGTTTAAGCTTTTAAAGGTCAATCTGAGTGACAGAGAAAGGCTGCTGGCTGTAAAATTGGTGCAATGATTAAGATGATTGATTATAGTGAAAATGTAATTGACATTACCTTTAGTATGTTGCTTATTTAACTAAATGCAGTATACTGCACCATATTACTTACTGCAAAAAGGAAGATTGTCTCCAGTTTTATTGGGCCCAGTTGTAATGGCTGCTTCACCGCTCTCAGATCAAAGGTATTCAACCATGAGGGTGTGTTTTGAAAGCTTTTTAACCCTCCACACCGATGACAGAATGAGCACTCAGACACAGCCACCATCTTATGAAATACACAGACAGCATACTCCCACTCACTCTGCTCCCAGAGTCTGTGTTCTGCAGAAAATATCTCCTGCCCCACGCTGCCAGTTTAAACTGCTCCCATTGGGTTTCTGTCTTTTTCCATACCGAGTGGACAACAGATAGACATCGAGCCTCGTTCCTGCCTCAGGCCATCCAGCTACTAAACCAAACAGGACGACCTCAAAACCTCATGCATCTAATGTAGAAACAGCTTTGCCTGGCTATAAGTAGTAGCTGAATAAATGCACTTACTCATATGACTGATGCCTTTGGATGATTGTAGTTCAGTTGATGATAAGCACTCTGCCCTAAAACAGCTACGTAGATAAGATATAAGTATATATCATGCATTGGACTGATTTACACTAACATTAACGGACCTGGATTAAAGTGAACTGAAATTAACCAAGCACTTCACTAAACTGAGTTAGTGGCTTAATATTGGGTGAAATTCTCTTCCAAAAATGCTAAATAAAATGTTAACTTAATGATATATGAACATAACCAATTAAGAGCTTCACCTCACCTTACATACAGTATAATGTTGCTCAGTCGAGATACTGTGTATACTGAAGCCTCTGGATTTAAGGTTACTGCTAAGGAAAAAAAAAAAAACTGCAGCACAAGGATCTTTGACAGTTTGGTGATGTACTGTAGCTCTTGGCACAGGTATTTGTGGTTTCTGTCTTTGTGGTCTGTGGCCAAACAAACAAACAAACACATGTTAGTAACATACTTGGTAACATTTTTAGCCACACTAGCGGCATGGCTCTAGCGATGGCAGTCTTTGTCGGCTGGTCCATCAGTTTGGTCCAGGATGAAATATCCCAACTCTTAGATGGATTGCCATGTAATATGAATGACTGACTTTGGGGATTCCCTGACATTTCCACTAGAACCACTGTGAGGTTGACATTTTTGTTTTTTAGCAAAATGTCTTAACAGCTATAGGGGTGGATTGCCAAAACATTTTGTACAGATATCCAGAGGCTGAATCTTAATGACTTTGGCAATCCCCTAATTTTCAGTCTAGTGCCACCAGCAGGTCAGTGTTTTTTTGCAGAATCCACTGAACTATCTTTAAAACCGTGGAAGAATTGGCACCAAATTCTGAGACATTGGTGGTTCCCAGATGATGAACCCTACTGACAAAACCCTTAATTTTGACATTTGTGGATTTTGACTGAAAATTCTATTGGATGGTTGCCATTAAATTTTTTTTGTTCATGACCCCCTCAGGATGAAATCTAATAACTTTGGTGATCAGCCGAGTTTACATCAGGCCAAAATTTTAATTTGTCCAGTACCTAGGTTCATGAACAAATACCTGCAAAGACAGTCCCATCAGCCTCAGCTGCACTTTATGTTAAATGCTAATTAGTAAAGATTAGCATGCTAAGGTGCTAAACTAAGCAGGTGATCATGGTAAACATTACACCTGCTTAAGATAAGCATGTTTGCATTGTAATTATGTGCCTGTTTGCATGCTGATATTAGAATTTAACTCAAAGCACTGCTGTGCTAATGTACAGCCTCACACAGTTTCTCTCAGTTTTTTTCATATTTGTGTTGGTAAATGGAATATCTGATTTAAAAACCCCAAAATACATAGCAACCTTTTGTTTGTAGCTTTTCAAGAGTCAAAACAACCTTACATTTTCTGTTTGCTTGTTTGTTGTTTGCTTTTACTCCGTTGACTTGGTATCTCCCTTCCCCTAGATGTCTTCAATGAAAGATACAAAATAAGGTTGACTTGTGAAAATCACAGCACTGCATTAGAAGCTCAGAAAAATTAGACATTTAGCCCCTGTCTCCTTACACGTTGATCACAGTAACAAAAAAAAGTCTGTCGTCACAACGTTAAAAAAAATTGCCTGGTTTGCACAAATGCATAATTATGATGTGGTGCATTTGCAGGGAGCAGAGAGAGCGGAGGGCATGAAGAGGACCAGACTGAATTATTTTATTTTATGAGCTCTCTAAGAAAGGTTTTGCACCATAAAATCAAGATGTACACTGATTAGCTACGTTAGCTTGTTGACCTGCCCCTGTGACTACAACTGCTCTCAACAAACACCTGATTTTGTTTATACGAAGGTCAGCATGTAGGCTCAGCATGTTTGTTCACTATAATCTAATTATGATTGACTGTGAAATAAATTTGATTATAGAACTGCAGTTGACAATCTTCATCATAAAAAATGGCTTAAATTAAATGCTTCTTTATTTCATGGTATTATACTTCATATTGATGGTACATTTTGATAGAACTGGTCAGATATTTATTCCTACAGCAGATTTTAAGTAGAGCTTCACCTGCTCACTAATTATAATGAGGACTAACTGTGACTGGTTGATAAATATGTGCAATAGTTGGAACAATGTGACCTTTTGCAAATATAAATGTCTCTCACAAGACATTATAATTGGCTGCACTGGATACCACGGGGAGCACAATTAACGATAGCAAGCAAGTATCTTTGTCCCTAAACAGTAATATGATGGAGTGAAAATAAATGATTCAAAGATATGTCTTGGTGTGCATAAGATAACAATCACTCTATACATTACAGTATATGTACAGCCTCTGCTGATTACAAGTCATTCTCTTGAAATAGATTAGACACATGCTGCACTGCAGAGGTTAAGCAGAGCGCTACACATGCAGGAAATGACAATGTAATTACTGGGATGACTGCAGCATCTTGGAGACCTGCTTTAGCTCAGTACACAGCTGACAACAAACAAGCTCAGCCCCTAAATATGACTTGTCATGCCTTGGTAGGAGAACCTGCGACACACAGCAGTACATACAAGCTTATCACAATCAATCAGATGTTTGGACAGCATCGTAAAGACATTGTAAGGGACATCATAACTCCTTTTAAAGCCACCTCTGTTTTTAAGATCTGTACAACAGGAAAAATGGCAAGGAAGTTCTCAATGTTGTTGTGGATGCTCTACATTTAGAGTGTGTAAAGTTTATAAGATAAGAATAAGAACACTATAATGTTAATTTATAAATGAGTTTTGTCTGCTTACTTTTGCTCCTCAGGAGTTTGTTGAGCACATGTAGCGCTGGTGCTGCAGTATAGCTATGCTTGAGGAGTCTGTTTTTTTTTTTTTTTTTGTTGTCAGCAGGATTTTTTTCCACTCCTACATAATTCATAACTCTGTCCTTCACTTTCATATAGTTCTACTTGAATGCAAGTCAGCCCCCTCCACACAGACACAAAAATAGATTTTAGTTCTGAGCATCCTTTTCCTGCTACGGTAAACCCCCTAACTCACATGGATTAAAAACTGACTGTGGCAAAGTGTATCACCGTGTAGATTACAGTGGAACTTGTATTTGCATAGGTACAAAATGAATTAGTGGTTTCGATATATTGTACAATGTATAACAATGTGACAATCAACTTTCCAACCATAGCTTGTCAACTGTATTGCAGCATGTGGAAGGCTTTTTATTCAATCTGCAACCCAGTGAAATTATGTCATTGAAATGTTTCTGAAACAATTATTCTTGCAAGTAAACTAGACATCTAAAAATCTTTCACTTTTACCACACCTAGGTTCTGAGCAATACTGCTTGCAGCAACAACCTTCATTTCTCCATCTTCTTAAAAGAATACCATTCTTATGTCTGCATGCTGGGTTATGTCATTTTCATTTTTGTACAGATTCAACAAACAATTAGTGAGTTTTAGAAGTGCTGGTAGGTAGTTTTGGTTGCCTTTGGACAGAGTCAGCCTAGCTGTTTCACCCTGTTTCCAGTCTTCACGCTAAACGAAGGTACAGGGGGCATCTTCATGTTTAATGAACAGACATGAGAGTGGTATCAGTCTTCTCATCTAACGCCCTGCAAGAAAACAAATTCTCCAAAACTATTCATGTTCAGCAAAACACGACTGGTTTACGATAACAACTCACAGAGGGTGGACACTCGGAAAGAAAAGTTGCATAATTCTAAGTTCTGTTGTTTACCTTATGGCATATGGGAACCACATTAGGCTCAGAGGTTTTGTCTGTCTAAATGTGCTGTCTGTCATTGCATGGGATGTGTTTCCAGAATAGGTCAAATCATGTTGCCAGTAATGTTTCAAACATGCTAAATGGAAAAAGATGTTCATATGGTCTCCCTGTCGAAATAGCTGTCCCTTTTTCTAATAAAACAATATATATGAAAGACAATTTCCTACATCTGATTGAGGAGATGGCCCTATCTTTTTCTTGTTGAGCCATTTATCTTACCAACATTGATGAATTTATAATCGTGACAATTCCTGTCGCTATAATGAAATGCCACCCAAAGATTGGCCCCTGGTTGAAATGGAGAGCAGAGATATCTACCCCAATTATTGTACAATTCCACTCCTCAGGAGATCCATCTTTCTTCTGTAGGCTCATATTACTCAGCAGGCTATTGTGTCTGCCATCGCTGAAGGTCTCTTTGACATCTAAATGAGTTTAGAACATTCCCCTTCAGCAATACTTTTTCTTTAATTGAGCACTTTACAGGCTTAGACAAGGATAGGCAAATTTGATTAAAAAGCATATTGGACCAAACCTGTATCATAAGTACCAATTACAATTTTTATTACAGTATATTATCAGGTTAAAATGACTGTTAGTCTTAGATACACGATTTTTAGACTCAGGAATTTATTGAAGGAGGACAAGCACAAACCTTGATTACTACATTACAGTTTATTAAGATTACTAAAATTCAGTAAATGGAACTCTTCCTTAAATCAGCAGCTTGAGGAAAACATGTAACAGTTAAAGTGCCTATGATTTACATTTATTTACATTCCAGTTCATTTACCTAAGATTGGTTTTCAAAACGTGCTGAACACAAGAAATATAAACTCGAAGCCACCCCTAATGGGATATGAATACACCATGGCTCCCAAGTAGCCAATTGATATAAGAAAATGTTCAATTACAATATCTCCCACAAAGGCAACACAGACGCAAACAAAGTTGCAGAACACTTCAGTATGGTTGAGACAAAAGGAAAAACTGTAGATGGCCTAAACACACTGTCCTTCACAAGCTGTTGTCACTCTCCACTGCCCAGTGCTGTAAAAATTTTGATAGGATGTGTGTCACTGGATTATCTCGCCTACATTCCCCCAGGCCTTCACTGTAGGTCTGTGACATGGGCACAGGCATTTAGTGTGACTCCCAAGTGTCACTGGCAGCACAGCAGGACCATGCAAAGCTCCAGGAAACACCATCTATCATTGTCATAAGACCAATCATCCACATCTGCAGGGCTTTCTTTCAGCAGGAACCATGACACCCATTAAGCAGTCTAGCTGACCCTGTTCTGGTATATATAATTTCCCTTTTATCTTGTTTTTTTTCTGTGGTTAATATGATCTAAATATAATCATGCAGTGTAAAAATCACTACCAAACGTGTTCACCTCTTGATGAAACTGCTCATGACCTCAGGGCAGAGTTTAAGTAAAGCGGTAATTGCCTGCTTGATATTAGGTTGGATTTGGATACTTTATGGTGCAGATAAAAGTTGGGGTCATTTGAAATCGCAATTGTTTGATTCTCCCACTTTGTTCCTCACCAGATAATGAACTGTTTGTATGATAAGATTTATTGGATATTGGAACTTCAATATTTGCCAACTATTGAGGGGTCTTGCTGTAATGAACTCTATGTAACCAGAATCACGACAGGAAATGGAACCCCTAGGAAAAAAAGCAAGTTCATTTCTTTATTGAGGAGAGGGCACTGGGGCAATGTAGGCACAGAGAGGAAAATATCAGACATTTATGAAAGGTTCAGAAAGCAGATATGACAAAGGTGAGATTGAAAGTGTCAATAAAACGCTCAAGCTCTCACTGAAGCTGATAAAGTCTCGGCTGAATCTGTGCTACTTTTAAAAATTCCTACTCCTGTTTGAAATATTGTGCACATAAAGTTAACTTGCTCACTAAAACATAGTTTCAATTTACTATGATTAAAATAGATACAATATAGTGAGATATGGGCTGAAGCTGGATTCAAGACACTGCAGATGATTAGCTCAGTATCATGTTGATTTGATCTGAATTTCATACAGTAAACACCGAACCACTGCTCTGCACCCATCATGCGATTTGACTACACAGACATGATGATATTATAAACAAATAACTACAATTCGGATAACAATAAACATTTTTACAATGCCTGCTGTGCCAGAGTGTGCTCTAGCCATTGATGTGCACATTCATAATGAAATACATATAGACAGATAAAGTCAAAGTTTGAAAATGCATGTTCCCATTATACAGATGTGTAGCATGAGACTATAATATATTTTCTTGAACAACTTATAATTTTCTTTAATTGCATCTTAACAATAAGCCCATAGCCATTCATTGATTCATTCATTATTTGTGCAAACTTATTGTGGTGAATCTGACACAACCTTTCGGGTCGCGGGCTGCTCTGTCCAGTTATTTAAGGTGAAAATGCTTGGCAAGAAAAAAATCTGAATGGTGTCCAAGTTAAAATTCACTAGCTTCAGTGCCTATTTCGCCGAGAAGTTAATTTCAGTACACAAATGAAATGCATGCTGTTCTGCTCAGTTAAAAAGTTTTCATGCTTGTATATCACTTACACAGCCTTGAGCTCAACCATGACATCCAGCAACAAAAGGTAAAATTACTGGTCAATCAAAACTGAAAATCCCCAATCTCACAGCACTGACTGTTCTTACAAGACATTCACAAGCCTTATAATACATGCTGAGCTTTCTGCCCACACTGCTCCCACGTTCCCGCAGCTTGTTAATGCAGATTCCAACAAGGAGAACCCTAGGCTTTATTCTCTTGGTGCAGATCATGAAATAGGACGTTAGCTCATTCGGTTTGATGGAGCTTGCCGCTTTGGCTTATCCAGTGAGATAGTGCCTTGGCCAATCTCTGTGCAAAGATGAGCTCTGGCTGTACACATCTGGAATAATCCACCTGCACCTCTGGCGAGACGTTCAATTCAGGGAACACAGCCATCTTTCCCCTGACCCGTGTCAAAACAGCTTATGAGCAGGATCATGCATCATTTTCTTTGGTTGTCCAAGCAGGAAATGGACAGTGTCACCATATGTGTGAGTCATTTGAGAAATCCAGTTACATCACTGTCCCAGCATTAGAATTTTATTTCAGAAAGAGTGACGGCAAACATTTCTTAATCCCAGGATATGAATGTTTTCTGGCATGCATGTTTTTTTTTCCTCTGTTGTATTCTATTTTGAAATACATGATTATCATTTAGCTGAATATATATCTTTTATATTCACTGAGTTACATTAACTTGGGTGGACGGTGTATATCAATCATAAATGAGCACATGTCTGCAGAAGACAGCTGTATTGCCCCAAGCAGGCGAATAACTGCTCCGTGCGCTGTCCTTCTCTTAAAACTTGCTGTGAGGGGTTGTGTTGAACAGCAGAGCAAGAAAACATCCTCCAGCCTAACACCCATAAACAGGATTGATGTCTGCGACCAAGGTGGTTGACTTTATCCAGTCGAGCTTGAGAGGGATCATTCGGCTTCATTGAGCTGTGCTGAGGTTTTGATGGAATTGTTTTTGCAACAATAATTTCTTTACCTGTTGCCAGCCATTATCACCGGATGCCATGTAGAGGGAGGATGAAATGAGAGCTAGTACTATTAGCTCAAAAGCCACATAATGAGATACCCCGTAGCTCGGGGCAGCGGTATATCTTATTTGAATAGAATTTAAGTTAAACTAAGTTTATGTGCTCCTTACAAGAGATGTGATGTAAACTCTTCTCTTCCCAAGGTAGGGTTTTATAACAACACTTCCAAAAAATTGAAATTCTGTTAAAATGTGGATATGGATGGCTGCCCAAAACATGGCCTTGGTTTAAAAATCTGAAATGGGTCTTTCTAGTGGAACTATGACTCCATCAACATTCCCATGTATTGGATACTGCCAAGGTCTGAAACAAGGGGTTTAAAAAATATCTATTATAATAAGTAAGACTTGATTTCTAATGTTCAGTAATAACACATTTCAGAAATAGCCAATTCCAGTATTCATAGTCCAATTTATCTAACATGACTTTTCTACGCTCAGTATTAAGGAGTAACCTCTGAACAGCATAGCTGACAGACACAGAGCAAAGACAAAGTAAAAGAAATGCCCAACAATATATGAATCTCAAGTATCTAAGAATGAAAACCCTTTTCTTTCACTACAGGTTCATTTTTAAAACTGTGTCTTGGGTTTCCATATGTTTTTGGTCAGGAAAAAAGAAAGCATAAATCTGTTTCACACTTTGCACTCACATCAAAGTTAAATGATGCTTACATTATTTGAGGCCTTAAGAGGTATTTGACTTTCTCCCAGGGGTTATGAAACCACTTTTGTATTTGTTTAGCAGTGTGGTGGGAGGTATTAGAATTGCACAATATTGGAACATAATGAGGGAACACTATTTGCACCATAGGATGCATCTGGTCGTGTAAATATAGCCTCATATTCCTTGGTAGCTACTCAAAATGCATTGCAATCGGATTGCAATCATGGGACCTATTGTCTTTCATGAGTTGGGCCACCACCATCATGTTAAACAGTCTGTGACAGTCGTTGCAATTTGAATGCAATTTTTTATTTCTCCAGCCGGAAGCCCATCTGGATTGAGTAAATAGCCAAAAGAAAACTCAAATTTCTTCTTTTCTTTTGCTCAGAGGTACAAGTTATGTGCTATTTACATTAACTTAGTTACATTAAGTTATTATGTCTTATTGTTAGGATTCTGTCATTAACTGTCTCATTCGTGTATGTTCATTTACAGCAAAAAAATTAAAGATTTGATGTAATATCGTAGCACAGACTGCAAATACTTAATAACTGACAGATGAATATATGTTATTACATCATTGAACAAAGACACTTTCATTTATTTATTTTTCAGACAAATTAGATACATTAGATCTCCTTGATCTTCCTGATTATTGTTCGGAATACTCTGGTTAATGTGGCACTTTAGAGATTTTATAGGTGCCAGTGCACAATCTACAATGAGACTTGCTATCATCTAATATTCACTTATCTGCCAACTGAAATGTGTTTGGTGTTTGTGGAGAGGCAGGTGCAACGGTTTGGCCAGCGTCTCAACTGACTTTCAATCTTTGTAAGCGACATTTATGCATTTTGTGTTATAATGTGTAGCCTCAGTCTGGCTCAGTTTCCTCACTGCTGGGCAGGCTGTGCTACTGGAGTGTGCATGGAAAAGAGCCTGTGGTATAATCTATTGCCGTAACGGCATACATCCTGCATTCAGACATCTCCCACTCTCTGCATATCCAAAGAAGTTGTTTAAGTGCTACCTGCCGCACTTATTCAACACCCATTCGGGACACTGAAGAAAAGACGGGATCAACTATTTATCCTAAAACTCCCTCTAGAAAATGAAGAACCGAATGAATTTTAAATACATAATTAACCTACATTCTGTTGTATTGCCTCATCGTATTATTTCCAGAAGATGGATGTAACGGAGACAGAGATTAATAATACCTTTTTTCTACTTTTCTCGACTCATTACTGTGCCACAGGAATGTGGATTTGTTGAATTGCAAATATTATAAAGGTTCTATTCAAATTTGATACCAGATGAAGCATTATCAGCAGATTTTCTATGAGAATGAGGGCACAAAAACTTCACTACTTAAAAGCAGAAAAGCAAAAGTTTAAAGTGTAAAGTGCAAAACCTTTGGACTTTACACGTTTAACACATCAAATGACGCTTTGACTCCTACAGTCTCAACCACTGTCTTTCTCTGCATCTCTCTCTCTCTCATTATCTCATTTTAATTTCACACAGGACCCCACAAACAAAAGCTAACAAGTTTTTCTGTCATTTAATTGTCATTAGTGCATTGGGTAAATAGATTCTGGAGGATGCGAGACTGAAAAGCTACTGTATATAATTAAGTAAATGTTATCAATTTCTGTAGTAGCTATTTAACATTGCTGATTCCATGTCCTGAGTGAATACTTGATTGTAATCAAAAGGGCCTTATCTAATCACTGCATTACAGATTAGAACAAGTTATGCCAAATTAGGCTTCTAGCTGGAAGGTTTGGAACAGCCTGCCCCGCGCCCAGCAGTGAGTATCGTGTTAAGTGTAACAAAACACAATCGATTTGAGACTATGAAAAGCAGATCTGACAAGGTGATCAATGGAAATCCTTGGTACTAATGAGACAAATGTTGGTTTCAGGGTGGTTTTCGGGGAGATTTTTCAAATATCTTGCTGAGATAAACTTTTCACTTAAAGCAATTTATGCTTATAAATAATTAAAAATTTAAAGGATGAATCCTACATTGAGAGGGAATATACAGATGCATTTTCAGTAATATGAGCACAAAATCCACTGCTGCAGTGCTTTGTGTTCTACATGTTTAGTGAGTGATAGCAGCTAGAATATCAACTGATCATGCAGATCATGCAGAAGCAATCATACCTCTAACCCACAGTGACATGTTTACTCTGAAGCTCTGAAGAATCATGAGCACAAGTGTGCTGTGGCTGCAGCCTCGATCACTAATGCACCATGTGATGAAAAGGGAACCCTGTTGGGAAAAAAATAGCTTCAACAGTAATATTTAGACTAATCTCAAGCTTGGTTGTTATGTTTGTAATTCACCTAAAATTACTGAGTAATTTTGTAATTACTTAACACTTTAAATAGATAAAGGGAAAAACCAAAAAACTGATGGAGCATTTTCGGTTGTGTATCTATGATGGCATATTAGGGCCACTGTAGGTTAAAAGAAAGAAATAAAAAGAGAAAAATTGTGAGAAAACACTCAGAATTTCCAAGATTAGAGTCATAAATCTACAAAAAGAGACTTGAATACTCTCCAAGATTATAAAGTCATACATTTTCGAGAATTTTTTTTTTTTTTGTCAAGG
This sequence comes from Xiphias gladius, assembly GCF_016859285.1. Lineage (NCBI taxonomy): Eukaryota > Metazoa > Chordata > Actinopteri > Istiophoriformes > Xiphiidae > Xiphias > Xiphias gladius. The sequence goes on from NC_053410.1 coordinate 16,234,390, forward strand.
AACCACAGCCCCATCACATCAGAGATTTAACCAGCAATGTCTTTGCATTTGTCAATTGCGTTGTAGTTCCTGATACACAAAAGCAATCATCTCATCCAAATCAGTATGTTGTTTTCTTCTGAATAGGCCCAGTTCACGGCACTGTCTCTTTAAGGTCTGGATGCTTATGATACTATGGTGATTCTGGGCTAAGATCACAAGTATTTCCTTTTTGCTAAATCCGATTGCAAAGTATAATTTGATTAGTTCATCCACTGCAGGCATAAGATGGCAAGCGGCAGCGTCTGTGTTGTGATGAGGTTGATCCAGCCTTGGGTTTTTTTCTCATAGATTCATGACTTTCAGGTTTTTTCTGGCAGATTTATGACTTTAGAATTTCAGAGAATATTTGAAGCTTTTTCTTGTAAACTTGTGAGTTTTTTCTCTTACATTTACCACTTTAATCTCAGAGAGTATCCAGGTTTTTTTCTTGTAAATATCTGATTTTAATCTCAGAAATCATGAGTTTTTTCTCGGAATAGAATGACTGTAATACACTGTTTTCTGTATCAATTGCTGAAAGGATAATGAATAATTAACAAGAGCTCCATTTAATGCTAGAAGAATTCTGATGAAAATGCCTACCCACATACCTAAAGAAATTTATACCCAACATTAATATATATTGGAAATGGAGTAGAACACATTAATATAGATAGGTATTTTCAATATGGGTCGGTTTAACTGGTCAAATGTCATTAATGTAACCTGGGTTTATGAACATTGCTGTCTAGTTTCTAGACGGCTCCCTGAGTTTTTGCTAGGTCATAGCCTATTTACAAGAGAACTACACAGAATGATTCAGATATGGAAATGTGATACAGATCACTGAAAACAGTGACAAGTAAGTGGCTTCTGTGCAGCGTGAATAACAATTCTTTTCAGCTGCAAATGACTACTTTACACAAGATGAAAGTGTTGTGTTGTCATACTGTACTTACACATGGCATCATCTCAAGAGTGCCAAATTGTGTTAAGCCAGTCATTTTTTTTTTTTGACATTACTTCTGTAAGTCAGTTAGCTGACTTTACTTTTTTCTACTTGTGCTATTACTCTGTACTCTGCTGTTAATCTACGTTTTAGTATGTGACAGATAAACATTTAAGTGCTTTTATCACAATGGTAAAGCAAGGAGTGAACATGACGCATCTCACCAGGAGAGATGTTTGCTGCCTTCTGTTTCTGGTTTCCAGTGGCTGCTGTTCAATAGAATTCACAATTATTTTACCCATGTAAACAAGTTGGTAATGTCTTTAAGAACCTCTTACGTGAGATCCTGGTCTTTATTATGAACGTATAAGGACACAGAAACAAAGAGAGAGAGCAGTGTCTGTGTGTGTCAGTCTATCACAATTAAGTTACTTTAAAGAGCAGTCTCTCTCACTACTTTTGGGCTTTTTGGCTACGTAAGAGGAGAAGACATTTTCGCTTGAAACTCACATTTGTTTTCTGACAAATTGTGGGTGAATGTCACGTGAATGTCAATCCTGCTTGGCACTCAAAAGAAAAAGCTCTGAGCAGGTGCATGCAACCCTTGTAATCACCTCAGCAGGAATTCTACACATTAGTAAAGCAAAGAAAAAAGGCACCTTGAAAGAAACTGCTGTTGCATTGAAGCTTTAAATGTAATGTAACTGGAAAATTCCAGCATAGTGTATTTTTATTCATTTACTTATTTATGCTTATTTTCCATGTTTTCAATTTTTATCTTGATGAAGAGCTATAAAGGTTTTTATACCTGTGTTTGGGAATGCCACACACAAACATACATTTAATTTTTCAAGCATTAACTGTTGAAGACTAGTCCCCCCCTCCCCAAAAGAAAGGAGAAAGCCAGTGAACCAGGCTGCAGTATTGTCCCCATTCTGACTCTATGCGTTTTATCTTCCTTCAACAGGTATTATCTGTTTACGGCTCCCACTCCTGGGACCCACTAAATATTGTTATTTTAGCACTCTGCAGCCTCTGAGCTGTTCAACAAGCTTCAGTTTTCATTGGATAAAAGCTAAATGTGTTTGTCTCCTCTCTGCCACTGGAACTCTAGGAATGAATTATAAACAAGGGATCCAAACCAACCAGCTACAACACAACGTTTACACAACTGCATGTAGAGTCAAATACACCACTCATCACCACCTGCCCACAACTAGTTTACATTAAAAATTAATGTCCCATTATACCCCCAGGGCCATTGTTGCTAACCTTGGTCCAGATACAGACTAAACTGTGTCCTCGGGGACGGACCCATGCCACCTGGAGTTACTTGGCTGACCTAAATCCTTGGCAACAGTGGTAGTGCCTGCTGTGACTCACCTTCTGTCTTTTGGTCTTAGCATATAGCAGGCAGACTCCCTGCTATTGTGTATGTACTGGAGTCCTTTTATGCAGCCTTTTGTAGCCTAGTATAAAAAGTAATGAACTATATGGTGCCCTAGATTTATGTTTTACCTTCAGAGAAGCCTGTTTTCACTAAAATGAATAGAGGGTACTGCATACTAAAAAATCTCTCCACAAATATTGCTGATGAAAGGCTTTTCAATGTCACACTTCCTGCTCCTACAGAAACTTAATATTATGTTCCTCAAGGTATAATGAACATAGAAAAACCATAGTGACATAAAGGTTCAAAACGATGGCGGAAATACAGAATATGTGTTGTATATATTATATGTACAAGTTATTTATAATAGTTTATATCTACAGGCATATTTATCATTATATTAATATGCATCCAATGCATGCTTGTTAAATTTAGTTTTAAGAAAAAGAGTCTGCAGTGTTATTCTCATGTCCTAAAATTGCTCAAATAATGGGATAATAAACTAGAATGATTTGCTGTTGTCTAGTGCATCTTATATGAATGACAGGATGACCTAAATAAATAAATACAGTGGACTGAAATTTCAAACTTTCTCTCTGAATTGTGGAGGGGTAGAAGTGTAAAGTAGCATTAAATGGAAATAACCAAAGTATCTCAAAATTGTACATCACCTGAGTAAATGTACTTAATTTGTATTCTGCCAAGGCACCAAAGTAGTAGGATTCAAACAAACAAGCTGAATATCATCTGCATTATAAAAATGAAATGTGATTTACCTAGAATGAACCCTTGAGGAAATTCCACACTTACAGTAACTACAGATTACAAGGAGGTCTCTAAGCCTACAGAAAACTACCTTGAATTGTAAAAGACTCCAGAGCTAAGTCAACAATAATAACATATTTTTTTACATCAGTTTTGATCAGCATTGGTCAGGACTGTGATAAATTGCATCAAAAGAAACTCTTAGGACAAAAAGAGCTTGTTTGGTCGCTAAATGGAGGTCATTGGTAACTTACGGTGACGCAGTCTTTTTCTGGAATGTGTGGAATACTGTTAATAAATCGCTGATGCTCCTCAGCGCTATCTACGGTGTGAATTTGACTGCATTGAGTGATATAAATAGGCATTTTCAAATAGATCTGTGAACTGTTTGTAAGTGAGTGATTAAGCAGGCTTCTTAAAATTACTGGACAACAGCACATAAAAAATATTCAAAAAGCTACAGTGACCAGAGACCTATTGAGATTTTGCTAATAGCTGTCAGTCACCTTTGCACGTGACAGAGAGCTAAAAATGTGTCTAACCTGTGATTCTTTGATATAATCAAATTTCTTGCAGAAAAATGCAGCATAATCTGTGTTTCAGAGGTTAGGTTTATGTCATGAACCTTTATGAAAAAAAGATGAATCAACAATATAAAAATGATATATTACTCAGTACAACCGTCTTATTTATCCTCAGAACATCATTCTTTTGATCTCTGAAATGGCTTCCAAAAACTACTGAATAAATCTGCTCTTCTCTGCAAACATTGCCAGCTGCAGCTCCGAGGACACGTACAGCATTCCTCCATCTGGCAGACTACTAACCAGACAATATTCACGATTTATCACCATCAGACAAGTTCAAATGTATTCTTAAGAAAAATTTCTACTCTCTACACTATGTGCCATATCTATCAATGTTAATGTTTACCATCCAGATCCTAAATGAGAGTAATCACATTCAATCAATTTGGAAAGGGTAAAGATGGAGAAAAAAAACTTGTTTAAAAGTACTCGTTAAAGATAATGTAAAAGAGTTTCCCATTTCCTGCAGTTCTTCATTGAGGTGAGCATTGGAGTGGATAATTAAATGTAAACTGCCCAGTGTAATTTGTCATGTCATGTGAAGGACCCAAGGCATTTTCACAGTGAGCAGATGCTACTCAGCAGTTCTGTAGCAAAATCTTTCATATGGGTCACGGTTTCTTTTGCTTTTGTTCATGCCAGATGGCTAAATTAGAGGGTTTTGCCTTTCAAAACCACCTTTGTGCACGTTTGAATAGCTTTTAAGTGTAACATTAATGAGAGCCCAGAATATACAGGTGGCTTTGAGCAAAACAGTTGACCCCAAGTTGCTTATAATACTGGCCAGATACTGGATGTAAATATACTAGATAAAAATGAAGCACAGTGTTGCTGGAAAAAGAGGACAGTGGAACTAAATTCTCCCTTTAATATAACAACCTATTATATAAGCAGCAGTTGGCATTCAGCTTGTCCATTTATTCTTAAATTGATGTAACATTTATTTTCCATTTTTTTTGTGACTTCCCCTTATGCTTTAAAAAGGTGTGTTTCGCTGCAGTCAAAGAGAGTGTAAGTGCTGTTTTCCAATGCAAAAAAAGCATTAACACATTTATGTCCTTGTTGCACCAACGGTAGCTAACAGTTTGAGTTTTATGTTTTAGACATTTTTTGAAATAATAACCTTAACACTCCTTCAAACTCTTTTGGATTTTTATAGATGCTGTATACAAATGAAATTAATTTCATGGGAACGGAAAGAGGAGATTTGATTGGTTTCTACTGAAAACACGTCCATCATACTGTGTCATACAAGTAAGCTGCATTCCTCTGGTCACAAAACCTACAAAATTCAATTCATCCCCACAAATCTGAAATATCAAACCACATCCCTTGGACTAAATTTTGCAGTGATTCACAAAAATAAAGCCATTAATTTCACTATATTTAATAGACTGTTTAGCAAATAACAAACAAGGTGACAATGTTTGGATATTTTATTTGCATTACTTGATTATTGTAATGCAAATAATTCATGTGTGTTCCTCATTTCCTCAAAAGCAGGATATGTGGATACTATGAGTATTACTGGACAGACTGGGAGAAAGTCGAAACTTTTTATATCATAAATTACAATATATGCAGAGAAATTAATTCGTTGACATCTACAATTTTCACCTTCATGTAGAATAACTGTAAATCTAAAAAAAAAATATTTTAGCTCAACTGATTTCAAAGTGATAGGATATCTAGATTTGCACTTTACAGTACAACAAAACAAGCAAGTTCTCTTAAATATTAAGACTATCTTTATTGTAGCTCACAGCATGACAGATGCACGGAGGATATTTTAAAAAAATTTCTTCTGATTTACCTTGCATAAGATACTGTAAGCAAAAGATGTCGCTTGCTGTGAAATCTCTTTTGTCACCTTGTGTATCAATTACAGAGAATCAGCCTGTGATCACAGTTTGAGCGCTTTTACACTTTTATTGCAACACCAAAAGGAAATGTGGAAATTAAAAATAATCTAAATTGACACATTCTGAATCTTGCGTACTGACTATGATTGTTCTTCTACTCGGTCATTTGCATTCAGTCACCTCTGACTGGCAAATAGCCAGTAACAATGATGGACATACATGTTTGAAATTAAGACCTGCTTGACCATCTGTTCATGGGTGGCTATTATGGATATATGGAGTTGCCTGCAATCTCAAGGGAAGACATGTAAAAATGTATAGAGCTCTGCACAATATACCTCCCCATATGCACACCAATCAAATAGTCCTACTATTAGTTACAGTATGCTACTTACTGCCAAGTCAGAAATAGCTTTTAAGTTTTTGTAAAAGGTTTTGTGGATTCAAACTGATCAAGGGGTTAACTTGACAGACCCAGAGAATATTTCTTCAGTAGAAAGATGTTCCAATATAAACTGCTCTTTATTCTCCATTCATGTGTCATCTTCATATATGTGTTTGCAATCATGAAAAATGTCCAGTAGCCAAGCTGTATTTTGTTCTACTGTCCACTGTTGGTGGAGAAAGTATTATCTCTGCCCAGACTATCATCTGTTTTAATCTGTATGATTGTTGCAAAACGACTGCTGTAGAAGGAAGGCGTAGGAAATGTGAGAATCTGACATTGATGACTTTCTGAATTCAAATTTAACTCTAGCTGTGCTAAAAATATCTAGACGTGATGTCAGATCATCTACATTTGACCAGATATGCATCAATTTAAACCACCGTACAACTTTAGCTTTTTTAAATGTAGGTTTAATTTTAGGTTGAGCATTTCACAGTGAATAATAAATGTTCTGACTCTAGATTAAGTAAGCCTTTGGCCATCTTTTATCCTGTTATCTTTTAGTCATTAGGCCCTACAGACCTAATTTGTCAATCGTGCCATAGTAATCCCCCATCTTAAAGATTAGTGGTTGTGTGCGGGCAGAACATCTGCAGTTATCGATCCACCAGACTCAAATGCCCCTCTGATCCATATCACAGTAAGGCTTTATCAGTGACATACAGAGATTTTCTGTGATGCTTATAGGCTCCACTGAAGTTTAATGCACAAATGCCTAAGAGGTTATTAGAATATGCTACTTCTCTTTATTGAAAGACAATGTAACTTTTGCTGAGCGGTGGCAACAGAGGCCCCTGCGGCCACAAGCAGCAATTACAGGACGCTGGCGCAACGAACTCTGTTGGGCTCCGAGTCCGACCGATTAAGCGTACTGGAAGAAACCTACCTCTAGAAGGCAATAGCTCATGTACAGAAAACAAAGCCTATCAATCGCTCGGATAACAAACATAAAATCATCATCTCAGTACAAACCAGTAATCACGTTGCCCACTCATGTCAAGTTGGCATTTGGCTAATCTGACTGACTGAAAACATCTGAATCCACAGCAGTTGTGTGCTAGAATTTTGGTGCCAGGAGCTAGTCTCTTTGTCTCTTCCATTGAAGTCCGTACTGAGAATACCGAGCTAGCTTCTTCTTAAAGCTAGCTGAAGATCCGGTGGTGTGTGACGTAGTGCCGTAAAGCATGGGAATGAAAGAGGCACCATTCTCCCCATTACAAGTCAGAGTACCGTGAAAATGATTTTGAAGCTTTTATTTTGAGGTAAAATACTGTAGTTGCATAATGTTGGTTTAAAGCAGGAGCACAGAATAATAAGATTATTATTTAAATGATGTAAACTAAGGAGTTGGATACATCATCACAGAGTTTGTATGCATTTTATTGCCCTCAGTGGACTTGGCTTATAGTCCTTGTAGATTACTATACTTTGCACGTTCAAACTGCAGAAAATTTTCTAAAGAAACTTAGTTGATTTGTGCTTAAATATTTGACAAAGTCACGGTGCTTAAGGGTATTATGATATGCACTGTGAAGGCTGTGCAGAGCTCGGCTTAGTAAGGATAATAATGTGTGCTTGTACGCCAGTCAGTATGGTATACAGTATATAATAAGTCAACTAAGCACCAAATTCCAGTGTTCTCGGCTCAAACTTTTCACAAAAGCCATATAGCTTGGTCAGGAGAATCAAACAAGGTGCTCCCATGATGAGTATTCATCAATATAACCAGGTAGAGCAGGGAGCACGAGGCTCTGATTTCCCTCAGTCGCTTCTTCACCTCGTCAAATCTTTTGTCCTGAAAGAAAAAAAAATTTTGGACTCCCCTTAAAGCTAGAGCCTGTCCATTGGTCCCATTGCACCTCAATTATACCCCAAATCTCAGGTCTGCTGATTCTGACTGGGTTTCAGAGTTAGCGTTTGGAGCTAGCTCTAGTTTAGCAAAGAGGACTGCCTCTTAAACTCCGTCTTGAAAGCCCTTCAAATTGACTTATTAGGAAATAATGTACAGTAGCTTACTGGTTTATGACTGCTGCTGGTGTTGTCTAGTGATAGAGGCCAGCAGCTCTAAGTCAATATATACATGTTCGTGTTTTCAAATTAAAAGTTTCACCCTTGACCTTTATCCCTCTATTGAAGACCCCTACGAGGAACTGCCTCTTGTTAAACTTCTTTTTTTTTTTCTAGCTAGCATCTTAACTTTCATATAAAACACTGTTTTCATTCCCAGAATTCCATTGCAGGCAGACTTGGGTCAGGACTCCATTACAACACAATAAAACCTTTGTGGTCAGATGCCCTGCTCCTTTCCACAGTGACACACTCTTTGGAGGAACAAGATGCAGCTGTTCCCACAGCAGTGTCAACTCTCATTTTCTCTATTTATACACCTGTTTTTAGGTCCCTTCTTTATTCTCTTTCCATCTCTTGTCTCCTGTTGGGGCAGAAATCTTACCAGTGATTAATTCGTTGCTATTTAATTGCAGAAACCTGAAGCCACCTCATAAGATGCAGAGAAAGATTACAGAAACCATTAAACATTTCTCCAACTAATGACCCCTTTAAAATGAAGTTTATGTGGCAAAGGAGAATTCCAAGCAAATTCACGACAAAAACACGAATAGTCAAAAGAATCATAAAAAAATATAACAAAATTTAATTTACTGCTGCTGTTATTCTAGAAAATACACCACTAGATTTATGTGTTCATGTTAATTTCAATGTTTACTTTTATCCCGATTACAGTGTTCCCTTTCACCAGGGACATCATAGCTGTGATATAAGTTGTCCAGTGTAAATACAGCTATGGCACTGAATTTTTAGAGTTACCCTTCCAATCTGACATGGGCATATTGAGGACACTGTCACAGTTATACAGTATTATTTGTGATGTGACCTACTGGAAATATATCTATAAAAGCTACGCCTCTTTAAATGTTCAGCATAGAGAGAAGCAGAGGGCATGTCACATGTTTACGAAAACCGTAAAATACTTGAGTAAGGCTACCATAAGAAATATGCAGGAAGAACGTCCTTAAAAAAATCTGCTTTTTTTTAACAATGAAAAACTATAGTGAAAACACTATAATTATATATGCATTTAATTATATGAGTATATTTCTCATTTTTAAACAATATATTATTTTTAAACAAAAAAGGTGCTTTTTATTTACATAAAAAAAGGGGTCTCCCAATGATTTCAGCCACAGTTTATTCACTAATGTGTTATTCTCTCCACCAAGGACGTTATGTGATAACTAGTGTTTGTTTGTTTGTCAGCAGGATTATGCAAAAACTACTGAATCGATTTGCACTGAACTTTGTGCAGCATGGGTGAGGTAAGAACCAATTAAATTTTGGTGCAGATCAGGATAATTTACTATGTATGTTGTTTGACACTGGCCTGACAGAGGTCTGCATTCTACTGTGAGTATTTATTACTCATCAAAAAGTGAGCAGTTTTAAACTAAATGCTGTAGTTAAATATGTTATTGTGTAAAACACTGGTTAATAGGTACATGGGAACATTAGCTAGCTATGGGTAATGATACTACACAACCTTTAAATTCTTGCAGAGCAATGCAGTTATATGAGTTTGAGAGAAACGGAAGTTTGAGACAGAAGCTATGTAGTTACATATGTGATCTAAATACGTCATTAGTACTGATTTATATTTTTGATCATATATTTGGCTTCACATAGTACTTTACCAATATATGTACTTGATATGCAATTTGTAGTTAGTGTTGTAGGCTATTCCATATATCTTTTTTTCCTCACCACATTACCACATTTTCCCATTATTTCCCTAAAATCCCACTGAGAAGTTTCAATGAGCAGACTTCAGACTAAAAAAATTCACCTTTGAAATGTAGAACTAACAAAATAAGTGATTTCGTCCAAATGTGTAGTCAGAGGGAAGATTCCTGTCAGTTGCCCTATTTTTCAATCTTTTATAGAAAAAAATGAAAGGTGCATGAAAAGAGTATGCTTTTAAAAGCATAAACTTTTAACTAAAACTACACTACTTTATTAAGATTGGGAAAAATTTAAGGTTAAACCTAGAATGGAACTCAATAAGGAACATATCCCTGCCAAGGCCACTGTGAATTCAGATTCATAGTAAATGATCCAGATCTGCCCCAACGTGTAATGGGCTCTTCCCTGACCCATGCCCCATCCCTCCACCAAAGTTGGTGCAAATCGGTGCAGTACTTTTTGTGTAATCCTGCTGGCAAATAAACCAACAAACAGACACAGGTGAAAACACAACCTCCTTGGTGGAGGTAATAAATTGATGTTGGTAAGAGACAGGACACAAACCAGGGTTTTTGGTGTCAAAGTCAAACACTATGGATGCACAACAATGTATGGTGGCAGTATAATTGATCAGAGAAAGGACAGTCGGTATTCACAAAACTACAAGAGGCCAGGAAGACTAATCTACTGTAGATCATTTTAGCCATTTGAACAAATAACCTTAACTGCTGTTTTTGTGGTGAGGACAGCTTCCAGCGGGCCACTTGTGGAACTATTCCTTAAGGCACTTTGGCAGTGGCATCAAGTTTTGGCAGTGGCTGTGGCCACATGGCTTGCTGCCTTCTGTTGGAATCCAGGCTAAGCATAATGTATGCCCTCCATCACAATGAAGCGCTTGTCAATGGTTGATTTCTAGCTCTGTGACATTATTGGTCAGACTCAGATCTCACCACTAAACGGTTTAAACATGAATTTAAGGTAGCAGTATGAAGAACTGAAAGAAAATGTAAAACCCAGAAGAAAAACCTACAACGTCAGGAAAGAAACCCTGCAGTTGCATTATAAATTATAAGTTACACCAATAATTTCAGTTAATGTTGGAGTTCATGTATATTTTTGTCTCTATAAATAAAATTATAGCACTTACACCTACACTAACGAGTCATGAAAACACACTGAATTTAAATTAATTTCATCACTGTCCCGAGTTGACAGACCGACACTGTAGGACTGCATAATTATATATATATATTATAATGTTCCCTTTTTTGTAAGGCCAATGACTCACTGGCAACGTAGTCTGTAGTTTCATATAAAATATTAATGTGTCTCTGCCAGTCTTTTAGGTCTAGCCAAGTTAACACTTGCAGCACACCTAAACCCCATATCAAACAGCAGCAGCTGCAGAGAAGCCCCAAGCCACTCCGGCTTAATCCAATTTGACTGGCCATCAATGTGGGCGATGCTGGAGGGAACATTATGTTAGGTGGATAGAGCTTTTTACTCTGCATTAGTGGAAGGGATTTATCAGTTCACTTTTGACTTGGTTGTGAAAAAATAAATTGCTCAAATGCTAATATTTATGTTGTTATGTCCTACCACAGGGTCATTTGAGTGATAAAATGAAAAATCTGGCATTCATCAATATTAGTGACATACAATGAAGACGATGGGTAGAAATAATGGGTCTATGCTGACAGGTGGTTTTCATATTTTCACACAAATATTTATAATTGGCAAACTGAAATTGTTTAAGAAATATCTCACACTATTGCAAATTATTTTATTTTCCCTCTTTGACCTTGAAATGTGATCGGCTGATTCTTTTTTTTTTTTTTTTAAGGGTAGATGCACAAATTGGACAACCTTCCATTTCTGTTGCTTGGATGCTTCACAGCCTGCACATAATTTGGAAACTGGTGAATTGTCTGAGGAGCCTGAGTTCCAGTGACAGAGAAGGTGCAGAAATAAGCTTTTAGCTAATCCATGCCAAACATATCAGACATCTGTCACTTGCAGTGCCGGCTAGCCTTCTGCTTTTCAAGCTCATTTGGCACTTGAAACTAAAGATTTCGGAGACAATCTTCAGATTATGCTGCTATATATATATCTCTCTTTATACTTTTTTGGTGCATGTACTCTATTCTTGCTGCCAAAATTTTGGGAGTACCTGTGGTTTAAATGTCAGAAAGATGCTCATTCCAGCCAACAGAATTAATTTACAGTCAGCTCAGCAAGCAAAGCCCCAAATGATAGGATGTGCCATCAGGAGATAAAGTTGCTCACCTGAGCTGCAGCACTGTGAAAACAAATAAAATGTGAACAGATTTAGAAGCACTGTGGCATTGTGATGACCTCAAAAACAATTAGCATCGTAGAATTTTTATGTGAGAGAAAATATGGCATAAACTTGTTCTATCTTTGACAATAACAAAAAAGCATGAGCAGGTATTGTTCATTTGTTTTCACACACTCAAATGGTATTTTATATTCTGTCTAATGTTCTTGCTCTCTCTGTTTCTCTCTATCTCATAACAGATGGTGAGAGGGACTCACTCCTGGGTCAGATGCACACGCGGAACAGGTACTGTGTACAGTAGTAGCTCATTTCACCTCACTGCAGTGTCATGGGAGAGTGTTTATCACAACAGCTCAATTTGAAGGACAAAAGTTTGCATAATAGGATAGCCTGTAATCTTAACAGTGCTTGAAACAGCAGTGTTAGCACAGTAACTGTTGCTTCATAAGTGCTCTAATAATCAGAAATAGATGCTGTGTGATGATGGCTGCATTGCAGGTGCCTCTGTATCTTTAACTGTGGGCTTTTCTCATCAAAATGTTGCTGTGAATTTAGTTGGAACGGCAAAGATAGAAAGAAAGAAAGAAAGAAAGAAAGAAAGAAAAAGAGACAGACAGTAGTGCAGTAAACCTAATTATCTGTGTCATGTTTCCATTTAGTCCAGATTGGAGATCTCAGCTCCTGAAGAACAAAAAACTACCATAGAGTAGACATGGGACTGGTAAGTCAGCTTTAAAAGCACCTGGGAGTGAAACTAGTGTAATGTGCTGATAGAGAGCAGCTAACAGGGATTATGTAATGTTGTGTTGACAGTTCATCTGACAGTGATGTCTTAAGGAGGCAATAGGTTTTTGCCATTATATTAAGCCCCCTCATTAAGTAAGTTCAATTGGTTCGACTGAGTAAAATTGCACTTCTTTAAGTCGTGAAATAGAAACATAATCTTGTGCCCAAACGGGGAGGTTTAAAATCAGTTAGATTCAGTGTGCCTGGGAAATGTAAAACTGAAAAGCTTTGGCACCCTCTGCTGTTTAAATGATTTCCAGATGGCAGCTATTTACACACAGACCTACTGTAGTCATGCAGACATGGCAGAGGGCAGGAGGAATGTCGAGCTGCCTGACAGGAAGGAGGATGAAAAAATAGGTCCTTTGTGAGATTTCAGGACATTATTGTGCTCGAATTAATATTACTGCTGAGGTGCTTTTGTTATTTTTTATATTTAGGGGAACTTGTCTGATCTGGGTTAATATTTGAGTAATTTGAAGGGTTTTTTCTTATTCATCACAGGAACATGCAATTCTCTGTTTAAAACAAGTGTTGGAGAAAGAATAAAAATGTTTCTATAGTTTTGTTTTTTGTCCAAAGTTCTTTCTCCTAGGTGAGGATTCCCGAAGGTGCGCTAGACTAATTGTTGCTGTTGGTTGTTTTATTTTCACCTAATACCTTGTGTTGGAGTAAGTTAATTCTGTTGCTGGGCTGTTATTTGTCGGGGCAGTGCTCTGCCCACATGGTGTATGGTGTGCTCTAGTTATCTGGGGTGAACCAAGACAAACATTAATTGGTGGCACTGGATCCTGTGCTCTGTACCTGCTGTGAACGCACACGACTCTTCGGTGTGGCAGCCCCATCTCCTTCCCGTCCAAAATCTCCTCTGACAGGGCAGGCGGCACCAAGCTCCTGGTTATCATTTATCATCCCAACAGATTGGCCCATGCAACACACGGCAGACTGATGGGTCATCCTCATGCTGGGGGCCTGGCTGGAGGGAAGCCGTGGCGAGTTGTCTGCATGATTGGAGAGCTGAGGAATAGAGAGGAGGGCTTGTCATTAAAGAGAGAGGAGGGACCCTTCTAATTCATCTCGCTAGTCATCGCTGTGCAGCATAAGTGCTCCAGACAGCTCTGGTATCGTATTAGCACACCTGCACAGGCCCCAAGAGGAAAGAATAGCACTTCTTAGTGGCTTTCCTCACCAACTCCCTCAGAGATGTACACCAGAGATTACCCCATTAATATATCCCACTACTCACTGGAGGGGGGCGGGGTAGCTCCCCTCCATTGCACATCTGTAGGATACCACAGGTGGCCTCCCCTCTGCACAGGGAGGTACCCTGATGGTTTTTTCGGGGCTCATCAGCTCGATTGAGTACGTTTGGTGGGCTTTGTTGGCTGGGTTGACACCTGCAGTGCTATATTTATTCTCTATAAGCCATCCAATCACTTTTCCCATCTTGAGCGCAATGGCGTTCAGCAAATTTTTTTTGGACTTAGAGCAACACTATTCATCTTCAGTCCAGTTCATTTACTGTGAATGCCTCAAGTTGATCAAAGGATGGTAGTTGACAGGTCATCATTAAGTCATTATCCAACCCAAAAACCCCTTTGTTATTCTTAAAATCTAGGGGTAAAGCAATAAATACCTACTTATTAGCATGGACTGTTGTTTTGAAAAGGTCAAAGCCAACACACTAATCAGTGGTATCATGAAGAGACGCGAGCTGCTCCATCAACCAGGAGGTGACTTTGTGGACTCATGGGGAGATTTCCTGTAACCACTATACATTAATGAGCTTAATTTCATAGCAATTTTCAACTAGGGAATATCTCTCTCCCCTGAACGTCACCATGGATACTGACTCTTATTCAGTGTTAATGGGGCAGACACAGACAGCTTTGCTCTGATGACAAATTGAAGTATTGGCCGGCTTTCATCTGTTTTAGAAGAAATATGGTCTTAGACACAAGTCTAGATTTCACTGTCCAAGTTTATAGCGGTAATATAAACTATGTTTTAAGGTGGATTTTTACTTTAATGGAAATGACTTTTGCATCTCACTTTTTGGCATCCAACAGCTTAGCTGTCTCACTGTTACTCATCTCCTGGGATGTACACACTCTGACAGGTCCTACTCAATATTGCAAGGTGAGTGAATTGTGCCAGATATTATTACAGGTTTAATAAAGTAAGCTAGTGCACAAACAATAATTTGAACAGGAGTAGGCTTGTAAAAATATAATACTGAGGATTCCATTATCGCAATTCACAATGGAAAGGACATTTTAATACATACTAAATCTAATTATTTCTCAGTGCCTAATCTATCAAAACTCACTTGCCCACTTTGATATGGTACGTACATGTTCAACTAGTTGTAATATAATTTAAATGCTGGTGTAGGAATTTTTTTGGGAAGTTGTGTGGTGCAATTTAAATGGACTGTCTGGTTGTGATGACAGAGTCACAGTTTACCATGACCATTCATGCTGTTGAAAGCAGCTCTCTGGGCAGATGTGATCAGCGGAGGCAGTGTCTCCCTCCAAGCCCAGATTGACAGGCCAGACCCGACTCAGGAGATGGATATCACTAGGGACAGCTGAGCTGCAGCAAACCAGCGGTGCAGGCAGTTTTCAGCCAGCCTCATTACAGAAGACAGGTTTATTCAGGCATTTGCTCCTCAGACAAGGTTGACTCCAAAGCACTAATTGCTTAATGCAGTATAGGATGACAATTATGACTCATTTCCCTGTTACAAAAAATTACTGTACACAACTGGGATGTTTGTTTTTACCTGAGCAAAACAAAGGAACGTGGGAGCTGTATTATAAGCAGCGTGTTGTGGCACTATCAAACAGTTAAGTGTGAGGAGATATATTGTCTGATGCTGTTGCAAACCAAATTTTTTTATGTATAATTTCAGACAGGCAACATTAGTCAGAAGTAAATCTGTGAAACATAAAGTGGGCAATTTATTTGAACTGTGTACACTTCTATTGCAATCACAATTAGTGTAATGAAGGAAACATCTTGTCTGCAATTTGCTCATTCACCTCATCTTGTAACAGTGCATTGTTTAAGTCTTGTCTACTACTTAACATAAAAGCATCAGATCAATTATGGCCTTATGCACGGTCTGTCTGCATTTCAGTATTCTCTCGTGTGTCTCACTCACCATGGCAAGAGTATAATCTCTGAGCATTAATCTTTATTATACAGCAGAGCCACTGCAGAATTCAAATCACCAACCATATACACAAGGTCATGGTAAAAAAAAAAAAAAAAAAGAAAGAAAGAAAAGAAACATTTTACACAGATTAATAAATCTAATATTTTTGCCCCTAATCAAATCGTAAATGGAACAGTGAGTATTGATTTAGGTGTCCTTATTTTACTCAGTAAAACCATACTGAATATATGTTTCATAACACATCCGAAGACACTAAAGCGATTCAGTGGAAAGATGTTTGCTTTACACTTACTACTTTTTGCATAAATCTGGTGATTAAGCATTCCGAAGCTGTAGTTTTCATCTACTGTTCCCTGGGAATGCAAACTGCCTAAGACAAGCAGTGATCCCCAAACCTGCTGTGAGAGCAGACAGATCACTGGTCAGTTTACTGATTGGACACTCATCTTTTCTGCACTGAGCAACAGTCAACACTTCTCAAAATCACGCTGGGAAAATTAAAAAACATGTCAAATTTATATTATTATAATTCAAGCTCTTTTTGTACCTTTCAATGTAACAACATTCATTTTCTGACAGTTTTCCTCATTTGCCCCTCTCTATAGACATTATGTGCAACTAGAACTCACCAGTCACTTAACCCTTCCTCTGAAGAATGATTGTCCAATCATAGTTCAGAAAGCATAAGTAGGCACAGCAGGTCTGCATGGGGAAGTACAGCGATGGTTTGAATTTAAGAGTTTGGAGGGTTTGGAGGGTGTTATTTATTTTATTTTTTTTCCGCCTATGCAAAACCAAAAGCAAAAGAACAAAAATGTAAAGAAACGTGAATGGTCAATTGCAATTGTAATTTCTACTGTTGTTTGGTTCACGTTACTCTAAAATTCTTTACGTGTTTAGTAAAAGTAAAACCCTTGCATTTTAACTTTATGTAACTTATAGTGTTCTCCTAATTAAATATGCATCTGCATTCATAAAACACAAGTCTTACACCATGTTTTGATCCACAAGCGCATATCCACCCACTGGGAACTGAGCACTCATCCACGTAAAGGACCCTGTACAGTTCATTTAGAAAAGAAAAGCATACTACTGTATATGCCAGGGTAAATTAGTAACAGAGTATCGGTTGTCCTCCCAGCAGCAAATTGCGAGATGCTTGAAATTTTCTTATCACTTCATTTGAGTGATTACGAAAGAATTCCATCCTCCATTTTCTGCTGGGGAGGCTAATTATTTTATCATAGAAATTTTAATTAGCTGTATCTAAGAGTTGTCCACAGAGCTACAAAAGCTACAATAGATAGAGCAAATAATGTATGTGAGGCTTTTCATAGGCAGAACTATGCTTCACATAGAATAATATAAAGAAAATATGGACTGTACAGGATGAATGAGGAAACGGTGCTTATGATGATAAAAAAAAAGTCTCTGTGTGACATTCTGTAGTGCATTCAGTACAGCTTAAGGGAATGTCAGTATTACTGTGTTGGCCCGTTTCACAAGACAGTCATTGTGTGAACATATGAGTTGTAAAAGACTCAACAGAATCTGATTTCTACAGTAACATTAGTGAAAAGATGAATGTGATGAAAGGTCTGTGGAAACACAGTGAGATCGTCAGTAAATCCAAGTATGCCTAGTTCAGATAAGCCGCATAATGATTGAGATCTGAAACTAATATTGTACAGCAGTGGAGCGGATATCAGGGCTTAAAAATAAGGGTGACAGAGATTTATTAGTGGTTTATGATTGATTGACTAAAGACGACAATGGAGCCTGCTAACGCCCATGAAAAAATTATGGGGTTAACTCATATTCAACTCTGTTATTAATGACTAAGCAGCTTTTTTTCCAGGCATCTTCAAGATTGTCCATTTTTTCTATCCCAACCCCTCAGTTCCTCATCACAGGGTTAAATAAATTATAGACAGGAAAATTAAAATGTGGCAGGTGATTTGTCGGAAAGATAGTTTGTTATTGTGTGCATTCAGAATTGATAATTGCCAAGGTGACCTGTGATCTCTCTGATTAACAAGGACACAGCTTTCTATCCTGACTGCTGCGGGCTATTTCCAGAGCCCTTTGTCAGCATAATTTTCCTGCCTTTTCGTACTGAATGAATCACACTGATACGCTATCAGTCATCCATATTTTGTTCCCTTTACTATTAAAAAAAAAAAAAAAACCCTGTGAAATTGTAATGATTTTTTTCCTAATTTACTTGTTGGAATTTTAACGCCAGTAACAAGGGATGTCATGGGTTGATCCACATTAATTGGCACTTGCCGTGACTGCGAAGAATGAGGTTTTTCAAAGAACGATCTGCCAATTTGTAAAATAAAGCACGGGTACTGTAGTTTTAAGTCTGTCATCCAACCAGCGGCTGTGAAAGATGAAGTTTTTGAGTCAGGAATGCTTGTCAATCAGTGTCTAACAGTGTGGGGGCAGTGGCTCATGGAATATTTACATAGCCAGAAGAGGGGGGTTTTGGGAGTCTAAGGCCTGGTGGTTGGAACCACATTCAAAGGCGATGGATAAAGACCCTGAGGATTCATGCAGTGCAGCATTGTCTCTTAAAAAAAAAAAAAAAACACTGCTGGGGAAAAATACCTTGATTTAAATTCATTTCTAAACCCAGGCATGGAAAAGGCAAATAGGAGTGTGAGCGGAATGTAAAGCAGAGCTGTATACTCCAGACTGGCATAGTTTAGGTCACACATGCATGAAAGACCCTACATATTTAATTTTTCCTGAATGATAAATTCCAGTTGAGGAAATTGTGCTTGTTGAAGCTCAGTGGTATCTTGTCCCAATAAGGTTACCCAGCAAGCATCTGCAAAGCTCACAAACGGATTCCCTTGCATCTGAATTCTACTCAGTGTATTCATCCTCACAAGAATTGTCCAAATTATGCCCGGTTTTTTACACATGTATTAAAAATGAAAGTGAATTTATTAATATTTATACCAAGCCATATGGTAAACAAGTAACTCTGTGGCTGGGAGATTTGGTCCAGTTTGGTGGGTGTCAGCATCATTTGTCTAAAAGGAGAAATGCGAAAAGCAAATTCCTTTGAGCAGACAGCAGAATGGTATATTTAACATCAAAAAGACCAGAGGGGGAAAGTAATGAAATATGCTGACAGAAAACACACTTGTCATCATGGGGATTATTTAGTTCTGTTGATGTTTGATTGCCTCGTTTGTGACTGAGATAGCGGATACAAGTCCCAATAAAGCGCTATAATGGGACTCTGTTCATAATTTACTTGTCATCAATAAATGCCAAAAAATATTTTCAAAACGACCTTAATCCCATTACACAACAGTGCCAGTGTGTGTACATAAAAATTCAAGTTTTCATGATTGTGTCCTGGTACCTGGAGTGTATTTATTTTTGAAGAACCAGGATTTGTTATTATTTCCATCCACATACCCTGCTTCTTCCAGACTTATGTCAAACTGCTGAAGCGAAACACCATAAGTTTCCCTGTGATGGTGGGGACTATATCCAAGCTTTAGAGGCTTTGCTAATTCCAATACTGAACACGGTGTGTGGGTGGCTGCTTGCTCAACTGTGTACTTAAAAGTTACCTTACAACTGTTAATTAAAGACAGCATCCACACTGTTGGAGCACCCGGACTCATTTTAGGCCTCATCATCTTTATTCTACATGCTCCAGTGCTGGCAGACTGCCATCAATAAACACAATGTTTGTGTTGTCAACTACTAATCATTCAACACACGGTTAGATCTAGTCCTGAAAACCAGCCATCCAAACAGACTAACCACCCTTAAATACAGCCTTACTCAGATATGTACTGGTTGTTTATTTTACCCCCGTAAAGTCGCTCCATTTCTTTGATTTTCGCCTTCCTAAATAGATTCATCCGTGCTATTAATGCCACACTCAAGTATTTTAGTCAAGCTCAAGGTTCATCAATGCTTTTAGCTCTTTTGCCTGACAACAAACAGCAGCAAGGGTTAAAAGCATCGCGGTGACTGCTCTTAGAAGATGAGATCATATCACCCCTTTAAAGAATTTTTATACTGTTGACTAACTGACGTTTAGATTTCTTTGATAACTGCGCTGATTAAGACGCTGCAGGGTCAGAAGAACAGATACAGCACATTAAGACTGGAAACGCCATGTGAGAAAGACCTTGTCCTGATGTCTCTGAGCAGAGACGTGTCAAGACTCTGCTCTTTCTGCAGAGGGTATCAAAGTGCACTATGTCAGTTCACCATACATTCATTCACCTCATTAATCAAGAAAGGTTATTCTAAGTTTAAATTTAAAGTGGGGGTTAAGTCGGAAGAGCGTGTCTCAGCAAATAGGGCAGTACAGAGTCTGTGAAAATATTTGAAATACATTTTCACTTATAAAATAATGAAATACATTTAAATTTTAATGCTTCAGGGCTGTTAAATGTTTCATACACATTAAAAT
The DNA here is from genome assembly GCF_016859285.1 of Xiphias gladius. NCBI lineage: Eukaryota > Metazoa > Chordata > Actinopteri > Istiophoriformes > Xiphiidae > Xiphias > Xiphias gladius. The sequence goes on from NC_053410.1 coordinate 16,254,887, forward strand.
TTTGATTAAAGTGGACCTCTGAAACCTTGATTGACTGATAAATGACAAGTGAGTAAGTTATCCAGTTGTACATGTGTGAAAGATGATCTCCGTGCGACAAACTTCAGATAATTAAGGACTCTTTTTATTGCACTTTGTTTTCTAGAAGGGCTCAGAGAGAATTTCTCTCTCAATAGACAGTAAATTTAAATATGTGTAGTGTTATTTACACTGCATTGTATTTGAGTGAACAAGTTTTTTCCATTATATTCAAATGCAAATCGGGTTGCTAGCAAAAATAAATTTGGTTAATAATGCACTGGTATTGACTAGCAAGGATCATGTGTGCTCAGGAGTAACAAGGCTCATATTCCACATATCGGAAGTCATCTTGATACATCGATTGCATCTGGAGTATATCTTCAAAGAGCTTTAACTATACATCTTTTTGACAGACATTGATTATCTCATACAGTTAACATACATTTCCCTTTGAACTCGCTTGAAGTGTTTATGATTGCAATACAAGAAGAGGTGCAAGAACTGCCCTCAGCACTTAACCTCATCTCGACTGCAGCACTCTGCAATTTCTGCAACGGTTTTTAATTAAATATGAAGAAAAATGGAAAAACAGCCCTTGAAGGGATGCAAGGAAAGTGCCCACACTTTAATTTGTTAATAGAGCAGTACATCATTAGTGTAATGATTGCATCGAACCATATGACATGAGCCTGTATACACTGATAGTGACATCCAGTAGACATGACGCATGAACAACATTACAGTAAGCATGAATCCATAAGGCAAATAGTTTGTGAACGTGTTCAAGGAGTCAAACTCAACAGAAGTGTTTGTGAATACCTCCAGTCTCACAGTATGTCTAGACATTTTCATGAGTGATTATGAACTTCTTTTCATATCCCAAGGTAGGTTACTGCCTCCTTATTTAATCATGTAGCTCTAAATAGTATAAGATCTGGCAGTTCTTGGGAGATTATTGTTTTTTACATGAAACTGCAAGACAAAGTGCCCTTCTACAAAGGTTCACAAGTAATATTTAAAAAGACTAAGAGTCAATCAATGCCAGCTGCTCTGTGAGGCTATACTTGGGGCAGTGCCCCTCAAACTCTTCCCGGCATGCCCCCCTTCAGAAGCCAAAAGATAGTTGTCGGTATATTTCACTCAAAACCACAAATGTCAGCCTCATGGTGGCACTACAGGAAAAGTCAGGGGATCCCCAAAGTGATTATGATTCATTGTTTAGGGAACATGAATATCAGTACAAATTTTTGTGCCAATCCATCAAGTACCTTTTTAGCTTTTTGATAAGCGAACACTTGAAAAGATGAAAAGTCAGGGAATTATTAAAACAAGGAGGATCCATCCTCCGGGGACCATGAAAATCTGCTCCAAATGTCCCTGCAATCCATGCAAACCAAGCCACAGACTGACACTGTCAACCCTAGATGCAATCCCTATGCTGCTAGTGAGGCTACAAACAGAAGGGCGACATCTTATAGTACACAAGAATCACTAAACCTGATTATCTACGTATATGAAACTAATAAGTATACTGTAGAGGGCAAAGGCAGATGTATCACTTCTTCATTGCAATTTGCTGGAGAAAAAGTAGCAGTGTAGTTGTAAAGAGGCAAGAAAATACTCCCAAATCCGACCATTAAAGAAATATATAACTTCTGTAATGACAAATGGTTTAATAACTTATTCCACAACAGCATGGGAGCATGCACAAAAGAATTAAGCATTTCAAGAAAAACTTCTTTCAGTCATGCTCACTGGGGGTTTACCAATAAGTCATCCAGCTGAGAGGAGCCCATTATCACTGTGCTCAGACAAATGGAACATATGGACTACCCTGTGTTGACTGAGTTGAGCTGAAAGTCTGAATACATTTCACTGGTGTCTGGAGACTTTACCCCATGTGTCTGTGTCTGTGTGTGTGTGTGTCTGTGTGTGTGTGTGTCTGTGTGTGTGTGTGTGGGGGGGGTATGCATGCCTGTACGGTATGCACTGGTAGGTACAATGAAAACCCATAATTTTTACTGTGAGATGGATAGTTCATACATTCTTAAAGCAGTCGCACTATAATAGATTCATAATGCTGGTTTACATCAATAAACTGATGTTTATCACATGATCAATAGACTGATGTTTATCACATGAGATTTTGTAATGGACATGACTGCTGTAAAACAGGCATTATATCAAACAGACGTAACATTTGGCACTCACACACACACACACACACACGCACATGCAGGAATGCAGGCTCAATCATGCAAACACACACACAAACAGGAGCAGGTGATAACAGGGCTATTCTTTATGCAAGGTCATGAATAATTCAAAATCCATATTGTCAAAGAGATTCTTGAGTTGACAGAATAATATGAAAGATTCTGCTACTGCTATGTGGATGACAAAGATCACAAATGTCTTAGAGATTCCAACAGGGGATAAATTGATCTGCTGTGTGTGCTACTAGTAATCTCTAATGCAATATCAAAATTTCGGAAAATACAAAAGGCTTTTTGAATGTATATATATCTATTAATTTGTCCGTATAGCCATTTGACATTCCTTTAGCATGAACATAAGGCATATTAAGCTCTCTTTGGAACACAGTTTCAAACCACGACACAGACCACACAATATTATTTATGTTGTTTATTTATTCATAGGAGACATTATTACATTGCCATTGGAAAATGCACAGTGATGCACTTCCTAGTCATGTGATCATTTCCTATTCACCTTTGGCTACATGGAACCACATTTCCTCACGAGTTTCATCTCTTCTCCCGGTAGCAAAATGACCAAATATGCATGTTGCCATTTGGACTCGGGAAACATCCTTGCAGGGGAGAGTAATGGCAGCATTCCTGAGGCTTGGCAATTGGCCTCCCCATGAGTCAGTGGAGAGATACTTATTCTGTTTTCATTGTTCAATAAGGCTTTGCATGAATTTCTTCCACCTCTTAGCTTACTGAGCCAAAAACTCCCAAAACGCCAAAGTCTTCATTATGGCCGTGGAAAGTGGGCTGGCTCGAGGTCACCCCTGATGTTCCACTGGCTGCCTGGGGAAGAGTGGAATTAGAAAGCTACTGCAGTCACAGGCCACAGCAACCAACTGGGCTGAATGACTCCAATCTCCTTTATAAGTCTGGCAACAGATTAACAGTGTTGTAAACACTGCATGGTACAGGATGTTGGGGGTATAAACAAGTTCTTTCAGATTCTCACACTGCTTTTGCTGATACTCTCTGTGTAGTTCTGGAGCATTCTTTGGAAAGGCTGGCTTACAAAACACTTCACATTGAAACTTCCTGGAAATAAATAAACAAATAGGCTCTTCATGCAGCATCTGCTCGAATGGAAGGCATTCAGACCAGGCCTGAAAGAGATCGCCAGGCAAATTAATGTTAACTGTGTATAGCAAAATGATTAGAGCTGCTGACCCAATTCTCCAAAAAAGGAAAAGTCTGAAAAACAGGGTAAAATTGTCCTGGAGAAAAATTGCGTATATCTACACTGCCCAATCTATTGTCTCCATTTTTGATATAATTCTGACATGTATGATGGTCATGCACATTCATTTCTCATTCATTACGTTTTTTTTTTTTAATGCATATGAAGATTATTGGCCTGTAATTATGAATCTTATGCTTTATTTACACCTGATCAGTTAAGATCCACCTATGAGAACAAACGTCCCTGCGCCATCTTCAGTGGGAAGGCAATCTGATCAGCAGATGACTGCAACTCCCTGTCCTCATGTCCATTACAGTTCCATTATCCCCATGCAATCAGCCAATAGGCATTGAAGGCTATTGTACAGCCATTGATGCTGCATTGTCAGTGACCAACTGCTGAAGCCTAGAGCTTCTATTGGATTCAATTGACTGTTGAATGAATGTTTCTCAGACTGTAACTGGCATTAAAGCTGAAGGTTCCTCAAGAGTTCCTATGGCTGTAAAGTCGCTCATGAGCACATTTAATTCTTACCTCGAACATACTGTAGGCTACGCACATAAGCATTCCCCAGGGAGCACACATGTCTGAGAAGGTGGTGGGGTTTGGGGTAGAAGGGGGTCGGTTGGGTGGGGGTGGGGGGGGCAGCTTTGCGGTTCACCTGTGAGGTGCAAGACTCCCCGGAGCAACTTTACAGAGAGAGCACAAGTTGCCCCATACGCATTTGCTCTTCCAGCAGCGTGAAGGCGGCGAGCGGGAGGATGTGCGGCGCGCTGTACACCACCAACCAGTGCAGATCACAACAACGGCGGCTGTCACCCATCAGGTTTGAGGGGAAATTTAGCAAACAAACCTGCCAGCCTTCAGGTCCCATTGACAGAGCGCGCAGGTTGTATTAAGATCGTGTTACTCTCATGCGCTCCTCTTTCCCCTCAAAAATTTTTTTTTTTTTTTTCAAAAAGTCCATGAGATATTCCTGTTTTTGGAGAACGCTGCAGCAGCGGCAGCAGCAGCAGCAGCAGCAGCGAAGCGCGGCGTTGTCTGAGCGGAGAGGGTCCAGTTCAGGGGGGAAACCCTTTTGACTCGAATTAAGGGGAGGCTGTATGAGAGGAAGGAAAAAAAGAAGAAAAAAAAAAGAAAAAAATAGAAGAAGAAGAAAGAAAAAACGGGGAGGAGGAGGGCAGGGAAGAAAGTGGTGGTGGTGCCAGACGCAGCGGCAGTAAAAAGCGTACGTACGTGCTTTATCTTAGCAGCAGAGTGTGTGACGTGATATTGCAGCCTGCTCCTGGAGCTCTGCAAGCACCAGGCAAAGCGCGTCTATTTCTCTCTCTGTTGTAACTCATTAGCCCCCAACGTCTCACATCCACCCTCCGCGGATCCTTTTTTTTCTCCCCCTCTTTTTTTTTTTTTTCCAGAGGGGGTGGGGGGTGGGGGCGGAGTGGGGGTGCGCGACTTTCTGGAGAAAACATATCAGTGGGAAATAGAGACGTGGAGACTGCCGAATTAATTTATGGTAATACTGTAAGAATTGCCCTCTTCTTTTCATCACTCCAAGAATTTCTTTCTCTCTCTGTCTCTCTCGGTCTGTCTCCCTCTCTCCCTCTCTCTCTCTCTCTCTCTCTCTCTCTCTCTCCCTCTCTCTCTCTCTCTCTTTCTCTCTTTCTCTGTGGCTGTCGTGTGTTGTTGCGCTCCGTTTTGATGGGAAAAACCCAGAAGAAGAAGAAGACGGGGGGGATATGAGCGGGCAGACCGGAGTGTAACGCATTTTATTTTCATCCATTGAACCATCTTGTTGCGCCGGACTTCTATTGTCGGGAATGGGGAGTATTGATTCACTGGAGGGCTGCAGAATTTATTTATAAAGGATGTGGTCAAGTATGTTGGAAAAATAGCCATAGCTTCCGCAGTGTAAGGTAAGAGTATTATAATTATTGTAATTATTATGTATATATTTTTTTAAATTGTTGTTGTTGTTGCATGAAGCGCCCGAGGCAAGCTGGGAAGCACATTTTCATATGTCGTCTGTCAGTTAAAGTTTAGCCTCCTCCTGCTAAATGTTTGTCCCCGGGGCTCCCATCCGCTCACGGTAGCCCAGAGTGCCTAACAGATGATTTCTAAGAGCCGATCCCGCTCTCTTAAAGAGGCGAAAATCACTCTAAAGTGCCGGGCGTTGAGCTGCAACTGCACGAGATGTAAGCCCGTGTTTCTCTCGATTCGGGTTTTCCTCCCGCGACGAAATCGCTCTGAGAAGCCGAGGCAATAAAAGTCAGCGTCTGCCGACGTCCGATTTCTCATCCCCGGAATACTGATTTTCGTGCAGCCTCGTCCATGAATCTTGAGGAAGGATGTGGACTCATATGGATTTATCGCGACTAGAAAAGCTGATTTCACTCCACGCTGCTTCCACAAATCCTTATGTAACACATACATTATCCTAATGTAGTGTGACGGGCAGGTTTTATCATTCAAAAGGAAGAAGTTGGGAGACATGAGTGCAAATTTATCTAGGTTGTTCTCTGGACTCTGGTATCTATAGCCTACTTGGGATTTCAACGCCTACACACACACACACACACACACACACACACACACGCACACACAGTTTAAGACACACGCGCACACATGCACGTTCTGCTGTGACACTGCTCACAGCTGCATTGCCTGTAGGATTAAAGCAATCAGGACATCGCATTGCATTCTCTCTCTCTCTCGCTCTCTCTCTCTCTGTGGCTGTCGTGTGTTGTTGCGCTCCGTTTTGATGGGAAAAACCCAGAAGAAGAAGAAGACGGGGGGGATATGAGCGGGCAGACCGGAGTGTAACGCATTTTATTTTCATCCATTGAACCATCTTGTTGCGCCGGACTTCTATTGTCGGGAATGGGGAGTATTGATTCACTGGAGGGCTGCAGAATTTATTTATAAAGGATGTGGTCAAGTATGTTGGAAAAATAGCCATAGCTTCCGCAGTGTAAGGTAAGAGTATTATAATTATTGTAATTATTATGTATATATATTTTTTAAAAATTGTTGTTGTTGTTGCATGAAGCGCCCGAGGCAAGCTGGGAAGCACATTTTCATACGTCGTCTGTCAGTTAAAGTTTAGCCTCCTCCTGCTAAATGTTTGTCCCCGGGGCTCCCATCCGCTCACGGTAGCCCAGAGTGCCTAACAGATGATTTCTAAGAGCCGATCCCGCTCTCTTAAAGAGGCGAAAATCACTCTAAAGTGCCGGGCGTTGAGCTGCAACTGCACGAGATGTAAGCCCGTGTTTCTCTCGATTCGGGTTTTCCTCCCGCGACGAAATTGCTCTGAGAAGCCGAGGCAATAAAAGTCAGCGTCTGCCGACGTCCGATTTCTCATCCCCGGAATACTGATTTTCGTGCAGCCTCGTCCATGAATCTTGAGGAAGGATGTGGACTCATATGGATTTATCGCGACTAGAAAAGCTGATTTCACTCCACGCTGCTTCCACAAATCCTTATGTAACACATACATTATCCTAATGTAGTGTGACGGGCAGGTTTTATCATTCAAAAGGAAGAAGTTGGGAGACATGAGTGCAAATTTATCTAGGTTGTTCTCTGGACTCTGGTATCTATAGCCTACTTGGGATTTCAACGCCTACACACACACACACACACACACACACACACACACACACACACACGCACATGCGTTCTGCTGTGACACTCACTCTCTCACATTGCCCATGTCTGCATTTAAGCAATCAGGACATCGCATTGCATTCTCTCTCTCTCTCGCTCTCTCTCTCTCGCTCCCTCTTTCTTTCTCACACACAAACACACTTGGGCGCTCGGGCGCGCACGCACGCAAGCTGACACACACACGCACACACACACACACACACACACACACACACACACACACACACACACACACACACACAGACACTCACTCACTCACTCACACACACACACACACGCGCCGGCTCTTTATCAAATTGCATTGTCAAATATGTCAAGCCCTGAATTTCGGAGACGTGCAGGTCGTGAAGTGGACCGAAAGCGCGCAGGAGGAGAGAAGCCATGGTGACCGGGCGGGCGCAGAGAGAGGCATTGTTCAGTCCGCGAATTCATCCTCTTTACATTATCTGTCTTGAGAGGAAACAGACTAAATCACGAGGAAAACAGCTTGATTCGAAAAAGAACCTGGCCACTGCGTAAAATGAGCAGTGGCTTCCCACAGCTCGTGGGGACCGCACTGACTTAGATAATACTTTCACTGTTTCTTCTTTTGACTCGGATATTCTAAATAGCTATATTTGAATAGCTCCGGGGATTGTGCCATACCAAATACGACCCAAATAATAATGTCTAAATGGCTCACATTATTGCCCCCCACCCACCCTCCCCAAACAAGTAAATAAATAAATAAATATATAAATAAAGGCTGAGGCGACCACAAGGTGGCAATGTTTGCACAAAGTATAGTAATGAAGGAGGCAGGATGGGATGCAAAAGACACGTTGCAGGGGTTAAAGTGTCTTTTTTTTTCTATTTTCATGGAAGGATGTGATAAGAAATGTGTGAAGCACATCAGTCAGACTTGAAAGAGAACATCTATCATGTTTCCTGTGTCCTCTGCTTTAACATTCCTTTGTGTAATCTCTGTCCATCTCTCCTTGCAGGCCAAATGACATAGGATGAAGGCTGTTCGAAACCTGTTGATTTATATATTTTCCACCTATCTTCTGGTTATGTTTGGATTAACTGGTGCCCAAGATTATTGGTGTTCCACTCTGGTCAAGGGGGTCATTTATGGATCATATTCGGTGACTGAAATGTTTCCTAAGAACTATACAAACTGTACATGGACGCTGGAGAACCCAGACCCTACCAAATACAGCATCTACCTGAAGCTATACAAGCGAGACTTGAGCTGCTCTGAATATTCTTTGCTTGCTTATCAGTTTGATCATTACTCACACGAAAAGATCAATGAATTGCTTAAAGTCAACGAGTCTATAGTGTACCTGTGCGATTCGAAGAATATTTATGTATTTTTGCTGTATGACAAGAATTTTGTTCAACTGCGGAGAGTTTTCCCTTATGATTATAATGGATTGATGCCACAGAAGCTGGATGAGGAGGAGAAGTCTATTGTGGAGTTTCTGGTGTTGAATAAGGCGAGCCCTAGCCAGTTTGGGTGTCAAGTGCTTTGTACGTGGCTGGAAAACTGCCTGAAGTTAGAGAAAGGGACAGTGGAGACATGTGGGATCGTGTACACAAAATGCACATGTCCTCAGCATTTAGGCGATGGAGAATCAGAGAGTATGCTCATGCTCAACAACGTGGTTTTACCTTTAAATCCACAAACGGAGGGCTGCTTGTCACCCCAACTACAAGCTGGGCAGATCTGCAATCTGAGTGCAGAAGTGAAACGGCCTCCTAAAGAAGGTAAGTATCCTGTCATCTCCCTCCTTTATGCTGAAATATATTTAGACTTAATGGACTACTGTATGCGTAGATAAGACAGTAATCATGTCAGTCAAATGTGCACGTCAGTCACTCCCTTCTCTGCCTTTATTGCATGTTTGAAGTGTGATGGCCCATGAAACAAAGAGCACACATAGATATAGAGACTGCAGTTGGCTCAAGAATGTGTCAACTTCATAACAAAGCTGCCAGAGGAGTTGGGCGTAGTAATGACCACACCGGCACAAACCAAAGCACCTAAAGGGGGTCTTTCATTTGGTTGGATTGAATTCAAAATGCACTATCATTGCTGGGAATATAAAATGGCTGTTTTTGTACACATCAGCACAGAGTTAAAATGGCTGCGAATCCAAAGATAATTTTTGTGTGTTTATACTTTTATGTCAGTGTCATCCATACAAGGACCAACAGTGGTCAATATGGACACATCCTTCGGTTTTTACCGGCATCTGTGGCACATGGAGTGATTGGGATCATGGATACAGCACATTGCTCATGCAATGCAAAATTTAAAAATTGTGGATTAGATTTAAGAGTTAAATTCTTAGTCAGATCTGTAGAAACTAATATATATATATATATATATATATATATATATATATATATATATAGGTATGGCTATATAAACTAATAAACTGATACTATTTTCAAAGCTGTTCTATTATATAGGGATGCTACTAGTCCAGTGTTGCCATAGAGCAATGCAACGTGTTTTCACTGTATTTTGGAAATGAGCAATTAATTAACATTAGTCAAGAGCTTCTAGAGGAATATTATCAGTAGACCCACTTGCAGTTGTAATTCACACAAGTGCATAAATGCATACGTAAAACAACTATACTCTGACACAGGTAGACAGGTGAATGAATTAATAGTTAACAGTTATGATAAGGTCATAATGATTTCGTTCATCAGTGTCACCAGGTAGAAGGGGGAGATTTTGTAGTTAACGCATTGGTGTAGCTCTTTGAATTACAAAGGGAGCCCTTCTTGACACATAGCTGCTTGGATTTTAGGAGATAGCAGAAAAAAACCCTAGAGGAATATGCTGCATACTTCAGAGGTGAGGCGCGTTTACTGTCAGACATAAAGGAGGGGCATTCATCACGGCACACTGAACCAAAAATAATGAGTCAACCTTTAGATTTTTTTGGGGGAAAAATAATGATAGCTGGGATGTTGTGGAGCTATCTCCCTTGTGGCACCTACCAAAATAATAGTTGCTGTAATGGCACCTTAGAGAACAGGTGGCAGTTTTCTAATCAAGAAGAACAGGTGAGCATCGATTGCAGTAGTTCAGCTGTTTGGCTGACTCCTGCTGAGTGCTGCTACATGCTACATCCCATTTTTAGGCATGTTTTTGAAACACACTAAAACATACTTTTTTCTAGAAATATTAGACCTAAACACTACAATGAATAGGTTTTTTTTTTTAATGCTTTTGTAAGAGTTACTCTTGCTCCAAATTACCATATGATTTATCAAGTGGCGAGCCTCCATCAAGTTGGAGGATAAACTCATTTTGAGTATCGTTCACCTACCCCTTCACTAGAGCCCTTAAGCAATAATGCATAGTTTCTGATGCAAATTACCATTACAACTCACCCTGCAGTCAAGCAGCATGTGCAGCAACATCAGAAAGTATGACTCAGCTGTTTATTTTTTTTTTTGGATAATTTAATCATTTAGGGAATCTTATGTTCAAATCACAATTATTACTAGGAAGCATTATGCCTATTTTCACAGAAAAGTCTCTGCTCCAAAATAACGTTTGACATTTTTCTATCAGCATGTTAATAACAGCTTAAGAGCACAGCTTATTTTTTTTTTCCCCCTCTCAGAAGATTTTCCACAAGCTTCTATTTATAGGGTCGGTTGATAGGAGGTTTGAATAAATCCGTTTTCATCTGGATAACGGGGAGATCACCACTGGTTTTAAAAGAGCACTGTGTCTCCTGTGGCATCATGGTGACAGAGTGGGTGTTCCTGATGAAGAATAAAGCATTATAAACAGTCGACAAGGGCTCCATTTGATAAAATTGCTTGTCTTTGATCTTCTCGGTTCCTGGTAGAGGATGGCTTCAGAGCACATCAAAGAAAACCAATGCTGGAGGTTGTATACTCCAGCCATGCCACTGAAATGCCCCACTAGTGTTTCACACAGGCAGAGGATAACAACATTTTAAAGGTTAAAGCTCTTTACTATTTAAGGTGATTATGCAGACAATGGACAGACCACATTCCTTGATACCGTGGCATTTTGAAAACCACAGTGACACGATTAAATCCTAAACAGATGTACTACCCCGATGACTCATTTATGCAGTTTTATTTTTATCACATTCTCCCATTTCATGAATAAAAAGTTGTAAAAGAAGGCAGCACAATGGCGCAGTGGCACTCGCAGGAAGAAAGATTTAATTCTGTCTTTTTTTTCTTGTGTGTTCTGTGTTCATGTGGGTTTCCTCCCACATCCCACACATGCCAGTCAAGTAGGCTGTTTACTCTGAGCTGCCCATAGGTGAATGAGTAGTGACTGAATAGCTCCGATGTCCTGGTGACGTGTCCTGGGTGCTTTCTTGCATTCAGTCCAATGAATGCTTGGATAAGCTCCAACTAGAGTGACTCTGAATTTTGGATCAGAAAATTTAAAAACTGAACTAAAAGGAAGAAAAGGCTTTACAGATTCTCTATCCTGTGATAAATTTAAATTTTCCTGGCGCTTTTATTTTGAAAAGGTGGATCAAGATCACAAAGAGGCATTCAGTAGCCAGATAGCAAGTACAACCAGACATTTTAGTGTATGTTCTCACCCAGCTATCCACCCTTTCCCTTCCCAGTCCTGTGCAGATACTGCTGTTTATAAGTCTACAAGCTTAAAATCCACAAATTGACATTGTACTGTTCAAAACATCCAAAAATTGCTGTTGGCTGGAGGAAATAAACATCACGAGTCATTGTCTTGCTTTGTGGATCAGTCTGCTAGTTTCATTGTTTGTCTCGCTTGGTCGGAATTTGCCAGTTTTCAGGGATCAGGGTCAAAGAGTCTCATTGCTTCAGAGAAATGTGCTTTGCTGCATGCCCTCCAAGGTGTTCATTGTTAACGCCTCAAACGTTCATGTCAAGATTCATCGCTTCTATAGGAAAACTGCTTCGTACAAAGAATTGTGACAGTCACCTCTCTGTTGCCTTTAATATTTTCACTGATAAGCCTTTTTTTTTTTTTCAACAAAGTAATTCTTTTAAAATGAAAAGGGCAATCTGATTTATTTCATCCAAACATTATTTTGATTCTGTCAGAGATTTCAGTTCATATAACTGGGCCCACCTCTACCCGCACTTTCCATTTCTGTGTTGTCATTGACTTATACGTAGTAATGGAAAAAGATGACAAATGTGACAGTGACAGTGAGATTCCTTCTGGAGATTAGGGCTTATAATTTGTTTCGAACTCGATAATGCTACGAAAAAAGTGAAGCTCATAAGTATGTAAAATATTCAAATGAATATTTTATGAGTCCACAATGCCGGCCTCCAAATTGATTGTTAGTATAAGAAGTAGGTTAGTAAAAGCTATGATGTCACAGATTTGAGTCCTGATCTTTTGTTTTTCACTTGACAGAAAATTGTTCACACTTATGAACATTGGTTTGACTCTTACATGCACTAGGCAATTTGTATAATATAAATCAGTTCTTTATTTGGATTCTTTAGCTTTGTTTAACGCGGGTGATTAAAGCCACCCACCGATGCTTATTTGATCATTGCATTTTCTGGCGATGCAGACCATGTGCCATGTGGAAAATGGCAATAGGATTTTATTGGCAAATGAAAAGTGTGTGAAGCGTTCGAATGCAGTGTCACCCACCGAAGTCCTGAGCACTGCAGCAGCTCAGCCTTGCTGCCTCACATAGTGAGGCCTTTTATTCACTTTGGATCTCAGTCAAGTCACTCAGTAGTCACACTGCATTATGCTCACCCCCATTGTTCAGTACACTTGGAGGCCATTTTAGTTCCAATTCAGTGAAGGAGAGAGCTCAGCTCAACAGCCCAGAATCTGTTTTTTTTAATCTTAGACATGCATGATTTTTTCTTTAGCTATAGTAAGTATCTTGAATGCCCCATGTCCCAGTTACCCCTAAAATCCTGAGCTAAATTATTCCAGCTTTGAAGAATTGTACCCTTCTGTAAACACTGTTTCCCTGTTCAGCTGTTGAATTTTTAGAAACAGTATTTGAGCTATGCCCTCTGTGTTCATTCTTCTGTATTAAACATCCTGAGGCAGCTGTGGAAATGCTAAAAGAAGTTGTTAAGGAATGACAAGGTCGACACAAAAAGCGAGAGAGAGATAGTGTAGGACCCTGAAGAATCAGCGTGAAAGTGCCAGCCATCTTCTTTGTCCATGAACTGCATTTTAACTTTTGCCTATTCAAGAAAAGGATGGTGCACAGTGTGGAACAATTAAGTTACACAGCGCTCGGTCTGTTCCAGTCATGTTTTGTGAAACATATACAGAAAACTGCTAAAATGAGGTTAAACATTATACCAAGAAATTACTTAAGGATCTGCAAGACTGAGATTGTTTAGGAGAAGATATTGGATTCTGGAACTAAGTGAGCAGTCCTTTTCTGTGCATGGCTAAAAGATAAAAACTGTATATTCTTAAAATAGCCCAGGTCAATGTTTCTGGATATAAAATTCATGAGGCTCTTAGGTGATTCTTAAGTAATTTAATCAAAGTAATATAAACCCACAAAGACATGTTATTGTGTTTAAAGTTCGGCTCATTGTCACACATGGATGCAAATGGGCTCTTTCCAACCATTACAAATTTATGATTGAATGAAGTATAGGATCCACCACATGAGGCTTGACATGGTTTTTATATTGTACAGCAAGTTAAAGAATTAAAGACAAAAGTTGTACAATTATTTAGAATATCATCAAATAGCATTTCCTGATTATTGTTTTACTAAAGGCCTTGAAAACCAATTTTCCCAATTCCTAACAAGATACAGAAAGGTGACATATTAAAGGAAAAGCCAGCAAAAACTGTCTTAATAAGGTGTTGGGCCACCACGAGCTGCCAGAACAGCTTCAATGCTCCTTGGCATTGATTCTACAAGTCTCTGGAGCTCAGCATTCTTCCAAAAAAAAAAAAAAACACCTCATTGGGTGTTTTGATGATAGTGCTGGAGAGCGCCGTCTTAACACGTCAATCCAAAATCTCCCAGTGGTGTTCAACTGGGTTGAGATCTGGTGACTGTGAAGGCCCCATTATATGATTCACATCATTTTCATACTCATCAAACCATTCAGTGACCCCTCGTGCCCCGTGGGTGGGCATCTGTATCTGCAATGTTTCTTAATTTAATTTGTCACCCTTCTGTATGTGTTCCAACATGAACAATCTAATTTTCTGCCAAAGTTGAATTTGTTTTGGTTATTTCACAGGGCTCAGTATTTGCTCCTATGTTTAGAACAGCCAGAATTTCTGGAATCCTTAGAAGCAAGGGTTTCTTATTATGGCAAACAACTTAAAAGTAAGCACTTTTACTGTTAGTAATATGGTTAATGCTGTACTATTTCCACAGCTGTACCAATACAGCATGTATTGACAGTTGCCTTGGGAATGAATAGGATATGTGGTTCTCTTCTAGGAAGTGCAGTAAAGTAATGGATAAAAGACTAAGACTGAATAGAATTCAGGGTATTTTGTTCAATTTCACTTGAAAAGCATCAGTTTTAGTTTTACTTAATTATTGTTAATCATCAGTCCATTGAGGTGGCCCAGCTATGATGCAAACAATGATAACCTGGCAGTGGGTTGGATGCAGATGAGCTGCGATTACTGGATTTGTGATCTCAGTCTTGAGCCTACGTTTCAACAGCGTGGCAATTGGAAGTCAGAGTGATAACCCTCCACTACCCAGACTGTGTACTGCAAACTGCCTCCAAGTAAAGTAAAGCCTTGTGTTGTCAAAGCTGAACTGCAGACAGGATGCAATGAAATGCAGAATATCTGGAAGAAAAATCTGATATATAATTTAAAAAGTGTGGACATGATTTATGGTCTTCAGACATCTAGAAAAAGCATTACACAGAATAAGAACCAGTAATTACATCCAACAATGACTCTATAAATCAATTTAAAGTTAAAATGTACCTTAAATGCATGACAGTGATGTTGTAGCCTACACTACCCCCAAATCAAAAAGCACATTTTTGATGATTCACTTGAAAATGAAAAAAGTAAAAGAGTTTAACTATTGTGAGCTAAATGTACTTTACAATAATTATATTATTTGCCGATTATAATGATGCATAAATGTATAAGGAGCATTTTACTGTTGTAGTTGGTAGAGAACTGTTGGGAAGTTTATCTATATCAATACATTGTTTTTATGAGGTCATTGCATATTTTGTAAAATAGTAATCTGAAAAGTAACAAGTAACTATAGCTGGTTGTCATAGTTATTTATTATATATAATAAATATAGTAAAGTAAAAAGTACTATATTTCCCTGTGAAGTTTAGTGATATATACAGTAACATGTAATGGAAATACTCAATTATAGTACAAGTAATTCAAATTTATACTTGAGTATAAGTACTCTTACTCAGTTACACTTACAGCCTCCAACCTACCGATTTCTTAAATTAGTACATCAACCCAGGGCCCATCTCCATTATTTCTGCAGTGTCATGGAGGTGACAAGTCCACCTTTTTTTTTTTTTTTTTTTTAACTTTACAGCCTACAATAAATACAATTGTAATAAAATGCGTGAGTAACAGTTGTTGCCCATAATAATGTCATATTAAGGCAGGAATCGTAATCAGAGTAATGGGTTACGTATTGTAGTATCTAATTCTCTGATGTGAGGCAGCCGCACTTCTTGTCCTCAAAACTGTAGCACTTCAGCAGTAAAATCCTGCATAAGCAATGAGGGAACGTGCATGTCTGATTTATTAGCATGCAAATTACACCTGTATGCATGTTTTTTGTTATGAATTCCAAACAGTGGTAGATTTGTGTGCCTGCACATCCACGCTGCACCAACTCCCAGAACTACTCATAAATTCTTCTTGAAATGCCACAGATTCGCCTGTTTAGCATTCAAGCTCTCGTTCAATTCTTTCAGCTTTGTCCATTAAATAAAAATAACACAAAGCAACAAACCTAAACCACCACTGCGTTGTGTAAATGTTGAACTGAGGTTGGTTTGATATACCGTTTGAAGATTTGGTATTGCCACCCTAGTAAAGTAAGATATAAAAAGCTGAAAAGTAGCAGTTCTTTACCTTATCAGTATCTTATCTTTTATCTATTTGCATAAATTCTATAATTTCTTTTAAAGAAATGTAATATTTCCACATAACATGTGGTCTGTCCTCTAAGTGGCTGCAATCTAGGAAACATTTGAACAGTGAAAGGTATTAAAGGTTTTGAATTGTGAGATTATGTCAATGAAAAAGGCTATTTCGCTCAATGAATAATTTACAGTGAATGGGTCTTAGCTAAAGCGCTTTTTTGTTAAATATCTTTTTGGTTTTCCCTCTGCGGAGGACTTATTTTACATCTCATGTAGCACACTGGTGCTGCATCAGTTTTGCCATAGTATTTGCATGGCTGAAGCTGAGGTCGTTCTTTGACAGTGGCTCCATATGGTATACTACTGTGCTGTTTCATCTCACAGCAGCAACGCATACTCATCCTGAAACATTTACATTTGTAATTGCATGTCTTGCTTTGACACCACAGTCTCCAGTCTCTATTTTGCAATTTATGAGTTAAAGATAAGTGGACCTTATAAATCAAAGGAATAGCCCCCGTTGTGCTCTTGTTTCCTTTGACTTCAAAAAGGTTTCTATACGAATGCAAACATAACAAGTCTCTGTAGATGAAGAAGACTATCTCATCTTCTTATTATACAAATTAGATTTGTTTATTGCAATCATATGCATAATTCAGTACAAACAATCATTTCTGATTCCTTGCCGTGAATAAAAGAAAATATTCCTGCAGTCTCATCCAGGAGAAAAGAGGGAACACTGTGAACCTCTTTCCATTCAATCCAACTGGAACTGAGTGTAAAGTGAAGGTTTGGTATCTTTGCTTCACAGCAGAAAGGAGCAATTCAGCTCAATGTAAAAACAAAATTGGACAACAGCAACTGCAATTGGACAAATCTCATATGACAAATTCATTTAGAATGCAAAATCCTTCAGAGTGGGCCTCAGCAACTGCATTATTCATCCTTCTAAGAAAACATGAACAACATTCACAAGTCTGTTACAGCTTTGACCTACAGTTCTGAAGCGAGGGCGAATCTTTGAGGCTCCTAATGTGGATAAAGACTGTCAGATGTCTTGAACATTTCTTGTCATTTTTTAAATAAGCCAAAAAAAAAAAAAAAAAAAATCATATTCTAACTTTTGTGTGGGCTGGGTTAATGTGGTAACTTTTATCAAGCCCTTGTTGTGCGGTGCCAGAGATGTTAATGTAAATTATGCTCTGCTTTCAGCCTCTCAGTTGCATCTTCCTGCATTTCAACCCAGTTAGTTCTGGCCTGTCATTGGATGGCTATTCCAGCCCACAGAGGAGAGGCATTTGCATAAACACCCACCCACAAAACCTGGCAAATGAGTCTGTCACTCAAAGACACTGTCTGTGTGGTAAAGTGGAGGCAAAATCCAATTCTTTTTTCTCATTGGGCTTCTGTAGCTGCTCTCACTGGCATTCCCTCTGCAGGCTATGGCAAGTGTCCTTATGTAGCTGTAATGGATGTTGCCTTTAAACTTTCAGGTTATACTATGATCTAGGGCGGCATACACACTTACATAATCAGTGTCATATAACAATATCATGTAGTTTACACATTCCCACTATGAGTTTTAAATTTTCAATGCAATAGGAATTTAGAAATTAAAACTGTATTTTTCATTATGATATCAATCAAGAACTGATACCATTGTACACTAATAGATTTATAAATGTAATATAAAGTCTATTAGACCTTAAGTGCTGACAACTGCTATTTGAAGCATTTACTTTTATGGTGAAGAGAATGAGCTTAAATACAACTCGTATGCTAATACCACTCAGTAATTCACATATTTTTCCTTTGATCCCAGATAGTCAAATTTAGAACTTTTAAACTTTTTCCTAACGCATTTTGTCAGGATCAGGAAAAGCCAGGCTGAACTCATGACCTTTTTTTTTTTTAAATTTATTTTAATTTTATTTTTGGACTCCTGTACCTATCTGCACACAATTTCTATTGGGTGCCCTCTTTTCCATCCTTCTCAAATATCCATGGGTAGGGCTTCTTCTAATAAGAAACTCCAGTGCCTTTCGTAAAAGAGAAAAGAGAGCTAAAATACTATATACAAAGTAATTAGGATACAAAAAAATGAAAATGAAAAGCAGTAGTGTAAATAAACAACAGGCATTACATAATGTACCATAGGACGAACAATAACAATACCAGTTGTTCATCTAACCACATCAGTGTTCAGGCAAGATGCGTTTTGTCTGAAGAAGGGTGCATCATGCTTACTGTCTATTAAGAGTTTTTAACCACTATCTCAGAATGACAAGACTTGTTGTGTGCAACTATAATGACAATAAAGTGGAATTTAGGTTTAAGCAGTGAATAGTGTTCAGCTTTTACAATGCAGTGTCATTCGTACTCCACAGCGAAATCCAAAGCCAACACACAAATCAGAATACATCATACACAGAGGCTGGCAGCATACATCGCAATAATTAATCATGAATTTTCATAATAAATATAAAAAAAGTAATAATATTACTAATTGAAAAAAACACATTGATATTAGTTTTGCAGTGATCACTGATCTGGCCTGGATCAATCCACTACCATATCAAAGTGATATGAAAATCTTAGTTTTTCTTTTAACCATGTCATTCGTCTTATTTGTCTAACTGGTTCAGTTTGTTATCAGGCTTTTTTTTTTTCTCCTGTTCTGCAGGACTTAACAACACAATTACAAATGCCTCCATTGCGCTGCACCTATAAGAACTGCTGGTAAATACAGACGGCATAAAAACTGTTTATACTGTCTTATTTTTTACTCAAGGTATACAATTATTAATTATATCTTCAGGATTTTGAAAGAAGGTCCTTTCGGGTGGCAGCACTAATTCTTGATAGATGGATGATGGGATATCTCTGGAATGGCCATTGCAAACAGAGACAGCTGACATTTGCTTGCACTGCCTGCATGTTTCCATGGAGCATTGTGGATACTCAGCTCCTCTCACTGTAAAGCAAAGTGTTACGTAACGCAGAATGAGATTTTAAAATTATCACTCTGCAACACTTTTGTGCCAGACTGTCAGCTTGTCTACAGTACAGCTCTCCGTCCTTCATAGCACAGAGAGAAAAGACTCTGGCAGTAAATCTTTTTTGATAACACACCACAACCAATAATAACAATAATACTAATACTAATAATACTAATACTAATACTAATAATAATAATAATAATAATAATAATGAGTGCCTGAGTATATGTAAAAAATGGCTATGCTTTGGAAACAATTCTATTTGGCATATCCAGATAGTGATCAGACTATTTCATCGAGTCTGGACACATGGGAACTTAATTTACAAATCAGATCTAAACCACAATCATGGTTGTGCTGAAATCAGATTTGAGTAGAATGTCTGGATAGTGTGTGTCACAGTCTGCGTGTTTCAATCAGATTTCACACTGAACGTTAGATCACTAGCAACCAACTCACCACCCCGATGTCACATTCACGGCATGGTTAGCCTGCAAACATCGCCGCACATCTCAAACTCATCTGTCACCGATGCTGTCTGGTGCGGGGGCAGGGGTCTGCACCACATCTAGATAATATTGCTGTGGCATGAAGAGTGAGACGGTTTCTCTTGGCTCCTCATCTGGCCTGCAGCACGCTCGTCTGACTCTGCTCCACCGTTTAACATACCTAGACACTACTAAATCATTACTATAGCAACCAGTGCAGATGGGTTAACAATGCCTGAATTTACAATTCCTAATTGATCACTTGCAAACAGCAGTGGTAGTGTTTAGAAAACCTAAAGTCACTGGTTAAAGTTAGGGAAAGACTGTGCTCATGGTATCAGAGTCATGTGCCTTGCTGTGTTATAGGAAAATCACACTTCTGTTTTTGGGCCTTAACATAAACATGGCTCATTTTCACCTGCTTGAACAAACAACACGTGCCATCATTTTCCCCAAGAGGACAGTCTGTGTTTTGTCTTTGTTTTTCTGTATTATTTTAGCAGCACCCTAACAAGGTATTAAAATGAAGAACCCCTGTTCTGCCAGTCTATATCGTAGAAAAAGTGATTGCTCTACTTGAGTATTTTATATCATAAACATGTTTTTTTTCCCTAAATAATCCTTAATTGTTAATTTACTCACAGTCTCCTTGAAATCTCAGTGGCAGCATCAGTGTGAGATCTCTAAACACAGTAAAATGAGCAAATCGCACTCCACCAAATTAGTGAAAGTCTGCTGCAGGGAGCCCTATCCATTTAGCCAATACAGAGGACACATCAGATGGTTAGATGCTCTCTGCAGTATTTTATTAAAGAGAAAGAGCCTCAGAGCACAGGCGCCATAATGAAATGTGACAGATAAATCAGAAGCATTTGGGAAATGGCTTTGGATTACTGAATCAATACTGTACCACCACAGGTAGTCCAGACTTCCCAAACCTGCTTTGTTTTAATAGCGTCGCCAGTAAAATCCTTCAGTTTGGCTTGGGACTTTGTATCCTCTGACATCTCTGGTCTGTAATTTCAGTTTTGTTTTTTGTTTTTTTTGCACAGGTCTCACAACAAAACAGGCTACAGTATATTTGAAAAATGAAAGCAAATAGGCAGATGGAGTCTAACACAATCTCAAGCTTTCAAATATGAATTACAGATAATTCTTACATTTTAATTAGTAAGTGGCAAGTTTACACCTGCGGGAAATCTTTCTGGTTAATGTTCCCACCTTCCTGCTATGACGTATCAGTGCCTGCGTTCAGTACTTTGTGACACCACTGTGAGGGGTGGTTACAGGAGCATCAAAATGTCTAACAAAAAGGGATAAGTGTAACAGTGATCTTCATCTTCATGTTAAGTTATACCTCAACCATGTGAAAAAGAAGACTACTATGCTCATACAACCAGTTGAGTGTACAGGGTTTTGTCACTGTTGTATCATTGGGCACATTATGCTCATTCAATTGCTCACAAAGTCAAAGGCTGGATTTTTAAAAGCATATCTCTTAGTATGCACGATGCCAACACATAAATAAATGACACAGAAAAACCCAAATAGAACTCCATCTAGTATCAGTATATAGTATCAGCCCGTGATTGAATTATGCAAGAGGTAAACCAAGCATAGTGAGTCAGTATCAGCATTGCTCCCTCCGATGACAGAGACGTCTAGTGTGGTGTGAGGCAAAGTGTTCAGTACTGGTAACTGTAGCCATGCTGTGGCCTTAGTAACCATTTTCCATGTCATCTTTGGGTGGTCTGCTTATTTGAATTGGATGTATAGCCTCTCACATGGGTGATATAAAAGGAAAAAAACAAACAAACAGTGGTTATAGCAAATTCTCTACAAATGTCATCATAGTGAGTTCATTGTCTTTTCTAAAAGAAGTTTTGGTGTTAAACAATGTTTTTCCTTGAGCAAGTTGAAGGGATGAAGCATTAATGGTAGATTAAATATCAGCATTACAACATTTATATTTAATATTAGAAACATTATGCTTCATTACACTTCATAGACTCATTTTTTGTATCTTCTGTGGCAAATTATTTATGTTAACAGTGGCTGCTAGCTACATAAATCATCATCATGTTTTGTTCACTGCTAGTAAAACTAGTCATAACTAGTCTGCTACAACAGATCTACTCTAGTTAGTGTTTTAATATATTTACACACTGCTAACAGCTACTTTAATGAATCTGACATCTTTTGATGTGATCTTTTAATTTGTTAATGGTGAAGGTGGCCTCAATTTGATCATCTTTTGACAAGATGAGAGCATAATTTTGATTTGATATTTACTGTTTTCTTCAAAGACTAGTTAGATTAACTTCTATTTCCACTAGTTTTGCTTTCCTCTGGAGAGTGTCTACCACCCTGAACATGATGTAAATCAAATATGGCTGGCATGTAAATTCTGTATTCACTTCTGTAATCTGTTTAGTCTTTGATTTGGTGAATTCAAAGACACCTTTGTTTCCAGAGGAAACATTAATAGATCATTTCTATGTGTGAAGCAGTTTTACAAGCCTTTGATTGTGTCTCTTTGAAATGTACATCTATGAAAAGAGGTCATGAGACACAGAGCGGCTGTGTGTGTGTGTGTGTGTGTGTGTGTGTGTGTGTGTGTGTGTGTGTGTGTGTGTGTGTGTGTGTTATATCAGGCTAATGAATATAGAGCAATTGGCACTGATGTGATAATGTAGAAAATGATCACCCTGTGATTCTTATCCCTCTTCTGAGCTGCATTTGGTTTCTGTCACTATTAATAAACATTTCTTGCGTTTCAGTGCATAACAAAACGATCTTTTCTTGTGCTGTGCATTTTTCCTGCTTTAAAAATCAAATCCAAAGGCAGTGCATATGGAATATTGAAACTTACAGGTAGAAGTCTACCACAGTTGTTAAGGTTTGACTGCATAATTCTGCAGCCACGGTATGTTTTGGGAAGCAGAATTCAGCACAGGGCACCGCAAAAGCTGAAAGCCAAACCTTCACCAGGCTTATTTTAAGTTCTGATGGATTCAACAACATCAGTATTCCTTGATTAAAAGCTGTCTCTGTGCTTTGCTCTAAAATGTATCAATGCAGGGATGACGGCTAGAGGCCATTACTTGGTGGACATCCTTGTGTGTCAACTTGTCATGTTGTCACTCACTCATGCACCAAAAACCCGTTTTTTCACTGTGCTATGTGCAGCACAGCCAAGTAATACAAATCTGCCTAAGTTCTTTGGAATCTATGCAATAAATATAGAGGGGTTTTTAAATGTAGTTGATAAAATAAATAAATGAATGCATCACTTTTGGTTTATGAGCAAAATATTTTGTTACATAATTTAGAAATTTAGCCAATTTATTCAAGCCTTTACATTACATTTGATGCTATTTGAGATGTTGGCACACAGCACAGTAGATGCCACAGCAGAGGGGTAATAAAATAAATCATAATGGTTTTATTGATTCTTTCCTTCCAAAACTTGTTTTTTCCACTGATAGACAGATTGCTACTGTAGCAACAAAGGTGAAAAATCTTTCAGTTAATCGAGATTGATTTGTACTCATTTTACAAGAGATTAACATTTCATCTCAAAATTAGAATTGCTGGACTTTGCCACCGTGAAATACATGAAAAAAAAAAAATCCTTGTCATAATAGAAAGCCAAAGCTTTATTTGACAGAAGTTGCATTTGTATGGCACATTTAAGTAAAAGTAAAATTTCCAATTCCACACATGCAATGGCACCCTCCCTTGAAGTAGTAGCAATATTAAACAAACCCTCAATTTTGTGTGTGTGCTAATGTCTCTAAGAGCACTGGTATCCATGGAAACCATTGCTGCAAATGGATGAGGCATTTAGAGCCAGTTGTGCCATACTGTACAGCTTCTTTAATCATTGTTCAAACTGAAGGTTTTACAGTTGGTGTACGTACAACAGAACTCTCTTCATAAAGCAAATTCTGCCTCTACAGTGAATAAGGTGACCCCTGCAGTTGTGTCAAAACCGGTTGAAATGAAACCCAAACTGACTTTGCAGATGGCTTTTGTTAAAAAGGGCAGGCGTACAAAGGGGAATGTTAGTATGACAATATGAATATAAACCTTCTTTTCGCCCATGTCAGGCTACAACAAATATCAAGCTGTACTGTATATTGTGGTTTTGATTTGACACTTGAAGAGAAAAAGACCGGAACACACAACACAAATACAATTTTCTTCAAGGCAAAACTCAAATACTTCAATTCAAAATTCCTCAGCCAAAATAAGCTTTTGTTTACATGCTTTGGGTCATATTGTGAACTAATTCTCAGTTTTTGTTTTCTGTGATATTTCTACTTACCATGAAGCAAATGTGACTGTGGCAAAGATTTGGGTTGTTACTTGTACTTGCTGGTGCACTTGCACATTAGCGGTAGTGTTAATGATGGTGAAAGAGTTTGGACGTTTCTCCTTAGACCTGATTAAATATATAGCAAAATGCCAAATAGTAGGCCAAGTCTTTATTTGCATGAGCGACCAAACCAGTTAGTCCCATGATTTATTTGATGCTGGCTAATTTGAAAACTATTAGCAAAAGCAATGTATTTAGGAAATCAGATTAATGTATGCTACACAAACCAAGGTGAAAATGTTCAACTTTTAAATTTCTGCATTCAGGATCTTTTCTGTCACTGTAAAATACTCTCAGGAGGAATTATCACTATGGATTGGGACAGAAAATTTACATTAACTTAGATAAGTTTTAATTTTCTCATTGATGTTCGATATGATGGATGCCGCATGTATTCCCTTTCAAACAAGAATACAATTGAATTAGAGTGTAATTTTACCACTGGAAACTTTGAGTGCCCATTCAATCCTGTGTGTATGACCATAAGCCCAAACAAATCTATGACGTTACAGTTACTGCAGCTGCAGGGTTACTAAGCAGTGATAGAGGCATTTCAGGTTTCTTTAGGCACCAACACCTGGACCACTACTCTGTGGGTTTACCACTCTATGGGCACATTTATATGAAAATGTCTATGCCCTGCTCTCACACAGTGCTCTAAAGCTTATCATTTAGCAGGTGCTTTGGAGCCTTGAGATCCTCCAGTTAAAGAGCTCTGCTCATCTTTCCTAACCATCGGCTCAATGGTGTCCAAAGCTCAACTGTTGGGATGTTGTCTCAACAGTTACTGAAGTGCTATAATTGCGGCTTTTTTCTCCGATGTGAGGTGAAAATTAGAAGAAAGGGGGTGCAAGAAGAGGATTAGAGCCTACTTGGCCATTTGGCAGAGTGAAAGTACACATACTGAGTTGCGGGACCAATCATTACAAAAAGGATTTTGTAAACATTGTTCTTTGTGGGTGTCAAGAGATGCAGCGTTGACATTTTTTCCGAGTGGCTCCAGATAAGCAATAAAGCCTGAATATATTTTCATACTAACACGAGCTTATTTTGTTGACTTTTTGTCTCACACTTTCACTTTGGACATTACAGAGTTGACCTTAGCTTTGCGGCCGTAGAGTGTAATCAACATATTTAAGGTCAGTGTTACCCCATATCTTTGATCCAAGAGACAAATGAAAAATAGTGGCTGAAGACGCTGATTTTGTTATCTGTGTCCTGAGCAGACTGAAGCATTACAATAAGCCTCGGAGGTCAGGGTCAGTGGGCGGATGCAGAGATTGCTCATCCGAATGTCAGCGCTTATCACAGCAGCTTGTTCCAAAGTGTGCATGTCTGCGTGACCGTATTATAGTAAGTCTCCATCCATGAGGCCCTACTGTTTAGTCCATAAGGTGAATTTCACCCTCCACTTAGTATCACAGTCTCTACCCTCCAGTCTGCAGTGCACTTCTCATAATTTGCACAGTTTACAGATTGCTGATTGGAAGTGTCTTTCTTAGAGCGACATTAGCTGTGACATATGTTGCTGGCACAGCAGTAAAGGGTGGACAAGAGATGCTAATGAGTTAAAGATTATTGGTGGATGCTCCCTCGCAGCACCACTGTTGGTTAAAGGAAGGAACAGAAACTCATGACAGAACTGAATCAATAGAATGATTAAAGGCTTTGAAAAAGCAATTCCTCCAAATTCTGGATTTGTCAATTTGAATCATTTTCTTATATGTCATAGACTAAACTTGTAATCAAAAAGCTAATTGATAGACTACATAATAAAATCATTAATTGCAGCCCTATACCTTATATGGTGTATCATAAATGGAGAAGGTGACCTCAGTGCAGTGCATTATTCAATGAAAAGCCCCACAGTTGTACGCAGGCCAGATGCAGAGACACAAATAGCAAAAGTCTAAATATCTTGGAGACCAGACCAAGACCTGCAAAATCAAACCAACAGGTAAATTAACACAAGGGACTTGTATAGAACTATAATGAAGACAAAGGCCTTAGTCACATGTCACATAGGTGGAAAGTATGAATTAAGTCTTTCATTTAGGTTTAATGCACGTGCTGTATTGACTAACATCTGCACGTGCCAGCATGAGGCCCAACCAAACACTGCAACAGCAGATTAGACTGTTGGCACAGCTGAATTTTAAGCACAAAAATTAGAGTATCTTCAGAAAGAAATGCAAATAACCAATTTTATATCATCATAATATTCAATAAAATGTCCAAAATTACTGAACAGAAAAAAAACTTTTATACACTGAAATAAAAAATACAGACATAAAATCAATGCTTGACACAATTATTGGTCACCCTTTTGATGAATTTAAATTAGTACCTCAAACAAAATTAAAAAACAAATAAAACTCCCCCGTGCTTAATTTTCAGTGTTCAAATGACCTGAATTAACCAGTGAGTGATGGTTTTACTGCCTAAACAGGGGCAGAATATTTCCAGTTTCTTTTTTCCACAATGGTGAAGACAAGAGAGCTGTCCAAGAGCATCAGAAATGCTATTATCAAAAAAAACATCAATTCCAAAGGCTATAAGGCAATCACCATAGATCTTCAAATCCCTGGTTCAACAGATTGTGATGTTATCAAGAAGTTTCACAGTCATAAAACTGTTAAGACACTTCAGGACGTAGTGCTAAGAAGATGCTCAGTGAGAGAAGTCTGCGAAGGTGGTGTGGATTGTGGGAAAAACACAAGCAGGACACCTAAAGGGCTTCAGGCTGACCTGAGCCATCTGGAGTGGTGGTGTCTGCCCGTACCATACGCCGCACACTGAACCAAGTAGAAAGGTACAAGAAAACAAGACTAATGTTTGCAAAAACTTTCATAGATAAGCCTCAGTCTTTCTGGAATAATGTTCAATGGACAGATGAAACCAAACTAGAGCTCTTTTGGAATGCAGTGCATTAGTTTGTTTATAGGCGGCAAAATGAAGCCCATAAGGAAAAGATCATCGTATCTACAGTATAATATGGCGGAGGTTCTATCATGCTGTGGAGCTGCTTCGCTGCCTCTGGTACTGGGGGCATTGAATGTCTCAAAGGACTGATGAAATCAGCAGATTACCAAGGCATTTTAAGAGCGAAATATGTTACCCAGTGTCAGAAGGTTTTAGGCGAAGGTTTTGGGTCTTTTAGCAGGACGACGACCCAAAGCACACATCCAGCAGCACAAAAGAAGGCTTGAAAAGGAAAAGATGGACTGTTTTAAACTGGCAAGCAGTGAGTCCTGACTTAAGTGCCATTGAAAACATTTGGAGAGAGCTGAAATCTGCCAATGCAAAAAGGACTCCTGCAAACTTAAAAAAGCTTGAACGCATAGCAATGGAAGAGTGGTAGAAACTAATAGCAGACAGGTGCTGTGTTTGTTTTATTTCACTATTATGCAAGTTTTGCTATTTTATTTTCTTGTGCTCAGGGAATTTGGACAATTCATTAAATATTCTGATTATACAAAATTGGTTAATTTGAAGTTATTTCTGAAGATATTCTAAATTACAATAATTTCAACCAGGATTGTATAGCTATGGAAAAATCAGCTCACGTATTACGTGTAAAAATGTTTCCACACTTAGTTTAAAGAAATCCAATGCGCAGACAGCTGGATATATGCTACCGGAGCCTCCATGGGCTGGATTTTCTCCACACTTGCTTCTCTATTGCCTGCACTTGCTGAGGTAATACTGTGATTCAATTACATCAGAAATTTTCCTTAGGGTCTCGCCGAGCTCAGCGAACCATTCACAAATGTATTTGACAATTCAGATATTGAGCCAGGAGTTATTTTGACAAAGTGGGCAGGCAGAAATGTGGATGGTGCTGGGTAGATCATTATCAAAGTTGTGATACCCTCGAACACACAAACACATGAACGTCATGTCAAGAGAGGTGCAGACACTGCAGTCAGCTGTTGCTGATAATAGTGCAACAGGGTTTTGGTATGAAATGCAGTACAATATAGCATATATAACAATTTTGCATCATGACCATTGTGGTTGTACTATGAGTGGAGGAACCTCAGAAAATTGTTACATGAAACAAGAGATTTTAAGTTATTTAACTGAGTGGTTGATTAAAATGAGTAATTTATTATTCATGAGTAATTAATTTCTTGATTTGATTTAGTGGGACTGAGAAAAGTAAAAAGATATAATCATGCAAGAATATGCATGATTACAGATGTTTCATAATCAGTGTATACAAGTACATTAACAGTTAATCGGGTGTTCCTCAAATATCTGTAAAGCCTAATGCAGCATCTTCTTTTACTGTATTTGCTTTGACTGGCCTCATAATAATATTGATTTCTTGCGGGCGTTTTATTTTTCTTTTCTGTTATGATCTCACTGTGAGTTGAACTCTTAGAAATCTCAACTTTCTTTGAGCTGTGATTGACTTAACTAGCAAAGTTAGTTAAATCAGTCACACCTGTCTCACCATCACTGCGTGGAACTGTTGTTCTTCTCCTCTTTTTGGTCAATGTGCGATTTACTAACCCTATCATGATGCTGCTTAGAGGGCTCTCATGAGTGCTACTTTGTACGGGCACAAAACACACTGAAAAAATGTCTGCTTATGCTTTCCGCCCTAAGGCCACACTTGCTCACAGAGAAAATCATGGCACAATATTTTTTTGTCCTTGAGGGGAAGAACATATTTGGATGTTTGGCCAGTACTTTATTTGTGCCCGTCCTACAAATGCCCTCCATCAATTTCTTCTTGCGCTGGTCTGAAAAAGCATTGATTTATCGGCCTCGCGGCATTTTTGGACATTAACAGTGAAAAAACAAATTTGATCTCAGAGGGAATGTTGGTTTGTGTCCATTTTTGCAGCTTGTCAGGTGTGTAACTCCAAGCCTGACTGAATTCTCAGATGGACTGAAGCCATCAGCACTGACCAGACAGATGAATGCAAGCAATGAGATTTCTGCTGGAGTTTGCCTTTCAGGACAGAAAGGCACTGGTGAACTTAGTGTGAAAGAGGTATTTGGTCTAGACAGTGTCTCCCTGCTTTAAATGCACAAAGCTGAAGCTTTGTTTAGAAGGCCCCTCACGTTCTGGGGTAGGGCAAAGCCTGTCCAACAGGGAATGTCAGAATACCTCCTGTCTTTAACCAAAAAAAAGGGAGCACGCTGATTCCATTTAATTATTCAAGACCTCGGACAGGCAAGACAAAATAAACGCCACCCATCAAATAATGTCAGTGCTGGCTTCGACAGAGTAAACACCTACACAAATCTGTCACTACCCGTGTATGTTAATACTCCGTTTCTCATGAGATATATCCATTTTAAAATATTGATTCTATTTCTTTGGAGATGTGTTACATGTATATAACTTTTAACCCTTTTTTATCCAAGATAAAAGTTGATTTGTGATGAACATAGTTTTTAAAGTGGGACTCCAGTAAAATAATTAAAGAGAATGGCACCTATTCAGCACCAAAGCTTTATTTCTGGTGTCTTGTAGAAACTGTATCAAGCACTGTAGTCAGATTCATACAAACTATATTTTCTTGATTACAATATACTGCAAAGCTAGTTTGCCGACCAAAATCACAGGCATGTATGTTCACACTGGCACCATCTGGGGACCACTAGCTTCACTGAAAGCACGGTTCTAATTTGGGCTGTGATTTAACCAATAAAATGGCAAAGCATTTTTGCACACAATCAGTGAAACTACACTTTATGCAAGAGGTTTATGCAGTGGAAAGTTTGCCCTTTAAAGTCTGCACAGCAACACTGTGGGAGTGGGAGAAAAAAACAAGATGAAAGACCTAACTGATAAAGCCAAATGTTTAACAGTAGTTCCCAAAAGCAGATTAATGATAAAAATTCAAGCACCATTCCTCCTGTTTAAAAAAAATGTACCTGAAAAATGGCTACATTTCTCTTCTTTAAAGATATATTCTGTGTCTGAAGTGCCCAGAATGTGACAATAAAACCATTCGGATACAGTGCAGCTGATGCTTCATCAGATGTAATTTGCTTTTCCATCCATTTCTGATGCTATTCATGGGATTACAGTTTCCTGGCTTATAATGGTGTGAATGTTGTCTGAGTTGAGTAACTGGCCTGTGATTGTGGAAACAAACACATGTGAAGCCTGCATGCTGTACCACATTGTACTTTTTTGATTGATACTGTGTATCACCTTTTTGCTGCTGTTAAGTTCACATAATTATTTGAATGACTATATTGATGAGAAGAGGCTAAGATCATTAATGATTTAAGGTGTTAAAAGTTTGATTTCTGACTCCTTGCAAGCAAGTAATAGTAACACGTTGCCATCTTAGTCCATTATATTATAAGCTCGACAAACACTACAGCGTAAACATTTATTAATTTGCTCAACAAGCATCTCTTTGTGTTTGGGGTTGCATGTACAACTTGTTTGGCCTATAGATATCATAAAAGTGACAAGAAAGACGTGTGGAGAGGGTTTAAGTTGCAAAAAAATGGTTGTGAGCCAGATTGAAAATCACAGTGCACTGCATGTTCTGAGCAGGCAGGACACCCCATGGCATGTTATATTTTGATATTTTCATAAACATGTCCTATTATTAGCTTGTCCTCCAGCGCTTGTGACATCAGTGTGACTGCAGCAGTCTCCCTTCATGTCTTGGCTTTGCCTATTACACTTCGTCTGACTCACCAGTGGACTGCGCCTCCCAGCTGACTGTAGGCTGACACTCTCTTCCACCTCATTACCAGGAAGGCCAGTGAATGAAGTGAATGCTGCCTCCTAGTCTAGTTAGAAGTTGGCACCTGGGGCTGTAGGATACCTTATGTCATTTACCTTAGAAAACAACTAAGAAAACAGATATAATGAACCAGTTAGACAAGTATCATGCAGCTGTGATATTTCTTTTGAAATTTCATAGTTGCTTGCACAAGATGAAAATACTGACTGCATCCATTTCCACTTTTTGAATATGCCTCTTGCAGAACAGTGAATTTGTCAGATGCTGGCTACAGAAGGAATATTTATCCAAAGAATGGCTTGAATGGCTCTCTCACCGAAAGGCATCACACCCAATTCATATTCTCATATATTTAATGTCCCGTCTGAACAACAAGCTACACTGAAATTTCCTCTGTGCATTTTCCTCAAAAACACATTTGAAATGAATTTAAAGCAGATATGATTCGAACTTAATATTCATGCACCCTCTCCCAAAACTGTAGTGGATGTAGATCTCTAACCTTTGCAACATTAAACCAGTAATTTGTTGACAAAATTATCTTGGCCATGCTAATGCATGCTGCTGTTTGTTTTGGTCTTTGAGCCTGTTCTGTGTACGGTAAGAGTAGTCGTAGCTCATTTAATTCTAAATAGAAAACATAAACACAATATATATTATCTTTTCTTTCTCTTGTGTATCAGAGCATTAATTATGTTTTGATATGATAGTGTTATTCTTTTCTAATGAGCTATGCCGGAAGAATTGCTTATTGCACAAGTAAATTAGGTTCAAATTTTTATGTGGCTCAAACCTACTGTACAGTCATCTGCTGAACTCTACTATATTTCGCTTGTAGAGTTTGTTTAAAGGGCAAGCTCCATTATTAGTAGGTTGTTTAGAGCAAAAGCATAAGGTCACCTTTGTTGCTTTCAGGGGCCACGCCAGCTCTGCAATTTGAAATTTTGCCATTTTGCTAAAGAGACTTAATTATGGATGGGCTGAAGCGAGCATTCATCATATTTCACACCCAATATTATGACATATTTGTCAGAGCATTAATTTAGATTAATGGCATGGGGAGGGTTTTGGGTGATCTGCAAAGCCCTTGACAGCTCATCCCTTCAGAGTCAGATGGTTTTAATGAAGGTGGTCTGCACAGCAGGCAAATGTATAACAAACCTTGGGCTAGTGAAATGTATATAAGGCGCTGTATATCCACATTCTGATAAAAAGACAGTGGCAATGTTCAATATGCAGTAATTGCCCAAAGCTCCATCCACCCACCTAGGTATGTGTGCAGAATTAAGAGGTGCTCAGTCCCAAAATGAATAAATGAAACAATGACAGGGATAAGGGGGAAACCTGTTCTTTAGATAAGATTAGATAAAAATTTAAAAAAAAATGTTAGCTAACAAGGGAACAGTCACCTCAGATAGCTTCAGTGACCTCTGTGTTCATCCCAATTTTGGATAAACTCACATTTAAAATCAGCACTATCCATTTGTTCCATTGTTAGAACAGAGCATTGTTGACACTTGCAGGGCCTCCAAAACGTGATAGCTCCCATTAAAACCCTATTTTACTGAGATTTAGTCAGGCAGGTGTTTGAGCACTAGCTGGACTCTATCCATCCACATGCCTTTCGGCAATCACCTTAACTTTGGCATCGCAGCACACCGAGAGTGCCTGCATTATTCAGATGCATTTTGTGTCTCAGTTATCTGTCATGCAGAGGGCTGTCAAGTGCCATAAAAAGGTGGGTGGTGCTATCGTGTGCTTTCCGCCCGCTGCTGAACTGAAATGAACTTGACACATAGGCAGGAGCACATAAAAACAGGACAGATATTTGTTGTGAGCATGGATGGCAGGGTTGGAGCGGATGCATTCTGGACATTTACATCCTCTCCTGCCCACTTTCATACACATAATAGGACAGCTATGTACTTTAAAATACTGTGCTCACAATACTGCATGAGTCAGGATTTCCAGGATCTGCAATCCAGCAGTGACAAGCTATGTTATGTCACACAAAACTAATTTTAATGAACTGTTCTGGATATTTAAAAATTATGGATGAAGATCATAGAGATGGTTTGTGCAGTTATTTTTATAGGGTCCGAAAACTTTTAGTCAGCTTGTTGTTTACATATTGCTTGAATGACCGTCTTTTAAAGCAATTTCATGAGATAGCAGTGAGTACTATTTAAACGAGGATTTTACCTGTCTTTGCACATATTAATTAATGGCTGCCTCTTTTCAGGTCTGAGTGATTCTTTGATGTGTATCCTTTATTTCAGAAAAGGCATAATGAAAGTCAGTGTTAAAATTTAAATCCTGTCCACTCTCTGTCTCTGTGTCTATCTTGGCTTTGTCTTTACTACAGACAAAGGAAAACCTAACATCACCCAAATCTCCTTCCTTTTTTTGTTTCTCACCCTTTTCCTCTTTTCACTTGTTTTAAAACCCTGCAGAGAATTTATTGCCCTAACCATCACCACAGGCCAACTGCTTTGGATTCAAATCATATCAGCTTAGGAGTCTCTATAATGCCTTCAAATGAGCCAAGTTCTCATTAAAGGAATTTCAAACACCCCACTTAGACCTGATCTGTTGTCTACATCCCTATTACTTTGTCCTATAACCAAAAATAGGGCTTGGAAACGGGCAGGAAGCCCCAGTTCCTCTCACACTACCTTTTATATGGATAGAGTGGTATGCACATTGGTTGACTTGGTTGCTTGGTAACAAGAAGCTAGGCATGTGATTCCCATCTCTGCTTTTTTACATTAAATTATGAAGCCCTTTTATAAGTGATGTGCGGGTTAGCTCATTTTGGCCTTGTACCCATCTGATATTTATAACCGACTCAGCTCAATATCACACAAACAAAACAAAAATCTGCCTCATCCCTGGCCCAGAGGACTAAAATGAGTGCAGGGTGAAAGTGCAAGAAGACTCACAAAAACTATCACTTGGCAGTTTTTTAATCCTTGATGC
This sequence comes from Xiphias gladius, assembly GCF_016859285.1. Classification (NCBI taxonomy): domain Eukaryota; kingdom Metazoa; phylum Chordata; class Actinopteri; order Istiophoriformes; family Xiphiidae; genus Xiphias; species Xiphias gladius. The sequence continues at coordinate 16,288,701 of NC_053410.1, forward strand.
AATTTACTCAGTAAGATTTCAAGTAGAAGGGAAAGTGGAAACAGTGTTGCTTGGTTATCTGACATTAATAAACATAGTCATTTTCCAGGACAGAAGCTAAATCTAGCAGACATCAGAGCACTGAACCCCAGTGAGTTAGCAAACAAACGTCTTCTTGTTCTAACTCCAGAAGCCGCACTTTGTGCTGCTTGTGGCATTGCGGTCTCCTTTGCCCTCCCCTTGCTCACTCGGAGATGCTGCTGAATAGATAGAAAGCGTTTCTAGTGCAGTTAGAGGCATGAGGTGGTGGATAAAAAAGCATCATGTAAGCACAGATAGATCTGAGACTTGTTTGGGAAACAACTCCTCTATAACCATAAGACGACGAGATAAATACAGTAGTTTTTATTAGCTGATTTTTGATTGATTGTCAGAATGAAGATACTTGCTGTAGCTCATTATTAGCTGAATCCAACTAAAGGAATCACAAGCATTTTTTAACAAGACTATGTATGAGACCATGAATGAGACTATACCAAATTTCATGAAAATCCATCCAATATTTCACCCACAAACACAAATTTCAACCTCATGACGGTGAATTGGGAAAAGTCAGCGTGTCACCAAATTTATTAGGATTCATAAAGTGGGAAACTTGAATGTCTTTAAAATTTTGTGCCAAACCATCTAGTTCATGTTTGGGATATTTTCCAAGATACAGGAAAAATCTGACTAATTGGCTGCACTAGAGGAAAAATCAAGGGATCACCACAGTCAATAGGATTCATTCACTTCGAAGACCATGGACGTCCGTACATAATTTCATGACAATCCCTCTCGAAGCTGTTCTGATATTTCAGTCAGGACCAAAACGGTGAACAGACAGGCTGACCAACATTGCCATACCTAGAGCCACACCGCTATCATGACTAAAAAGCATTTATACACCATGTTATTTAAAGTATTTTCCTTTTTTGTGATCAGTGATGGTGATGATAATGTGTCAGCTGTTTGATTATAATCATAACTGTATTGGGCGTGTTTGGTCTTTCAAATATATGTAAACAAAGAATGGACTAATTTCCTTATTTTAGTTAATTTAGGATTCTACTTTTTTTTTTTCTTTTACTCTGATACTTCTCTTAATGACCAAATACTTGCATATATGACAAAAAACTGAAATGCATGAATATAGCAGTAAACTCTACCTGCAATATCTATAAACTAATTTGGTATTTAATTATTTTTTTCTTCCTAAGTAGTCCCAGAAGAGATTTTATTGTGTTATCAATGCCGTACTCACTTTATTCTATAATTGCTCGTTTATTGTGATGTGCTGCAAGGCCCTCTCACTCACCATGTATTTGTCATCATATTGCCTATGCTGATTACAATAACGGAGAAAATATTTTAGTGGTAATGGCAGTGAGGATGATGTTTTGAATTTTTTAATTTAACGCACAATGCTTCAATACTTCCAAGAAGTGAACTCTGTGAGCTTTAAACACTGCACATAAAGCACTCTAGGTTGTATCAGTATTATTGGCTGCAAGTGTAGGTTGACCCTCAGTAGATGCACTTGTACAGTATATACTGATGAATACTGCTTTATGAGCAGTGCATTGGATAGAGCTTCAGAGATTCTATGTGAGGTTTATGACGGTCCTCTGTTTTCCTCATTACATTACAACTAAAAGTTTACTGTACTTTTTAAGGGGGTGGTGTGGGAGTCAATAAAGTTAATTGTCCAGATCTCCCAAGCAGAAGAAAGAACAGTCACAGGATGAGTAAAAAGGGATGAAGCTGCAAGCTCGAATAACTGAACAGCCTGCTATTGGGAAGGAAAAATAATAAGTAATTTGTGCTCGTGTGAGATTCCTCTTGGAATTCACTTCCGCTGCATGATGTGGTTTTCACAAAGCGAGGCATCTCAGCTTATCGTAAGGTGATCATGGAGGAGGTCACTCAATGCCAGCTGCCCAGGCCAACCAGGACATTAAAACAAGGAGAAACAGGGCGGCCCATTTGTAATGAATTATTGAGAATGTCATATAATGAATCCAGTCTCCCGTCTCTGCAGGGTGCCTAGAGACACAGAAACTGCTGATTGCTCTAACATCAAATGAATGTATTGCATTTTGCATTAACTTATAAATATAGTCATGGAGAAAGTGTCTTGGCTTATTAGTTTTAACTATTTACATGTCAGTGTGTATTAGATAAAAAGCTACATATATATACTATGTACTTACAAATGATTATCCTCACTGGTGAAAGGGACACTGTTTAACACAGAAATACAATTATTTGCTTTGAATATTTGTATTGTTATTAGCAATGTCCTATGAATCTGTAATCACAACACAAAATGTTTGTTGTCAGCTCCATTTGAAATTTTTTATTGGATCATTTTTTTCCCTTAGTTTTTGTGTCAGTTTCTCAGTTATGTATTATTGGAAACTAACCTTCACTTACTATCTCTTCTGCTGGGTATCCCGCCAGTTATAGTAATGTTCATTTTATGCCTGGCTGGTGATGATGAAGAATATCTGTCTTATAAGGGGTGAATTTTCTTTCATTTTGAAAGACATATTTATATGTCCAAATAATTGATTTTTGTTTTTTGTATATATTAGACATCAGTTTTGTTGTAGCACCAATGGTGGCAGAGCTATTAGCAGATAGGTTTGTGTGCCTAAATGTCACTGCTGTCTGCCTTGAAAACACCACTAGAAATTAACAGCAGGGAATGCTAATTGTTGCCATGAAAAATAGCTATGTAGACATTAAAGGTCCTCTCTTGGCATTGATTAAACCCCAAAAAACTCATCTAAGTGCCTAAAAATTTCATATGAAGAAGTTTTTTTGTGAAAAAAAAAATCCCTTCGTGGCATTAAAATGGCTTGGATGTAACTCTACAACTTTGACTCATTTAGTATTTGCAGATCTATGAATATGCAAATTAGCCTTGCCTCTATCTCTACACACCCCTCAGCTGCTGACTCTGACTCTGCTGATCAAACAAACAACCAACCTCTGCTTCTTTTCTGTTTTGCTAGCTACTGTATGTTACACTATGTATGTATATATATATATATATATATATTATACATATATTATACATGTTCAAACTGGAAACTGGCTTCAAAGAAGAAGAAGAAGAGTGAATTGTACAGGGTTGATGTTTCAGAATGGTAATGTGTTTTATGCATCGCTTTCAACAACATTAGACGCAATGGTAATAGATAACATTAGTCTTTGACTTGACTACATTATCAAACAGCTAATAATGTGTTGCTAATGTTAGATAAACCTTGATCCCGATCGTGAGCTACGACTTAGCTACTTTAGCTTGCAAATTACCGATAATTACCTTCACCTGACTTCTCCTCTGATACCCTTCATTTTGCCGTAGCAGAGGTATGCTAGGGCGAAACGATATAGAAAGCCCCACCGCCCCACACAATTGGTTCCTTAGGTATGTGATGTATAAAACCAAGGCTGTCTGAATCCATTTTTTTGAGACAGTTACTGGTACACTGCAGTTCCAAGGTGGAAATACTCAGCCAAGGCATTGACTGCTTATTTCGCTCATGGTATGTCTTGTATCATATAAAAAACACTATCGACAATATCGACATGTTAACAAGGATAAAAACTTGATTTTCACTGGGGTCTGTAAGTGAAAATATGTTGCTTTTTAATGGGAGAAACCACCACAAGCAATAAAATTTTTCACAAAATCAATAATGTTATGTAAGCAGTCCTATTATAAATTTGACTCACTCTTTTATGTGTAATCTACACAGTCTGCTATGAGGGATTTTGTTTTAGCACCAACACTTTAATCTGCAGTAGCATTTTGTATTGTAGCATCCTGGGCAAACAATACCAAAGTTAGGTTCAGAAATATCAGTATGACACTGAGTTAGCAGCAAAACTGTTACTGTTATACTTAACATGGGTCTGGGAAGGTTAACCAGGCATATAAGCTAAAAGGAGATACAGTACATCAGTCATATCAAATGCCAAATAAGGGAATATTTTGTATGATTGAGCTCATGTGCCTTGTGGTGGGTAGCTGGATGGATGGGACTGGGACTTATGATTCAGACTAGAAAAAAAGACAGTTTGGAGAACAGGACCTGTGTGGGATCTGTTGGACTAGATAAAAAAGGCAATGAAATAGACTAGCATAACGTGTCTTTATTTTAGCGTAGGCTACAACCTTAGCTAAGCTGGGGTGTATGGTTTGTAGATTTAAGCTTATATTGATATCACAATCAGAGTTTTGTCAGCATTAAACAACTACAGTTCCCATGAGTCTTGCTGTCAAAGCCCCATCAGACTTGTTGAATACTAACAAAATAATTTGATGTCTTTGTAAAAATTGATTTCTAGTATCAATAGTAGACACTGGTTAAAACCTAGACAATGGAAAGAAATTACAACATCACATTTCAGTTTTTTAAAAAATATAAAAGAAAAAAAGCACTCTGAGAAAAGGCGATGCCTGGCTGAGGCCTGTGTAAAAAAGGGTACTCTAATAAGCTGCACAGGGCAGCTCTCTATTACGGCGGCAAAGGAGGGGCCAGTGAACAAGAGATAACAGGCATTCACCTCTAAAGGTGAATGCCTGCATCGGATGCCACTCCATTTTATTTGGATCAGATTCCTGTCAATCTTGCTCTTTGATTTCCAGACCATCAGTACAGCCACTTCACTACTGCTGTTCTAAGCACAACATATTCTGTGTGTTGCCAGAAACCAATAAATGTGAGGTATGAACACATTGATCAGTTGGACAGTCAGTCAATCAGTCAGTCACTCATGTGTGTGTGAAATCTGACACTTAGCCCATAACCTCAAATGGTACTCGCTCACATTGTATTAAGTGACGCTTGCTTGTTCCTCATTGCAGTCTTGCTAATGTGTGCAAGATTATTTTTTAATTGAAGTGCCTAATGTCAATAATTTTACATTAAAAAAATCAACAGAACTACTAAAGCAGGTAAAGAATGTATAGGCACAAAGAAATCAACTAAAAGGACACTGTATGACATTAAAGGACAGATAGGTGTAGCTATAATAAATATTGTTTTGTCCAACCTGAATGGTCCAAATCCCCAAGATAGTCTGTTTACTAGAATGCAAGACAACATATTTAACATTAACAGAACAACATTATCAGTTGTTGTTTTAGCTGACGTTATTGCCTTCCTGGAATAATTACAACAATCGCACTGGTTTCCCATTGTCTGCTATACCACTATGCTTCTGTATAAAGCTGAGAAAATTATTCAATTACCTGATTAGTCAATTGACAGAAAATTAATTGGCACCTATTTTGACATTTATCAAGCAAAATACCAAACAGTCATTGGATGCAGCTTCCCAAATGTCAGGACTTTGCCTTCTCTTGCATTCCAGTAAACAGACTATCTTGGGGATTTGGACCGTTCGGGTTGGACAAAACAATATTTATTATAGGGGAGGACAAGGCCATAAGTGGCTTGTGAATGCATTTTCTAAGTGAAAATAAGTGAAAATTGACAAATCTAAATAAACAGTGGTTTTAGTGCTAAGACTCGCACTAAGTTCTGCACTGGTGGAGAGCAAAAGTTTTTAATAGAGTTCCCCTTAAGGTATGACATATACTAGATTTGAGATCATTTATAATTCAAAGAAACATAAAGTTCTCCAAACAAACTTAAATTACAACCAGGACTGTGTAAGGTTTTGCCATACAATAGCACTCAACAACAAAGAGACTTTTTATGTCTTCAGTTCTGATTTTGTATCCTCATTTATTTGTTTACAGATCTGTTGACATATTCACACTTTTGGTTGTTTGTGTCCTGTCATAAAAAATATTTTATCAAAATGTACAGCAATATAAGAGTGCAGTTGTAGTGCCAAATCCCAAATCTATTGTAAGGAAATATAATTCATATCATATTTTGTATATCTGGGGGACGTAAATTTATAATGTAGTGTTCCTCTTTACATATGCAGCAAGCTGTTAGACAATTCACAGAACTTGGCACTCTATCCAAGTGGCTGCTAATGAACTTTTGGTCGTCCCATTGGAATATTACATGGGCAAAAATAAATAATAGCAAGCAGATTTATAAGTGCTTGCTTATAGGTTATATTCCTCTTTTGAAAATGATTTATATAACCAGCTTTATTTTTTTTTAATTACAAACTGGGGTATACCTGCAAAATCAGTTAACAGAAGTCACATGACAAATCACATTTTTACACTTCACGTATGTTATGTTGGGTTTACATACAGTCATGATGTAAGACTAACACCTCTGTAATTGTGAGAATGTTGTCTCTATGGCACGTAAAAGGATATTTTTCACCACATGCAGCCACGCGCACCCTAGCTTTTCTTTCTATATATGATGCATGACATTTTAGATCGAGTCTGTGCATGTCCAGATGCAGGGGTTTCAGTTTCATATATGCTGTACCGTTCCATATGTAGACAGTGTTTATGGAGGAAAACCATCCACTCGGAACCCTGCTGCTCTGTTTCTTGTCTGCATAATATTCTGTAAATACAAGAATAGTACATTGTGCCCTCTGATTACCCTCTATTTTTATATCATCGTATGTCCATGGAGATTCAATTACTGGATGAATAAAGTTGATTTATGTGACCATTCAGTGCTGGCTGATTTAAAATCAGGAGGAAATACAGAAAATATGCATTCATCAGTGCCTCTAAATGCCATAATGAGGTGAAAGGACAGTCAAGACTGAAATGGCTCCTTTGCCCATTTGGTGTACTATCATTTTCTAACTAGCTAACTCTGTGTGTAGAAGAAAATGTAGCTATTGATGTCCTTGAACTTTTGCCTAGTTTAATAAATTCTAATTAGATTAGAGCAAGAGAGCGCATGAAAAGACAGCTTTTTTTCCCCTTTGCTGATTAGAGTGTATGCATGGGGCTTTTTTGCATCGAAAAGCTCATTAAGGCTGCTCTCACAGAAGTGAAAGGGAAATGGCAGGAAATGGTTTTGTCATTCAGGGTCACAGATGACAGTTTTTTCCGTGAGAAACACAGAATGAACAAGTGGTTGCCTTCATATGAGGATGTGTCGAATGCTGAAAAATAAATATGTATGGATTATTTAATGCATGTACACAGCCAGGCCTATTCAGCATGAGCATCTGACAAAATTCCAAGTTATTCCAAGCACTTCGATGAATTTAAACAGTGAGAGTCATTTTGTCACATTCATCCAAGCAAGATCACAATAAACTGGTAGACATTATGTAGAATAGTCGCCATCACCATGACAGATTTTTCTCTTCGAATCAACTGCTTTACGTGGTGCGACCAATGATTTGAAAGAAGGGGATATGTTTTAAATGAACCCCTTTTTCAAAGCCTTACCGCAGTTTTGTTGAGAAGCAGAACACCTGAGAGTATCATATCATATCAGACAGGTACACCAACAATAGGTCAGATAGACTATTCAGCTAAAGCTATTGGGGGGTCAGGGTGCTGCGGGCCTTTGAAAATCCACATTCCTCTGCAGCAAATATGTCGCCAGCTCCCTTTTTCAGTGCTCTGCAGAGCGCAGCTGAATTGACAGCAGCCATTGTGGGCCCAGATAATGTACTTCGATCATCCTTAATGTCATCATAGGTAAAAAGGCTCAGAAGCTGGATTGAATGGGCTTTATTTCCTCCCATATCCAAGAAGAAAAATGGAAATCATTGTAATCATAAGATTTAGAACTGTGCTTCTTTAGCACACTAATTATACTGACCAGCCGAGCTGTGTTATGTGTATAGGGATGGAAATGTGAAATAGTGTTCTAGCTGTTTTAGATATGTTGGTGGCCTCTGGGTGGAAAACATTTAAGCAGTCATGTTTGGGTTAAGGCTGATTTAATTCATTTAATTCTTTTTTTTTTTTTTTTTTTTTTTATAACACTTAATATTCTGGACGTGGTAGGCTTTAGGGAAAGCTTGTGGTCTGGTAATCAATTTCATACACTGGCCAACAGTTAGATGTTGAATGGCTAATTGACCACAGTAATGGTGCATGGCTATGTGGTGGTGGACGATGGAGACGTGCACATTAAAAAACAATTAATTTCCAATACTAATGTCACTCTTGGCTGCCTCTGCTGCTACATATAACAAGGAGCTGTCACTGATAAGTCATTTCATACTCCATCTAGGATTTGATCCAGGCTATGCAAAGTTAGAAGGGCTTCTAACTTGTTGAATTGAGATACACTTTTGAGTTTCTCCTTTTTAGAGCCAACTGATGAGGATTTAGGCCGATGAGTTTATTTAACACCGTTCCCTCCTTCTTTGCAAAAGCCACAAGGTCACAGGTCTGGTCATGCACTAATCACATTTTCTGTTTCTTGCCACTGAGTCAATTTTTTTTTTTACTCTTGTTTGCAGTATGTTTCAAGCTGCAGCAGGCAACTCTGCACTTATTTTGAAAGTTGGAATACCATCTTTTTCTAGAAATCATAACATGACTTCAATAAACCACAAATTTAAGCTCTGATTTTACGGTGTCAGTGGCTGGGCAAAGTCGGATTTGATTTTAAAAAAGAGCCAGTGGGTTCAGCCATCAGTGATGAATACTGCTTTCTGGTTGTGGAGCGTTTGCTGGTGGCTGTTTAGGAGAGCGTTTGTTTTCATTTTTTCAATCAAATTTTGATGTATTACTTCTAGTGTGTGTTTATTTATTTATTTACATGCACATGGCTATTTTGTTTTATATAGTTGCCTTGCACTGCAACCATAGCAAAACAATTTGATTGAGAAATCACAGTAACCCAATTTCCCTGTGAAATAATCTGTGTGTGAATGGTACATTTGATAACCCAGTTAATGTACAGAAAGATATAGCAGACTACAGGAAAAATCTTTGTTACTGTCATATTGTCAGATGAGGAAAATGGAACAACTTCACTGGTGTTTATGCTTTTTTCTATATCTGAATGAATGTTGCTTTCCCCCTGAACTGTGATGTTTTTGTTTTATCTCCCACCATTATTGGCAATACAGCTGTTAGTACAGAGACAAACCACTTTGCATCTGGTTAACACCATGGCCTAATATGGTCAAAGAGAAAGACCCAAAAATGACAAATGTGATGTGCAAGTGAATGAAAATATTTTCCTGTTTGTTTGTTATCAGGTCTTTCATCAGTTTTTATAAGGATGATTCCAAAGGCTTCTAGTGGATAACAACCTTAGACCTTTTCAGGATGCAAAAATAAAAACATCATGAATTAATTATGCCAAGTTTTTTAATGCACCCTTTCTTTTCGTATTCCACACAGTTCCTTTGCCCTGCTGAAATCACAATTATCCTCCACAAAGACTCAGCATAATTTCAACAGCGCTACTCAGAATAATTTAAAATTAAGATAATGGTTCTATAGTCTATTATTATAACAGTATTTAGCATCTCTTTGATATAGTGTTTCAAAAATTTGAAAAATAGGACTTCAAATACATTTTTTTGTTTAACTTTTAACTTTAAAAACGTACCCAGCATCCTGCTTGTCCAGTTCAGTTTAGTTGAGATTTTATTGTGGGACCTTTCCTGTGTGATAGGTTTTGTAACTCTGACAATGTGCCTATTCATTTGGCTTTGCCTCTTTTCCAAAACTCTTTGGCAAACTCACTCTGAAAAAGATTGGGAGAGAAATTTTACAGTAGCTGAAATGGGCCAGATTTGAACCCAGTACATGATCACAATGTGTTGTGTGTTTGTGTCTGGAATATACTGTGTTTCCAGAGATCATCAAGCGGTTAAATCCTGTGCCTCTAAAGCTACATGCCCCCTTGTCCTGGGACTCCTTTTTCACTCCTTTGTTTCCAATCCCCTCTCTCCCTCAACACTTTACAACAGTCTAAATAAAGAAGCAAAAGTACTACAGGTTAGAGGGCTGCCCACCTCACTTAAAAAAAAAAAAAAAAAAACTCTGAGATTGTGTGGTTTCACCTCTGTCACTGCTCAGGCTAAAGTTTCTATGTTTTTCTTAGATGGCTAGTGTACATCTATATAATATATACATAAATATGTATATACATACATACATACATATATATGTATATACATACATACATACATATACATATACATACATACATACATACACATACATACATACATTATATATATATATATATATATATATATATATATTATATACACACACAAATTAATGAAACTGTATGTGCTTAGTTATAAAAAATACAAATGTAATTATAATCCAGTACAGCCATGCATGGTTTTGAAACTGTAATAACTGTAATGGTTCTCATGTTTCCAGACTTGGCATCAGAATCCATTAAGTAAAAATCCTACTGCGCTGCTGTGCTGCTCATGTCTGAGGACATTTAAGCATCGCCACTGTGTCCTTGTAATTATTTTGGAGAGCATATTTGCTTTAACATGAGCTTAGCCAATGAGCCAAGACAGGGCATGTTGCAGGCATCTTCCTCATGACTAACTTGCATATGACACAGTGTTCCCTGTGCTGATAGATGCAGGGTGGCAGTCTGAAGCAGTGGGTTTTACCACTGCAAAAGGATCAGACATGATTGGTGCTGTGGAAAAGCTGACAGCATGAATTATGAAAGTCTCATTAGGGGCTGTTGGGAATGATTTATCTTGCTACGAAATATGGTCATACAACCACATTTGCCTCCATGGTTACAGAGTCTATATTGTGTTTTGCTCTTTTAATTTCTTAGGTGTATCATTTTCCATTTATTAGTGAGGAATTTCCATGGAGGCAAAACCATGACTCTATTAAATTGAAGGTCACTACTTGCTATGCCAAGCAAAATGGCTCAGAAAAGGACAAAGTATGCTCTTTGAACATTGGCTGCAGTCGCAAAGGTGCTAAAAAATGTGTCATGTTTCTCACTTGACAGATGCATTGCTTGGCATGGTGGCGTTGAGCTTGGCAGTGCGTGTGACTGCCAGGTCATCTACTGGGGTTGTGTGTTTGTATACTGATGCCAAGTGCTGTTTCCATGTATTTCCAATACAGCAGGAGCATTGTAGTATCAATACTGCAAAGGACAATTATCCAAAACGTATAACATTATTTTAAGATCATATCCTGCTGGTCAAAAAAATAAATAATATAACTCTTGTTTTGAGGCAATTTGCCAAAACTTAGAGAATATTTCATTTAATGTTTGAAGTGTGCGACTAGCGCCCCTGATTTAAGAAAGCCTCAGTATCTCACAAAGTGTATGTGCACTTTCTATACTTTTCATGTAACATGACTTCTCTGTCTGAAAAGGTTTCATTAGTAATCCGCTTCCATCCTTGTTTCTGTCGGTGCACAGTAGTCCTTTCAGTTGTGTCCCTGCAGCAGCCCCACTTTTAGTCACGGGTGGTTCAGTAGTGTTGCTTTTTGAAAAGGCTGGTGATTTTGCAAGTTATAAGCTGCAATCTTGGCATTGCTTTCACTTTAAAATGCTCCATAGGCGGATCCATTTTCTGATAGCATCATGCAGTTGAGCTGAAAACACGACACATTGCTCACATTATCATGCAGAGGGTACATCCTTGTGAAAACCCGGAATAGATAACAAGGAAATGAGTATCTTCATTTGTTGTTGTTGTTGTTTTCCATTTTCCCCCTCTTATTTAAACCAAAATGAAGTCTACTTTCTGAAGATTGATAAGCAAGCATTTGTGTACAACCGCCATAATGTGGACGACGCTTTTGATTTGCGTGGTGGCTGTTTATTATAGTATATATAATGTTTAGACTGTGAAATATGCATCCAAATTGTGTACATGTTTGGATGAGTTGAAATGATATGAAAACAGACTGCTGAAGCCTGTTCCCAGAAGTGTATGGAAAAGAGGGGGGAATGATCTGCTCACGGCACCCAGCAACAGGGCTTCTTGATCCAGTGCTTTGATAACGTCAGAGCTCCATCTAGGTTGCTTTGTGAGGTACTGCTCAATAACCTTGTGATTTAGCATTGTGCTGGAAATTATCAATGTAATCTCCAGTAGCCACTCATTTGCCTACACATCAGTAATACAAATATATCCTCTCTGCTCACAGCAGACTGTATCCGGAGTGCTTGTCTCACTGCAGTCACTCCATTGTTAGGCGAGTTCACATGACTTTTCAATGAGGTGCAGTGCCAGTTGCACAGAATTCTAATTTGGCTTCAATCTAAGTCATTAGAAGAGTCAACAGGAAGCAAACAGATGGCAGAAGGAATATGATGGATAATTGTATGTCTCGGAGGACAATTCGTAATTTGTATCTGATTCCGTGCAACCCCCTCATTTTCTTAATGAGGGACTAATTGAGTTTTTTAGATTGGCTCAAGCATATGGTCCCACCAATAGAGAGAGTCTTGTATAATAGCTGTAAGGAGATACATTGAGGACACTGGAGTAGATAGATAAGGTTAGGTCTGAATGGTAGTCTGATTTTAAGGTTGGAGTAATGTTTAAGACTCAAATTGGATGTGCACGTGTGAGCTAAAATGGAGGTGCATCTTCATTACATCATAATCATCGTCACTATCATCATCATCATCATATTTATGATTATTTTTTGCATTAAGAAGTAGTCTTTCACAGTTTTGTCTAAAACACTGACACTTACTGTGAAAAAATAAAATGTACTGTCCTGCCTCTAAACTGTTGGAATAAATAAAACACAGTAGTGGAATATGGACTTTACCTATGAATAAATGTATATTTGATGTTTTCTTATGTAATGTATTTTTTTATGTATTCCACTGTAACATATAATGACTGATTTTTTTTTGCTTTCCCATGGAATGTGTTTTTGTTATTAGAACCTTTCCTTCTGTCGCTGTTGTATTATTCATGTTTTTAATTGTAATTGTTGTGTATTTTCTGTAGAGAAAAATGCATAATCAACCAGAAGGCTTTGATCACTTTTCTGCATTGATGTTTAGATTTAATACCTCCACGAAACAAGCAAATGAACAGCTACTGTTGGTACAGACAAGAGTTTTTAAAACCTTAAATTATATTATTGTTTTAGGATGTGGTCAGTATTGCCTTTTGTAAAGGTTACTTTCTTTTTTATAGTTTGGCGTCTTTTTATATTTAAATATATTTTCATTGTAATTCACAACTCAAAGAGAAGTCCAATAATATTTACAAATGTAGTTTAAGTACCTTACAACCCAGGAATATCACTACATTTGACCAAAAACTTGCCAGCCTCAGTAGCTCAGCTGTTGAGAAATGGATTAAAGACAGGCATGGGACAGGGAGGTATCCCTCTTCCTGGTCTGCATGGACTGTGGACTTGTCTCTATTTTGGGAACTTACACTCTTCAAAGTGCAGTGGTAATGAAGTGCCTCTTATTAAGAGCTACATTTGTGACAGTCAGTCAGTCACGCAGGCATGCATGGAGGGCAGTAAGCGGAGCAACCCTGATAGTAGCTACTCATAGTGTCTTCTGAGTAAAGGCTCATTTCATGCAAGGTTAGACGCATCAGTCATTGGACATGGGGCTGGCTTTTACTACCTTTCAATAAAATCACACATGGAACGTGTCCACACACTGAAGATGAACCTGGAAATGAAACGTCTTCCTTTGGACACTCTGCGGCTGGCATGATCAGTGTCAGTGCCTAAGCTTAAAATTCTCTGCATGCAGTGGATCAAAGCTTGGGTCCATGAGCGTGTGTCCCAGGGAACTTTCATTCTCTTTGATTGTGTGCTGAGTCTTTATTTGTTTGTAATGTGTGCTGCGTGTACTTAGTAGCAGGACATTAATTAAATCAAGCGTGGGTATCTTTTGTAAATATGGCCACTAATTAAGCTTGAAAGCATCAATGAGCTATGATGGGTCAGATAAGTGTCGAGCCTACCAAATCAGGATCCCATGAATAGTTTTACTTGGGCAGGAAAATACTGTCCAGCACTACCCACACCTTTGACACTATGATGAAGGCCTGTGTTGCCACAGAACATACAATAACACCATTGCCTCAAATTCTGAGTCCTTGTATCCCTCTGTCATAACCTTCATTCATTGTCCCCTGCTGACATCACAGCCCAGTGGTTGTTGCACCTGCATAGCCAGTACCTTGAGCAGACATTGTTAAATTTTGGTTGAAGATTTTTCATTTTTGTGGCTGCTTCACAGCTGCCATGGCTACATGCAGTTCTGGCTTTACTAGATGCACCCCTGGAGATCATCTTCCAAAGCTGACTGAAAGAAGTTATTTTCCTTTCCTTTTTGGAGCAGCCAGACATATCTCACAGTAAAATCGACTTGCAAAGGAGTCTGACTCACGACACTAGCCAGCCTATAATTTCAGTTTCTTAAAGTTGGGAGGGAAGTATTTATGCCCAAAGTAGCCTAATCTCATTTCCACCTCTTTATTACTCACCTGATATGTTGATAATCCCTGAAAGGCAAGCATGAATGAAATGAATGCCATTGTAAACTGATGGCACAGCATGGTGGCAAAAAGCAGCCCTTGCTTGCACCTTTTAAAAGATCTTTTTTTGCACTTACTGAAGGTAATTGCAGGTTTGATGTTGCAAAGTGTTACTGAAGGGAGTTCAAAATCTGGTTCAGTGAATTAGTGAATTAAGAGCTTACAAAAACTTAAATGTGAGAAATGGGAAAATGGTGGATGCACTAATTTGCCTGTGTGTGTGTGTGTGTGTGTGTGTGTGTGTGTGTGTGTGTGTGTGTTTGTGTGTGTGTGTGTGTGCGCATTAGGTAACTGAATTTCTTTCCTGTTTTCTGTGACAGTTAAAATATGAGAATTTCCAAAAATATTTTGTCTATAATTTTGTAAGTCAGTCAGTCAAAATTCATTTTTCAAAGCATCATAAAATGTTAGCCACCTTTGGTTAAACTTGCTTCGATGTCTGCTAATGCTAACAAATATGTAGAGACATGTTACCCTAGCTGGAACTGTATTCGGTTCATATATGTATGGTCATCTGTCTATAGTGAGACAAAAATCACGAGTGAATCTACCATTATAATCTCAGGAAGACAGAGGACATTTCCTCTTGATACAAAACACGTATTTTTGTTTGATGGAGTTTGTAATTTTATCTAAAGGGAAATACATTACACAGAGGAAATCATGTAGATGTTACAGTCTAACGATACATTGTTAGGATATCAGTCTATGAAAGTGGAGGTTAGGAAAGCATCATACAAGCACAAGTATATATTTGACCAGTAATCTCACCCCTGCATGTACAGTGGATCTGAATAAAAAGGACAACCATTTTATTCCAGTATGATGACAGGTTATGATTTTCATGGTGGCCTGTAGCCTCACTTTGTTGAGTAAATATAATAAACTGTACATTGACTGCAGTCCCATTACAGTATCCGCACGGTCTGCTAGATACACTAGCCTATATGACTGCTTTTTGTACATTTTTAATGCTAAATATTCCCTCAATTATTACTAATTCCATGCATTTACTATAATCCATATAATACTGGCTATAAACTAATTGAGGTCTACTTGTAAGAACTATATATGAAACTTTTCTTCAGGAGCAACTCCTTTCTGATTTTTTAAATTTCTTTTTATTTTGAAATGATTGCTAGAAAAAAGTGCATGCCTTCAACCTAACGGGTTTTTCCTGTTATAGAAGGAAAGGTGCTTATTGCTGATCTGTCTGCCAAGGTCATCTGCGCAGTTCAGCTCCCTATTTTACACAAATGTATTTATCTTCCACAAATGTGTTGGGTATTTCTGAAAAGCAATCCTGCTATTCCTCAGTTTCGTCAGTCCTGCTAAATTTAATGGTCATCGTGACACCTGTAGAAATGTAATTTTTAATTTTTAGCCCGAAAATGCATGTTTTTGTCAGTAACGCACGCATCGAGGTTATGTGCATGCAAAACGAAGTGAATGAATCGCTCATTGCAGTAAAGGAAAGAAACAGTAATGGATTTGTCTGAATGGTATTGTCTCTCCTTTGTTGTTGAAGCGTGATGGTTGATGGATATCAATAAAAAATATCCTCTCTCAGGACTGAAGAACAGACAGCACATAAAACTTAAACTGAATTTTCTTGAAAACACACTGTTTAATAGTTCTGAATACTGGCCAAAACTTCAAAATTAGGCTGCCTCAAATCAAAGAAATGTTTCTCAGTAATGATACGCTAAAAGCATCATCTGCGCTTTCTGCCTTGTAATACAGCGAAGACACATTGTTTCAGGCTGTTTTGACAAATGACTACAGCCTGTCCCTCCAGTTATTAAAATTCTGGTTTGTCTTTAATGTTCACGATCATATGGCCACGGGCTTGAATACAATCCTAGTAGTTCAGTTAAAACTTTTCTGGTGTCATGTTTAGACATCCTACTCTTCGCCATTCTACCTCTGGCTCTCTGAAACACAGCGTTAGGATTAACATCTTGGCTTTGTGGCATCAAAAGAGACTGCAGTCTCATATGCTTAAAACTGAGACTTCTTATGCACCAAATTAACCAATTCTCATTTGTGTACCAACAGGTTGAGCTTTTTTAATAGCTTCCTGTCCAGACTGATTTAGATATAATTACTCAAACCTCCATCATGAAACGATGAGTCTCTGATGATGAAACACTTCTATTTAAAAATGTGTGACGTTTGATTCATACAGTACGTTCTCTTTAATGACTGTTTGTCATTTAAGCATCTTACTGACAATTTTGCTTAATGACAGTTTTATAATCGCTTTAATGTTGCAGTGGTTTTGTTGTGTTGTTCATCATGGACTGCTCAGAGCTAGGTTAGATTAGGTGTGACTTACTGTAGGGCTAATATCACTGTTTATTAGGCTGGGTTGATCAATGTTTTGCAGAGGCAAGTCATTTCCAAACGGTATGACGGAGTTACGATCAATGATTTGTGAAGCCAGTCATGTTGATTGGTGTTTAAAAAGGACAAGATGGAATAAAACAGCCTCCAGCATTATACTGTACAGTATGTCCTCCTTGGTACAGGGACCAACCAGCGTCTTTACATTTCTGTAGCCTCTAAATGTAAATAATAGAACAGAGGGCTAGGTAAGAATCATCATTCAGTACAGTATATACAGAAAAACACACAAAGTTCTGAAGCTCTGAAATTGGTAATGCTGTTGCTTTTTTTATGGAATAAAGGACAGAGGAAAGTATATTGATTTGTACACATTTTTCAACCTTTGTTTTGCATTATTAACATTGAATGTTATTGAAAGCATGAAAACCCTTAAAAGAAGCCATGGGATTTTGTAGGTATTGTTGTTATCCATCCAGTCCAGCTGAGCCAAGTGGCATGAAAGTGCTACTGTATGCTATCTTATAGTTTTAATGGTTAGTTCCATGCCCTGCTTTTTGTACAATTTGCTATGTAGCAGATGTTCAGGCAGACTAAATCAGAGAGCCCTTTAATTCTGCCAAATGGGGAATAGGTTCATAATCCAAGACACCACAGGGTAGAGCACGAAATACAGTAAAGAGATAACATGTCAAAGTATCTACAGTAGTTAGCCTTACATGACTGAACGTTAGATCAACTGCCCGCTGTTTGTCCAACCATCAGTGTTCAGTCCTTTCTGTTTAATTTGAGCAAAACAGATGTGGACATGATCAAGTCAGACTGAAAGACCTTTGAAACAGCTTCTGAAGCTTGTTACTTCATGCAGTCATGGTTCTGAGGATGCCAATCAGCATCAAAAGGCTGCAATGTACGTTTCTATCTAGCGGCTTTCTGGCCATTCACTATAGACTCTTAATATTCACAATTCTTACGCAAACACGAGCACGGTTTTCCTGATGCTGTACTGGGAAGGGATGCTTTTTGACTGTAGCTGAAAACCCAGTCACTTTTTTGTCTTGATTAATTAATTTATTTATTTATTTTTCTTAATCCAATCATGGAACATGTTTGTTAATATGATTTGGTTAATGCCAACAGTCTGATGCGCAGATCAAACAGCTGTCTTTTTTTGTAGTCAAATGATTTACCGTATAATTAGTCATAAAATTTTAGCTTTCAGTGGAACATGATCAGATGAGATGACAGATTTCATACTCTGGGCCCTACTGCAGAGGGAGGTCAGTCTTTCTAGGCTTGCAGTCTGCTGTAGGAAAGACTGGAATCTGAGGCTACAAACTATATTAAGCAATAATGTAAACATCCTCCCTTATCAATGGCTGATGCATTGTATTGTCTAATGTACTAACATAAGCTATGTGTGAATTTGTTGTTGATGCATCACCTGCATTGCCTATTTGCAAATGATATAATCACTTCATTAGGACCACACTTGCAAAAGTAATGCTAGTTTGTAATTAAAACAAGTGTTCAAAAACAATTTGCATGAGCTATTTAAGTAAGTAAAATATAAACGTTGTTTTACGGTGTGTCGCTTTGACTTAAAACAGCTGATGCAAATTCTTATCTAAATGCAATATTGCTAGCATCACTTTTCTCAGTGTGGCATCAGAACTCATTGTCTCTTTGTCCCTTTAAGGGAAACAAAGAGGGCATGCATTGTAATGAATACAGCTCAGAATACATTTGTCTAATTTTACAAAGGTTCACAATACTTTGGACTGGGTCAACAAAAAAAGAAATCCCACAAAGATGACAAACTGTTGAGTAAACTGTGGATCAATAGCATGTTATGTTCATGACCCCCTCCTCTGTGGCTTTCTGATGGCTTACACATTTTTATTTTCATTTTGTTTTCTTTTCTTTTCTGGGTGTGCAGGAGGGCGGGTGGGAGGGAGGGAGCTGGTCTGATGAAGTGTTAGAGCCTTAAAAACCGATGTCAGTTTATTTGCATGTTTGCTATGTGTCTACGCTGTGCTTTCAAACTCAATTAATACTTCCAACTCACCCTTATAAATTTGTTGCATTGTTCTATGCTCTAGAGTAAAGGAAAAATTAAATACAAACTTGTGTGGTCTTTGTTTCTAGCCATGTACTGCAGTTGCTTTGAACATCCTGAAAAACAGTATGTAATAAGCTTTTGTTCTCAGAAGATCATGTTTAAGTCTAGCTTTCATATGAACCTCTATTTTGTCCCATAGAATATGGAATGATCGGAGAGCATACAGTAAAAAGTCAGCGGCCAAGATCAGTTCATGACACAAAGGCCCTGCAGGAGCAAGCTGAATCTGCTAAATTTATGGCACAAACTGGTAATACAATAGTTATGTTTCCTTACTTTATTTTGTTAACTAAACTTAATTTCATCATGCATGCTCTCTCTTGTGCTGCACCTTTTAAGTGGAAATGTTTTTGCATTATTATTTTTTCCTACTCATTCTCTATTGCTACATATGAACTAGGAAGATAAATTTCCCTTTTCTCTATGAATATTTACTTCTACTGACTGACTACAGCACTATAGAACATAATTGGGTTTTGTGGGTTTTGTGACTCTGTTTGGTTTTTTTTTGTCAAAATAGTGAGTTGGCAAGTGGGTTACCCTTACAGTATATTCATAGAACATTAATTAAACAGCAGTTTAAAACTAAGGCCCTGATGTAGTTAATCATTTCCTTCAAGAGATGATAAATTAAATGTCATTCGATGAAAAACCCACCCCTTCAGCCAAATATGAAACACATACTTGGCAAAAGTTGAACTGATAGATGCTGCCCTAAGGGATAAAATGAAACTATGTGGATTAATCGAGTGAAGCATCCAATACATTAAAAAGCCAAAATGATCTAAAGTCATAATGATATTTACAACCTACCACCTCAGTACTTTTAATAAAAATCACAAATTACTGAAATGAGTGACAGCAATATTAAGGCAAACCTTAATTTTGCTTTCATTTTTTAGTTATTTTAATCTTTACAATACTTTAATCTATCTAGAAAACACTTTTTTTAGTGGGTGGGTGTAGATCTCGCTGCTACTGAGATTTTTTTATTCTTTATTTTCATTTTTGGGAAATGTTTTACTTTTTTCATGTGTTGTTCCATTTAAATTGCTGTCATTGTTTCAAAAATCCTTTCATGACAAATTTAATTTGTGGCACACCATACATACATACATACATATATACATACATACCGGTACTAACATACACTCATTAACACTTCTCCACGCTCCAGATTTGTTGTTTCCCTGTCGAGTCGCTTCACCGTGCTTTTCTGTTTCTCATTCTCACACGATTTACTCGCCCTGTACTGCCTCTTTTAACAAATTGATCCACCTTTCAGTCTATTTTATGATCTGCAAAATTAAGGGCAGGGTTAGGTCCCTATTTGGCTGAATCTGTGTCCTTGATAATACATGCTGAGAAATTACTTTAAAGCATATTGTGCTTAAAATTCTAATATGATTTGATGACTTCCAATGGCATAAATGTATTCAGAGCTGCAATTGAAACTATTCCTCTTTGTATTAAATTATTCCTCTAATGCATAATGCCTCAAAGAGAATGAATACTTCACCTGAGGGTTTAACATAATCAAACATCAATTATTCGGTGACTACTCTGATGTAGGAATTTGATTGTCCACTCACATGTCACCAAATAATGTATTCTTTTTTCATTTAGGCTACCATGGCTTTGGAAATCACCCCACTGCCTCATCATAATATACAACTTTATTTGGCATTTCATGGCTTATTGATATTTGGCCCTTTTGGACCATGAAGATTGAAAGAGATCTTGAGATGAGTGTAACAACTATGGCCATCTTCCTTACTAACTGCTACCACGTAATATGTGATTTTTTAATGACAATATGTCTGCATGCAGAGTTTAACTACTACTATATCTGCTTGCCAAAAAACGTCCATATGGGCTCAAAGGCCTGGACAATAGAAACAGAATCTATTTCCATTCTGTGGCGTAAATGCTACCTGTTACCTTTTCTTGTGGGTACTCACTATTGAAATTTGAATATATTGAAAACCGTTTGCTTGGAGCTAAATTCACACGCATGAAAATGGCTGTGATCTGCTGAATAAAATCAGCTAACTTTCTCATTTTCCTCCAGGAGTTAACAAGTCAATATGGAATTGAAAATCAGTTGAATCCATCATCTAAACCACAGAATTTGCTCCACTGTTGTCAAGGAAACTAGATAGTTTGCTGCAGTGCAAGGGAATCCAAATCTCAGAACTCTTTCTGAACTAACACCCATTAAAATCCATTTTATTTTCTCAGATGTTGTCTTTCTTGCATGTCACCATGTTCCTATTGTTTGTTTATGCTGATTTTCTCACTTTGTTTAAACATGTTGTTGGGTTTCATTGAAATGCATGAATTATTTATCCGAAGATGAAGTGAAATGGTTCATTCTTATAATTCTAGCTATGCCTTCTCTGTGATCTTTGCATAAGTGCACATTTAAAATCTGATTCATTTACACATCTCTCCTAAACTATAAGGACCACCGTTTACGCAACCACTCTCAGTGATTGCAGTCACAAAACACTTTATTATGCTGCATACAAAAAAAAACGCTAGTCAGAGGAGTTAAGCTTCCAATTCAGTATTTATCAAAGATCACATAAAGGTAGTATAGACTGTACAATAGTGTTTTTGTAAATCTTAAAGGCCCCACCTCACCCCAACGTAACTCATGTTGGCCCCTCCTCATTTTACTCAACCTTGCCCACCCTGCCCCACCCCGCCCCGTTAGCCCTGCCCCAGGACCATATTGCTGCATTTAACTAGTGTCACCCTTCTCCCACACAGGTGAATCAGGTGCAGAGGAGTGGTCCCAGTGGAGCTCATGCTCCGTAACATGCGGTCAAGGGTCGCAGGTGCGAACAAGAACATGTGTCTCACCATACGGAACACACTGCAGCGGCCCTTTAAGAGAATCAAGGGTTTGCAATAACACTGCCCCTTGTCCAGGTAGTGTTAGCCGCAGATTCTTGAATATTAATGTTTTGCCTATTTGTTGTTTATATGGGAGGAGATATGTTGTTGTGTTTTAACAAAATTTTCAATATGTCTATTTAAGAATGTATAATCATGACTGTATTTGTTATTATTATTAATCTGATGTTTTCTTTTCTGATGCTATTCTGTGCATATGTTTTTTTTTGATAATCACATTTGTGTTTTCCATTTCATATAACTGTAAGGCAATTCATCAGCATTGAAATGGTTTAATGACATGTGGTTCTGCATGGAGCTTGGGGAGCAGTAGATACTGATATGTCATCAGCTTCATTTCCTTGAAGGTCAGCCATGCATTTTAAAATAGGTTGGCAGCGTTTCTTCAAACACGCTGTAAGGCATTTCTTCTTCAACCCTTGGTGGCATGGCAGATGAGTCACTGGTAGTCAGGTATCAGCATCAGATGCTTTTCTGACTGGTGATTGCAGAGCGCTAATGTTTTGTCCGAATGCATCTGGTAGGATGGTCATTCTAAACAATTCTCCATTATCCATTTTTGGGATTGTTTACACAGACAAATATGCAGATTTAGTATTGAGATTCAGAACTCATGCTTAGTCAAGATCTGATGGTGCTGTTATGTGTAGTGCTTCTGTGACTGCATCACAAACTCTTAAGTATAGTTGATCAAAAATGCTGTCAGCTCCATCTTCTAACATTCTGATTAGGATCTACTAAACTTAAAAATTTAGATGTGGCATGTGTAAATGGGAATTTGGCAGTTTTCAAAAGGATCATTTTCTTACTGTGTGTGGACACTAAGAGCTAAAAAGAGAATGTGTCATTTGAAAAGAACAGCTTCCTCAATACCAGTGTTGGTGTGACTCCACTTTGGCCATTAATATTTAGTATAGACAGCACATAAAGCTTCATTTTCTCAAGAAAAAAAAAAGCTACACAGCCCAATTCCAGGTATATGCACTAATTTGCATGAAGGATTATTATTAATTTAGAACCAGTACTAAGAGCTGCCCATGTGAATTCATTATTGTCCTTGATTTATCTCAAGACCTGCAGACATTAGACGTTTGCTTGTGGCTAAATGTAGAGCCAGAATTTTCTTTCCCATAATAAAGTAGAAACAGTAATCACCAGTTAACTGGGCCATAAAACTCTGGGAAACCTCAAAAGCAATTTGGTATTTTCTCACAAGAGTCAGACTGTGTTAAAACTTTTCATTTTTAGAGAAAATAAGAGAGGGAGAATTAAGATGAGAGTCTTTTTAATTCCCAAAATGTCACAAGTCTTAATTTATCATATAGTTTCATGGGTTATTAGTTAGACCATAGCAAATGTACTGTAGTCCCACAGTTTTGATAAATTGTATTGCCTGTAATATCTGAAGGATCATGGTTTTTCTCAACATGTACTTATATAAAAACCCTGGCACTGGGATCATAGAATTTGTTTGTGTCATCCTAAAAAATGTAGCTGATATAGCACTAACCGTACCTAGTTACAGTAGCAAACTGCTACTAAAAAATACCACCTGGCATGGTGCCACGTGAAGCACAGAGTTTATATCTAATGTTCTGAAAGGCAGACAGATTGATCCGCTTTCTTCAAAATGTCTGTAGTATGCCAAGGCAGAAGGGTATCTCCAGAACAGAGTATGCTCAAAGTAAAGACACTTTGCAGCAGTCTAAGAGGAACCTCACCTTATAGTCACCATCGCTGAAAACATCAGCATCATCTGTGAACATTGGTTCAGGCGCTGCAGGCTGCAGATCAAGCGTGCTGTTAGAAATTCTGGGCCTTCATACAAGTTGTGATCCTGTTGATACAACACAATGCATCTGCTAAAATACAGCAACATTTCTGTGTCAAAAAAATATGCCTTTTGAATGAGTAGTCCCCCTTTACAACCCAAGCAGCAGCACCCATGCCTTTTTCTTTTTTTCCTACTGAATTCTAGTGCAGTTATTCTGCAGGACGAAAGCAGCCCAGTCTATAGGTATTCTGTTAATATTTCACATTTCTGCAGTGCAGGATTTAGATCCAGTGCCAACGTTCAGTGCCAGTACAGAATTAGTGTGAAGTTCTTATACTGTAGCACAGAATAAAGTGTGTTGACTTCAGTATCAGCATGCACTATTATTCTGTTGGAAAATTTAACATCATTAATTGTTTATATTACTCCAGCTCTCAATTTATTAAGTTTTTATCAAGTTATTAAAACACTTCACACTTAAAATAACACCAAGCAAAATCAGAGTAAAACAGATATGGCAAGCATGTTTATCATTGTATTCCATCCTGTCATGGTTGCTAAACTTTCAAAATGGGCAGCCTAACTTAGTTGCATTTGTGCTAATATTTATTATTTTTTAACAAAACAGTAGACATTTCACAATGACTGGTTTGTTTGGGTTCGGGGTCCTTCTACATTTTCAAATCGACCAATTACCGTGTAGCATCAGTCAATTTGAAAGTTCGTGGCTGCCAGGATGAGGGCCATTTTATCTTTTCATTACTCTCATCAGGTGAGAAACTATTGTCTTTTTAACGGCAGACTGACTGATATAGCTCATTACTCCGCGTCCTAGAACCCCGCTGCCACCCAGGTCCGCATAAAACACACGAAACAGCCATACCTCTGAACTTGGGCGAGAGACGTCCCTTCGCCGCACTTGGCCCGGCGCGGTTTTTCCCTTTAACCACCAAAGCCACGTAAACAACGGACCGCGTGCTCTGCGCACGCGCAGACACATACGTCGTACATGGACGCCGACCTACTCTACAGGATATTAAGGCCACCGCGGCTTTCTTTCAAAATAAACTACGCCAGCCAGGCTACTCTCAGGGAAGTCATACAGTATGTCGGTTCTGTGGCACTGAGGAACCAGCTCCTTCAGTTTGTGGCTAATCGTTAGTAGCATAACTGTGTTGGTTTTGGTCTTCCCATGGGATTCGTTGACAGTAATAAATAGACAGAATAACCTCAGCCTTAACCTTTGAGCATGGCATAGAACCGAAACACATACAAGCTTGAACATGTCGCAACACGTTATATGTTCCACTAAGGAAAGAATATTGCCAATTGATATTCTATACAAATATTTATTTGCCTGATATTAACGAAAGTTTATATTTTAGCTGCACCAAACACCTCTACTAAGTAGTTTTGGTTGGTATGCAGAATGTGAAATGTTTAGCATCAGCAGAAGTGAACTGGGTACTTATCATAAGCAGCCAATAGCCTCCAATCGAAACAAAGCCTAGGCAAGCAAGCAGGTTCTTATAAAAACATGTATTTGTCAGCAGAAAACTGAGAAGTTCAGTGTAAAAATATTTAGAAAGATTTTTGCCTTTTTGATCATAGAGATGATACCCCACTTAATTATAATAAAAAAAAGGAATGAAATGCTAAAGTGCCAAAGTGAAAAACACTTAGCTGCAAAGCAGAAGTGACAACAAGCAAACATGTCATTAATAATCAGTGCATATCAAATATTAAAAGTGGAGGAAGTTCTGTCTTTTACGATTAACAAATAAAAAAAACAATAATGATAAGAGATGATTCTAAGACAAGTAAGAACAGACATTTTCTGTGGAGGTATAAATATAAAGCATTAAATTTTGACTGCAAGCCAATCAAACCCGAAAGCTTGAGAAACTGAAAACCAAATTTTGTGCATGTAATTTCAAGAGCAATGGAAAATCAGTAAGATCATGAGTTCACCTTGTAAAAGCATATTTTTTTGTAGTATAGTATTTAATAAGTAAGGACTTGCTGTATGACATGTTTGACTTGATTAGTACACATACTCTGACAAGTGGCTCTTTATTAGTGGAACTCTGTGAATCTGAAGGACTCTGAAACCAGTTCTGCGTAATATATGATAAAGGATGACCTACTGTATTGCCAAAGCATTTCCACTGTTCCTTTCTTTGCATTTTGCAAATGTAAGAGCCAAGTGCAGTATTGTACACAAAAGCCTTTAACTGTAGCTTTATGTTTAGCGGTGCAGACTTGATAGTGTTGTTAGTGGAAGCTACCTCAAATACTTCTTTGGCAAAGAAGAGATGGCACTCTGCAACAAAATAATAAATAATGCATGGCAAATACAGTTGAGCAGAAGAGGCAGGCTAACAAGTTATAAAGGTAAAACCTCATTGGAATGATATGAGAAGGCCAACCAAATCCCAGCTTACCACAAATTAATGAAAACATTCTTGGCAAATGCTTTGGCCACCATCTAGTGCTGATCCAAGAATTTCACCTCTTGCAGCACAATGCGATTGCTCATGGCTGTCCCTGTAAATCATGGCCGCAGTTCAGAGAAAAAACACACAAAAAAGTGGAATCCCATTCCATCACTGCTAGCTGTGGTGACTGCCTGCTTTGAACTCAAATTTTCAAAGTAAATGCTTCAGCCACAACGGGACACTTAGCTAAGAGCATCAAAGCTGTGCCTAGAGGCAGGGGCTGGGACAGACGGTAGGTCCCCTCATGTTGGACCATTGGCTTGATTCCATGATCCAACTACTCTACAACTGATCCTAAGATCCAACTATTGTACTGCAGCAACCTTAAACTTCTGCACAGGCTATGGACAGTGACCTCTCTGAAGAGGAAACATCAATTCACTGCAGACACAGTAGTCAAACATAGACTTCCAAGGTCTAAAATCCCATCTGCAATCAACAGATGATAAAAGGCCACCAGATATGTTATGTCAGCCGCCAATTTACATACATTCTGCCCTTTATTTTATGCATCAGTCTTTAAATGCTTGAAAATGTATTTTACACGGCTGCACCCACATCAGTCTGTTATTCCCTTTGCAGTTCCCTGTAGCTTGTCAGAAAACAAGGATTTTGCAGCTATAATGTGTTTTGTGCACAACATATATCTTTAGTAGATACAGTACATACCTCTGGTACTTAAAAGAAAAGCTCCAGTGTGATTTGGATTTGATACAATTTCCATCCCCTTAAAGTTCATTTTGGAGCCATTAATTCTCTCAGTAAATGCACTTTATCGCTGGGATCAAGAAGCTAGCAGTTGCTTCAGAAACTAATATAGGTTAAACTTTTACATTTTGAAAGAAGTGTGTTTTACATTTCGTATGTCTTTGTACATTGACATTTGTAGGAAAACTGCAAATGCCAGAACAAGACAGGAGTCTTACTTTTGTCTGCCTCTCAGATTTCAATATTTTCCTCTCCAACGTAAAACTTTGAGCCAATAGCAAATATTCTCTGTAAGTCTATGAAAACTCATCATCTGTCAAACAGAACCCAGTTAAGCTTACACACAAACAAAGATGCAAGATGCAAAAGGAATCATGCACTTTGCCAGCTATTGTTTAATATTTATAAAGTATTTATTTAAAAATATGTATGTTTATAAAATGCTCAGATTAGGAAGAATGATACATTTATTAATAGCATTATATTTAAAGGGTGAATGTGCTGGAAAATTACCTGCAGTTTAGTTAAATAGAAATGGAATTGCAGGAAAATCATTAGAAACTCAAAGAATGCCAAAATTATCCTTTAAATTAAAAGTTTTTAAAATTTCCGTAGATCCAAAGACCAAAAGTTTTAAAATGGGACATTAAACTGTTGTCTCTTTTAATGTACCTTTCTAATTTAGGTTTTAATATTTTGATTGGACAATTGTAGTGGCGCTATGTCCCAAATGTCCAAAAATAACAATAAGCAACATGGGATGATTTTAATTAAGTGAAAATGATCAGTCTTTGAAACATTTTTAGCATTAATTGCGGAAACACCATAGGAAACATATCTATGAGCTTCCTTTATGTTAAATTTCCTTTTGGATTTGGGCTGTCTAGGCTGATATTTAGTCTGAGTGGCCATTTCGTTACCAATCACTGGACAAAACATCAAATGTAGCCAATTATTCAAAGATCTACGACCCGCTTACAGGCTGTCTGCTTTGTGTAAAACCATGATTAGTATGTTGGTGTAACGACAGATTTGCAGAACCATTGTCAGCCCATAATAACCTGAGAGTCCACTGCTATTAGATTCCAAGTCAACCAAGAAGACTCAACAAACTAACAGTGTGCAGTCCTGCTGCTCATCACCCACACCTTGGTTTAGAAAGATTGGATTCTTGCTGTTGTTCTGTATGTTGAAACTGCCATGTGAAAGACTGACACTTTTTTATCATATTCTATACCTTTACTTCTGTCTGAGGCATTGTTAGTGGGTTAGTATTCATTATTACTGTGTACATGATAAAGAACAGTAGATGTACAGAGGTGACTGAGGCTCGTGGCTGAGGCATTGTGAAGCCATGCACTGTCCGTGTGCTCAGTGTTTCACTTACATTAGTTTTTTGTTGCTAATTATTTATGATTTATTTTGCACAGTGTAGTTTGTTATGGGTTTGTTTATGCTATAGCACGGATAGAGACATTGATTAGGCCTGACGCCTTTTCTGTGCCCGCAGTACACGGTGTATGGGAGGAGTGGTCACCGTGGAGCCTGTGCTCATTCACATGTGGCCGAGGGCACCGCACTAGGACTAGGATGTGTGCCCCTCCCCAGCATGGAGGCAGGGCCTGTGATGGACCTGAGACCCAGACTAAGCTTTGCAACATAGCTCTATGCCCAGGTATTATCTGTCCGCTCTCTAAATATATTAAAAATAACAATATTAACAATTATCCCTAAAGGCTTGAAGACGAGAGGAATGTAAAAGGTAAAATCATAAAGATGATCATAAACTCATTTCAAAAGTTCAGTTCTTGAGAATGGTAGCAGTTTACCTTACATACAGCTATAATCAATACAATACTGCAAAGGTGAGTAAAAAAATTAATGACTGCATTTTATGGTACATTTAAAGTAATAGGGCTTACACGGTAATACGGGAAAACCCTGTTGAGAGTCAATACCGTGATACTGACGTCAAAATCACTTACCCGCAATTGCCTGTGAATGGTAAGCAGATTAGTGACGATGAGTTTTTCCACGCAATGAATGCTAGCTTTGCTCTGGTAACAGACTCAGTGAAAACCACTCAATCCCAGATGCTTTCCCTCTGCCCAGACATGGAAAATGGACGGCAAATAACAAATAGGGTCTGCAGTTTGTGCTTTTGACATAAGTAATAATCTAAATCTTAATGTGAAGCTATTCTACTGAAACTCTTTTCATGGTTTATTCTTCTTTTGCCTTTGGCTTTTTTGGGAAATTCTAATCTGTGAAAAAAACCAGAGCAGAAACTCGGCTGCAGTACAGTTCTCCAAAATCTACAAGTAGTCAAGCGATTTATTCTGCTTTCCACTTAATGTCTGTTTTATTGGCTTTCAATCTGGGAGGGAATAGTGATCTGAATATCTCCTCCCATTTCTGTCTGCCCTCTTTTTCCCTCCACTTGGGCCATGCTTGTTGGGTTGTGGTTGGTGCCTCAGTGGACGGACAGTGGCAGGAGTGGAGCTCTTGGAGCGATTGTTCGGTGACCTGTGCCAATGGCACTCAGCAGAGGACCAGGCAGTGCTCAGCAGCCGCCCATGGGGGATCTGAGTGTCGCGGTCACTGGGCAGAAAGCAGAGAGTGCCATAATCCTGACTGCACAGGTAAAATCCTGAGCCTCTTAATTCTATATCCGCCATGATGTGTAAATTCAAAATCGTGATTTGAAATAGGGAAAGGAATGACAAAAATACCCCGTCCCACATAGTCATAATTATTATTACAATCATGAGTACCATTATCATTCTTATGAATTTTAGATTAAATTTTAGATTAAATATGGAGCCCAATTTTACTGAGCTGTTTTTCTTTTTATGTTGAATACTGAAAATCTCTGTAGCAAGAATCAAAGCTGTGTTGTAAGAATCAAGAATGTTTAAGACCACGCTCTTTCAATTGGATTTGTAAAATCCAGTTAAATATACTGTATTCCTTTCACATAATTCAGGGTTAGCTGTCCAAACTGTCTGTCAACATCATAGATGTATTAGAGGCTCAAAGATGTCAGCTTAGTGGTCTCCATCAGGCTTTGAATTGTCTGATCATATGAAGCACTCTCGCCTGAGCACTCTCATAATCTCCTGATGCAATTTTCACTATAGCAGTGTAAAACAGCAGGGTTTTCTTTTTTTCTGTATTTCATTGGTATGTGTGTAGCAGAGAGATTCCCATCAAATTGTTGAAAGTCAGTAGAAATGTTGTGTAACCAGTCAGCCAACCTTGTGCATTTGTGGACCACTAAATTGATATTTTTTAATTTTTAGACGTGATAATGAAGCAGGAGATGCTGTTGTTCGCCTCACCGTGAGAGGATGCATCATTCAATTTATTAACTTAATGAGGCCCACCCTACCAATTTAGCAATTCTTATGTGTTTCCAAAGTGAGAGATCAAACATTAGTGAGACAACATGTTCTTAGCCATCATTTAACAAGTCAGTACAATGTCCATGATTTGTAGAGGCATTGCCTCGGTTTGTGGAACAAAAATAGTCCAAGGTAACCCCAATGTAGGAACCCCAAATAATCAAATACTATATGTCTCTTTCAATACCTATATATTTTTTTAAAAATGAAACAAAACAGAATAAAGTCAAAAAAGTGCCTAACAACCACAATAAAGGCTTGTGCAGGAGTTTGAATCAGTGGTATTTGTTAGAAATTTGAAAGAGTTTCTTCAGGACTGCTGGCGCAGTGAGCTCTTTGAAGCACATGAGCATGCATCTGTCTGAGGAATCAGCTGCTCTGATGTGGGGCAGAGGCTTCAGTATCTACAAGGATATGATCAATGTCTTGCAGATAGTTTTAGCCAACAGATTACAATGGTTTCTGTCTTTTCTTTTTTGTGTTTTTTTTTTTTTCTTTTCCTTGCGGAAGCGGTCCTGACAGAGGTTAGTTGTAGGACACGGAATAGCCTCCTATGTGTGAAGTAGGGGGTAAGTGGAGGTAGAGTGTGTTTCCAGCTCACAGGGTGTACCTTTCCATTCAGACGAGTGGCTTGTGATTTACTACATCACTGAAGGGGCGCATGTGTTTTTTTGTCTAATGTACAGTTTAAAAGTGTTTTTTACAAGGGCATAAAACATGCTACTGGTTTTGGAAACTTAAGCATAAATATGTTTTAATATTTGCAAAAGTGAGACAAACAAACACCACTCACAGCAGCTTCTTTAGCCATAGAACACACATCCTCCTGATTATTCAGAGTAATCTTGTTCATTTTTGGAATATTCCAAGAAACTGCATCTACTAACTGAATGCATGGATAGCAAAAGAAATAAATGTAATAAAAAATGTATTTTTTAGATGCCACACACTAATTTAAAGCTTGAACGGCATTAGATAAAAGTCACGTATTAGTGTTGTATCATCTCAGTTAATACTCTGTTAGTTTATTGGAAAATTTTTTGCCACTGAGAGTATCTGTTTTCCTTATCGAGAATGATTCTGTTTTAGCCAACGGCCAGTGGAATCCTTGGGGTCCGTGGAGCGGCTGCTCTAAGTCATGTGATGGCGGATGGCAGAGGCGAGCCCGTGTGTGTCAGGGGGCAGCAGTGACTGGGCAGCAGTGTGATGGCACCGGAGAGGAAGTCCGAAAGTGCAGTGACCAACGCTGTCCAGGTGAGTCAAAGGATAATAAGACTTAAGTCTGAGTGGCCCCAGAGAAGCCGAATGGAAGTAGCTAGACAATTATCTCTGGGGAGTGGAGGACATGTCTTGTTACAGAGATCGGTTAAAACAGAATCTGACGAGGAGATGGAGATACAGAGCAGGGAAGAATAAGTATGGATATAAATAGAGTAAATTAAAAAATTGAGAAACTGGTGATGGACATGCTGAGTAATGCGGGTAGCATTAATGCTTACTGTGTGATTTTTAAAATAATCTCTTTGTAAAGTGGAGTCTTAAACATAAAGTCACTTAAGACTCTTAAGTAAATAAAAAATATAAAAGCATTAAACTACTTTGTCTTCTTCCTCCTAATCTTCCTCTTCTTCTTCTTTTTCGTTTTTTTCTTATTATTATTATTATCATTATAATGTTGCGCCCACACTCACAAAAGTTGTGATTAAAGAACAGGGTTCCTTTTATTATTATCCACAAATGGCATGCTCATAATCACCAACACTATACAGCTTTGATTTCCTATAATTCCATACCTCCTGATATGTAGTAACAAGAAATTGTTGCATCATATTGGAAATACTGAAAAGTTCTTTGCATTGAAGTAGTAACACTTTGCTCTTCAGCACCGTATGAGATCTGTCCTGAGGACTATGCAGTGTCAATGGTGTGGAGACGGACACCTTCGGGAGAACTGGCCTTTAATAGATGCCCACCCAATGCCACAGGTAAGGATATGATCAATATCTTTAATTGACCTTTTCTTATCACTATTGAATTTCTAAATGGTATAGTGTGCACTGAGAGGTCCATAGATGATTTTGGGATAGTCTTCCTCCACTTAAAACCAAACCCATGGGTGTAAACGAAAAAGAGTGGTCCTGTCATAAAAGTTGACAAAATGGTGGAATACATTTTATTACGCATGGTGTGGAATCATGCCATCGCTAAACTATACGGCAGTGTGACTGATGACCTAAATTTGACCTATTTTCAAGGCATTGACTGTTTGAATCACATTCATTTGCCAACAAGTGAATCTGTCACTTTGCAATGGTAGAATTACCCTGCAATTTGTACAATAGTGCCATGGAATCAGTGTTTAAATACATATTGCAATATTACTAATTTTTCTATATTATGAGGAATTATGCTTGATTTTTGCCACAATAGAAAGCTTTCCTTCGGTATAGAAGGTTAAAAAACCTTTTTTCCTTTTAAGATGCCTGCCTAATCTTTGCATGGTACCAAAACTGTGTTCCCACATCTGAGGAGAAAGCACACATCCCCTCATCCCATTTCCACATGCAGTGATGTAACTCACGGCTACACCCGTCAGTGCACAGCTTGTGTACTGGATCGAAAAATGGTAACTGTGTTTCTGAGAGCATTGTTGCTGAAAAGCACACTGATGTCTGTTTTCAGACATTAAGCAGAAGCTTTAATATCTGCTCGGAGAGAAGAGCATTAGAGCAGAGGATGCAAGTTCTCTAACAGGGCGAGACTAACACTCAGCTCTTGAAAAGGGAAAAGAGGAGGGGGAAAGAGGCGAGATGATAACGAGGAATGCAACCTCTGATAAAGCTACTGTGATACGGGTTACTTTTGTTCTTGTTGAAGGTCATTTTGCTAACAAACAGACAACAGGACAATGGGGTGCTGTTGGGTGCTGAAGTCACATGTTGGTTTGATACGGTAAGCTGTTGTAAATCTTGAAACAGTCTGGTATTCTGAATTGACATTTCTTCCACAACCATAAAATGGCTAACTGGAGAACTAGATGCAGCAGCAAACACACTGTCATTCACAGATGGCTTACCTGCGGCAAAGTTATGGAGAGTAAGATTTACTAGCATGCCATTAGCTTTCCAGCTTGACATTAGTTTTATGGCTAATAACTGTTTGGCACTACAGAGCTATTTTCAGCTTGCAGTAAGGGTGTATTGTGTTTTTTCCTACTCTCTGTATGATGCTGTTGGAAATGTAACACCTTTACTGATTAAGAATTTCATTTACACCAAGAGGTGTTGTTGGGTCAGTTAGGCAGAGAGAGACACTTGGCTCCTTTACTGAGCAGTATCACATTAATTAATCACATTAATTATATTAAAAAGGAAATGAAATGTATTATTGTGAATCTTGGACATAAACAATTAATTTATCCCACAACTTTTTCCTATATGCAGCTGAATTCAGATCCTGTTACAGAGATGCAAGGACCTGCTGTTGTCTATATACTATTATTTTATACACACAGTACTGTAGGTCAACACATTCTGGCATTTTACAGTGAATCAGAGCTGACTTTTTCATGTTTGTCGGTGTCGGTGGACTCTGAGCATCTGTATGCATAGGATATACAGCGTGTGCAACAATTTGCCCACAGTAATAATATGAGGTTGTTACATCACTTTACCAGAGAATTAGGACCTTTAATGCCTGAACAGTATCCTGAGAAAAAGGTAAAATAACAGATAGTCGACATATTTCATGTTCAAGTACAGTACGTCCCCCTGTCAAAACTGGTACTGACCACTAGAAAAAAAGACCATGATGAACAAAAGTTCCGGTCAGGTCAAGTTTATGTCTAAAGCCATTAATCACAGTTCCAGTGTCAGCAGGTGTCACAAAGCCCACGTTATGAAGCTATAAATGAAAACAACACCTCCCAACCTTTGACCTGTAATTACATGAAGGTCAAACTCACAAAAGCCTCAATGAGAAAAATGTGAAAAGAAACCAAACACCTCATGGTTAGACCTCCTCCTTCCAGGACAGTCAGAAATGTAACGGCTGCTGAGAGTGGATAAACAAAGATGAAATATTGATCAGCAAAAGCAGCATAACAAAATGTGCGACAAGAATGCAGAAAGACTGCTTGGGTGAAACGTCCGAACGTGTTAGGGACATGAGCACCTACTCAGCCATAGTCACTGGCGTCATCAAGGTCATCATAAGAACAGCACCGTGCAGGGGCGTCAGCACCGCCCCAGTCATCATGGATGACAACTGCCACCAGAGGCAAGAAGGGAGGAAAAGTCGAAAGGATACATACACAGCGCAGATGAATATGTTTGCTTTGTATCACTCACACAAAGGTTCCTACATTGGTAAACACATAAAGTTCACTTAAACCATACTTCTGTCTAACTAGTCAGACTTTCCCGAGGAGGCTGGGTGACTTCTAGGTACTGTGCTAAAGCAAAACATGACAAGAGCAAAAATGTGAGAAAAATGCAGCCTTACAAAATTAGATTCCTGGATTGCTTTAATTATACATTCAGATACGGTATTGCACAGAATTCTTTCATCTCTCCTTTACTCTGATTTTTTTGTTTTTAACTGTACAGTGTGAAATAAAACCAAATAAAAAGTATATTTTAAAATATCAGATATACTGAGTACCAGTGAAATGTGCATCTAGTCTAACACTGTATCTGCATTATTATTAGTATTTCCATTTTTCGGGCTTCATTTTTTACATGCAGTTTTTACTCCACTGATGCCTGAAGTTACTAGTTACTTTGCAGTAGAAGTTTTGCATGTAAAAGCTCATGTGCTGTTATTTACATGCATGTCTATTGACAGCCCCAAATCTCAATTATCAATTGAAGTTCAAGTCACCCAACTGAAAGAGGGAGCAATTAAAGCAACAGAACCACAAGCTATTAAAAAAAACTTATCACAGGTTAATGCAGAGGAAAATTATCCTGTACTCTCTAGTAAATATATTAGACACCGTCATTTAGATTGGAAGTGGTAATTTCACGTACTGGTACCTGTTCACTGGCACTTGGTTCAAAGCAAACCTGTCTAATAATCCGACAAGATTATTTTTTTTTTTCAAAAAAGTAAAGGATTTGTGTTTTTTCTCCACCATTGGGTGATATTCAACACACTAAGTCCACAAAAATCCTTCTAAATGTCTTCTCTCTTAACTCCTCGGGTGGTAAACACTGTTTGAACCTTCTGCCTTGGGGGGAGTGTTGGAATAAAAATTCTCCTCTAATGGCAGCCGGGCTGAGAATGCCGTAAAACTGGACAGCGACAGGGCAATGCCTCTGTGGAGTGCAGCCTTGGTTTTGATCAAGCACATATCCACTGACCTGTATTTCATTGGCAACCCACTGTCCTTTCAGTACATCACTGATGATGCAAGGACAGAAGACAGATTGGTGCAAAATAACAGTGAAAGCCTCATGTTTCCGTCTTTGACCCAGTTTGATGCCACCATTGACACGGATCAAAGCCAAGAGGGATCCCATTCTAAATAACTGAAAAAATATATATATTTATTCTCAATACAAATATAAAACTTAATAAAATAAGATGTTGAATTATGAAAATTGACTACATTTGTCCAAATTGCATCTACATGATTCACAAAAGAAGAAGGGGATGACAGACATGTGTTGTGTGATCTCCCACCTCAGAATGCATACCCCATGAACACCCAAGAAGTTATTATGGATATTTTTATTATCAAATGCCAGCAAGTGTGGTATTAGGTTTTGTTTTATACAGCTAAAAAACTACCACCACATTTTTTTAAAATCCAAAAATCATGAATTTCCTCTGCAAATCTTTTGTGCAAACAAAAAAATGAACACTGGTCCACGCATTTCACATTAAAATGATTTTGGCCTTGGGCAATTTGTATCTTCCAGTACTGCTGAGTTCACATTAAAATTGCATCATACAGTATAATACTAAAATGAAAGCTGACTACAGGTCTTTAGAGGGCCAAAGAACTAGCATAATTTTTTATTCTTTCTGTAACTATTGATTTAAACTCCTCTGTCACATCAAAAACACAAACAAGATTTGCATCAGTCATTTGAGTAGCTTTCATGCTTATCAGTTTAAAACAGTTCTTGAATGTGGCCTCCTCTTAATGCTTGGTGTCTTTTTGCCGCTTCCCAGTTAAAGCAGACAGTCTCTCTCAGTTTACAATGACCTTTAAGAATGCCAAAACACTGGGGAGAATCCCTAATTTCTAGGTATCAAGCCATCATAAAATATACTTTTTACTGCCTTTTTTGAGGGTGAGGGGCCTGAAAGATGATCGAATAAAAATGTGAAAATACTCTTTTGAGTGCTTACGTCCATAACAGCAGGGGTATGCATTATGAAAGTAAATAAACCCCCCCCGGGTGAAGGCAGTTTGGAGAGAGACAAGTGCTCAGTGCAGTGTAAAGCAGTGGGCCTCTCCTGTTGCCCTCTGGGTTGTGTCATGGTGCTGCATGGGCGCTCCTGGTATATAACGATGTTTTGTGTGCACTCGTGGCTTTAGTGCATATCACCAGGTAGTAGCAGCAGAGAAGGTGGGCGTAGGAGGTGTGGTTTTGATCTCTCTCTTTCCGTGTGTGTTAGTGTGTGAAAGACCCAGAGAGAGAGCGAGAACAAGAGATAGCGATGGGTTTTTGTGAAGCACGGATGCCAGGGGAAATGTTTTGTACTGTGGGAGTTTTCCTCAGGATGTCAGGCACCTGTGTTGGAGCAGTGGGGTGATGTGTGAAGTGCACTCCACCAGGTCGACAGCTGGGAAGGTGTGATGTTGGACCCCTATGTAGGATGTATATGGGGATGTGGGTGGATCTGCTATTTCGGGATAACTGTTTAAATGCCTGGAAGCTATCACAACTGAGCTGCTGCATGCTTGAGTAAGCCACTGTAACATGTATTAACACAGTGAACAGGACATACATATATTAAAAGCCTGTGTCCGTTGCTAATAATATAAAGCCAATTCTGTATACTCTGTTTAATTCTGTATAATTCTGCAGCGCTTTCCTTCCTGAAAACTCTCTCTCCCACTTTCTATAATGTGACTCAAATCCACAGTGAAATTTAATGGGCAACATTAAATTTTGATGGTGAGTGATTGGCAACAGAAATGGACAAAAAGGAAAAGATAAGTCTCTCATGACAAGAATTAATATTTTTGTCTTCCTCTCCTTTCTTTGTCCCTCCTCTCTTCCTGTATCCATCTCCCTCCACTCCAACACTTCCATCTGCCTTTCTTTGCGCTCTCCTTTGGTTTTAATCCCACAAACCTCCCTCCCTCCCCCACCTCTACACTCTCTACGCCTGTATCCTCATCTCCCCTCTCATCCCTCCCCTTGCTCCCTCTCCTCTCCAAATCTGTTGTTGTCTTCCTCTCCTCTACAGGCACCACTAGTCGACGCTGCTCTTTGGATCACCGTGGTATGGCCTTCTGGGAGCAGCCCAGCTATGCTCGATGCATAACAAATGAATTCAGATACTTGCAGCAATCAGTAGGTGCAAAGTCAGCTCCCTCTTACAGCCTCTGTTTCCAATGCATCATAAATTATTTCCCCAGTGTTTTCCCCTGCCCCCCATTTCTCATCACACTGTAGCCACGGATTAACCACTTTCAATAGAGGAGCAAATTAAAACACTGATTTTGCCATTTTTCTCTCTGTAATGAATGGTCATAGTCAAGTCCTTAAACTGTTTGATTTAAAGTGTCTGGCATGTTCTCATCTGTGTTAGTGTTTGTTCATCTACTAGAATATCCAAAAACATAAGAGTAGAAGAAACTAATTACATTATATTGTTGATACTGAAGGAAGCGTATTGTACTTTTGTACTTTTATAAGACTTATAAGACACTTGCACTTTACTGAATTTAAATTAGCATCTGCTACAATAGATGACAATTCAGTTTTGTTCATCCCAACACAAGCATTGCACCTTAAAGAAACAAGGTAACACAATTAGGGAACTAGTGAATGTTAACAATCTTTTGTTTAATAGAATCTGTTCTTCAGCGTGAACTCTATCTCTCTCATCCTTTTTCCATTGCATGCAAATTTAGACATTTTGATTGCAAAAAATCTGTTTATGTTAAAGTCTGTTTAGATTTTATTGCACTATTTTAAATATATTTTTGCTTTAGTGTGTGTGTGTTCAGCCTGGAAACACAATAGTGCTTCCACTAGAATAGGTAATTTTTGTAACCCTCTATCACTGTTAAAAACAAAATAATTCAGAAGTGCTGAGGTAACACATACAGTGCTGCACCTTTGAATGTGTATTTATGGACATAAACCCTGTACAATGATGTGAAATGTCATTTCGCTCTGCAATTTCTGCCTAAATGTGTGTCTTCTGCTCCAGTTAACTCTTTTATTCATATTGGCTCATTTCAAAACAACCGCGAGGCAGAATACATTTCAGCTTGACTTAGATATAAGTGTCACAGAAAGGGCCTTAGAGAGTAGTCCTTCATTCTGATTTTTTTCACTCCATTTACTCCAAATGTGTATCTTAGTGTGTTATCTCGCAAACCTGCAGAGGACACCGATGCCCCAAGTTCTGTCTTCTCCTGTTTTTGGAGGTTCAGGGGCACCTTGCTAAGGGCCAGAGGATGCTGGCGGGGGATGGGATGTCCCAGGTCACGAAGAACCTGCTGGACCTCACACAGAGGAGGAACTTCTATGCTGGTGACCTGCTGTCTTCGGTGGAGATCCTTCGCAATGTGACGGAGACCTTCAAGAGGGCCAGCTATGAGCCGTCTTCAGATGATGTGCAAGTAAGTGGACAGTAGGTTAATTTTATAGTGGCTTACACATGTATCTATTTTGACAAAATAATCCATTGGATACAGCCAATGTTTGATAGATTTCACAGAAAAAAACCTTTTCTAACATGTCTGAAATAGCACAAAGCCTGACAAATACATCCCTTGGCTCTATTGTATCAATAGATCTCCCCCACATCCTAAACTGTTTCATCTCATCATGTTGGGGTTGACTGCAGTCTTGATCCTCTTTATGTCAATAGGATGATGGAGATTATCGCTAAAGCTCCACCTCCATCGCCAATAAGATAATTTATGTCCTCAGAGCTGTGTCATTTTCAAAGACACCCTTCCCGGGCATCCTTGTGATCTTTGTGCGGTACTACGTGCCTGTTACAATTTCTGTATGTCGTTGTTTTAGTGTGTGTGTATTCCTTGGCATGTGTTTGGCTCATGCTCTTCTTTTAGAGTGAGTGAGAGTGAGGAACTGTTTCTTGCTATGTGATGGTAACAGCAGAATAAGCTTTGAATATTGTGTACGTGTCAGTGAAAAACCTAATTCTCCATTATAGTTCTTGTGAAACTTTCTAATCTTGCTTTGTTACTGTATGAAGCTTCTTGTGTTGCTGTTCTTCTGCAGAGTTGTAAGTAATAGCGCCAGAAAATTAGAAAAGTATGAGTACACATCAGCCATTTTCTGTATGCAAGTAGAAATATTTTTTGATTTTATCAATGTGAAAGTTCAGTTGGTTTTAAAGTCTCATAGAACAGTACGCTATCTGCTGACTAATAAACTTTTTCAGTCTATTGAATATGAAAATATACCAATATTACTAGGTGTTATACAGATTTCCAGGTTTGAAGGAGAGGACATTAAAAAATATATAAACTAAAAATAAAAGTACACAAAGAAAGATAAAAAAAAAACAAGCTATCCTACAATATCAAGACCAGTGATTCTAGACATACAATACAACACTGTTTGAGCTTTAGCATCTTTTGAATGTGATTGGACACAATTGGCATACAACTTGTAGTTCAGGTTAGGATGTGGGTAATTAAATCACCAAAATGTTCAACTCAGTTAATTATGAGCTTCCAAAGCACAATGGTATTTGGACTACAAAATGTCAGGGATGTTCTTTTCCTGAGTTTGCTGCTGGTTTTATGCACATTTATCAATGGTTTCCTTTGGATGTAGGGTGTATGGTCCGCTGCTAATATTCTGCAGAAAAACCCCCCCAAATGTGCCGGCCATGGATGAGCAACCTAGGGCCCATTCAGCCATTTTCCCACCATAGAAAATCTATGAGATGAGGAAAGCATCCTGTCTCCGGTTATTATGAGAGCTCTATAGTGTGTGGGGGCAGACAGGAGAGCAGTCAGCCAGCCCACCCCCTCCGTGTGTCTCTGCGCTAATGCAGTGTTAAAGTGGGCACATTACCACCAGAGGGAGCATAAGCATTCAAGTAGAAAACAAGATAGCCTGTGTCAAGAGAGAGAGCCACTCCCTCAGGCACATTGTAGACCAGACGAAATAACAAGGCTAAAGATCAGACAGGGGTCCTATTACTACTGCAGGCATGCACTCCAAGCAGCCCCTGCTTTGCACTGCTGGAGAAGACAATCCTCACAGCTGCTCAAACATTCCCTTTCATCTTTTTTTTCTGATTGCAGTGTGTGCTTCTCCCCTCCAGCATTAAGTGTTTGCTGCAAGCTGCAGGGGTTCAAGGTGTATTTTTGTCAGAGCTGATCCACATATTCCATCTTTTCTCTAATCATTTACGATCACGGTTTCAGTGGCAGATTTCCTGTTGCTATTGAGCCCTGCAGGGAACATCATTATTCCTTTATTTATAAATCCCTGATTTCCTGCATTCAGAAATCTCAGTGTATTATCCATAAAAGCCATTTCGGAGTGCACAGTGTTTATGTGTCATGATTTTAAAAAGCATCTTGCTGCAGTGCCTGTAATATTTGTGTGTGGGTGTGTTATGTATTTTCCCTTTCATCATCTCCATAGAACTTCTTTCAAATCATCAGCAACCTCTTGGAGGAGGAAAATAAGGAGAAATGGGAAGATGCACAAAAGGTAAGCATCTGGCAGTACACTTGGTAAATAATTCGGGTTTCTGCATGAGTGTTGCGTGCCTCAAAAATCTTGTAAACCATCAGAACAGCAGACATAAAGGAAAGTCAGGTTGGTGTTGATGTAATGTTATACATACACATATCACTGTAAGAGGTCATTTAGTTGGAGTGACATCTGGCCTCATTTGGAAAGCTAGTTCCTAAGAGTTCCACTTGGTGGCAGCAGCACTGCCACAGAGATTGTCCAGACATTACTACTGCATTTCCTCCGGCACATGCATTGTTTCACCCAACTGATCAGATCGTGGCAACCAGTGTGATTTTACCATTACTTGAGCTGAAATTTACCTTAGAAAAAGGCAGTTTAGACATTTTATTGCTTGTACCACAGCAGCTAAGACTCTTATTCCCTTTCTCTCTTTCCCTGACATTGTAAGGCAGTTCCATTATAAGGAGAAGCAGTGTGATGAAAAAAACATTTCAATATTCAGTACAAAGGTAGGGGTAACAGACAGCAGCACTGCAGTGATGTACTGTAGGTCAAAATCTGAATAAAGAATAGTACATTTTCTCGACATTGTGTTTATCCATGGAGATTGGCTTCTGGCTACGTCCTCTGTTGGACACATCTTTCAGCTTGAGAGGTGACAACTCTCGTTTTCAAAACTGCCACCGGTGTCTGAGACAACCTGAATCCTGAAATCACAAACAATCCAGACTCTGACAGAGAAACCATCTGTGATGACTGCAAGTCTGCAGAGGGCATCTGCTCTGTTGTCATCTGGTAAAAACTGACTTAAATAGGTATTACCTGCACCGACACACAACTGAGGGAGTATCTTAAAATCAGTCAGATCTCTTTTTTTTTTCTCACCATTTCTCCATGCTTCACTTCTGCTAAGATATCAGGGGAGCGAGGCAGTTTCATGTGCCAGGAGTGCCGGTCCTGGCTGTCTCTAAAGGCAGTAATTAGGTGTTTACTCACTGCAGCTTTAGTTTGGCAGGCCCCAAAGGTAGGTTGTCGGTGAGAGGAGCTCACAAATGAGCAGATTCGTCAGTAAGAATGCGTCAGAGATAGAGACAGACAAATCAGAGAAAATATGGAAATAGGAGAAGTTGTGCCTGTGATTGAACACCCAGAAGAGATACTGTATGTGACACGGTTAATTATTTCTGTAGTTATTAATGTGCCTGTCTGAGAAGTGCCACCTCATTTCTGGCACTTCCCCAAGTGGACACTGGCTACGTGATGTCGTCTGCTTTCAACAGATGATGTCTGGACTTCGGAGCTCTCGTTTCTTTTCACTTGCTGGCTTTTCTTGCAATAATGAGTGTTCTGAGCTCAGTTTC
Organism: Xiphias gladius; assembly: GCF_016859285.1. NCBI lineage: Eukaryota > Metazoa > Chordata > Actinopteri > Istiophoriformes > Xiphiidae > Xiphias > Xiphias gladius. The sequence continues at coordinate 16,331,170 of NC_053410.1, forward strand.
CACAGCCCCCACACACTGCGTGCTGTGGACGTTCAAAACAGACAGATGAAACACCTCACTATGAGGTTTTACTGGCTGTAGAATTGGCTCTGTGCAGAGATCACTATATATTCACCTCCTGTCACTGTTACCATGGCAAGGAAAGGAAGAGCTCTGTCTACAGAACCTCCACTGCAGCCATTTCCCTGTGCTGCCTTCACATCTCGCGGTTGCCATGGAGACCAGCAGAACGAGCATGACTGCACTGTGCGTCAGACATGCCGGAAGGGGCGACGTGATGTGCTTTTCTCCCTCACTATGGCTTTCACTCTGCTGTGTCAGAAGCTCTCAACTTCAGCATCACTGATTTGTTGCATGGCTTGGCAGCACATGTAGGGGCATGTGCAAACACACAGAGCACAAGGTGTTACCGACGAGGGAAACACCTGCCTCAGGTGTTTGTTGAATATCAAGCCTGAGTGAGGTGTTAATTGCTAAATGCCACTCAAAGGCCTTTCTAATTGCCTGACATCATCCCTGTGTGCTCACACATTTGCTAGAGTCCTGCAATAATATTTGTATAACATGACACATTTCTCTGAGAGACATTTTGAAATGTTGTTACAGCATTGTTCTGTGTAGCTGATACTTTGTGGAAGTGGCCTAAATGCTACGCAGACAGCTACACAGTCCTACAATCCGTCTTTCACAGTGATCAGTGAAAATACAAAACTGGTGGCCCTCAAATCAAAGCTTCTTACTAGATCTGACCAGTCACCACGAGATTGGCAGCCAGGACAGTGGTCCCGTCTTCTGAAGGTCAGTTATTGGATAAGCGTGTCTTTGATTTATTGACTTGGAGGAAAGAGCGGACCGGGCCAGCGGTGTCGCTGGGCGAGCCGTGGAGCTGTCCGTGGTGCTGAATTCCTGCCTCTGCATTCTCTCACTGAGTGCTGATCTCCATGAAGTGGCACATGAACCCAGGCAATAACCCTTGACTTGGCAGAGCCGTTCAGAAGAGAAACCAACCAGCAACTGTGTGGGCAAACACACTGGTTATAGCTCTGATGGTGATGTCACATGGATGCTATATGATTATAATAGAGAATATACATATATAATATTTCTTTACTATCGCTTTAGTGATTATTTTGCTATCATAAGTTTCAATAATTCATTCTGTGTTCTTATTTACTTTACAACTTTATATAGTTTAGCAGATATATAGTTTGTGCAACAGTATGCAACCTTTATATCTGTACTTTGTTTATAATTTGTATTTATGACCTGCTTTATCGTTTGCTTTCTTTTCTTGTTTTTATTTGATGCTCCACACTTCTATCCTTCCAGTAATACCCACTACGGCAGGCAACAACGTTGAAATTGAAAATGTCTTTTTGTTCTTTTTTATCTTGTCCAGATCTATCCGGGAGCAGTGGAGCTCATGCAGGTTATAGAAGAATTCATCCACATTGTTGGTTTGGGCATGAAGGATTTCCACAATGCCTATCTGATGACTGGGAACTTGGGTAAGAATCAGCCCACTTTACCTCCCTCACCTGGTTTTACCATTTATTTCTGCTTGACATGGACATACAATCCCTGGGCTCTGCTGACTCCTTGTGTCAATTTCCCCACCATCTTTAATTTAGGATAAATGGCGTGTGGTGTGTGTGTGTGTGTGTGGGGGGGGGTTGATTATAGCAAATCAATAATGGTAATTAAAACTGAGCTAAAATGTGCTAAATTACTATGAAAACACTTAACACCCACTCCAATATCAAAAGCGTGCAGTGTAGGAACCCCTACAAGAGAAGAGCTCTTCTTAACTAGAGCTATAAAGAAAAGATACACACAAGATATTTTTGTACTCTTCTAATATTTTAGATTTTCCAGATTTTTGTCACTTTCTTGTGAGATTAGCAGTCCTGGAAAAAATATTGTCGGAGCGTCTGATAAAAGGCTATAAAATTGGAAGTGAAATTAGAAGTTATTCTTTGCAGCTGTAATGAGCTTGCAAACATTTTTTCTGCACCACTGATTGTGGTCCAGATTATAACTCCCCTTCTTTGAAAAAAAAAGTCTCTGGATATGAGTCTTTGAGCATTATTTCCTATTCCCTAATGTTCTCATGGGTTCTTTTCGCTTCTGTCGCACGGCTTCTTGGATGATGTGAGGTCTCTGTGGCATTTCATTTCATACTCAGCCATAAATGGTGTCTTACTGGAATGGAATAATAGAGTTGCGGTCTTGATTTATTCATACAAGTGAATGTGAGCATGTACAGCTGTGCTGGTAGGCAATTCTTCTGAGGGAGTGAGGTTTCTTCCTCGTATTCTTTACAATAGCAAACGTTTGACCCACTTCTATCAAACACTCACACTCAGTGGCTCTTTATGGTATATGATTTCCATAATGGTGACTGTTGTAGGTAGCCCCCAGGAATAGCACACCAAACATGGTACAATGAACGCAACCATCAAAATGCCATTATAAAACACAGTGAGAGGCAAATTAAGTAATGGACACTTGGAAATAAGGCTTGAATACATTTCATATTGCCAAGCATTAATGACTTATTTCACAGATGTTAGAATATTTCTGTGCCTTTCTCCCGTTTTATACTTCTTCCAATTTGTCTTAATGCTAGTCGTCCAATCTCACTGCCACTGCCTTCTCTTTGTGCTTGAAAAAGCATTAACACACGACCCCTGCTTTATAGACGATATGCAATCTACTCTGTGAAACCAACTCTAGTAAGTTGATGGTTAAGAGTTTTATCCTGATTCATACCAGTTCCTTGAGCAGCAGTGTATTTTGCGTAGCTAAACCTGAATATGAAATACTTGACTCTTATTTTAGAGTTCAGCCATGTGACTCTCTGGCCTCAAACATGATATGTCAGAAAACATGGAGGGATGATGCCACTCGGCATTGTGTGTCAGTCTTAAAAAAGTAGCCACTGGCATAATCAGGGCACCTTCTTGAAGGACAGCTGCAGTTATTGCATCTTGGGTTTTTTTTTTTTTTTCATTTTCTGCAAATACACATATTTTACTGCTGACTATTCTCTTAGCGTTCAATCACTTTTCACATTTTAGAATGTTTTCTAGTTTCATTATTTCCTATTGATTTCATACAACATGAAAATTAACTTAAATAAACTTAAAACTTGACTGGGCAGTTCAACACAGTGAACCTGTCTTTATGCCTTTTTCCATTAGAATTACGATATATTGTTCTGTAGTTCTGCATTTAATGGGGCATCCATTTAGAAATTGATTTGACGGAATTGGAAAGTCTTTCTTCCGCCGTGTAACATATGTTATTTTTACACAAATACATGCAGACATAATGTGGATTGTGATAGATAACCTGCACAGTTATTTTCATATGTGAACTGAAATAATGGAAAATACTGGCCGCCTGTAAGACGGGAGAACCTTATACAGAAACCTAAAATCCTGTGGTATTATGTTTGGCAATAAGTCAGTGTGTATTTGTGAATTTTAGTAAGTGAGCTAAAACACAGAGAACCGCTGGATGGACACAGAATTTGTTTCACACACCCAGATCTTGTCACAAATGACTCTGATTGCCTTGATGAGGAAACTAATTTTTTGAGACACAAGTCTAATTGTGGTGCTATTTTGGCATTACCTGCATGCATCAGAATGCATTAAAAATTATGACATAATTAATTTTGAAAGTTTAGAATTTCAAACTTACATCAGGTATAGATGTAGACTCATGTTAACATATACAACATGAGTGTAGGCTAATGAGGCATAAATATTATAGCCACGCTTCTAGAAAGATGAATTGTTCATTTGTTAGGTTTCATTAAATTATTTGTTTCTCTACCTCTCCGCAATAAATGTGAATATGGTTTTCAAACAGAGTGTGCATGTGACCTTCGAAGGCATTAGGAACATGGCTGCAGCTGCGGCTTCTGCTCCTCAACACTAATTCAAAATACACAAAGTTGACAACTCTCTTAATCTTAGGACACTACAATATATCTTTATTAAGTTTTAGCTCTTTTTAGAGTTGCCGTCCATCACAGTGGTATGTAGCATCCTGTACATTTTCACCCCATTAACAGGCTTAATGTGTAGGAAGAGAGGAAGTTCTTACTTATTTATTTGTTTTCTTTAGTAGCTAGCAGAAAAAGATTGATGAGGACTGAACATGAATTTTCAACATAATTTTATTCCATGAAAGGTTTGGGGAAAAGTTTTAATGTTTATACATTAAAAATATGGAATAAAGTTTTGATATGGCTCATTCAAAAAAAGACCTTATTATTTTCCATCAAATGTTTAAGGAACACGTGTGAACCTTTCAGTAAATAAAGCTGGAAATACCATAATTAGCATTGCGGTGATGCAGATCTGAGGCAGGCAGATTTCTCATGCAGCTTTCTGGAAAAAAAAAAAGCCATTCGGCTTTGGAGCAGTTACTTGAAGATGTAGCAGTAATGAGCTGCCTCTGGCTAGAATCAACCAGAAGCTCACTGGCCTGCTGGTGGAATAATACAAAGGTCTTGTTGGGTGAAATTTTGAATGCAAGAAATTATTACATGTTTTACCTGTTTGTTGTCAATATCAGAAAAAATTAGTTTTTTTTTATGTCAAAAATTCACACTAAGAAATAGGGTGTTCATTTAAAAGGTGCCAAATTCGGTTGCATTTTACTTTTATTTGTCATGGGATGCAGACTTTTAAGGATAACTATTTTACCCCCTGACACAGCCAAGTCTTTGGTCGCCAGCCACACAGTCATTTCAGCTCACACCACAGTGCTTTGTGGGGCTCTTTTGATTAAGGGAATGGAAAGTTTTGTAGATCCATCAGTGGAATCCAAGTGAAGTGAGCATCTGGCTGAGTAAGATATTGCGGTATCATTTTGTCACTAATTTATGGCAGCCTTTTGACACTTAGATAAATACTGGCTGTCACCAGTGCATCGTCCTCTGTAGTTCTACTTTTAGTCAAATAACCTTGACGGCAAAAGGCTCTCCACTTCAACAACTTATTTTCACTCCTTGCAAGCAAACACTTTGAGGACAAAGTCAAGCTTGGGACATGTTAGAACTTAAATTAAATACCGCTTTGAAGGTGGATTACATCATGCACTTTTGACATTTTTGTTCTAGCTGTCTACCGTGAGCATGTACTCCGTGGTCGAGAGATTATTTTGACGTTAATGGTGATTAATTGCAATCACGCACACATGAAATGGCTACAAATGTTGAGTGATTTGTTTTTTGTGCAAAATGTTTATGTTGTCTGACTTCGACAGTCAACTTAATGCTGAACCCCTCATGAGCACATTCAGATATAATAAGCATTGCTATAATTCCCTCTTATGAAAATGAGCCGTACAGAATTCTCTCATTGCACTAAATCGGTGTTCAGAAGCATCACAATTCTAAACGATTGCTTTATTTGTGCTGTGTAGCCCCATCAGGCAAGTGCAAAGCCCCATTTACCTGCAGAATTACCCAGAACCCTGAAAGGCAGTCTTCCTAGCACCCTGTTGTGTTTCGCAGTGCGCCTCTTTACTAAAGCCACCGACACAAAGACACACGAACACACTCACACACATAAACACACACACAAACACTTACCACTGCTGCTCCCAGCATCTGGTGCTGTGAACAGGCCTCTTTGCAAATGGCGGGTCTCGTGGAGCTCTGTGATTTCATGCCCGCTGCTGGATCATCACAAGACACACCTTCAGTGTCATAGATTTCACTCGCACATGGAGTCTTTCCAGATTTCAAATTGTATTACTGGCAGAGCACAAGGAACAATAGAGCTTTTGCATCAATGGTAGGATTAGCCTCAGATTCCCCTCGCTGAAGCATCACCTTACTGGGAATGGATGTGATACCAGGTAGAGAACAGTGCAGCTTTATCCTCCCCTTGTAATGCTGAGGCCTTTTCAGTTGATCCTGGGTATTTTCCTTGTCATTGCCTTAGTGTATGAACTGGCCCTTTATGGCACCTCAGCCGGGAGCTGAAAAAAGGAAAGAGCGATCAAGGAGATTACCTGTCTACCAGTTGTCATGTTCCAGTGGTAGTTTTGATTTTCACTTTGTGGTAAACGTTTACATGGATGCATTTAAAGACCAGATGGGAATTTCTTTGACATATAGCAGACTTGACCTCTGTACAATGAAAGTTTCAGCTCGGTTGTTTTCATATTTACACCTAATCTGCAATGTTCAAGTAGAGATTTAGCAGGTTAAACAGGTAAAATGCTCTGTTAAAATACTTTTAAAGTGTGAACAGAGTGTACGGCAGAGTGAAACTTTTCAACTGCAACTTCTCGTTTTTATACTTCAGTTTTTGCAAGGAGTAAGCAAACAAGATATAATAATCTGTAGTGACAGCAGAGCCAGGCTAGCTGTTTGTCCCAGTTTCCCAAAATGTCAAACTGTTCCTTTAAATGGCCTGATTTAGCAGTTGAAAACAAAGTTATTTGTGTCTCTTTTCTAGAGATTGTTAACAAATGATCCAAATCAGTCTAAAATTATGGTAATACACTGTATTTATGCAGAAGACACACTAAACAATACTTTGCAAGTAAACACATGCAGGAGATACGGAGATACAAAAGAAAAACACATAAACTTGCATCTGTGTGTGTGTTTGTGTGAGTGAAATACATTAATTCATAATTCACATGTGGGCAATGTGGCCTGAGTTAGGAAAAGTGATCTTGTGAAAGATAATTTTTCATGCGCCTAAGGGGATACTCCATGACACAATCTAACTAACTCATAAATACTCCAAAGTACATTGATTGTCCGTGTTTCCTCATTGGTCTGTTTGTTTGAATTCTGCAGTGGCCAGCATCCAGAGACTTCCAGCAGTGTCTGTGATGACTGACATCAACTTCCCCATGAAGGGTCGTAAAGGCATGGTTGACTGGGCCAGGAATTCTGAAGACAAAGTGGTCATCCCAAAGAGCCTCTTTGTTTCCCAGTCCTCAGGTATTTGAATGGATATATTTCACAGACCCATCCTACTTCTGGTCAGACAAATCTTTCTTCAGGACTCTCAGCCACATGAACAGTCCTCATCTACAAACCTCATATGTCGTAGCATATACATGTAAAGTTTACTTCTGTTTAAAAGCAGCAGTAGAGTTTCTAGAATCTGCAGAGAAAACTGTGGTGGGAATGTTCAATTACTGCGTGGTGAATACATTATGATGGATTCAGTGGCCACTGCTGAGGAATGGAAAATAAATATCTTGACATCTCAGCAAAAGCGGAATGATTTTAGTGAAATTGCTTTGTCTGAAGACTTACAATAAGATTTTCACACAGACACATCAGTCTTCTGAAGAAGGTATTTTCTTAATGTTTTATGCTACAATACCCCTTGTTTTAGGAAAGTGAAATAATGCCACACACCTTTGAACGAAGCCAGTTTGCTTGCCTGTGCTTGTTAAGTCACTGAGTTTGTCATCGACTCAGCATTTTCAGCATCCTTTCAAACAGTGCCAGTTGCCACTGTATATCGCACTCCAGAGCCAGACAGTTTGGTTAATTGGTGTAATCAGTCTTATCTGAAATATATCAAAGATAACAAAACAAGAGATTGATTAGGAATCTGTGCCAGCCACTCTAATTTGGACAGTGTGAGAAGCTGATTCTATAGGAGACTTTAGCACTTATCTTACTGGAGTCAACAAAGTCTGTAGAAGAACTCTTTGTCAAAAAAAATCTTTATTTCTTAAAGTGTTATTGGCAGATACTGTATTGGCACTACAAACTAGCAGGTTTACTTAAGCCAAGTGTTACTCCCAATTATACCTGCCTTGATTTATGAAAACTTCTGATTTATGTTATTGGAAAGCAAAAATTGGAAGGTATGGACATTTTGATTATTTACTTTTTAACACAAAATCTGGCAACACAATTCACTTGTCTAATGAGGTTATGTGATATTATAAAAAAAAGTCAATTAGACCTGACAATAGTGTTAATTAATGCTTCATTTTCTCCTTTAGATATGGAAGGATCGCCCGTCTTCATTTTGGGAACAGTTCTTTACAAGACTCTTGGACTCATGCTACCTTCACCAAAGTAAGAGCAGCATATTTCCTTGTCTGTATTTTCTGGTCTGCTGGCAAGGAGAAATATGAGACAGATTTAATCTTTTGGAAGCAGCAGAGGTGTCTACTTTTATACAAAGTAGTAGATCAAGTCTTAAAAACAGGCTGTGCCTGACTACTGTGTCCCTGAAATGTTCCACTTTAGAGGCATGAAATTAAAAGTTTCAAACAGGAAGGAAGAAAAAAAACAATTGGCTGTGCTGCTTCTATTGTATATTCTATTTTAAGTTAAAGTTAACAATTTCGAGGTTACTTTAAATTTTTTAACTCTTTATCTTGTATCCTTACTGCTAGCAAAGACCTTTCAATGTATATACAATGTGAAACTCAATGAGGGGTTTGTGTTAACTGTAGTTTAGTAAAAGAAACATGTTTACTGTAGCATGGAATATGCAGTTAATTAAGGATGACATTAGGGCCTGGAAAAAGAAGTGGGATGTTCCAAACAAACACCTGGTGTCAGACCTCAATCAACAAGTCGCTGGCACAAATGTCCCAAGGACACAAGGGTCATTCCAGGACCGACCAGGCCAGCTGTCGCAGGTGGAGCAGCAGCCCTCTGTGTGCGTGTGGAGAGGAGCTCATAATGGGACGCTGAAGCTCAAACTCTCTAGAATAACAGGAGGATAAGCTGATCTTCCGTTTGCCAAATTTTAAGTTTCTCAGTGCACTTTATACATCAGAGGGGAGAACTAAATAATATTAATAATATATTTCCATTTTAAAACAAGTCCAGAAAAACAACTTGTACCTTATGAACAAGTCAGATAAAACGATTCCCAGTTTAAGTGGTGCTGGCAGGACAGAGGGCTGCTGGAGTCTCAGCACTGCTTTCTTTGTGTAGCTGACTATTTTCTTCCTAGTGGGAAGGGCTCATGGATGTCAGATTCTAATAACAAGAATATTCTGTCAACTATACAATAACTGGAGATGGGTTTTGAAACAGGACTACTGTATAATGCCAGATTTTAAATGAGTAGCATGCAAAGAAACATCTAGTTCAGTTCAGACGAGCCTTTGATTTGTACTCTGTTTTCTGGTCTGCTTGGATGTTCTGAACTCCTGGCAAACATCCTGTATAGCTCCTGTGTCGTCTAATTGGCAGCTTTTTAAGTCCTCGTGTTATTTGGGTTAGCATTCAACAGAAGATGCACAAGAGAAAATACCTTAGACTGATACTTGGCAAATTTAAAAATTAATTTGAAGAACTTGGACTCTAAATTTGAGATAATTAGATTAGCCAGAAGAGAAGAACTTTAAATTCAAAATAAGAGCACAAACCCCAAATCAGCTTTTGATACCAGCTTTCCTTATAGATCATAAGTCTCACTGACTCTCACTTAAAGCTAAGCCTTATGTGTTAATGCTTCTTCGCAAAGCATAAAAAGAGTCCTCAAGTGTTTGAAGTGAAATCAGGGTTAAGACTTTGAACCGTGGAAATGTTTTAAGATCTTCAAACCTTTATATTCATAAGCTGAATATAACATTTACAGGGCTATACAGTATGATAACACAGGTAAGCTTATGTATCAAACGGGAGTCTCTGCTTTACAACATTGTTTTAAAATGAAGTAGGTTGTTCAGCATTTGACCCTCAATGAAAATTAAAGTGTGTGACAGGAACATCCAAGAAATTAGATATGTTTTCTAATTTTTTATGTTCTGTGTTTGACTCAGGAACCATACAGTTGTGAACTCCAAGGTCATTGCTGTGACTGTGAGACCTGAGCCCAAGGCAACGGAGTCCCACCTGGAGATTGAACTGGCTCACCTGGCAAATGTAAGCACCACAGTCATTCTGTCATTTCTAATCACAGTAACAGACATCTTCATATAGATCAGCAAATAAATATGATGCTTCTACATATGAATATTTTTTTTATGTCGGTTTTGGTGTGAAAGATGAAAGGTTCCCCTCTCAGTGCTTCAAAAAGAGTTTTTATCTGTTGATTGAACGTTCTATGACAATGGCCACAGCACATATCACCTCCCATTAGCCAGCACACAATGGTGGTTAATTGGCTCGATAATTAATTTGCAAGCATCCAGTATCAGGAGAGGGGACTGCAGTCGGATAATTACAAGGACAATCCCTTTTATGATCCAGGCCTTTTTATTCGTCTTGGAGATAAAGTGCATGTAAGTCTGAACGGGTCATCAAATGTGTGTGTGTGTGTGTGTGTGTGTGTGTGTGTGTGTGTGTGTGTGTGTGTGTGTGTGTGTGATAGTGTACACACTCCAATTAATGGTTACTATGTGATCCATGAAACACATTTTCAAAAGATCTGTGTAGAAAGACAACTACGAAGTTGATTTATAATGATGGTGATGATAGTGGCGATCAATAATCATCATAATTTAACTGATAAACATTTTGTCCTTTTTCTGCCCTCCAGGGAACAATGCACCCTTACTGTGCACTGTGGGACAGCACCATAATGTAAGTGGACATGCACTTTCATTTTTGTAACTTTTATTTTTACAGTTACTCGATCAAACATCAAGGTAATAGTATTGCTTTCTGTAATCCCCATTTGTTATAGTACTTCCCTGTCAAACCTCTAAAATTGGGTTAGTGTGCATCCTTCTTTCATCTTTAAAGATCCGAATAACACATATCTGTTGCACACTTCTTTGTGAAGAGCCTGGGTAACCCAATTGCACAGCAAACAAGCAAGAGAACCAGAGAAAAAAAAACCTGCAAGGCAAAATTTTACATTAAACCCTTATCATTTGGTGGTCAAAGTAATAGAAATACTTTATGAGATAATACAGCCCTCTACAAAAGCCAAGCTATAAATCAAACTCTTATGAAGCATACTGTATGATGTTTATGTTTTTCTGAGACGATCACACGTGTTGATTATAAGCCTGTGGTAATTTGGTTTGTGGGGTTTTTCTGACTCTTCAGTTACATTGAGTCAGTGTTGGTGAGGTTCTACAGATGCAGTGTTCCTGTGTTCAGCATATGCTGTCATGATTTCGTCAAGACCTTTAACCAAGTTAAAGAACCACTTGAGCTTAGAATGTGAGTCACTCGTGAGTCATAAGTTCACTCCTTTATATCAGAATTATAGAAACTTTCCTACAAGTAAACTGTACTCTACATTATATTAAATTAAACATGAATTAGCACTAGGTTTTGGCTTCAACAGACAATTTTTCAACCGAATGTCGATAGGGCAGCTTACAGAGATACAAACAGGCCAGATAGTCACTGTCTGGAGTGCTGGAGCATCAGTCATAAATACTGCAGAATTATGTAACATAGCAAAAAACTCTCAAAAAATATGAGGATATATGAAAAACACAAGAAAATTGCATTGGCAAAAAGAAACATCACACAACAACAGCGCAAACTAAAACCTTAAAAATTACCCTGGAGAAAAATTTAGACCATACACAAACACAACAACATTTAAACATTATAAGCATTATAAATAGAGTCATTGTATTGGGTCCATTATACTGTGCTGTAATGTATTTTCATTATTCTGTCCACACCCTACACATTTACACACCTAATTAATGCTTTTCTAAGACTTAAGTCTGCTGCTTGATACATATTCTTTTAAGTCAGGCTCTTTTTGCAAGAGTTTGGTGTTGTGATGCTGTTCAAGGTGATTCAGTGTCACCTTGTTTGCCGTGAAATGATTTTTGCTCTCGCACAGTGAAAATCTGACAGCAATGTTCTTGCTACAGTGTCACTTGATAAAACCAAAATTGTTGGAGGATTTCCACCCAGAGAAACTCAGCTTTTCCCGCTACATTGCATTGAGCTCTGTTCACTGCTTTAGCTGGGAGGTGACTACTGTTTACACTAAAAAAAGAATAATAGCTGATAGCTGCAAATTTTTTTTCATATTTTTTACTCATAAGCCTAAAAAATGTTTATTACTTATTCGGGATTCAAATTTCATAACCATGCACAAAGGATTCACAGGAAACAGTGCATGTATTCATTGGAAGTGATGCAGAAGACAAGTGCTGGTGCATTCCTCCATGTCACGTACTGTAGTGTGGATGAAAACATTTGGCGCTGAACAGACAACGTTGTTAAATGTAGTGAATGCTCTCAGCTCATGGTTTGTTTGGAAGCGCTGTAAACAGATATTGTTGCTATCCTTCTTTTGCATTTCTGACAAAGTACAGTAGCTGCTCAAGGCATGTTTGATTCCCCCAGTGGTTGATACGGGTTTTTTGAACCCAACTCGAGGACCTATATTATTAAAGCTACTTGCTGTTACCAATAGTAACCAGAAATGAAATCTTAATCTTAAACTCCAAGATCAATCTGGGAATAATAACACATAACACATTGCTGTGTAGCTTGTTACAACACAGTCATGTCCTTAGAAACTAATTATATTTAGGGTATATTTTATTTTATGTGTACTTATTTTATGGATTTCAAGTGAAGTTGGATGCGCAGTTGATACTGGAAATATTTTTGATTTCAGTTTTGCTTTATTTATGGAAAACATAACAGCAGCCAACTTTGAAATATAGCATGTGAATTTTGCATGGTATGTCCTCTATCACGGTATTTGAGGGCAACTGGTCTATTTTTGAACAGCAAAGATACAACTAGGACAACTCTGCTCCATTCTCTTTCTCTGACTTTCACAAACCAAGTGTTTAATGTAAGCATTTTTCTGCTTTAGACTAAGTCATTTCAAACAGAGCACCACTGATTGACTCCATGGTATTATTATCTCGTTCATTTCAAACAGTTGGGTCATCCTATTACAGAATAGCAGCCACTCTCAGGACTCATTGAGGGGGTAATACACCATCTGTCAGCCATGTTGGCTCAAACCAAATGAGAGTGCTTACTGTAACAATTAGCAGAATGAAAATGTTGTTCACAAGTGGAGAGCTGTGTCCTTTGTGTTTCCCATTGCACTGACTTGTTGTAGTCCAGATACAGAACATGAGAATACTGAGCTGAACACTTGAGCCAACTATAGTAAAGCTGTAAGACTGAGACAGCTGCCACACCCGAGTCTCTGCTGCTTACTTTCACAACAGGAGGGGCATATATATTATTATGTGACAACACTGATGAAGTTGAAGGTGAAACATTTATTCTGTTTTTGTTGTGTACAATTTTATAGTGAAAAAAGGAAAAGAGCACCATTCAAAAGCTGGGGCATATCAAGAGATTTGAACTCTCAGATAACCTTTACCAATGTCTCAGACCTTAATTAGCTTGTTAGCTTGTTAGGGCTATGGCTTATTGATAGTCGTTGTTAGGAAAGGCCAGGTGATGCAAATTTCAAAGCTTTATAAATACTCTGACTCCCCAAACCTTGCTCCAACAATCAGCAGCCAGTGGTTCCTCTAAGCAGCTGCCTGGCACTATGAAAATTGAAATAATTGATGCCCACAAAGCAGGAGATTATAAGACTATAAGAAGATAGCGACATGTTTTCAGGCAGCTGTTTCCTCAGTTCATAATGTAATTAAGAAATGAAAAGTTGAGGTCTGGAAGACCAAGAAAACCTTCCCTTAAGAATTACTCCAAAGATTGCTAGAGAGGCAGATCAAAACCTCTGTTTGAATGCAAAAGATTTAGCAGACTTTGGAGTGGTGGTGCACTGCTCTACTGTGCAGTGACACCTCTGCAATTACAGTTAGGTGTATAAGTATTTGGAAAGTGAGATAATTTTTGTAATTTTTCCTCTGTATTCCACATGAATGGATTTTAAACAAAGACATCAAGATGTGATTAAAGTGTAGACTTTGAGCTTTGATTCAAGGAGTTTTACAAAAATATCCCATTAACTTTTTAAGAATTACAGCCATTCTTATACATAGTCCCTAATTTTCAGAGGCTCAAAAGTAATTGGAAAATTGACTGACAATCAGTTTCATAGCCAGGTGTGGCCTGTTTGCTCATTATTTCATGACAAATTAAGCAGATACAAGGTCTGGAGTTGATTGCAAATGTTGAATTTGCATTTGGTAGCTGTTCATGGGAACTCTCAATATGCAGTTCAAAGAAGCGTTGATGCAAATGAACCCTATCAGACGGAAAGCAGAAACTTTAGGAGTGGCCAAATCAACAATGTAGTAGATTCTTAGAAAGAATGAATACACTGGTGAGCTCTGGAAGACCATTGAGGACAACTAAAGTTGATGATCGCAGATTTCTTTCCTTGGTAAAGAAAAATCCTTCACAACATCTAGCCAGATCAAAAAGACTCTCGAGGAGGTAGACGTATCAGTGTCAAAGTCTACAATCATGAGACGCTTTCGTGAATGTAAATACAGAGGGTTTATCATAAGGTGCAAATCACTGGTAACACTCAAGAACACAAAGGCCAGATTAGATTTTGCCAGAAACCCTCTAAAAAAGCCTACCCAGTTCTGGAACAAGATTTTTGGACAGATTGAACCAAGACTAACTTGTACCAGAATGATGGGAATAGAAGATTATGGAGAAGGGAAGTAATGGCTTATGATCCAAAGCATACCACATCATCTGTCAAACATGGTGGAGGCAGTGTTATGGCATGGGCATGTATGGCCGCCAGTGGAACTGGGTCACTGGTGTTTATTGATGGTGGGACTGCTGATAGAAGCAGCAGGATTCTGAAGTGTATAGGGCTGTACTATCTGCTCAGATTAGGCCAAATGCTACTAAACTGGACAGTGTTTCACAGTACAGATGGATAATGACCCAAAACATACGGCGAAAGCAACACAAGAGCTTCTCAAGGAAAAGAAATGGATTATTCTTCAATGGCCAAGTCAGTCACTTGACCTCAACTTATCTGAGCATGTTTTTCACTTACTGAAGACAAAACTGAGGGCAGAAAGACCCACAAACTAGCAGCAGCTAAGGGCTGCAGTAAAGGCCTGGCAAAGCATCTCAAGGGAGGAAACTCAGCATTTGGTGATGTCATTGGGTCCCAGACTTCAGGCAGTACCTGACAGCATCCAAGTATTAATAATAATCCTGATACTTGTTTGCCGTTACTTGATTATGTTGGTTTGTCCAAATGCTTTTGAGCATCTGAAAATAAGGGACTATGTATAAAAATGGCTGTTATTCCTAAACGGTCAATGTAATATTTTTGTAAAACCCTTTGGATTAAAGCTGAAAGTCTACACTTTAATCACATCCTAATTCATTCGTTTCAAATCCATTGTGGTGGTTTACAGAGGCAAAATTACGAAAATTGTGTCACTGTCCAAATACTTATGCACCTAACTTTATGACCCTTCTGGGAAGAGTCATCAGGAGAAAACCTTTCCTACATCTTCACCATAAAATTCAGCATCATAAGTTTGCAAAGGAACATCTAAACAAGCCCGATGCATTTTGAAAACAAATCCTGTGGATTGATGAAGTTAAAGTAGAACTTGTTTGCCACAATGAGCATAAGTATGTCTGGAGAACAGAGGGTACAGCATTTTATGAAAAGAACACCTCTCCAACTGTTAAGCACAGGGGCTGATCAATCAGGCTTTTAGCTTGTGCTGCAGCCAGTGGCGCAGGGATCATTTCACTGGTAGAGGGAAGAATGGATTCAATGGATTCAAATACCAGCAAATTTGGGGGGCAAACATCATACGGTCTGTAAAAAAGCTGAAGATGAAAAGAGGATGGCTTCTAAACAGGATAATGATCCTAAACTCACCTCAAATTCACAATGGTTTACATCAAGCGGCGCAAGCTGAAGGTTTTGCCATGGCCCTCACTGTCCCCCCACCTAAACATCATCAAAAATCTGTGGATAGGCCCCAAAAGAGTAGTGCATGCAAGCCGGCCCAAGAATCTCACAGAAAGATTTTTGCAAAGAAGAACGGGAAAAAAGACTCTTAGCTGCTACAAAAAGTGTTTACAAGCTATGATAGTTGCCAAAGGGGGTGTTGCTAAGTACTGACCATGAAGGGTGCTCAAACATTTGTTTCAGGCCCTTTTTCTTTTTTGTTATTTTGAAACATTAAAAGATGAAAATAAAAAAAGTAATCTTGTTTAACATTGAAGAAATATGTCATCTTTAAATTTATGCCTTTTGGAAATCAAGTCATCTTTTACTCACTTAACTATTCACAGTAACAGAAATTTTGAATAGGGGTGCTCAAACTTTTTAATGCCCCTGTATAGCTTGATAATGTGATGGATTCCATACATTCTTCTTTTGCATTGTAGCTTTCTGTGCTTTTCCCATATTTTGCTATGCAGAGAGTGGGGGCTTTTTTATTAGGTGCTATTAAATCTTAATAATTGCAAAACTAAAAATATGTATTGTTTGTTTTTAGCAAAGGGGTGACCGGAAGCAATAAGAGGCAGCAAGATTTTCTCATGTTTTTTATATTTGATATTTTCTACTAAATTAAGGCACTGAGTTAAAAGTGCTATATGTAAGGTTTTGCCATCGCTACATTGCCCGTGTTGGCATTAGCAGGTGTTTACTTACCAGTCTAGAAGAAACATTGTGAGTTCAGCATCAAACTTCATTCCTTTACTCGCCCAGAGCTGTAGCCAGTGGTGGAAAGCAACAGCAATGTAAACTCTTGTTTTTGCTTGTATTTCTATCACTTCTTTTCTTCTACTGAAGTTAGCGTGCTAACCAGCTAGCCCTGGTGGCCCGGTCTTGTAATACCACTTTGCGATAGTGAGTAGTTGTAGCATCCAGTCTGTTCTCAGTCCAACACGAGTGGATGAAGAAGTAGTGCTGCCCCGAAGATGTATTTCTAACCTCTTGTAGTGTAAACGCAACGATGGCTGAAGCTCTTGTTAAATAAACAGCTATTAGAGCTGATAGCAAAAACCTACATATAGCACCTTTATTGAGAATAATTTCATATATTGAAATTCATCTAAAGTAAGCAAGCAAAACAATTCAGAAAAACCATGAATGGTCATTTTAATGCATCGGTGATAATGATCCAATAATAATATTATATATAATCATTTAAAACTCTGAAAGGGGCTGTTCTCTATGAGTACTTTTATTTTTGATATGTTTGAATACATTTTGCTTTTACAGTTTGTACTTTTAGCAAGTAAAGTTTTGAATGGCAAACCTTTAAACTGTGAAATTACTACTTTTACGTATAGTAGCTGAGTGCATCTTCCACTAATTATTATATTAAGAAGAAGAAGAAAAGAAGATATTTTTCATTTAAAACACTGAACCAGAATCAGTCTTGACACAATAATCACTTCCAAAGCAATCTTCATTTATTCTTTGCAAGTAAAATAAGTGAAATTACTCACCTGTCAGTGCTACTCTTGTCAGTATAATGACGTGCTTCTGGGACTGTCATGTTTTGACTAGTTATGCATTCCAGAAAACGGTAGGATAATCTGCTGCACCTGCCTGGCTCAGTTATTACCTATAAAGTAGTACAGAAAATAAATGCAGTAAACAATTAAACAAAAATATAAATAAACACGCTGATAGGCAACTCTCCGCGTGTTATGGAAAATAAAACACTAGACTATCTAGAGGGAGAATATCTTTATCTTTGTTCTTCATTCACTCTT
Organism: Xiphias gladius; assembly: GCF_016859285.1. Lineage (NCBI taxonomy): Eukaryota > Metazoa > Chordata > Actinopteri > Istiophoriformes > Xiphiidae > Xiphias > Xiphias gladius. The sequence continues at coordinate 16,348,787 of NC_053410.1, forward strand.
CAAGTCTGCAGCTCCACAGCACCAAATGTAAACAGGTCAGATGCATACACATTCATTACTTTTCAAATGTCAATATATTCAGCTATCAAACAAGCCTGATATTACCAATATCGAACCACTGCGCCAAGGGAAAAAGTAAAATGCAACCCAGTGATTTTAAATCAGTTAATTTCCTTGTTGCGTTAAAAAATAAAAATGAATCTGTCGATCTACACAAGAATGCAGGTACCAGGTTTGGCTGTAACATCACTAGAAATATTACACAATTTTACGCTATCTTGAAAATTCATTATCATTGTGTGTCCAGCACGAGCTAAAATCAGATTACTCTTCGGCCCGTCTAAGCTTAGAACCCATCATTCTTTAAATAGCTTTGCAATATTAATTAATTACATTTCGAGTACTGTAATCTCTTAAATAAATAGATTAATTAAATAAATAGATTCTAGCTCTTTGGTTATTCCAAACTGCCGCTAAACTTGTAGAAAAAGAAAATTACAGAATGACATTACGAGCTAGTTCTTGCCTTTTGGCATTCCCTTGTAATTAGATGCTTTTAAATTCCTCTGAATCTTTGTAAAGCAGTGCATGGAAAGCCATATGTGTGTCTTTCTGACTTTCTAATCACAGATGTTTTAGCATCCCCTCCTTGATGAGTCTTGTAGAGGCCAAACATTAAACTAAAAGGGACAACCTTTATCAGTGAAGACTCATTGATCCTGAAAAAATCTTGCCACATCTGGATTAACAGCACCTCGACCTTTCTTTAAAAATTCTTTAAAACAGCATTTTTACTGACTGCTGCATTTATTACACCTCTTTTTTACTTTTTCAGATTTATTTCCCCTTGTTTGTCTTTGCTTCCTCTCCAAAGCACAGTGCAGTATAAGCAAAAAATATTGCTGTCTTTCTGGCCAAACATGTATGATACCTTTGCCACAACATCAGTGGGAAACAGTGTGCTGAGACTCAGAGCAGGGTTAAATGTTTCTTCCTTTTAAAGTTGCACGGTTTCTACTCGAGTCAACTGAACTAGATAATAACAGCCTAAATGATATCATGGAAACTGCACGAGACACCTTGTAATAATGTGAGACCATGCAGCACCAAGGAGTTTTTTGATGGGTTTAATTGCAATGTTTTAAAAGTACTAAACATGATATATTATTGTTATATTATAAACTTATCTTAATTGAGTGCACGACAACAAACTATTCCAAGATCATTTCAGAACAATTATGATGGTAGAAAACCTGTCAAATGTCAAACACACTGTCAAATTTTTGACAACAAAAATATTGTTACCTGAACTGATGAGAAGTAAAATGTTGTAAATCTTCTTATACTAATGAATTACCTCAATACACCAGTTATATCTCAGATAACTTAGTGCTATACAGTTCATGCCACGAAATTACCAGGAACACTCTGGCTCCTGTGGAATCAAAGCCTATTAATCATGTACGTGTCAAGGTATGAAAAGCAGCTGTCGCAGCTTTAGGTTCTACAAACATCTGGACATCCTGGATTTGAGCCAAAAGGGCCAGACTGAACACTGCCGACTGAGGCAAAGCTTAAGAACCAAGAGGAACCTTTATTACAAGTTTTGGTTCTCCATCACCTGGGTCCTAGTTTAACTAGGAACAAGAATCTGCCATCAACAGGTCTGGCCCTGAAATGTAATAAACTCACTTTATGTGCCGTCACAATTGAAGCTGAGATTCAGGGGAATTATTCAGAACGTTTCCCCGTGAAGTTAACGGTATAAACATTAGATAGAGTATTTAAAAATAAAAATAGAGAAAAAGAGAGAAATATATTTTATTCATAAACATTATAAATATTGCTGTCATTTTGATGTTGTGTATATAAGGCTTGATTCATATTGTAATTAATAATATTTATTATTATTATTGTTATTTATTATTATTGTTGTTATTGTTAGAATGATCCTTTTAATATACTTAACTTTAAAGCTACTTAAGAAGTTCGACAAGCTGTGTAAACAGTAAATGCACCTGCAGCTGGTGATATACTGTATCTTGGTCCAGCTTTCACTAGAAGTTGTATTTGATTTTAGATTCCATCTTTCTATTTCTGTTGAAAGTGCCCTCTAATGGTTCCCTTCTTTGACGTCAAGCTTCTTTGACATTTCGAAATCTGAGATCAGCAGTTGTCAAACTTCGTCACGTCATAGACCCTCAAACAGACACAGTTGCTTCACAGACTTGATCAGATTTAGTCCCAGGGACCCGTGTGGGAAGATTCCCGTTGTTTTGAGGTTGATTTTGAATGGAAACTGTCTACGCTGCAGATGGGAAGAAGATAACGGTGAGAGTGTTGCATTAGTTATTTCTCATGGATTCATTTATAATGAAATTAAGCTGATCCTCATTTTGCTGGGGACCTCTGGTTGTCCACTTTGCAGTGATCTGTGTCTACTGTAAAAGGATGTCGAAAGGCAGAAGAAGTCACAATGTTTTCGATGTTTATAGCAATTCTACACTTTGCTCCAGCAAGGACTCGTGATGGGCTGATGAGGACACGAACCATGCATTAATTGACAGCAGGAGGTTTCCCTGTGTTTGTGTATGTGAGCGAGCATAGGGTGTGAGCTGGAGCAAGCCACATGTAAAGCCTGACACAGTACATGATGTGATGTCTCAGTTGTGCTACATGCCATGAACAGTTCTGACTGACTTGATTCTGTTTGGCCTAACTGAAGTATTTATATTATATATTACTTTACTTGTAAACCTAGTGTAAAGATGGATTTATATACCTTACAATTAATGATATGACCATAAATGCAAGTTGTGTTCAAATGAATACTGATGCAATGATAATAGGCATTTTTAATATTAGCCGGGATACGATACCATGACTTTGTGTGCACCTGTAGAATGAATCATATCCCCACTAACAAATCCAAACTGCAGGTTCTTTTTCTTGCCTGTCGCCTTTTGAGAGTTTCGTCCCCCTCTGGGTTAATAAGATTTTTCTTGCTACATAAAAATGTGCACTCATTTTTCTTTTCTTTTCATTCAGTTAACACACACACTGTGACCCACAAGCTTATATAAATTGCCCATCATCAAGATCCAAGATAGATGGAATATTTTCCCAGCATTGCCCCCATCCTCCTCTGCCTGTCATTGTGTGTCCATCTTTCAAGAATTTATGAAATTGACTAAAGTGCACCGTCTTAGGCACTCTTTAAACCCCCAGCCCAGTGTCTGTGGCTAATCTAATGTGGGCATGCAAGGAATTTAAAGAGGTTTTTGGATGGTTATCCCTCATCCCTGGAGAAAATATGCGGTGATCAAAGTAGTCTCATATGCTAAAATGACTTTTGTCTGAGAACAGCACAGGCTAAAAGACTGCAACCTAGTCTAGACATTTAGTCTTTACAGCTGCGCCATCTTGTTTAGCTGGACAATCATTAGGTTACAGAGATTCACTGTTTGACTCTAAAGTGCACTGCTTGGGTTTCTGGATAAGTTATGGGTTTAGTAATAAGATCTCTATGGCTTGAGGAAGTCACTCTGTCAAAGTTCAGCAAGGAACACAGACCTAATGGGAATTTTTGGCATCTGTCTATCTCTATTTCAGTTAGACAAAACAGTTTACATACTCAATATGCCTAAAGCTTTGTTGACTTTTTATGTCACTCTACTGCCACTTATCTTGCATCTTGACAGCCAAAGATGTTGATTTTGGAGCACGATCAAATTCTGTGACAAATTTCAATCCTGGAAATTTTAATACAAAGATGTCAAATTATCACTGCAAGGATGCAAAGTGGTCAACAAAGGGTATGTGATGAATGTCATGTCATCAGTCTCACCGTGGTTAACATCAACACTGACACTTTCTCTCGGGTACATTTTGTATTCTACGGGGCCACCGTGCCCGGATAAGGTCAGACAACACATCAAACGTGGCGTACAGAAATCCCCAGTCAGGGATGTTCTCCTGTCAGCTTCTCCCACTGGCACAGAAGAGAGGCGAACATCTAGCAAGTCAAAAGTTAGAAACAGATCATGTCGGGAACTGAGTCCTCACCGGGGTAGAGGTGTATTCCTTCCAAAGCTACCAAGAAGTAGAGGCATCGCACATACCACCAATCTATCATATCTCCCAGCAACTTCATCATGGCCCGTCTTTCTGTCCTGCAGGAATTACCTTTAGCAATGAAAAGCCTGCGCTACCATTAAAGGGCGTGTTCACAATTTTTTAGCTTGTTCTTTATTTTTATTTTTTATTTTTTTCGCCATGTTAATTTTTTTTTTTCCATCATGAGCAACTTCCCCAAAGTCCAGTTTTGAAGAACTTAATAGTTCTTCTCATTTCTCTCTGGGCCCGTACTTAGTCCTCGGCAGTTGTTTCAGTCGGCTGACAGAAACCAACATAAATCTTTGTTTCAAAACTGGAAGCTCACATGATAGTCTGCAACAAACAGTGCTTAAGGTGAAGCTTCATTTTTTCAAATTTCCTGCTCCTAGGGCAGGTGTAACCACAAGAAATGATGTCCAACAAGTCCTTAAACGCTTTACAGTGCTTTGGGATACCGTCAGCATCATTTTTTTTTTTTTTTTGTCAGTGACTGGAGGTCATACATTCATGTAAAACTTGATGTGAACTGCCTTTTTCAAGTTAACAAGGCATGGCTCCTGTTGTGGTACTAAACTGGGGTCTTTACTGCATCCACAGGTGCCTCACTTTAGCCACCCTGGTGACTGCCAGAAATGTTGTTTTTTATATCATGCTCTCATTTGGCTTCTTGGTTAAAGAGATTCAATTATCTTCAAATATGAAGTGTCCTAGAACATTTCTAATGTTACGATGCCCTCCAAGTCATTAGTAAATCTTTTTTATTCATATTATTCGGTGTAGATAATTAGTGTTGCACCAATGAGGACCTGTATGAGAGCCTAATTACAGATTCTACTTTTATTTATTATCATGAAACGTCAGTGTCTGAACCTCCCTTTATGAAGCCATTGAAGAAATCCTTGAAAATTTAAGTCGGCAGATTGGTGCATTCATTCTTTAAGAGGTGATTCAGGGGCCCACCAGTTTCTCGAGTGGGATATTTCCTCCACTGCCATTTGAGTGAGTGGGCTTCATACAGTTACCCTTAAAATGAATATAGTAAAGGCCATATTAACACTATTTTTGTTTACTGCATTTAATTTACTCAGTTTATAAACTACTTTTTCTGATATTAATGTAATTTATTTTAATGAAATGCTTTTAAATCTGTCAAAGATAGTTTCTGCGTCTTAAAATCACTACAAAATATAAGCTGTCTTCTGGCTTAATATGTGTGCTCTGGGGGCAAAGCAAAAACATCGTGCATCAGCTGCTTGCACGAAACAGTCACAACCCAGTTAAGAAGAGAAGAGATGGGGTTGGGTGCTGGGCAGGGACAGCCCAGAGTTGTGGTGTGTCTTGATTGGAAATTTGCAACTGGCTTCACAGTCCCTTCCAGGAATGATAAATATTGCTGCCATATTGATCAAATGACAAAGCAGGATTGTCCCACACAGCAGAGGGCCACTTGGCACGCAAATCAGCAGCTAGTATGCTTAATATTGCCCTGAATCGGCGGTATGGATCTTGTTTTACCTTCGTCAAGAAAGGAGTAGGGTTTCACAGAGTGAAAAGACGGCGAGGTGCCTTGCAGGACAACAGGTGTTCGCTTGAGCGTTTGTGACTCGAATCTTAATATCAGGTTATGTGTTGCGGCAAAGGCTGCACTCTGACCACGGTCACGTTAAGTTTTCGTGTCAATAAAGTTGTCTCGTGGAATACTGGATCAATGAGGATGATTTTTCTGAAGCCTTACAATCGGGGGGGGGGGATGACAAATGGAAGAGAGACGCTCCTTTCATTTCACCTACTAGTGGTGTGAAGTGGGACTGGCTGCAACCATTCGCGCTGCTTCCGCGGGGTGGTAATAGTTCTGCAGTGTTTTTTTTTCTTTCCTAAAGCGTTCCGCGCCGGGGAGCGACAACTTTCGTGTAAAATGAATTTCAGGAACCATCCAAAAACATCATCTGTCCCCGTCACATCATTAGACTCGCAGCCGAATAAACAGCTCCTGCGACAGCGCGCCTTTCCTTTTTCATTGTACCAACCTCCCCCTCTCACGCCAGCAGAGAGGAACAGAGTATCAGTCTGATGCTGTCCACCGTTTCCAGGGTGAAAATCCCCCTAAGGAAGCGTTCAAAAGCTGCTAATTAAAACAGCTGAGGGGAAGGCAAATCAACCCAAAAGGAAAAAGACAGAGTGAGAGGGGCGCTGAGAGGAGAAAAAAGGGAATACAGTCTTTTGGAAAAAAAAAAAAAACATCTAGAGGGATAGACAATCACGCAGAAAGACATACAGGTAAATATGAAACGCTCTTATCTCTAAGCATTATGCGGGAATGACGGTGTTTTGGTAGCAGCCGGCGGTTTTTATCTGCGTATAGCGAATCAATCAGCACCGGTGTGCTTGGACAGCTCCGTGCGTCCTCCCCCTCCTCCGTCGCTCTGCCTCTCCACCAGCTCCGGCTGAAATGCTGCTCGTAGCCGCACAGGAGCCGCGTCGGCGTGTCCGCTCGCCGTGTTGTGCAATGTAACAGCCTGCGCGGCTCCGTGGCTCGCCATGGCTCGAATGAATGGAGCCAAAAGCCGAAGCCCGTGCCGATAAGTCCCGTGAAGTCGTGCCACCGCGGGAATTAAGCCTCTTAATTGCCTCTGCCTCCTCTTTGCAGGAACGACTCTTGGGGAGCCTGGTCCACAAAAGGATGTAAAACGGTGCTCACAGATGCATCCCATACAAAATGCTTATGTGATCGTGTATCTACCTTCGCCATTTTGGCTCAGCAACCAAGAGAAATAGTAAGTGGGCTATTGATTTGTTATTCATTGTGGGTTGTATGGGCTAATGTAAAAGAGAAACCTTGCCTGTGTGTGTGTGTGTGTGAGCGTGTGTGTGTTCTTGCTGGTGCGAACTGAAATTGAATCTTTGGTGTGCTAATCCTGTTAAATAGTAATTCAGCGGTGAAGGGGGATTGTGGGGGATATTTTCTAGTTTGCACATAGATTTAGATAACTCTGCGTGCGCGCGTGCACGCGCGAGGGTGTGTGCATGCTGATGCTTGTGTGTCAACGTCTCTTCTTCTCATCAATCAAAGGCACGCTATGGTCTGAGATAGAAGATAAAAGTTTCATATTTAACATTGTTATGTTGTTTTCCTTTTCTGACATCAGAAAACCTAGAGCAGATTCTTTAGGTCAGATTTTCAAACCATGTTTTCATTCTCATGTGCTGAAATCACATTACCGTAAAGGAACCAGAAGCCCGTAATTTCGTGAGAAGACAAAGTAATTAACATTTAGAACATAGAGTACTTACAGTTTGGCCTCTGCATTAGTACACAGTAGGAATCGAGATAACACAAATACATCTATCACCTTTTTCTCTTATCAGGCCTGAAGCATTCAACAGCAGGATGACAAACATTCATTTGGAGATAATTTTTGGTGGTGATTCACCCGGGACAGATGATGTATTGTCTGAAACATCATTCGTGTACAGTATGTCTAAAGGTGGCTCCAATTTGCAAGCCTATGATTGGCCGGCTTACTTTATTTCAAATGTGACTGGGAAAAACAAAAAGAAGACAGAATCAAACGAAAAAACTATATTTTGATTCACTTGAGCCTAGATTTCAGTGTCTTTGCTTCAGCCTTCATTGTTCTGTAATGTAGTTTACGGCACAGATGGGTGGAAAGTTGTGGGTATGTATCTAAACAACCTTCCACGCATACACCTCAAACATCACAGTACATTAAGGAACCCACCGTGGAGTATTCAGTTTTGCGGTGGTTGTTTTGATTGGTTCCCTCTCGGGACAACAATAACGATTCACTCTCCTGCGTGGACAATATCCAAACTCCCACTGACTGCGTTGACTTGCTCTGTCTCCTCCACAGACCATGGAGTACTCAGGGGTCCCATCTGTGACACTGATAGTTGGCTGTGGTCTTTCTTGCCTCGCCTTGATCACGTTGGCAGTGATCTACGCTGTGCTATGGAGGTAACTGCAACACTTTAAGGGCATAAGCTTCCACCATGATGATGTTGTGAAATTTGTGCTTTTATAACATCTTATTTGTTTAATCACCTGATAACAGTCAAGACTTTCCTGACTGAGAATTCAGCTACGAATTGAAGAAATACACTGATTTGGTTGCTTTTATCATTCTTTTTTCTGTAGATATATTCGCTCTGAGCGATCCATCATCCTGCTCAACTTCTGCTTATCTATAATCTGCTCGAACATACTGATCCTTGTTGGACAAACGCAGACCCACAATGTGGTAAGTCTCATTGAAGGATTTATTCAGCACAGTATACAAGGTGTGGAGGTCCAGTGGTTGTTTTATATATCAAAGCTAATGGTGATGACTCAAGATAACGATGCACTGGAAAGATCCAAGTGACACTTCTCTGTGGCCTCGAATAGAGCCCAATACTTTGTGAGCATTTCTTTGAGATGTTTACGTGTGTATTGCAATGTAGAAAATGTGTTGCAACAGCTGTACATTGGTTCAGTGTATCATACAGAATATTATGAAGTTCCTCTTCATGATTTTAAAATACAAACAACAGTAGAAGCTCAAATCAGATTCACCTTTCCCCTTCCCCCCATCAGTTTCAGAAATGTCAACCAACTTTTGTCTTATTTTGAAAAGGCCAAGATCTGAATCAGTAGTATGTCTAATTCTTCCTTCACAAGACGTTTAATCTACAAAATAGCGTCTTTTGTATGCCACATGTTGGCTCTTCATTGAGGGCACAAAAGCAACAATAAAACAGTTACATTATAACCTCTTTCCAGCGTATTACCCAATTTCTTTTTGGTCTGGCAATAAGACGCCTTGCATTGTTCATCCAAATGGAAAATAAAGTGTTTCTAATGCCTCTATAAGACGTAGTTCCACTCTGCTTTGGCTCAGGACCATTGGTCTTTACTCAGGTGTTTCATAAAAACACCTGAGTAAAGATAAACTTGAGACGACCCCAATCTGTTCGCACAGAGACAATGATGATCTTTAATTGCAATTAAAAGGGTGATGCCATTAAGGAAACTAAAAAATTACCACAAAAAAAAATCTAAGTCAGGCACTGCAATCATTAGCAAAGTCAGAATAGGCATTTGGAAGTTAAGCAGATCCAACAGCGTAGGAGCAGAAAGGGAGAAATGATGCACACCAGGAGTCATATTGCACCAGTCAATCAGAGACTAAGGAAATTATTGTGATTCCACCCCGAAAGGATCCTGTAATGGTGACAATAAAGCGCAGCTTTAAAGTTGGGTTGGAGGATAAAAAGCAGATCTCCTGCTTAGATTTGCTGTGCAGCGTGCATCACTGGAATGACTCAAAGCTATCACAGAGGGATATGAAACGGTTTTTGTTCAGATATCAATGAGAGCTGAAGCTCAGAGCAAGTCAGCAGGATTCAAGAGGACAACTGCCATAGTTAAAGAAGGACAGCTTCCAATAAGTATGTATCACTTCCTCTGTCCAGCCTAGTGACCAGCCAGTAAACAAGTGGCTAATGTAAAAGATTGTACGGCAAACGGTAGTTGGGATTTACAAGCTGCCCACACAGATGCACTTCTCAGTCATTTGGCAGCACTACAGAATGACACATTGTCCAATTACACAGACATTTATTGTGTAACCATATCCTCAATACACTTTTACCTTTTTTCAGTGAACACATTGTTTCTTTTCCTCACCTCATTATGTCCCACTGCTACTTATTAATCTTTTCTCTTTAAGTTCAACAGCACACATAAAACAGAGCCAAAAATCTTTTAAAGCACTTGCAAAAATATATGTCTGGGGTACTCCATCATTAGAAATGCATTTGCTGGTGCTGTACAGCATTGCTACTTACACTGTGCTTTTAGGTGTGACTTATTCTGGGAGCAGATGGGCCTACCGGCAGTTGGGGCTCATATTGGACCGGACCCTACTCATACATCACAATGCTTCTTCCTATTAATATTAATGTTCGATTAAAATTGAATCACGAGTAATGAATGAATGAACGAAACGAGAAATTGTTTAAAGTTTGTTCTGTAAACCAGCAATGTCTGGTTTCTGCTGACACTACAGATTAAATGGAACAAAATGTAGTAGCTGTAACCATTCACCAGAAGCTGAATTGGTTAATATTACTCAGACCATTTTAATCTCCTAAAAAAATAACAAAAAACAGCATCCACACATGAAAAGTTTGTCTTTTTCCTTGCTGGTCCTTACATATCTGGCACATAGTAGTAAGCAAGATTGTGAATGCACAAAGCTTTAGGGCATTTTTAAAGCTGAGCTAATTTGAAGCCTTGTCAGACTTAATCACGGCTCCAGTCATCTAATGTCTTGATTATGAGGACCACCACTTAACATGGAATACTCACTCGGCATGCTTCTAATAGGATATCTGTCTCAGACATCTGCAAAGAGATTATGTGGTTTTTAGAAAATCCACTCACATGGATGAAGATGTCATTTTAGCGTCTCTTGGAGTGACTCGACAAACTACCTTGACTGTCTCACCGGGTTCCATATTAAAGCAGCACTGACTCATTTATTCATAATTGGCTAACATTGTTATTTATACCGAACATTAAAGCTGCACTTATCAATATTTATATATTAACAGTGGATCAGATGGCTGTGTGTAAAGTGAAAGATAGTGATGTAGTGATGAACCCACAGAGAATTGTCACCTAAATAAGCAGTTCCCCTCTCTACAGCTCTACAGAGGATTTCAGCATCTTTCAGCTCATTGTTTTGGTTTTACGGCTTGCAACTTTGCTGTTTTGTTTCATTATTCAATTCTACAGTTTTAAGTGCTTAAAATATAGTAACATTGGCTGTAGCTTCTGGATGCACACAACTGATTACTTTTTCTTTTTTTAAATCTGGTCTTTGTGAGCAAGAAAATATGAAAAACTAAAGTTACATTTCATTATTTGTATGTCCAAAGCAGATGTACAAAAAAAGCAAATGATTATATTATCTTAAATATAAAAATGAAAACAGAATTACTTTAATGTAGCTATATGTAAGTTTTCTCTGCCGCCAAACATGGTTTCTTGCTGGGAGGGAGTGGGGGTAGTGGTCGCTTGCCAAAAGCTTCAGCTTTGTGTTTACAAGACGAGAGGTTAAAATACGCCCTCTGAGCCAGTGCTACTTCTTCATCCTCTCATGTTGGACTGAAGGCAGACTGGACCCTACAGTGTCTTGCTATCACTAAGTACGAGATGGGCCAGACGGGCTGGGGCTAGCTGGTTAGCATGATAAATTCAGTGGAAGAAAAGAAGTGATAGAAATAGAAGCAAAACAAGAGTTAAAATTGGCGTTGCTTTCCAACGCTGGAGACAGCTCTTGGCGAGTAAAGGAATGAAGTTTGATGCTGAACTCGCAATTTTTCTTCTTGACTGGTAAGTAAACACCTGCTAATGGCAACACTGGCAATGTAGCGACAGCAAAACTTTACATACAGCCCCTTCAAATAGCTCAATCAGAATTTTATCTGTCCATTTCTCATGGCCTCAAGAACCCAGTTTTCAAGCTTTTATGGATACCTTGAAAACATTCCAGCTTTTCCAAGTCCCATCATCACTAATAGCAAAATACATTGTTGTTGATCTAGTCAGGTTAGTAAGCTGCATTTGTCTTGTTGATCTCCATTGTACTATGTATAAAACTTCCAGGACATTGAATTCATTACTATTGTTCTTTTGTTCTGTCTTGAATGTGTATTTCCTGTAGTAATAATATCTGAGAAATATTTCATCTGTTTGATCAGACATACTGTAAAACCCAATGTTTGAGTGGTAGGCCAGCAAGAGGAGAAAACATAGCCCCTGTGTGGGTTTAATTGCCATGTTTCCTGCCTCACTTGTTTTCCTCCAACTCTTGTTAGAAGTGCATATAATTGGCTCCACTGTTTGTGGATTCATAGTTGCTCACCGTCTAATAGAAATCATCTCTCTGCTGTGGAGGTGTCCTCTGGGAGCAGGAAGTCAGTGAGTCACTTTTGCCTGTCTGTGCTTTTCTTTTGTCTTCTGTCGTTGTTCATCTTTGTTTATGGAAAGAAGACAATCAAAGAGGTGCAGACACTGTTGGATTTGCCAGGGAAGGTAGAATTGGGGAGTCTTGGAGTTAGAGAGGATGTTCCAGCAAAATGTTCATCCTTTAATGAGTAAAAATACATTAAGTGAGTGGGAGTCGTGGTCTACTGTGTGTCAACCCGTCCTTTCAGAGAAGGTAATAAACAGATCACCAGAAAACTGTTAGCTTTTGTGGAATGATATAAACTAGTTTTTAGCATGTCATTAAGTTGCACCTGGTCAGGACCAAGGATTGGGAGGTGACACAGTTCTTCTCAGAACAAACACTGGAATAAAAACAACTTTTTACACCTTATCTGCTTTTGATTTTTGGGGAACTAAACATCCTGATGCGTTATGAGATTAGATGAGATGATTAAAAATGATGACCCTTTGTTTAAAAGCTGCATGTCATTTATCAGCACAGACGGCTTATCAAGGTGGTATCTTGTCAAAAATTATTAGCCTTATTATAATGATTAAGAGCTTTAAAAAAATCTCAGTTTAAATTGAATGCACTCAATAATTGCCATTACATTAGGAAATTCAGCCCTTCCAGCTGTTTTTAGCTGCAACATTATTTGCTGATAGTACTACAAATGGCAAACTGATCTGAAAATCATTAATACAGAAGATTTTAATGAGTTTTAAGAAAACAAAGAAGGAAATATGTTTTTTTTATTTTTATTATTAAGTATCAAAAGGTTTAAAGAAAAAAGGCAAAGGTTTAACTTTGTAACTTAATGAGTGACAAATAGAAACAGGTAAAATCAACATGCAGGTCCTTCCCACAGGCTTGGTAGTAGCTTTAAGACAGCAGGAATCCTCTTGTGAGGTTCAGCAGGATAATATACTGTTTAGTACCTTAAAAGTTTTTTAGGTTGAAGTAAAGTAGGCAGAAGTAGAAGTCTCTAAAATGTGTGTTCACTTCAGGTTGGTGTGAGGTACATCCACAGGACAGGAAGTAGAATTAACCATTCTCTTTTCTGAAGTGTGCGAAGTTGGTGCATTTTGCTCAGTGTTTCTTCATGGTTCAACAGCACTTTGCCACCACCATCACCACTTTGCTGATCGGAGTTTTATTGTCCTTCACCCAAGCACCTACTGTATAAAGCATTTGGGCACTTTCTGCCTCAGACTCCTCCTCCCACACTAATTCAGAACAGTTGGGAAGATAAAAGTAATGTCATGAGGTCTTGTTCAGGTTCTTTGCTTAACTATACCGTAGTTGTAGTGCAGATAATGTGCTGAAGAATGAAACTCCTTCTCAGATCTCTTTAAGGGCTTATTACAATAATGGTAAAAATATGTATTAAAAATTACACTGTTAACTGTCCTGAAAGTTTGCCGCATTCTTATACAACCAATTAATGAATCTGTAAATAATGTAAATAACTAAATATGTAAATAACTAATTTATGAGGAGGGTGTTCTCAGCAAAACTGAAACCCCTTTTTATGAGTCAATTCAACAATACCGGATGTAACCGTCCCTTTTTTTCATTCCAGTGGCCTGTCGGGGCTTTATGAAGAGGAGAGAGCAACAGTTAATGGCAATTAGGTTTTCAGTTCTTATCTGACAGAGCACTGTGGCTCAGCCCAGACCTTTTAGTCAGAGTTTAGTCAGGCCGTGGAAAGAAATTCTGCCATTACTGAACTGGCTTGAAGTACACCTCATCACCCTTTAATCTTACCTTCATGTCTATCAGCTCTGCAAGGTTTTAATGTGGTCCCTTCCTCAGTTCTTCTGTTTCCATGGATACTAACACAGTGCGCTCAACATCTCCCGGCATTTGCCTTTCTAAAGGGCAGTGTGAACTCTAGGTTTCAACCTTGTTTTTTGTATGACTGCCTACGTCCAACTGCTGCTATCACAATGTCCTCATAATGTACCTTTCTCTCTTTTCAAATGCACAGTTTTTATTTTCCGAGGACTAATGAGATCGGATGGTATAAGCACCCAAGTGAACTGGGAAACATAACGACTGCATATGACCTGTTTCCAGGGAACAAGACAGGCTCTATTTTCAGCACCTCTAACAGCACATGAGCAACAGCAAAACTAGAATTACCTACAAGTGACTCACATGGTTTCCCCTTTCCCTATTGCCTCCTTCACTTAAAAATCAGGATGTAAAAGGCCTGTTGTTCCTTTCATATAATATTTTCTTCGATGATTTTTCATGTTTATACAATAATAATCACATGCAACACAGTGGTGTGCTAATATACAGGTCACTGAATTTATAATTTCTCATGGAAAGTCAGAAACATCTGAGAAGGAAGAGATCTGTAGCTATGATACAGCACAGTAAATGCTATTTCTTAATCAAAGCTTATTTAACAGAGATTTATTGCAAAGAATGTGCTTGTGATTTATACAAAAGCAGCTGTACGCCCCTGTAATTACCACATGAGCAGGTGGCAATGCATCATGGGAACTTCACGTGCTTTGATTTGGTGTGTAGCTTTGACACTGATCTTTTCAGCTACAGCAGCCCTAAAGTGTCATGAGTCAAACTAAATCTTTCATTGAAGTTGAATTGTGTTCCTGTCCTGACGTGATTGTTTGTAGTATTTCAAAACTTAACACAATTCTTGTAAGCATATCATTTTTTTTTTTTTAAATTGCATAAAACATGAGTTACCCCTAATTTATGAAGTTGTACTGATATTCTTCTCATTACCATTTCGAATCTACTGATAAAACACAAAATGTCAGTGCTGACTGTCATAGTAGGCCAGTAGGATTTTGGTAGATGCAGGTACATTTTAAGAGGCTGAAAATTTTAGCACTGAAGTAACAGAACATGTGTAACAACTGGAATCTTCCAAAACTGACTCATATTATAGTTTGCTAACATAGCTCTCACCTTTAATGTCCCTGCAGTTGCATAAAATATTTTACCATCGGATGCTTTCTGCAGTTATGTTTGGCCAGTTGTTAAGTTAAAATGTGATTGTAACAAACTATTAATCTAACATTGTGCTTTAATATTACTGTACTTGGTTGCCACTGTGAACTAGAAAAATAAAGTATATATTTATTGTATCCGATCAGTGTAAGCAGGTATATTCTAAAGCTTTATTTTTGATTGATTGTCTTTAAAGTTGGCCATTGAAAACCACAAACTTGCCAATTACATTTAAATATTAATGACACTAGAAATGCAGTATGGGATTATAACATGCATACTGCACCTGAATGCACCTGACATGAATTTTCATAAATATTTTCTAGCTGAATCCACATTTAGAGTACAGTGATTAATATCCGTCATGGGTGTAGGTAAACAGAATTTCCCACTTCCTAGGCATGAGGTAATGCAGGATTATAGTTTCGTATGAACCGCATGAAAACTACAGGGGATGGATGGATTTAGTGTGGTTTTCTCAGTGGGAATGTAAAGTGTATGGGAGATCTCACAGTATGGTGTGGACGCCCTGGGATGAGATGATACACTTCAATCATTACCTCTTTGTGCAGTATCAGATTACCACAGCTTCACACTGCAAACAGTCTGAATTTATAAAAGCTGAATCTTCTCTCACTCACAAATGTCAGCGTGCACAAAAGTCTTAAGGATACCTCTTTATTTCTAATCCTCTTCTAAACAATCCCATTTAGAGATGCCTCTCTGTGGAACAAAGATGGACAAGCCAATGAAGCTGAAAACTGCCGCTACATTGTCAAGCCTGAATGCAATCTGCTGCCTCCGACGCGTGTGCTCTGTATCATTCAAGCAGTGTTGTGGTTTGTTCCCCTCCTCTCTGTGTAAAACAGTTGACCTTGGCTCACATGCCTCCAGGTGGGATCCCCGGAATACTAATGAGGGTTAGTGCAGAGGAATGCTACGCCATGGCTTTCTGTGTCAGCTAGCCTGGCTCTGATCTTTACTACTATTGCCACTTCTGTTGCTGCAGTTCAAACTGATGCTCTGTTTCATTCACTGCAAAGGATGGTACTTCAGTGGATGTCTAGACAGGCAAATGCTGTTGGTGCTGCGGGAATAGTTTGAGGAAATAAATAAATATCGATATTATCAACGTCTGTCTGCAGGGAGCCGCTTGCTTTACAGGAATCTGTAGTGGAATACTTGTGGAATCTAATGGAGTCTGCATTTGTTTTTATTATGCAAAGTTTGCCAGTAAGCTCTTGTTTCAATATCTATTCCTGACCTTTTTTTTTTTTTTTTTTTTGGCATCTATAGGGCGTCTGCATCATGACAACAGCCTTTCTGCACTTCTTCTTCCTGGCATCGTTCTGCTGGGTCCTCACAGAAGCCTGGCAGTCCTACATGGCAGTGACGGGAAAGGTTCGCACTAGGCTCATCCGCAAGCGCTTTCTGTGTTTGGGCTGGGGTAAGTAAGCAGCATGTTTCCCTAAACCTCTCCATTATCTCCCGTTATACCTCACAGCTGCCAGTTTCTCTCAAGGTCTCTGGCCAAGGTGTCTTTCCAAATAACTGTCTGTCTTTTCGGTCCGCTGTTCTCATCCTCTCTATGGGGCAGCCAGATCTTCATCCTATCAGGCTCTTTGTTGTGATGCTTTTGTGCTCCAGTCAAGCTCTCTGAGGGCTGGGTAAATGGACCGGCCTTGAGCAGTGGGGGGGGGCAGACTGGTGTGGCTATCCCATAGCAGGTTGCAGTGACCTTATGTCTGATAAAGAAGGTGTGAGATGAGCATTTACACTGCAGCAGAAGTCATTTTATCTGATATCCTCAGAAATAGAGTTCAGGAGAATGAAAAGTTTACAAAGTTATAAAGTATCGAATTTATATGCTCCAGCTTGGCGCTCGAGCTGTATGATTATTATTATCATTAAATTAGTCTGAAATGCTTTGCAGAATCTCATTTTCAATCATTTTTAACACTAACTTATAAAAATTTCATGTATTACAAATCAAATACAGGTAGCAAAGTGCAGCCAATATAATGTACTTATTATCTGTATTCTTTTCAGTATGGGTCTTGTTTAATTAAGTTGCTACTGCCTCCCACACTGTGATCCCTGCACTCCAGTATTACACCACAAAAAGATAAAATAATGACAACACATCCAGTAGCAAATTATAGTTCATACACATGTATTTGTATACACTATAATTGGCAGGCAAAATATCTGTATCAGAATTTTAAAGGTTTTAAAGATCCATTTTTTCTTCATTTCTTGCCTAAGGGTTCTTTCTTACAGACTACTAGAAATCTCTCCTTTAAAAAAAATCAATTTGATTATGAAAGAGCCCACACTCATTCTTCTTGTTACCTAGCAACAAACAAGGCTCTCTTAGTCATTGCAGTGCCACTGCTTGCTGCGAAAAATGGACAAAGGCTGCTCTACAATCACATAGACTTCTAAAAAAACGCCATAACAGACATTTCATGACGACTAAGACAGTCAGTGGTGTTGTTGTTGTTGTGTGGCAATAAAACTGCATTGCATAATTCGAACGCTATTTTTACATATAATGACTTTAAAATAAAATTACTCTAATCCTCTACAGAATACCACCTGAATTCAAAGAGAAAACAAAAACATTTTCAAAACTGATTTCTTAAGCGACACGCAGCAGACGATACCTGTTGTCTCTTAATTCAGCCTGTTTGAGGTGCAGCTTCTCCACCCGGGTGTTGCCTGCACGGTGATTTATGACAAGCTTGTGTAAACTCGGCACTCTTTACCTCTTCAGCACTGCAGAGAGGCACTGGATGGCCACAGGGTCTTCGCCTAGTGCCTCTAGGAAACTGATTACATCAATAGCACCTGCCTGTGCCGCTCTGAGAGAAAAAGCGTTAATATTCTGAGCACACAGGAGTAAGGACTAAATCCATTACACCAATCTATAATGAGGAACCATACAGCAAAAAAAATTCCCTCATATAAAAGGTGTGGAGGGTGGTGAAATTTCTTACATCACAGTGATGAAATTTCACTGCGTGGTTTTATGGTCTCGATGCACTGCTGCCATTTTGTCAACGCAATGTACAGTCTGTTCTCTACTGCCACTTAATGGAACACTGTACAGTATGTTGATTGAATTATTGAAATGCGGATTGTGTATCATATACTCTCAGGTGATTCCCATACTATAGCTTCTAATGGAGTGAATCTAGTTGCACTTTGTTTTGTGACTGGAAGGCACTGAGGCTGACTTTCTCTGAAGTGGGTTTATGCTCTCAGTTCTGACAAGCAACTAGAACTGCTCGAATAACTATTGATTCTCTTCTCCTTTTAAGGATTACCAGCTTTAGTGGTTGCTGTTTCAATGGGATTCACCAAAACAAAGGGCTATGGGACACCCTTATAGTAAGTTTTTCTTTTTTTATTTGAATATATTATTCAGCACACATGCAGTAGGTTCATGGTAACACTTACATTCATGATTAAGTGCTTCTGCAGTGGCTTACTTATCCTAAATAGTGCCATTAACAAAGTCCCATGAACCCAATCAAATTTCAGAACAGCGCAGCAAGACCCCAATTTCGTCTGAGTTGCAACCTTGCTGGATACCAAACACATAAACAATGCTTAAAATGTCTTTAGCATTTTATTGCCCTGTGAAACTTTGCAAATATAGTTACAGCATATGGCACATCTCCCCTGACAATCAAGGGAAATACAAGTGTATGCTGGTGTGCACCATTAACTTGGATGTTAATGCCTTGGTTGGAGTTAACTGTTTTTTGCTGCTTTCCCCGCAGCTGTTGGCTGTCTTTGGAGGGTGGGCTCCTGTATGCCTTTGTTGGACCTGCAGCTGCTGTTGTTCTGGTATGTTTTAGTCATCAGATGTCCAGTTTTTACTTTCGTATGCTGATAAATACAAGGGAAATGTATATTTCCAACAGCGAGGACAGGTGTTGATTCTGGAAGTATTAATCCTTCTGTATGAAATACAGTTATCCTGTTTACACAGTATCAGAGGAAATCAGGCTTTGGAAATCCATCCAGCTCTGCATAGATTATAAACAATTAATATTTATAAAAAAAAAAATCTTGCTGTTTGTTTTCAAATAAAAAGATGCAGACAAATCACACTGTAGTTTTAGTGATGGGACCGTATCAATGTGGTACGTTTGTACTGTGCTATAAAAGCTATGAATATGCCTAATAGGAGGAGCACACTCGTTTCAAAGTCAAAGTGATGAGCGTCCCATCAAGCAATGTGCTCAAGCAATTCTGTTTCATTCAGCATAATGGTGCTTCATGTAGCTGTGAGGTTATTAAGTATTAATGCATCAGATCTGTACAAAACCTAATATACTGGGGTATTTTAATCATCTTGCATTTACATTGTTGTACAAAGAAAATTACACAAAGAATGTGATTCTGCAAATCACAAAGTCTGTGTCGGAGGGACAGAGGAAATCAAATACCGAGTAATGTTTTTCATTGTCAAACTTACGTTCTGTGAACCAAACGTCTTAGTTTGAGCATCAGCTACACGGAGACGTGAAGTCTTACTGTGCGGTGGCTTTCATTTGTGATGAACCTCAGAGGAACTCAAGCTAATCTCTGCAAAATTGGAAGAAAACCCTCTTCAGTGAGAACCAACACCATACTGCTGTCATCACTGTAACTGTAACATCATAATCAAATCTCTCATTGTAGCAAAGCATTTTGTTGTAAGTGCTGAATAAAAACTATAATTGTATAAATAGTTAATAAACTCTTTAATCTCAGCTAGAAGGATTTGAAATAGAACGTGGCATAATGTTTTAAAGAATTTTCTTCCCAGCTACTGTAAATCTCCCTACGTTTTTTATTAGTGGAGGCACTGCTAATAATAGGAGAAGGTGCCTTTGAGAAGACAAGTGTTTCTTGTCAGGCAGATCTTCTCTTAAGGCTGCTGTGCTGGGCTGAGTGGGTAGAGCATGCCTCATCCATTGGCTGAAATGTCAAAGAGATGAGCAAACAATAGAAGCTAGAGGTCAAAGCTCAGCGAAGACGGAAAATCGAGAAAAAAACACTCGCAGGATAATACATCAATCATTGCCTACCTATGGAGAACTAAAAGGAATATTTCACATTGGTTTTGAAATGGTCTTATTGCCGTTGATTTATTTTAAAAAGTTAATATTCCTGTTCCTCTCCTATTGACAGGTCAACATGGTGATTGGTATCTTGGTGTTTAATAAACTAGTGTCCAGAGATGGCATACTGGACAAGAAGCTGAAGCATCGAGCAGGGTATGACAGCACATCCTTGTTAGTACCTCTGTTTTTCTTCTAAACATTTGTATTCTTAACATCATGCAAAAATATACATATGCTTTGATTTTTTTTTTTTTATACATATGGAGATCTGGACCCCCTTATCTTGCTGTCGAAAGGAAATTAGAGGCATAAACATAAAGAGGTTAGATCTCTCTCGGGAACGACATGGCTTCGTATTTCTTTGGCAGAATCAGTCCAAGATGAAAATCGCCCACACATTGGCTGCTTGTGCTGCTGCTAATATGACGGGGGAGAATTTAAACTCGGGGTAGTGGCTGTTTGTCATGCTGTTGTCTCTATGTCCTACAGACAGATGAGTGAGCCGCATACAGGATTAACTCTCAAGTGTGCCAAATGTGGTGTTGTATCAACAACTGCTTTATCAGCAACTACAGCTAGCAATGCAATGTAAGTGCCCGTCAGTGTCTCTGAATCAATAAGACCATGCTACAGGGAGTCTCTGTATGTACAGTGTGTCCACCTCGACAATTTATAACAACTCGCAGTCCACTACAGTGTAAACTGATGTTCCAATTACATCCACAGGACATTCTTACAGTGCAGGAATATCTGTTATTGTAAACATGCAATGTTACATGCTTATTTTAAAGTCCATTTTGTACTACTAGCATGCACATTAAAGTCCTGCTGTTACTATTGAGTAAAAAGGCCGTGATGGACATGTTAAATGGAAGTTCAGACATTATCGTGTCATCGACACCGATGTGCTTGCTTTTATTTCCTCTACATAATCCCTCCTCTGTTCTTGCAGGGCATCCCTGTGGAGTTCCTGTGTTGTCCTACCTCTGCTGGCTCTGACCTGGATGTCTGCAGTGCTTGCCATGACAGACAAGCGCTCTATCCTCTTTCAGATCCTCTTTGCTGTCTTTGACTCACTGCAGGGCTTTGTCATCGTGATGGTGCACTGTATCCTACGGAGAGAGGTAGAGGATGATTTTAAGTCATCGTTCTTTCACCCACAATCTATATTTACTTGGGGATTTTTATTTAACATGTCGCAGGGACTAGATTGGCTCAAATCACAAATTAATCCTAAACACATCAAGTTATCACAACCAGAAAGGAAATCTGTTTGTTTTTGTAGTGTAACACTTTCTTAAGTAAATACTGTATCTTTTGAGATTTGACAAGACCCTTATAACAAAAGCAATTATGAAATGTAAATGACATATTTTTTTAAAAACGTGATTTGCGCTATTGTGGACGTTACGAAAAAGTGATTCCCCCTGTCCTCAGGTCCAAGATGCTTTCAGATGTCGGCTCAGAAACTGCCAAGACCCAATCAGTGGTGATGCAACAGGAACCTTCCCTAATGGGCATGCTCAGATAATGGTAGGCACAGTTACCTTCTGTTATCTGTAACCATTAGATCCTCTATAATTTAAACAGACCTAAAGTTGTATTTATAACACACATACACAACCCTTTGACCTTAATTTAACTTGTGCTCTTCGTGCAGTTTTTAAAATTTCTTTATTATTTGGTTTAATATGGCTTCCAAAATATGAGCCATTGTTTCCCATGGGTTTATAATTTTCCACACAACGCTTTTGCAAAACTGCAATTACTTGCAGGGTAGATACTTACCCCTCTGAAAAATTGTATTACTTCCCTTTGGTTTTCTTAGGCCCTAAGCCCAATCCTTCATTTCTATTTGATTTAACTTAGTGTCCATGTTTGCCACGCATCCCTCTCATTTCTTCTCACAGGGTAATAGAGAACTGCTCCCTGCCTGACCTTTGAAATGGGACACCAGTCTCCTCATCTAGCCCGATGCCGCCACTGGCACATCATAGGAATGATCTGCCATTAGTATTCTAATACCCCGCAGAGTGAAATAGTCTTCACGATAGCAGAATGGTGTCAGGGCCCCCTGGTTCAATACAGTCATTAGCAGCGAGCACAAAATGCTTCCCAGCTGCTGCAGTAGCATTTTTTTCCGTAGATGTTTTATTGATATATTGTTAGGATGAAGCGGACAAAAAAAAATGACTGCTTTGCATTTTTCTAAAGCACTGGGAAATAATAAAAAAAATGCTAATGATCCTACTCTTGAAACTGGCTTTTACCGATGAGAATGCCTCTGGTTTTGTATATACACAGTATATATAAAAGGCTTTATTTTCAGCAATACTGACCATTTGACTGTTTTTTTTATGTACAGACGGACTTTGAGAAAGATGTAGACATCGCCTGCCGATCAGGTAAACAGATGGTCTCTTATTAACAAGATTCCCCTCGACCTGCATGTAAAAAAAAAAGAGGTTAGACAATAAAAAATAGCTCAGGTTACATAACAACCAACAATCCCCACAGGAGTTACCAAAACACTGACTCTAATCTGAGAACAGAATAGTATAAAGAGAACTGTTGGATATTCACTTTATTTGTTGGCTTTACTGCATCTTTTGGCAGTCCCACTTTGTAATTAGGTTTTTCACTAGCATGTTGATCCTGTCATAGCATAGGTGCATACAGGTGCATTGCGCCTGATTTCGGGAGGATTGTATTACTCTAATGCTTAGCTCATACTAGTGGGAGGGTAATATTTCTTCCTAATTCCTGCATCTATTTGTTCTATACTTTTGAGCCACAGTAATTGCTGGTAGACAGGCATATGATTCAATAAAAGTATCTCGAATAAATGTTCCTACGAGATTGTGCCAGTTATCCTGCATGTCACTAGTGGCGGCAACTTGCCCAAGCCCTTGTCTTTCTCCAATATTTTCCAAACCAGTAACGAACACATCCTAAATGGATCTGCAGGGAAAAACCAAGCTGACCATTATTCAGAGCACTCAGAAACACAGCTTGTTAAGAGATGAAAAGGGCTGTCTTGCTCTTTTGACCCACGTTAGTTCATGCCGTGCAATCATGGGAAGCTAAAGTGGCCATACCTGATACAAAAAGGCAGAGCAGATAGGTGTCATTTATAAATCATGACCAGATTTGGACTGAAGTAGAGCTGCAGTCCGAGTCAGCAATGCACTTTACAGATTACTCTCTGGGCTAAACAGAGTTTGAGTTGGTTGTTTACAAAAAGGGATTATTGTCAGCAAGAGAGTGATATGCTACAGTGTCATCCTACAGAGTAGAAATGTAAACTTTGATCAGAGGAGTTATCTAGTATGAATACCAGACTCAGGGTCTTTTTTCCATGTCCACACTGAGCATTAAATTAGACTCAAACAAAAAGGCCAGTATTACATCCTATTTGTTGTCCTTGTAATTTCCTTGCAGGCCTTTTGTGAACTGACAACACAATTTCTACTGATTCGTGAGGCAAAGATTAAGATGCTTAGTGGGGAGGACAGGGCGTTCTTGTAACCAGAGGGGTATTCTGAATAGACAGCTGCCGTCTCTTAAGATATTAGGTGCATTACAAGGTCATCGCCAATCACTAAATTGGGATTAGGGTGCTATATACTGAATGGCAGGGAGAATGAATCCATATTCCTTATTTGCTGTTACATCCTCTAGAGATACCGCTATCTGCTGTTGTGTCTCTTTGTACTTAGGTGTAACGTCATACTCATTCATATAGATATGAATTCTCTTGGTCTTTTGGTCACATACGGGATAATCTCAGACAAACTGTGACATTATTTTCATTACTGTGAAATTCCAACTAATCCTTGTATCACTCTGCCCTGCAGCACTCCACAAAGACATGGGCTCTTGTCGTGCTGCCACCATAACAGGCACCCTCTCCCGCATTTCCCTCAATGATGAAGAGGATGAGAAGGCCCCTGAGGGCCTCAACTACTCCACGTTGCCTGGCAACATCATCTCCAAAGTGATTATCCAGCAGCCCTCGGCTCTGCACATGCCGATGGGCGTGGGTGAGCTGAAAGAGCAGTGCATGGCTGACAGCAACGCTGACATGCGCCGCACTGTTTACCTGTGCACCGACGACGCCATGCGCCAGAGCGACCAAGACATGGGCGGCCATGACATGGAGGGCCACTCGGCGCAGGGCCAGATGATGGAGACAGACTACATAGTTATGCCTCGTGCCTCTGCAGCAGCCGTGTCGGGATCGGGTAACATGCCCACCCTCCTGAAAGAGGACACCAAGATGAACATCACTATGGATACGCTGCCGCACGAGAGGCTGATGCATTACAAGATGAGTCCTGACTTCAATATCAGCCCGTCAGGCATGGACCACATGAATGTGAACCTGGAGCAGCAGTATCCTAGCGCTCCAGAGCAGATGCAAAACCTGCCCTTTGAACCTCGCACGGCTGTTAAGAACTTCCTCGCCGAGATGGAGGAAACTGCGGGGCTTTCTAGGAGTGAGACAGGGTCTACAATATCAATGAGCTCCTTAGAGGTACATATGCTTATGTGGATGAAGGGCAGGAGATACAGAGCTGCAATAAACATTTAAACCGCACACCTTAAAATCTATCATACACGTTTATGAATGTAAATTATTACCTAATAACTTAAAACCTTCATGTGTTATTTTTTACAGAGACGAAAGTCCCGATATTCTGATCTCGACTTTGAGGTACGTAAAAAAATGTTTCTTGCCATTGCACATACATCTAGCTTTTTTATGCAGAGAAAAGCCATGTTTTGCAGTTGTGTTTGTCATTTGATTTACTACTACTTGTTGTGCCTCTTAAGCTTATTGGAGTTACATATCCTTGACTCAACAAGATTTATTGACATGCTGTGTAGTTAAGATAAAAGCAAGGCTGTCAACTGACAAACAGGGCAACAGTTCTCATCTACATTTTGTCCTCCTACATCTCCTACATCCATTAGCTATATGTTGGTTTTCAAAATGTTTGCTTTTAAAGTCATTTGCACATTTCACATCTGATTTTACCACTGGTTTCAAAGGTTATTATATTGGCTTGCAAACACATATTCAAACCCCCTTTGGCAGGTTTTAGCATTTCCTTTGTATTGTTAAATCAGGCTGTATTGCATATATATAGTGTAGACTCTTTCAAAGTAAAGGAAACATGAGGCTTCTGGCAGCTATTTTGGCCTGGGGTGCATTTCGTTTAGCTTAGATGCACACCAACCCTAGAAAATTAAAGATTTCTGTCAAGGTTTGATTATACGGATTTCCCTTACGCCAACAAAACTAAATGAGGCAATTTGTCACTGAAGATTTATGTTTAATCTAGATACCCCAGCGATTGCAAATTAGAACAGTTCAGGCTCTCAGTGTCCTATCACCCTGACTTTAATTATCTTGGTGTTTCCTTTATTTTGGCAGTCACTTGTATATATGCAGAGACAAGTAGATTTGTTTCAAACCTGGCCTATAAGTAAACTACCATTACACTAACAAATTGATTAGAGTTGGAGGGGGTGGAGAGGAAGATGCATTTCCATTATTGGCTGTCAATACCAAAGAAAAAACCCTTGCCATTGCAGAAAGTCATGCACACCAGGAAAAGACACATGGAGCTGTTCCAGGAACTGAATCAGAAATTTCAAACCCTGGACCGATTTCGAGACATACCAAATATGGGCAGCATGGTGAGTAACAGGAAACCACGGGGGTGGCTGTCAGCCAATTAAAGAGGGTAACATCCAAATACCCTATTTAGATATCCGGTGCAGGACACATAATGTGTGATTGTGCAAATGAGCGGTTCTATAGCGAAAGTATTCATGTGGAAGAGAACCTTCCTATACATAGTGGGCCTGCCAGCAGCTGGCGGGGGGCGAGTGAGGGGGCTGCCCCTTAAAAGCACTGAATCGTTTTCTCCACAAGGCCAGTCTCAGGGAAGAAAGACCTTTGGTAATCTTGTTGCAACAGAGTGCATCCATTCCAATGCAAGGCCATGAATGCACTTTTATTTATATGCACATTTATCTACTTAGCAACCCCATCGTTTTTCCATTAATGCATGGCAGATTATTTACTCTATCAACATCTATGCAACTATTACCTTAAGTTCACTGTTCTCGTACTGCAACTGTGTGGGGGGAAACTTTTCTTCTTTGTCACAGTGGATCTAGAAGTCAGGCGAATTACGAGCATTCTCCCCGACCTTGCTACAAATCAAAAGTCCCACCATCTGTCTCCACACCTGGCCGGAGCTGTAGACAACGGGGATGTCAGGCTTTATCCATCTCTCTCAAACAAGCAGCAGTGGTTTCGTTCTTTTTTTTTGTATTGAATGCAACAAACAGAAATTGGGCTGGTGACCAAACACAGCCAGACTATTAGACAATGTGAGCTATGCAGCAGCCTTTTGGCTGCATGTAATCCTTTTTCACTCACATTTCAATCACCCCTACAGCACAATGTAATTTGAGGCCGTTGCTTAGTTACCAGTACAAGTTCTTTTGTATAGAAAACGATAACTACAATACACTCACACTCCCCCTTTTTCTTTTTTTTTTCCCCAAATGAATCTACTGCAGAGCTGGCTGCAGACATTAGTATCCATTTTGTATTCCCTGGCTGGGAGCCGCTTCTCTCCCATGTATGCAGTAGTGTCTTTGGGACTGTCGATGAGAGCACATTCTGATAAATGGCTCACACATGAAGCCCATATAGCACACCAGTTACTGAGCTTGGGGAAAACACAATTCTGCTACGACTCCATGATGATAGTGTAAGCATGTTCACATTAAATACACTACCATTATCTTTTGTTATTCGATGCTTTCCACAGCATTAATCCATTATTTTTCGATTAGCAATGGGTAGGAATTGATGTAATGCCCTTTTGAATGAATTGACTTCACTGGAAAAGACTTTTTTTTTTGTCAAAATAACAGTTTAGCTGCAGAGGATGTCATGCCACTAATATCACACCCCACTGGCCATGTTCACAGGACAAGGCAATGCCAAACAAGAACCCATGGGAGAGCTACAATCCAGCCTGTGAGTACCAGAATTACGCCACTATGAATGTACTAGAATCTGACACCAAGGACTCACTGGAGATGACGCCTGCAGAGTGGGAAAAGTGTGTCAACTTACCCTTAGACGTCCAGGAAGGAGACTTCCAAACAGAGGTCTAGAGTGTGAAGATGGAGAAAATGCAAACTAGGCAAGGAGGAGAAAGGGATGTATTTTGCACTGA
The DNA here is from genome assembly GCF_016859285.1 of Xiphias gladius. Lineage (NCBI taxonomy): Eukaryota > Metazoa > Chordata > Actinopteri > Istiophoriformes > Xiphiidae > Xiphias > Xiphias gladius. The sequence goes on from NC_053410.1 coordinate 16,376,276, forward strand.
ATAAAGCAACAGACTTTTCTAACAGCCTTGGCATACATATCTGGATAATACGAGTGTGGCAGGGACATTATGTGCCAATACAATATAAGGACTGAGGAGAGAGAAAAAAGAAAAAAAAAGGGAAAAAAACATCAGTGTTACTTTTTGTATTCTCACTAGTGTACTTAGTGTGGGGCAGCCTGGTGTACAATATTTACCATCATGTGTTTCAAATTATCTGTTGAGGAATTGGCTAAAAAAGGTAATCTCTCTAGATGACACCTCACAAAGCAAATGACATGCCATGTCGTCCCAGCTTCATTGGGTCTAGTTTTGATTTCATAAAACTTGACCCGGGAGCACAATGTATATATTTATGCAGGTTTTTAAAAAGTTTATAACAGTCTGTTTGGCCATTACTACACTTTTTACTTTATAATATAAAACATGGGAGGCAAAGAGGATTTTTTCTGTCATATTAAAATGAATGTTTGTCAAGCTACATTCTTCATTGCTTTAAATGCAATAAAGATAATACTCACTTTTATATAAATAATATATTTCACAACTTTAATACTGCAGAATCTGCTTGAAGGATCCCAGCAAGCTCTCTCATCTGCAGCTCTGTATAAAATATTTAAAAACAAAATGTTGTATGGTGTAAATAAACTTTTGTCTACATATGTTTTACTTGTGCCAATTTATTTTAATGAGAAAAAATGCCAACCTGATCAAAAGTTATAGCGAAAAATGTTAACATTTGAAAAGGAATGTAAATAAAAGAGGAAATATGTTCGTACTGCTTCAGAGGTTGTGTCAAGTTTATGTGGTTTGTTGGTTGTGAAACGCATCACTCACCTCGCTTGATTAAGAGAGTGCTTGATTTGAATGTATGGAATCAATTGTTGGGGTTGTGACTGGATATGGAAACAGAGTATTGATGGTGGAAAACTGCTTGGACTTCTGTTATACATCCGGCCTTTTCTCAGGGTTAGTTTAGTAAAGACTGGATCATCCAAAAAACATCTACAAAGTTCTCCCTCTGATCATTCTCAGCTCGGGTTAGTCATTCCCTCTTTGACTTGAACCCCAGCTTTAACTGTAGCTGAAGGTTACTACTGTAAAGTTTCCTGACTCACCTCATAAATTCTACTATCGGATTTCTGAATTTGGATAGGAGACATTCTAACTCCTAATAGGTTTCTGTGCCTCCAGAAGCTTCACCTGATAAGATCAGTTAAGATTTTCCCGGCCAGACGGGGCCAGACAGAGAGCAAACGGGAGGAGGGTGCGAGGGCTTAGGGAAAAAAATCTTGTTTGTTCTCTCCGGTAGTCTGCGGTATGGCTGGCACTCCGGCAATGAGCGCATCACTATGTGTCCTCCCTCTGGGGAGCAGTGGTCCAGCCAGTAGGAGAGGAGGAAGAGACGGAGGAGGAGGAGGAGGAGGTGTGACCTGCACCATCAGTGAGGAATGACGACAAGAAGAAAAGGGGGAAGCAGACACCGCGGACACACTTTCAGTCGTGCTCTGTTGTCGCCGCAACATAAATTAAGTTGATTACATGTAGAGCTCAGTCTAGACATTATTGTCTGGATTTACATTGCATTCCAATTTAGACTAAAAGGCATAATTAGGTTATTTATATACAGTACTGTTGCCTGTTAGAGGCTCTGTGAGATTTTCTTTTTTTCATTAATATGCCATCATCATCCAATAGAGTAAAGTGCCTGTCATCTCACCGCTGGCCGTCTTTTTCATACAAAGCTTGAGAGAGTAAGCAAGACCAATAATCTTTATAAATCGAGACACATTTAAACACAGTGACACTGGATCTACATTCTGAGGTTTGAAAGTTTACGAGATGGCAACACGTGATATTATTTCGAATTGAAACATTTTCAAACAGTTTGATCCAACCACTGCTGGAGCATAGATGCTATATGCCTATAAATGGCTTGCTTAGGGACCTCAATTTGAGGACTATCATGGCACGTTTAAGCAGCTACAGGGCATCCATTAGCCAGTGTAAACGGACACTGGTTCCGTACAGAAATTGTTTTATTTAGAAGCTATAAGGATTGTAAAATAAATACATTTTCTTTCTTTTTACACCAATTGATCAGTGCTTCTCTTCGTGTTTGAAACAGTACAGACTGCGCCGTACACTTCAAGATGCAAACTAAGCTGTCATGCTTGAAATTACCAGTGTCATCTTGGGAAAGAAAATGACATAAGCTACTGAATGCATTTCTTTTATTTACCATTCCTGCAGCTGCTGAAACTTTTTTTTCTTTTTTTTTTTATCCCCAAAAACTGTAAGAATTTGCTTAATAAATGCATGGCTGACAGGCTTTTTCTTCCAAAGAACGAATATCATTTGGAGAAAGATGAAAACAGACAAGTTTCAGTGCCTCCGGAGATAATTTATGTGCTTATATGACCAAATGGAATTTAAATGAGAAGCACTAAATGTGTATGGGATAAACGTTCTTCATCAGCTCCGTCGGGTGAATTATGTCAACTGTCAGATGAGTGTTCCACGTAGTGACTCACCAGCAACTGAGCATGACAAACTTTACCATACAAATAAACAATATGAAAAGGCAGGTTTTAAGTTAGTGTTGGTCTAAAATGCTACTTGTGACATTTTCTGATCTCTACTTCCCCTAACTGTCAAAAAACCTCAAAGAGGAGGTTTAAAAGTACTTAGGTCAACAAAGTACTACAGACTTAATGCAGATCAGCTTGTGGTTCCCCCATTAACAATGTAGTAGTTTTCTTTAACAGAATATCATTGTATTAGGGAAAAAACGCTGGGGCCTTTATTTTAACAGCCTCTTTATTTTAATAGGCACCATATGCAAATAAGTCTCCAGACAAAGTCATTAGTGCTATCATAGTCTGTCTGTGCCACCACTTGCTGCAAGCCTTTTAATAGACAAGTTAAAATGCAAACATTAAAAAGAAAAAAAAATTGAACACCATGCAATATGGAAATACTTCACTAGCTGTGAAGTCTTGCTTGAACTCAGATTAGTCTCTCTGTAGATCAGTTAATGAGAGTGAAATGGCTGAGATTATGATGATTACTTTTGATAGTATAATTTTTCACACTTGACTGTCATTTATTGAAAATCCTGCAGAATATTTCGATTTTTATACACAAATACCAGATTGCATGTGACAAATTTGTCTGTTATAATGTTGACCAACTTCTCCGTGTGTCCAGAATTGGAAAGCTGCATCATTAAGTTGTCGGTAAATGGAGCTGGGACAAGTCTTCATTTGGGAGTGAGTGGCAGGTCCCACAGGCCCATAGGAGAAGAGAGGTTAACCTGCTCAGGGGCTGAAAACACTGTATCAACATAATCACATTGATCCTGTCTCTCTTTCCTCCCCGGGGGCATGACTGAGGGGTGAGACAAACTTTCGGTCTATCAAGGGCCTGTCAGAAGAGTTCAAGCCCCGAGGAAAGACTTGAGGCAACCCAAAAATCACACAAACCATCCCGGCAAACGTCGTGGAGGACATGATAAAAGAGGAAAAGTGGAGTGATGTTTGGCAAAACAATAATAGCTTTTTTTTTTTTGACAAAGAAATTCACCCCCATGAACTAGTAACATTGGCAGTTTCCCAAACTTTTCATTCAGCATCGTCATCAGGTTTTGCCTCGTTCATGTCATATTGTGTCGAGTGGGAAAACCCAACAAGACAGCCTCCTCGATGGCATCAAATGCACCACCGCCGCAGTTAAATCCAACCATACCGCTTATTTTCTAGGAATAATTGATCGTTTGTTTGTAGGTATACACAACAATATACAACAAAAGAAGCTAATTTGGGCTGTTTATCTGGTGTGAATACAAGGTTGGCACTAGGGTTAGGGGAAAAAAAGCATTCATTATATACAGTTATTTCAAATCTGACACGTAAGGCCCCAGAATTATAAAAGCTACTGCATAATGAAATTAAAATATTTTGACAGAGTAGAAAAAAAGGATTGTCCAACTTTGAGACAAACTGCAGAGAGTTGGCTAACTCTACCGCATGTGTCAGAAAAACTATAATTAAGTGTAAAACTCTGTACTTTCCAGGACAGTTGCAATTGAAATGGAAAAAAAGAAAAAGTTTTGAAAGCCTCAACAAAAATGAAACTTTGGAAGACTCCATAGCAGGTACTTACCATGCATTATGATTTTTCATCCTGTGGCGCAGTAAGATCGATGACGGATAAGAGAGGCCATGTAATTTCTCTGGTATCTGAAGTATTCCACACTATTATCTCTGCCCTATTTAAAAACGGGGTCTGCCACAGAAAAACACAGTACTTTCGTATTACTGTCAGAGGCCCAAACAATGGGGGGTTTTGTTTTTTTTAGTCTCTGGAGCTGTGATATTAGATAATCACATAAAATCATGGGAAGAATAGTATTTTCATTGTTTCACTGATAATTAGCAGGATCAGGCATGATGTAGGAGTTCCAATGGATCCGAGTCTGAAACACCGCTGCTTTCTTGGTGACTTAAGAGGTTAAGTGGATGCTTCTTTGCTTTAAAATGATCTGGAGTTCTCTCAAGAACCCTCAAGTCCTAAAACAATCAGGTGGGCAGGTGTAAAGTCTCCCGTTTACATCATGGAGTGTCCCTGCAAGTCTGAAAGATGTAAACAGTTGGCCAGAACTGCTGAGATTGCAGCAATGATGTGTACACAATAACAATAAGTACGGGAGCAAATTCAATTTGCATAAAAACAGGAGTTGTAATGCATGTAGGATCAAATTTTGTTTATGTTTGTGCTCACTGCTACATCAGTTTTGTACAAATTGCGACAAAATCAAATGCATCTGTTACGCATGGCTCTCAGGCAGAACTTCCGAGTGTTGCAGCTCCCTGCAAAAATATTTTTCCCTCAACTAATTCATTGATTTATTCATTAAAATGTGTGCATTGTTCCCAAACAAACCTGCAAGAGGAGCCCAAAAAATTGATGCAGGAAGGAGGGAAAAGATGAGACAAGACTGGCTTTTGCATAACAGGGATGAGAAGAAAAGTTGCACTCTGAACAGCACAAATCCTCTGATCTGACACATTGATCACACAATCCTCTCTGCTAGAGTTCTAGGGCTCCGTGTTTTTGGCTCAAGGCTTATTTGGTTTATTAGCGTATGTGGGGGTGGCATATCACATAATGGCTTAACTCAAAGCAGGCTTGCACAATAGATATGACAAGGTATGCTTACCGCAAACTCTAATTGGACATGCACACGAAATGTCATGTAAGGCCATCGGAAACAAGTGCTTAGTAGTTACATGCTAATCCGGGGACGGATGTATTTAACTGGCAGTTTCATTTGATACACGTCCGTATTACTCTAAAACTTGTTTGACAGACAAAATCTCATCTGAACAGCACAGTCCACTTTCTCCCTCACAGAATTACTGATTGATATCATGAACTTTGCAGCTCCTAAGCAGATTTGTTAAAATCTGACCACAATGTGTTATCATAGTTTTGTCACAGCACTTGTTACAATCAGTGATTAATGAGGATAAATACTGTATGTAACACAGAGTTAAAGGGCATTTTAAATGCCTTTATCTTCCTCACAAACTTTGTACTAGAGGCAGATATTTCATAAGACTTGATGGGAAAGCCAATATATTTTATAGACAGTTATATGAGGGATGATCACGTTTCAGGGAGTGTATTTGATAGCAAGGACTGACAGGTAATGAAAAATGGCCATGGACAGTTTTGACTCAAACTGGCTCAGATGCTAAAAAAGACGCTCCACTAAGTGTTGGAAGGAACTGTCTTGGTTTTAATTTAAAAAAAAAAAAAAAGTTTCAAGCTAAGAAAAGGACTCAGACACCAGATTATAAAGTAGAACTGTAGAACCTAACTCATTCTGAAGCTTTGAACAAATGAAACGGCTGAGACTTAGCATGTGGTACTAAAAATTAGTTATGTAGTACTAGTAATGTACTCACTAACTGGTCCACCAATACAGAAATAATTTGCACCTGATTGACACGTCATTATGTGCAATACAGATACTATGTGATAAAAAGATAACAAAAATAACTGTACTGTATAATAGCTGGCTCTATTCCACACAAGTTTGACAGAAATGTTAGATAAATATCAAAATATTAACCATTCATAGTTACGGTTTCTGTGCTTCAATAGCCGAGACTGTAGAAGGGAGACATCATGTTGAGGGAAAATGAAATGTCAGAATGCAAAATTTAACAGGTTTAAATGTATCAGGTATTAAAAGAAAGGTTTCAAATATCTGGAACTGGGGGAAAAAAATGTATTTTACTACTGTGTTTGAAATCGTTTTATTTCTTTAAATACAGGTTCCATTTAATATGGACACAACTTCCACAACGGCACTCTTTTCAAACAGTCACAGGTGAAAACTGCATTAGATGCACCCTCTGTGATCATCATCTAACCACATTTCCAGCTGCTGGCTCCACTGATTCTCAACGAAGGTAAATCAGACTAAAATCTCAAAAGAAAAGAAAAAAATTCACTGCGATTCAGGCTGTTTCCTGTGAGGCTAATTCAGGGCAGCATATACAGGAGTGTGTACCCATCATGGTACTATTCGTACATTCATGAGGCACAAACATTTGGTTTTCCAAATTTTAAAAAATGTCATTCATATTTTCTGCAAATTTGTTAATTGTTAATTAATCAACATTTTGTATTCATTTTCATAGAGACTTCTAAATACAATGAAAAAAATATGGCTGAAAAAAAAAAAAGCCATTATATACTATGTCACAAGCCTGCTGCAGATAAACTCTAGAGTGCTGGAAAAAATGAGACGTATCCTTAATTAAAAGAAAATTACACCCATAATTAATTAATTCTATTTTTTCCCTAAGCTGTTTAATTAAAAACCAAGAATAACTGAAACTTTGAAAACACAACAGCCGCAATTGGTCCTTTACATTACACCCACAGTACAGGTATGCAAGTAGAGCAACATTTGCTTAAATAATGGTCTGATATTCTGCAAATAACTAAGTGCAGGAGGAAAAAGCAGCAAATGCACTAGCAATATATTCAACCTCAGACAAAAAACAAGCAAAATAAACTTTGAAAATGTTACTGCTGTCAACACTTACGATTCATTATTTTTATACCTATTAGCTTTTCAGAAAGACAGCGAGCAGAACAGCATGTAAACTCTTTTGTTTTCAGTATTTTATCTTAAAAGGTATACTAAAGCCAACTATAGACTCACAGACCACTTAAAGCATCTAGAAAGTGCGTAGAGAATGGAAAAACTCAATTTATGTCTAAGCTCTGTCTCCAAATAAAGCTTACACATAAAGTTTTGTCGCAGCATATGACTGTCTCTGCTGCCGCAATAATGTGACTCCTCCAGTAGAAAAATGACCAATTTCTGTCAGCTTCAGAGTGGTGAGAAGTGTATTCCCAAGGTAGGATTGAGTTGGACGACACTCCCAGCATCCCCGAGTCATCAATAATATTGACTGAGAAAGACACAACAATCAGTCTGACTGGTATCATTAAGGGGAGGGACGTGCCAACTCAAAACAAGGCTGGAATCCCAGCACCACTACAATAACTCCTTAAGACCAATAAATTCAATTATGACGAATTACTGACAGTCATTTATTTGTTTATGAAATTATACTTTCTAGCCCCTTTAAGTTATGGCTGGCATATCTACAAACCCGATCAAGCGAATACTGATTTTCAGTGCACATATTCGTCATCACTTATGTCTGAGTCATCGGCCTCCACCTCTCCTTCAATCACTGATTTCTTCCCTCTGCAGCAGGACACCACCAAACCAATGAGGAAAGCCTAAAAATAATAAGCAAAGCACGCATTAGGAAATATTTCATAAGGATCATTTGATAGAATGCATCAGGGGAACCTGGGAAAAAGGCTATTAAATATTTTCCTGAGGAGATTAGCTGTGTGCAGTCTTGGAAAATCATTTTCTAGTAGCGTTTTTCTGAAGAGAAATTAAATTATGTGCTTCTGCTCTCACACTCCCCAAAGAAAATACTTCCTTTTGACTAAATTAAATGTTTTATAGATGTTTTTGCTGTAAATGTTTTATTGTTCAGAAAAAAAACTAAATGCCTTGGTTTGATTCACCTTTGGCAAAAAATGAGAAAAATCCCACCTGCTTGACCCCCCCGCCCCCCAAAAGAAACAAAAAACCAAAAACAATCCTACTGTAATTCTCCTTCTCCCAGTACTCACCCCAATAAAGGCCCAGTTACCGAAGTAGTAGATGGTACTAAAGAACCAGAACTTGTGGAGGAAAAGATAGGATCTTGTCACTGTGCACTGGTCTGAAAGGGACAGAGCAAACACAAGAACATCTTCTTAAGTCTTACTGTTTTAAGTGTGTACAAGTTAACAGAAAATACATGTAAAAGTACAGAATTCAATCTATACAATACCAGCATATTCACTTTTGTATTCAACACAAGGTGGTTGATTGTTGAACATATTTTCCAAGTATTTGTTTCACATTAATGTCAAATTTTAGCATTTTACTTGTTATGTCTTCAAATACAGAAAATATTTTACCATTCTGGCACCAAGTGGGATAGAATTTTTTTTTTTCCCCCCATACCTTTAGTATTTGTCATGTACACGGTTTCTGCACGACACAGATAAAACGGATAAATAATTTTTTTAAATACTTAATAAATGAGGATACTAAAATCTGTAAAAATAGTTAACAAAATGAAAACACAAAGAAGTGTAAGTGGTCTTAAAAAGCAAAGACATAGTCAGGGGCTTGTGCCATCTCAGCAGAATGCACAATTACAACTGTCATTACCAAAAAGACGAATTTAAGTCACATTTAGGCACGGATGTTCATTCTTGACATTGGGGACTAAACTGCTGTTTGACTTTCTTAGCTATTCCCTAAACGGAAGGCTGTGAGATGTGGATGCTAGCTTTGGGAATAGTCAAGTGAGTCAACCTGAGTTTAGAATTTTTAATCGCAGAACTGTCAAATTTAGCTTTCAATATAAAGTTTTCACAATTTACATTCTTACAAAACAGACATATCTGTAATTTTTAAGGATTAAAACTCCAAAAGAATTAAAGGTATAATACACTAAACATGCAAATTTGTAAGAAACTGTTTCAGCTGTAAAACTAATGAAAATGAAAAGTACAGAATGAAAACTATGCAGCTTCCCTTGAATGAAAGCACTGCTTTCCATTCCTCTCCCAACATTGGATTTTTATTGTTATTTTTGTGTATTTATATACAGTAGTTGTATCTACTGCAGATTGTGAAAAAGGGCTCAAAGCCAAAAATGTTTTCAGCAGGCAGCAGATTTGAGTTACATGTCACTATTTTGGCAATCCCTTATAAAATGTAAATGTTTGTAAAAAAAAAAAAAAAAAAAAAAGTTTATTAAATCACATCTTCTTAAAAAATCATCCACCATAGCTGTTTTTTTCAGTATTTTTTGATTAATTGATACAGAATCCCTTGAAGGAAGGAAGGACAGAAGGAAGGAAGGAAGGAAGCATCATATAAAGTAAGAAAAAAGAAAAAATAGACTTCTATAAAAGTGAGTCATGATGGAGGTAGAAGGTAAGGAAGAGTAATTGGGAACGGGTAAAAGAAGACTGAAGAGAGGAAAGCAGACAGACATATAGCCTGAGGAAACAGTCCTCCTCCAATCTCCTGTCTTTGTAGAAATATGAGAAGTAACTTCTCTGTGGTGTTGACTATCATCCAGAAACAGAGCACGAGTGCAATAAAACATGACACATCTATTGCTAGCGCTAAGAGTTGTACAAGTTTAGCACTTGTTATACACCTGTGTTAAAAAGGATTGTGTAGACACTTAAGAGCCAAAAACGGGCTATTACTACATGGAGCGGGGCCTCAGGCAACTTTGTCACTGTAACTAAAAAAGACAACCGGTCTTGTGAAAAGAGAAAAGCCATGTCACTGTCATTGTGAATATGGCTTAACCAATGGATACAACTGGTATGCTGTACCATTAATGGAGGCTTGCATCAAATATATCCAGTGCTACAAATTGAAAAGGCAAAAGGTAAAAGCAAGGGCAAGCAGGAAGACACCGACAAATTGTGAGGAAAGTGAACCATAGGTTATGGGTTATGCATGAAACACCCTTTCTCTGAAAAGGTATAAGGGATACAACTTCATTTGGGACCATCTCAAGTTTTCAGGATTATTATGTGGAGTGAAAATGTTCAAATGATTTTCAAAGGAAACTGATGACATACATGTACTGTTCCCACATATACAAAATGATCACTTTCCTTCAGAACGTTCAATATGATCTAAAACATATGTTTGGGCTCTGCTACATAGTAACTTCCTTATATGTGCAAGCTATCTCGTAGTTCCTTTTAATTAGTGAGATGGCTGTGTTTTGAAATCTGAAATCTGTTTGCATGTGCCTTTTGATAACCTGCAACTAAGTGCAACCATAGTCATGAATGAACCAGTTAAGAGAACATTTCTGTTTACATGTAATGTCACTGCCCTACAGCAGATGAAAGAGTCCACCACAAAAAGTATGAAAAGCTTCACACACCTGCTTACCTCATTTACCAAGCAGCACATTATTTCTTACTCATCAAAGCAACATTTCTAATTTCTCTTTGCCCCTTGTTTTTGTTGATTTCAGAAGGTACGTTACAGGAGTGTGCATAAATTATAAAAAAGAAAAAATAGACTTCTATAAAAGTGAGTCATGATGGAGGTAGAAGGTAAGGAAGAGTAATTGGGAACGGGTAAAAGAAGACTGAAGAGAGGAAAGCAGACAGACATATAGCCTGAGGAAACAGTCCTCCTCCAATCTCCTGTCTTTGTAGAAATATGAGAAGTAACTTCTCTGTGGTGTTGACTATCATCCAGAAACAGAGCACGAGTGCAATAAAACATGACACATCTATTGCTAGCGCTAAGAGTTGTACAAGTTTAGCACTTGTTATACACCTGTGTTAAAAAGGATTGTGTAGACACTTAAGAGCCAAAAACGGGCTATTACTACATGGAGCGGGGCCTCAGGCAACTTTGTCACTGTAACTAAAAAAGACAACCGGTCTTGTGAAAAGAGAAAAGCCATGTCACTGTCATTGTGAATATGGCTTAACCAATGGATACAACTGGTATGCTGTACCATTAATGGAGGCTTGCATCAAATATATCCAGTGCTACAAATTGAAAAGGCAAAAGGTAAAAGCAAGGGCAGGCAAGGAGACACCGACAAATTGTGAGGACAGTGAACCATAGGTTATGGGTTATGCATGAAACACCCTTTCTCTGAAAAGGTATAAGGGATACAACTTCATTTGGGACCATCTCAAGTTTTCAGGATTATTATGTGGAGTGAAAATGTTCAAGTGATTTTCAAAGGAAACTGATGACATACATGTACTGTTCCCACATATACAAAATGATCACTTTCCTTCAGAACGTTCAATATGATCTAAAACATCATCCTTTTATATGTTTGGGCTCTGCTGCATAGTAACTTCATTATATGTGCAAGCTATCTCGTAGTTCCTTTTAATTAGTGAGATGGCTGTGTTTTGAAATCTGAAATCTGTTTGCATGTGCCTTTTGATAACCTGCAACTAAGTGCAACCATAGTCATGAATGAACCAGTTAAGAGAACATTTCTGTTTACACGTAATGTCACTGCCCTACAGCAGATGAAAGAGTCCACCACAAAAAGTATGAAAAGCTTCACACACCTGCTTACCTCATTTACCAAGCAGCACATTATTTCTTACTCATCAAAGCAACATTTCTAATTTCTCTTTGCCCCTTGTTTTTGTTGATTTCAGAAGGTACGTTACAGGAGTGTGCATAAATTATAAAAAAGAAAATGAAAGTGAGTTATCCATTTTAAGAACCAAATTTGAATCTGAAAACTGCCATTTTCAGGGAGCACGTATCCCAACTAGTGTTCCTCAAGTGACATTCTTGCTATGACCAAGGACGGCTCAATCAGTATTGACTTAGCACCGTGATCATTAACATAAACCCATCAAAACCAAAAACTCGAGGAAAGAGACTCCTATTGTGCTTATAAAATCCAACTCCGTCTGCGTCTTCGTCTGTGCAGCAGCTCTGTGATTTATGCTGGTGACATCACCTTTGAGTCTTAGCTCTTCAGTCTTTGACGGAACTGATACTGCTATTGATCTGACTGGCACAGAAGGCAGGAATAATATAAGAATTCTTAAGCTGAGTCATTCCCCTTTACGTGCATGAATGGGTATTGGCCGGTATGGGAAATGCTCATGACGTCAATTGTGGAAAGTGCCAATGGTATGCGTGCAGTGTCTGGGTCTCTCCTCAGCATTCCGATTCTTTTTGTGTGAAAACACAGAGGAAAGGGAAGGAGAAAAAATTCTTCCCTTCTGATCACATGTATAAATTAGCTTAGACATGAACACTGAAACAATAAAAAGACAAATATTTCAATACACTCCTAATCAGACTTGTATTATGTCAACAGAACAAGGCAAGAGAGAAAGTCCACAAAGCTGAAGTGAAGACGAAATGCACTGTCTGGCTATGTTAGAGAGCCATCTGGAGCATTAACACAAACCCTGCTGAGCTGCTCCTATCAAACTGTTTCTTACACAGCTCTTCACACTGACTTGAACCCCAGGAACAGTGCAATCAGATTTATACCAAGCTACATGACTTCAAGGTCCACAGCAATAACTCAGTGTGGTTAGGAATTTATTCATTACAGTCAGTATGTTCAAAAGCTTTCTCATCAAGAGTGTTGAATTTTTTAAAAAAAAATTTAAAAAAAGGGTTCTGTTTCATCTATAATAAAGATTAGATAGAGAGGACCCCCGGGAGCTCTGCTGGTGTACCAACAATCAGCTTTTGCTTCCCCAAGATAAACAGATAATAGAAGAAGCAAGTCTATATTCATCCCCATGACCCCACTCTTTTCCTCCAGTACCTCAGCCATCTGTAGCTCTCCAGCTGCTCACCTGAATTGCGGGGCTCCAAGTGGGACCTACAGATGGTTCACAACAGTAGTCTGCCTAAATATATTATCATGTATGCCACTGACCCGCTTCAACCTTGAAATCATTACCATTCTCTGATAAGAGCATGGGGCAGTGTGTGAGTGCAGGTAATTTCACCTTGACTCATGAAACCCGGGTAAGTGCTGCCCTGTGTAGCATGATGCATTATGTATAACTTTCATCCCGACATTCAAACACAAATACATTCATAAAACCCTGCGCGCACACACATACACACATTGAGCTCCTGGTGAAAGCCTATCTATCAGCAGGTACTCGTGAACCTGTACTGTATGCTTTTACTTTATCTCCATCTAAAAAGCAACAGAGCACATTCATTACAATGTCCTTCTAGGATGCTGATGTTCCTTCAACAGAACTATTTTCAAATCTCTTGCTTCTCATAGTAGTGTTGTCGATGAAGGTTCACCAGAAGCGTCTTTTTCACTGTATGATTTTTTTTTTTTTTTAACTTAACAAAATCCATTTTAACAATGCTCAAAACCTCCACGTGCAGAAAAAAAAGGTAACATATGATGAAGTAACCCAATTTGACCTAATGTAGACCACTATTTAAGGTACGGACCTCCAGCAAAGTACCCTCTGCACCTTGTCAATTCAGCATTGCTGCGAAAGAAGTTATTTAGAACCGTGCAAATTCAGCATTGCCAGGGCCTCGCCCTTCATCCAAGGAAACGCAGATTCGCGTGGGTGCTGCCCTATTTAATCTGTCTTAAATTATATTGGTATTCATTGTGCCTAGACGGGTTGGCCTTGCTATGGCTTTCTTGAGAAGCCGGGTCCTGTTTGTGGGTTTCGGGGGTCCTGACAGATGTATATCCAATATTCGCTCTCCTTTTAGTTGTTTTTTTTGGGCTCAATCACCTTCTGAGGGAAATAGCTGGCTCTTAAGATAAATGCTCCACTATTTTTAACAGCTAGTTGCCAAGTGTTTTTAATAGTTTCGAAACAATACCAAGAAAACATACATTTTTGAAACTGCATTTTCCAAGAATAGGTAGGCTGTGTCTGTGGATTACAAGATCGACATTTTTCTTTCAAGACAATAACTTTTGATTGACATATTGCATTGTAATGCAAATTGGTGATGATCCCCTTGATGCAAAGAAAATTACTATTAATTCGTGTTGGGGCTGAGGGAGTCTCCTGTTAAAAATTGCTTGGGCACCTGACAACTCACAGGCAACACATAAAATTACAACCATCTTCCCCCCCGAAGCTCTTTAAAACAATGCTGTGGAAACCAGCAAGTTGCTAGGAAACAGACAGAAGTTGATAGTCTGAAAACACTCCTCTGTATCAGAAGTTTCATCACTGGGATTCAAGCCAGAAATACTGTGATATGTCTTCCATGGTAAAAGCTGGACTTCAGCTCATGTTTAAATATCTGCTGCAACTCCCAGCTAGACATTTATATAGAATTACTATTTATAATTTTGTCTCTGACAGTGTCAAAATCATCAGCATAAAAACTTGGGAAATGACCCACAGGTTGTTTATTGGTAATGTATCGTCATAACAGTAAATTGAGCTACTGTGTCAAAAACAAGCATTTGGGTTGGATTTATTGATACTAAGTGTGAACTAAATAATCGTTTATATAAGTTTTGAGCCGACATTCCATAAGAAATGATACTGTTCTTGACACACTCACTTAATGTTCTTGACATACTTAGGTTTTGTAATATGCCTTTGTAATATGCCATTACACAATACACACGGGTATTATTAGATGAACTGAGATGCAAGTTTGAGTTTATGGTCAAAGCAACTCCCTCACCAGAAGTAGCAGCATGAGCATCATGGTGGAAAGGATGATTTGATAGAGATAGAGATTTGATAGATTAAATGAATTAATAAAATTATTTATTGAAAGAATTTAAAATAAAGTGATTTAAGATGCTAAAATTAAAATGGAAGGATTTAGTGCTGCAAGGGTGAGAGATTGCTTGAGAGAGAATGGATATAAAATTAAATGTACAGAGACTGTACAGAGGTCTATAATGCACAAACAGAACTCAGATTCGACTTTTCCTGAAAATAACTTTATACCCTGTGTTAAATCATACTGAAGAAGACTTTCAGATTCAGGTTGTCTGGGGCCATGGCAACTAATTCCTGATGATTACTTTTCCATTATGTTGAGTAAATGACTAATGGTGTGGTAATGACCTTAGAGTAGATAATGTAGAGCTTGGCACTTAGCACCTGCTCACCAAGATGTTAGTGTCATTACAACACTTTGACCAACTGGCCAATCAGTCACCAGCTTGAATTCTACCCTCTTTTGCTCCAGTGTCACCCTAACGGTTATTGCAAAATGATGCCCTCCCAGAGCCTGATCTAAGGCTGTTTTCAGTGGAGAGGAGCTTGAAATTTAGAGACTAAGCGAATGTCAATTCATATCCATGTTTGTGAATCTCTTGGTGATGCTACGGTAACACGTTTACAAAAAATACCAATATGTTACAATACCTGATTTAATGCACTCTTTCATCAAACAAATGAAATATGTCACCTGTTACTTTCTAGAGTATATCAGTCGATAAGCTTCTGATTGTATTCCCCCTCAGTAGCATGTGTTGTCTCTGCTTGACACTTCCTCCTCCTCATGGTAGGTGGTACAACGGCTGTTATGAAAGTAGATGCCATTTCCAAGATGGCCAAAATAGGATCAGTTTCCCTAGTCTGGTCAAAAGAGAGAAGAAATACATCTGGCTATTGTCTTAGTGACTCTGGCACCATGACCCTTTCAGTATAACAGAACAGGTGAGCACCAAAACGTTTTTAAAGTGCCCTCAGTAATTAATACTACACGGACAAAAACTGATTTCTGTTCTTACCAGCTGAGGATCCTGTGGTGCCGGGATAACATTTGATTGTACTTCACTTACTTAATCCAGCTCACGTTGAAGAGCTATCTATACAATACAGCTTCCAGACTGCAATAAACACAATGACAAAGTGGTGCAGAATCACGGGTGAATCTGTTTGGGATAATTGCAATAGTCGTGGGACAGGAAACAAACTATTTGTTTGAGAAAAACAAACAACCAAACAAAGAAAAGCTAATTGATTTCCAAAATTCTGTCTGAATAGTCATGTAAACAAGAGTATTATGGGGGATAATTACTGTATGTTGGCAGTATTGAAATTATTGTCATTATTATCATGTGTAAACAAAGCTGGATTAATTGATTTAAACATTATTAATAACTTAGTTAAATGTAATCAAAGACAACCCAAATAATATATAATAATAACAATGATAACTTAATAATAATCATATTTTTTTTTTTCTCATCTAGAATTTTAGTTCAAACTGTTGTAATTGCACAAGTGACTGGATACTTGTTCTATTATATATAGTATATAGAAAAAATGGTGACAAAGGCTTTCAATATATAAAGAAACGGACATCATCTATCTTTAGCTGCATATTTATCGTGGAATACACATTTTTAGAATCTAAATTATTTGGTTTTCTGTAAACCAGTTTTCTCATAGGAGAAGCAGCTCTGGATGCTCCTCTCCATTAAGGTATTGAGCATACACAATACCACTCTTTTTATGTGTGATAAGAAGAGCTGATTTGATTAGTCAACACTGCTAATGTATTCTGGGTAATCATGCCAGTTTCTAAATATGCTTCACCTTAGCCATGGGCCGCTGGCCACAAAAATAGCAACACTGACCACTGACTGCCTTTTTGTGCAATGTGCCACTGATTCATGAGAATAGGGCTCAAAGTAGTCCATTAGCACCTTCATGTTGACTGATATATCCCTAATATAGTCACCAATTGTGGACTATATCCACTGCAGAAAGCCATACCAAATATGTTTATCACTTCCGGTTCTTTTCTTGACCCAGCTTGTACAGTAGTTCATGCAGTACATGCAGTTTCTGCATTGATTGTACTGAACAACAAAGTTTAAATTTTCAGTTCAGCTGAGTTTTTCCGTATATAAACACTGTTAAATTGACAAACTATGACCCTATAAGGCCCTTTCCTGTCACAATGAAAAAGAACAGACCCCCGCTTAGAATGAAAAGATAGACAGATAGACAAACAATTTAGCCTGCCCACAAGTAGGACAGAATCTAAATGTATGTCTGCGCATCAGATTTTTGTAAACAAATAATATCTTGCCTTTAATTTCTGCAGTTATTCTCCTGTCTCTGCTTTATCTTTCTATTTCCCGCCTGTCTTACCCTGTCTCAGTGCATTTTTGGTACTGTTGGATAAAGTGAAAATTATTCAAGAAAAACAAATCAATAATGTCTATCATTAACATCTTTGCTGTGTTTAGGTATACACCTCATTGTCATTCCAAACTTTCCTGCCACAACAGGTCCAGACTCACATGCTTGTCTTAATGGAAATGGGAGGGAACCTAATGGTAACTATACAGAGTACTTCTTCACAGAACCGACACACTGTAGAAATCTCTTCAGAAAACTTGGTCTCAACATGGAATCCAAACATGGTATAATAATGTAATGTTATCATTATAGCTACAATAATAAATAAATATAAAAGACACATGTATAACAAGGGTTTTTATTTTCACTAAATTAAAAATGTTAATATGCAGTTTTTCTGAGGGCATTAACCCCAAGTTGCATTCAGCCTCCCACAAAAAGCACTACGTGCTACTGGGAAGTCTAGGTTCTATTTGAAGTTATTTAGGACTAAAGAATCCACCTGTTTTTTTTTTCATAATATCAAGCACAATAATAATCGTTCAATCAACAAGAGTTGAAGACCAGCTTGATGCAGGACAGACAAAACTTCCTGCAACAAAGAAAAAAACTACAGTAAACCAAACTAAAATGACAAATAAAAGAAAATTGTTGTCACATCGCCCTACTGCATTCCTACTTATGAATAACTAAACAACTAAACAACTACAATCATTTAACACAGGCACATTCAAAAGATAACATTTACGAGGAAATACTATATAATATTATGAAATATAAAACTTGCTTACAAGAATTAACCATGTCTACTTAACTTTTCAAGTGAACTTTACTCAATTTTCTAATTAAACACATGACATTTGAACCCAACAACATGCATTAGCTACTCTAATTACATTCCAATTCTGCATCTTCGGGGAGAGCATTTATGTCCCAACTTTGATTCATTTAAATACAAAAACAACTATCCACTGCACTAACAAACCGCAGCTAACAAAAACAAATATGCACATGAGCACTCCTACAAGTTAAGGATAGACTTGTCTTTGTGGTTGACTTTATCAAGTCCAAAAGTCAGTCTGAATAAGCGGTTGAACGTGGAGAAGACATGGGGGGAGATCTGAGATATGACAAGTATAACAAAAACTAAAGTTTGTGATTTATCTTTTTTGTTTCCTATAAACCTTTGTGGGAATGATACTTAACATTAGCTCAACTGCTAAGTAATTTTCCCACATCTACCGAACAATAAGTTTTATGATTGCTTATGCTAGGTCTGCAGTATGATGTAACCAATCAAAGACAGAAAGAAAGACAATAATATATACAGTATCACATATATGCATATGATACAATATAAACGTATATCTCTATCTTAGAACTATCTCTGGCTTTATAACAAAATTTGACAATTGCATCATATCCCCCTCCACCACCAACAAGAGCCTGACTTGAGCATTAGGCAAATGAATAAATTACCATGATAAAGCTCAATGGTATGATGTATGTTCACACATTTGTGTTTTCACGGCTGATTTACTGTAATAAGCGTTTGCATAGAGACAGCAAGAGGCCATGTACTGCATTAGTAAATGTTTGTCCTTGGTATTATTCCCTCTAATGAATAATGAATGGTGATAAAGATTACTGAACAATGTTCTACATGAAATGGCCGGGTTGTACACTGTCCTTCCTTTCTTCTAGTATAGACACGACTTATGTGGAATAAATCTTTGATGATGTGTTGTAAATTCTTCCAACATCTCACTATTATACCAGTGCTACCTTACGGTGCGAGCAGAGATGACAGACTTACCCTCAGGCGCGTCAGCATCACAGATCCTTGTGGTGCCAAATGTACCATTCCCATACGTAGGACCTGATGAGGGCATCTGACGCTGATCAAAAAACATAAGAGACATGTATCTGTTTAGCAAACAAACACTACAAACTACCTAATGCAGTACAAACAGATTTGGGCTTTTGAAGAAGAAACATAACCATAATCTCTGAAACTCAATAATACTAGAATAATACCCAAAAAGTAACAGTCTTTAACTCATAAATTATAGAATGACCTTAATTTTTTTAAGGATGTAATTTATAGTCATTTAAACAATTGCTTTATTCAGAAGATTACTAAAGTAAGTCAAGGGACCGAAGTTTAAGGTATTTAATATCCGCTACTATCTAGGGTACACTGTATATGCTGGGCTGGTATAAATGGCACTGAGAGACAATGTATTCAGATACTGTAGGTGAAAAGACAGCAGCTGATAGGAATAAGCCATGTTTACCCTGTGAGTCATACAGAGCTGGTTTTAAAAAGATTTTTTTTTCTCTCATTTAGAAAAAGGATGTTTCAACAGACCGTCAACCAACAGATCCACGCAGTAATAGTGGCATCGTCTAAAACAGATAGACAGGATCCAAAAGGAACAACGGTCTCAAACTCTCGCTACCAGACCATATAGACCATGCTGCTGCCTACACCCAGCTGGACCAAAGTGACTTGAATCCACTAACTGACCAACATTGCCATTGTTGGAGCCCCATTGTCAGAGCTAGCTCTCATCAGCAGGACAAAAACCCTTGAAATACAGAGAAATGTACAAACACATTTCCTCACCTGCACACGATATTTCTGGCTGCCATACATGACATATTGAGGGGCTAGGCTGTAGATCATGTAGCTGGTGTGAAGGACGATCAAGAGAAGAATCATACAGAGGAAGAGAAGAGCCTGGGGACGAGTTCTCTTTGGTCTTATTTTGTACAGCTGAAGAATAAGAAAATGTTAATGTCCAATTAATAGTTTATTTGTATTTTTATGGTAACATGCAAGTATGGCATTTGCTTACCCTTATCCAGAAGAACCAGATGCCCATGTTGCGAATGCCAGCCATGGATGTGAGTACAAAGTACATGGTAATGACTGTGATCAAGATATAATCCAGTGGAAAAACCTGTGATACCAAGGACAGAGGACAGCTACATATCTCACATGTACAAATCCCATATAAAGTCTTTATTGCTTTCAGAGCCAAACATTCAGGCTGGCTGCCTCTCAGGGATTTTTGGAGTTGTTAATGAGCAACTATCATCAATACCACTTGGTCTAGCCGAATTTATTCAGAACAAACCTAAGGTGGTCACTGTGCAGTGCACTCAGACATTGTCAAGATTGTTAAACAGTAACAGCTGTATTTAGTAAAAAAGTTATTTACAGACGCAGTCTAACCGTAAAAGCACAGTGCATGTAACATATAAATATTTATAAATTATGTTCTGTAAGCTGAAACATTCTGATTTAACCTCAAACCTGATCCCTGTATAATATCCCATCCGTGGTATGGTCCACTGAATTCCTTAAATACCAAGGTCATACTTTGCAACACTGGCCTTAGACATTTAATCAATGCCACTATCTATAAAGCAATTCTTTAATGGTCTGAGCTGTCAGTCATTTTTTCCCTAAAATCAGCTGTAGAATACTAATTTTTTACAGAGGATAGTCTGCTCAGTGTTCAGACCTGCGTTAGCAATGACCTGGAGGAAAGAAGTAATGGTAGTGATTTCATTTTCTGTCAATCTGGACAGTTCATATTCAAAATAATTAAAATAAGGCTTTGGTCATTTAACAACACTGCATATATCTATGTTTCCCACATCTACAAGGTTGCACAAAAAACAAAATAAAATGCTTAAAAATGTTAGTAGGTGATCTTTCGACAAACTGTAGTTTATAACTCTGGATAATATTACATTTCAATTAAAAGGTAGTAACTTACACATAAAGGTTCTAATATTAGCTGCATTTTTCCATTCTGAATTGTTTCAAAAACAAAGAAACCGGATTTGATCATTTCAATGGTACTAACACCAGAGAGGAAAGAAAAGGAAATAAATACAGATGATTCATTTACCAGCATCCATGAGTTTCCAAATTCCACAAAGGTTTTCTTTGGATCATTTTTTTGGATTGCAAAATTCTGAGAACGTTCTATGTTGCAAAACATTAGCTTGATCATTTAATAACATGTTGCCATTTATTTATCATTTGTAATATTGTATTATATGTGAATGGCAATTGGATATGTGCATAATGCAGATACCGTACATAACATACACTGATCAGCCACAACATTAAAATCACCTGCTTAATATTGTGTAGGTCCCCCTTGTGCCGCCAAAACAGCTCTAACCCGTCAAGCATTGACTACACAAGACCTCTGAAGGTGTCCTATGGTATCAGCCACCAAGATTTTAGCATCAGATCCTTAAAGTCCTGTAGGATGCGAAGGGGGGCCTCCATGATTCGGACCTGTTTTTCTTCAGCAAATCCCACAGATGCTTTATCGCATTTAGATCTGGGGAATTCGGAGGCCAAGTCAACACCCTGAACTCTTTGTCATGTTCCTCAAACCATTCCTGAACAATTTTTGCAGTGTGTTCAGGCGGTTTATCCTGCTGAAAAAGGTCACTGCCGTCAGGGAATACAGTTGCCATGAAGGGATGGACTTTGTCTGCAACAATGTTTAGGTAAGTGGTACTTGTCAAAAAGTAACATCAACATGAATGCCAGGACCCAAGGTTTCCCAGCAGAACATTATCCCAGAGCCTTTCGTTGCGACCGCCGGCTTGCCTTCCTCATATATTGCATTCTAATGACATCTCTTTCCCAGGCAAAATACGCTCACACAACCAGCCTTCCACATGATATAGAGGAAAACATGATTCATCAGACTAGGCCTCCTTCCTCCATTGCTCCATGGTCCAGTTCTGATGCTCACATGCCCATCTTAGGCACTTTTGGTGTTGGACAGGGGGCGGCATGGGCCACACAGCCCCATACACAGCAAGCTGCGATGCACTGTGTATTTTGACAGCTTTCTATCATAGCCGGTTCTCAGCAAATTGTGCTACAGTAGCTCTTCTGTGGGATTTGAACACATGGACCAGCCTTTGCTCCCCATGCACATCAATGAGGCTTAGGCAAACATGACCCTGTCGCCAGTTCACTAACCACTGCATTACCGGGAACACCCCCCAAGACCTGCCATTTTGGAGATGCTCTGACCCGGTTGTTTAGCCATCACGATTTTGCCCTTGTGAAAGTCACTCAGATCCTTACGCTTGCCCATTTTTCCTGCTTCTCACACATAAAGTTCAAGAACTGACCATTCACTTGCTGCTTAATAAGTTCTACCTGTTGACAGGTGCCATTGTAACGAAATATTCAGTTTTATCAACGTCACCTGTCAGTGGTTTTACAGTTGTAGCTGATCGGTGTACAGAATAATTACGGCTGATGAACTGTTTATTTTATATGTTATTTACATTCATCTTTTATATACAGTACTACACTTTTACACCTTTAATTTCCTGTATTTTCAAATGTGGTTCACAGAGAAATGTATATGATGGAACTTGACTGAGTGCACATAATAGGCACCTCCTGAAGAGTGTACATTGGTTTTAGATTAATTTAAAATGTTTTACAAAACCAATCATACAGTAGATCCTCCAAAAAACCATCACTTAGGTTTAAAAACCACCATTTAATATGCTATGCTACAGAGAGCCTGGTGGGTGTTCAGCAAGGCAAATGATAATGGTTGATATTTACAAAAGTAGCTGGCTGGGTTTTCCTTATTTTGCCCTTTTTTTGAAGTTCTCACTTTTACCCATTTCAGAGATTATCAGGTTTTGTCAATTGACTGAATAATAGCTTTTGCATCACTTTACCGATCAGCAGCTGGGTTATAAAAAACAGTTGTGCCTGCTATACAATGCATATTTTTGCACATTTGTGTGTCACAAAAGTGTTCATTTCTGTTTAAATTTTCAGAAGTCATTATTTGTAGAGTGTAGAAACTAGCTTTTATCCTCGCCATTTCACCTCTATTGTGCTCCCACTTACAGTTGTGCTAGCTGTGCTTGTCATCTTGGATTTGTTCTCAGCCCTGATCCCTTGGATCATCAAATTATTCCAGTGTTACTGAAAAATGCACTTATGAGTATGGATTCATGGAGGTATAATTCCCCTTTTAGCAAATTTGTTATCTCGTGGCATTTGGTAAAATATAAGTGGTGCCTGTAAGGCTGTATTCAAAGGCAACAAACCACTAATTGACATTTAAGACAATATGAGTCATTTAATGTATGTATCTGTTTTTTTAGTTGAGATTTAGTTATTTCAAAGTTCACCGGCAGTATACTGAAGCAGATTCACTTCAACTTTTAAACGGTACTACACGTGCATTTAAGAATAGCCAAGAATAAAACTTTTAAATTACACTACATTGAGGTTAATGATAATGGAAACAAGAAAATATGGCTTTAAACATATCTTAATTGAGGATAATCATCTTACGGATACTCACGGGTTGTAAGGCTAATAGAAGTTCATTCAGAGGATTGGTTAAGTTGGTGCCAAAGATTATGAACCCAGAGCTCATGCCAGCAGAGTGGAGAGCTTTATCCAAACTGAAAAAACATAGAAAAAACTATTGTATATATTTCCAGATTCACACTGTCCATTTTATGCCAGACTGCCTGCCTTAAGTGACAAAAATTTGTAAGCTGTATTGTGTTATGGTGTTACAGGACATATCATGACTTACTTTGAAATGAACAGGGCAACAGTGAACAGCAGTGCAACCAGGATAAAGAAAACACCCAACAGTATCTAAAAAAAACAAAAACAAATTAAAAACATTATAATAACAGTCATAGTAGTGACATGTACCCACATTCAGGATATGCACTAGTAGTAAACCCCATGAATGAAACTTAATAAAGGTAAAGACATGTTTTCAAAGGCATCAACTGGCTCATCAAATATAACCCTTCTGTCATGTCTTTTGTCAAATAGAGACCATATGGCTTGGCAAGCCACAGTATGGCCCTTTCGCCCAAGGTGACAGGGGATAAGCAATGGCACAGCCCACAGAGAGTAGGGAGGTTGCAACCAGAGAGGAAGTAGGTGGGTGGCAGCCAAAAAGGCAATAAACCCTATCAACCACTTGCCTCCAAGGGGGCCTTTATACCCAACATAGCTCGTATCAGCCATAGCCAAGAAAAAAGCAGGTGAACACATATAGCAAAACAAAGTACAATTAAAAAATATTGTGATCCAGTGATGTATAGCACAAGGTCTTTAAAAAAAAAAAAAAAAAAATTAAATGCCCATAACCATCAGTTACTAAGCTGATCACACAACTGGCCATGTATCAGGATAAAATAATGATCAGATGAAACGGAATATTAAAAAAAGGGTACATAAAAGCTTACTCCTTTTCTCACTTCCCGCTAGGACCACTGACATATCCTTATCAATGCCTAGGTGTAAATCATTATGAGAATATAAAGTAATGTACATTGCAAAAAACAATCATTCAACCAAATGAGATGTGACAAAACATCCCTTGATGGAATTTCTCAATGACTGTGGAAAAGCATCAACTACAATCAAGAAACTGATGATCATCAAACTATTTATCATTATCGTTTTTATTTATTTTATAAAAATACATTAATTCAAATCTACTGATTAAATTGCCCTTATCTTCTACTCCAACCAAACAAAAGTCAAAAGAGGAGATGGCCTAACTTTGTTATGTCTGTTATGTGAACACACTTTGGCTATCAAAAAGTGAAATACTAAAGAGGAAGCTATGATATATGGACAAAAAAGCTTTTCAATCATGAAAAAGTAGGTTCTATTTTCATATCATAAATGAAAAGGTGGAATAGTTAAAGAGAACAGCATTGAATTATACATGACTTATCTAAACAGCTTGGCTTGGCTTGTGCTTTTTTACTTTTGTTTTATGATCCAGTCAAAACACAGTAAATATTTTCTGAGGTCCAAGCACTTTTTAGTTGTACATGTTCCACATGTTCAGTAAGTCATTTTCACCCACCACCAGAGTTGATATAAAAAAAGACAGCATGTGTTTGAGAAACAGTGGTGTAACTGCTCTGGAGAAATCACAATCATTTGGCTTATCACTCTACACCAGTCCCTGAGAATACAGTAAATAAATCTCCCAACTCATTACTGTTTAAATTTAAGTCTGGGCACTGTCATTAGCAGTAACCCCCTTGGTTAAAGACAAACTGTTACAGACACTGGTTTAAAATATTTGTGCATGCCTGCAGTGCAGTAAAATACTGGAAAAATGAAGAGCAGTGGTTTAGTAGTTGGGAAAATTATGTTAGGACTGGTCCTGTCCTTAACAGAAAAAATGCGATTAAAACTGTAGGACCTATTTTAACTGTGGATCGCCATTGGTATGTTGTGTACTAACAGAAAATAAGGGCATATCAATCACATATACCATTATGTTAACAAAAGTCCAATGTACATCCAATGTACATAGGATCATGTCAAGTAAAATATGAATCGGAGGGTGTGGGGTATTGCTCTCGGCCCTGCTCCCTAGGAACATTAAATTATTCTGAAGTTACTGAAGAATGCAAAATGCATGTGTGAGTACGATTCATGCACGTATAATTTCCCTTTTTACAAATTTGCTATCTCGTGATATTTTGGTAAAATATAAGCAGTGCCTATAAGGCTGTAGTAACAAACCACTAATTGACATTTAAGGCAATATGACTCATTTAATGTAAGTATCTGTTTTAGTAGTTGAGATTTATTTATTTCAAAGTTCACCTCCAGTATACTGAAGTAGATGCACTTCAACTTTTAAACATTATTATATGTGCATTTAAGAATAGACAAGAATAAAGTGTTCAAATCACACTTCATTTAGGTTAATGATGAAGGAAACAAGAAAAAATATGGCTCTAAGCATATCTTAATTAAGGATAATCATCTTTTCAACATGAGAGATGACAGGATACTCATGCATGCTATTACAGTCCTGGTTGAAATTTTTGGCATCCCTGAATTTTAAGTACAGAATTTAGAATATCTTCAGAAATAAATGCAAATTAACCAATTTAGTGTAGTGAAATAAAAAATACAGATATAAAACCAATGCTTGACACAATTATTGGCACCTTTTTCATTAATTTACATTAGTTCCTCAGACATAAAAAAAAAAACAAATTATACTCACCAGTGCTTAATTTTCAGTTTTCGTATAACCTGAATTATCCAATGAATGATGGTTTTACTGCCTAAACAGGGGCTGATTATTTCCATTTTCTTTTTCACAATGGTGAATACAAGAGAGTTGTCTGAGAGCATCAGAAATGCTATTATCAAAAAAACCCATATCAATTCCAAAGGCTATAAGGCAATCGCCAAAGATCTTGAAATCCCTGTTTCAACATGCAATGTTATCAAGAAGTTTCACAGTCATAAAACTGTTAAGACACTTCAGGACGTAGTGCTAAGAAGAAACTCAGTGAGAAAAGTCTGCAAAGATTTACGCGGATTGTGGAAAAAACTACAAGCAAGACATCTAAAGAGCTTCAGGCTGATCTAGAGCAGTCTGGAGTGGTGGTTCAGCCTGTACTATACGACAAAATGGACTCCTCCAAACTTAAAAGAGCTTGAATGCATAGCAATGTAGGAGTGACGGAAACTACCAGCCGACGGGTGCAAGAAGCTTCTAGATAGCTACAAGAAACATTTAGAGTCTGTCATTGTTGCCAAAGAGATCTGCAACAAAATATTAGTGAAGGCTAACAATAATTGTGTCTGGGGTACATTTTGTGTTTGTATTATTTCACTATTATGCAAGATTTGTTTTATTTTCTTTTGTTCTTAAACCTTGGAAATTTATTGGTTATAAAAAATTGGCTCATATGCATTTATTTCTGAAGATATTCTAAATTCTGTGCTTAAATTTCAGGGGTGTCATTAATTTCAACCAGGATTGTATGTTCACATAAGCGCTTAATGTACCTAGATGTAGATGAGGATTAGGTCAAGTAAAATATGAGGAGGAGGGTGTGGAGATTATTACAGTGAATCATTACAGTACCATTCTGGCCACTCCCATTACTCTTCTCATATCTGTTCAACAGCTAAAGCAGAAAATGTATGAGGAAAAAACAAATGTCGCTGTCTGTCAGGTTTAAAGAGGTACGTTGCAAAAATATGATACCAGAAATATGTTGCTAAAGGCTAATCCTGTGTCTATTTAAGTTCAATTTACAAATTAGAGACAGCCTTGTTACCATGCAAAAGGGTTACTAAATCTGTAGGGCAATAAAATCTGTCCAATTTAAGAGAATAATGACAGCCAAATTGATAGCCATATTGATCATGACAGTCATTATTTTTTGTAAATCAAAAATGCAATGCTGTTTATGCCAAAGTGACTACAAAGATACCAATGATCACAGCTGCTATACCATGGTAACCTAGTGGTTTGGGATAAGGATGCCGTAAAATGTTAGGATTGGTGGGAATAGGCAGCCTTGAGGGATTCTGGTTGTGATGGAAATGTACATGTCCAACAAGTACCTAGGATGTACTTTTTCTACAGTCATTATGGTTTAAACTACACAAACTACCATAGAAAACTGTGCAAAATGTCAATTTATAACTGGTATGTGCAAAAGCATTTAATTTTGTAAGGTTTTTTTGTACTGTTGCTGGTTGTATAAGATTTAGTCGAGGTACCCACTATGGATCATGGATGCATAATTGCGCTGCACTTTGGAAAATCTCTCCTAA
This sequence comes from Xiphias gladius, assembly GCF_016859285.1. Taxonomy (NCBI): domain Eukaryota; kingdom Metazoa; phylum Chordata; class Actinopteri; order Istiophoriformes; family Xiphiidae; genus Xiphias; species Xiphias gladius. Next base: position 16,404,216 of record NC_053410.1, read on the forward strand.
ATGTTCATCAGCACATCATATCCGAGTGTTGATACCAAGGAGCCAACATGCCAAAAAGCAGTAATGTTTCCCAAACCCCTTTGGCAAATTTGAATATGGGAACAATGATAATAAAATTCCATATATGAGGTCCAGGTATTTGTTGCCCAACCTGAAAAAGTAAAATCACAGAGGAGTTTGTGGTTGCTTTGGTTTATCCTTGGGGAACCATGAGATCCTGCGTGAGAAATGTGAGACTCCCTAAGAGACATTAGTGTAAATTAGGTGAAGAGACTACCCATGGGAATCATGTAAATATACAGTTGTGTAAAGTAGAACTAAAAGTAAATCTAGAGCAGTCCAGATCAGAACTTGAGCACAAAGAAACTGTTTGGGAGGAAGGTGCTTAAGCTGGTAAAAATGAACAAAGGCATGATACTTGGCCAAACAAGAATTTTCAAATTACCAAACTATTACCAGAAGAAACATAAAATTAAGCGTGGTATATTTTGCAGCCTCGATCTAACTCTGCTCAAAAATCAATTAAAACAATAGTGTCAGTTTAAAGGCCAGAACACACAATGCCAAATAATGGTATTTGTAAGATCACATCCAATATACAAGCATTGAAAGGATTACTAAATCTGTAGGGCAATAAAATCAGTACGCACTACATGTCGCATGAACACACTACATGACCAGTATGCACTAAAGTGCATACTGGACATATTATTTACTTCTGTGCATGGGAGCCAATTCCATAATGCAGACTCACCTTGAAAGGTCTGAGAGCACTGCCCACTTTAGTGCAGCAGTTCCTCTCTGCAATTTCCAGGTGTCTCCCCCTGCGCCGGAGGACCTGCAGTTTGCCCTCCAGCTCCTGCAGGTTGTGTCTGTCCCTTGAGGAAAGGGGACGTCCATCTTTACACTGGAAAGAAGACCAACAAACTTCAATGAAATTAATAAATACACACATGTATTTATCTACCAGTAAATAATCAGCACTATTACATGCTATGCAATAAAGGTTGCTATTTGTCTACCTTCAGTCTCTGACAATAAACTTATTGACAAGTATAAGTAAACATGTATAGCACTGCTATTCAACATTCAAAGCAAACTCTTTTGTGTGTCCTATTTTGCACTTTAGTTATTCCACTTAGTTCCTTTATAGCAACTGTGTATGTAATCTTTGAAAACCAAGTATAGCTGTATTAGTAAATACATCTATGCAGGGGAGAGAGGAGAGATGATGATTCCACTGGTCTTTCGTGTTCAACTTCACATTGCCACTGGCAACTAACAGCAACTAATAGATGTCTTCACTTGTGTTTCTCTGTTTGCACTGCCTGCATTTGAGAGGTTAGCTGATAACGACAATGCTAACCATTCATAATTGCACGCAAAGACAGAGCGGCTTGGCAAAAAGATAAGGAGGAGGGACTGATCAGCTGGAGGCTATGCATGTATACCTTTCAATGAATGCATGATTATACACTCACTGCTGATTGTACTGAAGCACAAAAAAGAAAACAGCAAGTGCTCCAGCATTTTTATTGATATAATTGTTGTTAATGATCTGTGTCTTTTCACTTCTAGGTTTTATTCCATTAAGTTATTCCATGACTTCTAGATAATTTGCACTGTGTATTTATGTCATATCATCCCAGTGTTTCGTGTGATTTGGTGAGACCAACCTTGGATTTCAGCTTTTCTATCTGATGCTCAACATCATCAATGTCCTCTGTGTTCTCCAGGCGTTCATACACCACACTCCGTGTGCCTTTTATCAGATTCAAAGGCAGGACAGACATACCATAAGCCTGAAAGACAGTGCAGAACTACGATTATAATCACACATGTGGGATGGTGGGATGGCACATATGGCACGTGCATCCACCCACACATACCCACCTCTGCCTGATGACAAAACCATCACAATGTGGAACCCGACAACAGTCAAATGAGGGTAAGCAGACACACATACAGCAAATCATATAGTTTCTGTCATCCCAGGCTATGTCATTTTTGGTAGAGGAAAAAAGATTAAAATGGTGGAATCTATAATTGTGCTGAGGTTTTTTGGTGAATTTGCTGCAACCATTTTGTGTGGATATCACTGCACTATATCATCTTGATGCAATTTACAGCTTAACAGTGCCCCCATGTGACAGCACTACCCTCTATCCAGGATTTGATGAAATTTTTATAAGTAGAATTTTAGGGAGAAAAATCTGGGTTACAGTGAGAGGCATCAAGGTGCCATCAATGTTGAATGATGTGGATTTTAAATGAATACACATCAACTTTTCTTTTCTGTTAGAAGTACATACAACATATAAATAATAAACAATTATAGACAGCCATACAGAAAGGCATACTCACATACATATAGTGACAGCAAAGAGAGACAGAGATGGGATATGTGCAAAAAATTTAAAAATTAAAAGGCACTTTCAACTATCAATGGGCTTCAGTCTCCTGAAGAGACATTGATTGAAGGAAATAGACCAATCAATACAAATGAAAATAACAGCAACAGGCCAATGCTTTCTTCCCTTCCAACAAGCCATCTCACTTTTACCAGCTTGGAGGAGGGCCATTTTATGGGTTCATAATAAAACAAAGGGATCCTCTGTGCAATACTTTCAGCCCCATCAAAAGATGTTGCCCTCTTTCTTCTATTTTTCAAGTGGGGAAACGTGAGCCTATATTTTTCTAAAACAACTATTACTAGTTCCTGAGTGTTAGGTAGCATTAAGACACTCACATGGGATACTAAGTCAGGCTAGACTATTATTAGTCTCTGCCGTGGATCTCTGCTATCGGCAAATGTCGCCTCCTGCAATGAATCATGGAGCTCTTAAGGCTGGAGCATGTCCCGAATATCAAACACGCTCATAAAAGGAAAACCTGCCCCAGATCCCAAGAGAAACATTTCCCTTCCCCTCAAATGTGCAACTACAGGGGGGAAAAAAAACCCAAAAAACACAGGTGTCCCCCTCTGCTGGAGTGTATATTTTTAGTTCACACATAACTATGCATTCTCATTAAACATATTTTAAACCCAACTGCGGTCAATAATAACCCGAAATAGCTTGGAGTAGAGTGGATGGGAGTTTTTGTGTGTGTGTGTGTGTGTGTGTGTGTGTGTGTGTGTGTGTGTGTGTGTGTGCGCGTGCGCGTGCGACTGGCTGAAATCATTCAGAGATAGTCATGTGACTGCTGAGTGGGGAAGAGGGTGAACTAGTTGGACACAGGTCTCCTACACAAGCCTCATCTTTGTTGCTCTTTCTACTTGTGATGGTGGAGTCCAGAGGGAGGAGGAAGAGGAGGTCCCCCCAACATTCTCAATACCTTTTGATAAAGAGGCCATTCCAGCATAACATACCTTATTAAAACAACTTGAAATAACCAAGCTAATGCATTTAAACATACAAAAATTTAACACATACTTATTCCCATTTAGCTCCACAAGCATGATGCAAGTCTTGACAGTGTGTCTTTGTCTGTCTGTACTAGAAATGCGAGGATGATTAGAGGTCATAAGGGTCTTGAAATCAGGGTTTCTCCAACTTCTGTATAAGGCAATGATTTTTTTTTCCATTCCATACTTTCTGCAGATCCAGATTAAGAAGTCTCTAGTAGAGTTGTGACGACTGACAATCATCTCCACCAACTGACACTGGAAGAGATGATCGCCAATGCTGTGCTTGCCAATTTTAAAGGCAGTTTTTAGGCATTGGAATAAAATGTTTTAATTGTTTAAAAAATTCAGATCAGTCTGCTAGGGTATTTCACTATTAATTTCCTAAATATGTATTCAGAACTAAAATGTAACAGAAAATAGCCTAAGCTCTGCACCCTCCAGCGCATTTTCTGTATGTTGGTATATCTGCACATTTGAGAGGAGGTCCCCCAAGCAGCTTATGCCACCACTTTGCTCTGTCTGGTCGTTTCTTTTACACGGGCAGTCACATTTTAAGAGACAGAAGAATAACTAGGCGGAAAAACAGAATGAATGTGATAATCATGAGCATGAGCCACACTTCTTGATTTTGTTTAGTTTATTTAATCAGTAGTGACAAGTGCACTATAGGATCTCAGCCATCTCAGTATGGCGATAGCACTGGAAACCAACCCTCTCCTCCATGGTCAAGATCATTAAATCTTTTGGAAATGAGACACACTGTTCCATGAGAACTACCCAGTGTACTATGGGTTCATTCGGTTATAGTCGCGCAGAGATTGGAACTTCACTCCAACATACTAACAGCATGTTTAAGACGAAGTATGAGGTACTGGATAAAAACAATACAAAAGGAGCAGGCAAAATTTGAAGAGTGTTTGGGATCGTTAAGTAAAGGGGCTAGGTGCATGACTGCTTGCTTGTTAAAATCTTCCTGTTGCTAGACCTAGCACACTGTTCTCATGGTCCCAAGCTGAAATGAGAACCTCTTTCACAGCAGTCAACCATGATTGTCAATGTCCACACAGAGGCAAGCTACTGCTATTTGTTCTGTCCTTAGTCATCGGGTGGTTTTTATACATGTTTGGCTGGGTTTTTCAAATTGGTTGGTTCCTCTTTTTTTCTTTTTTTTTGCTTTTAATGTACCATTTTAGTTTTTTTTAAGGTTCTTTCATGATTAGTATTAATGTTATTATGGAAGTTTCACACAGTATTTCTTATTCTACCAATGCTTGACTATGATTGATCATTTAATTTTGTCAAACCAAACAATAATCGTCTTATTTGTGTTTTTAACGTGTCTTTTAGTTTCTTTTTTGGGGGGTCTTTTGTTATTAGTATAAGTATTACTCTGGACAATTCTTATATGTGTATGTTCATTCTACCAATACATGACTATGGTTAATCATTTAAATTGTCAAAAATGTCCAGATGGTTTACATTAAAGATTCCTACCTAAATGAGGATAATTTAAAATTAAAAACCAACTGGGTTGATCAGGTATTTTTTCTCCTTTACATCCAGGAGTAGAAGGAGTGCTGCTGCTTCAATGTTTCACAAAACAGTTAGAATCATATATCGCTTAAAGTGATACACCATATGTTTCTCCCAGTTTGTTGTGAAAGACTGCTAATGTTATAACTCATGGCTTTACAATGTAATTTTCTAAAAATTTTAAGAAAAGGGCACAACAAGAAAATCTTGCATATTAAATAAGCTACAGAGAGAGTTTGTTACCAACTCTTTAAATAATCTGTCACTCTAAATAAATACCAGTTGGGTATTTTACAGACGACTGAGAGATATATTCTCTTTATCAAAGGTCAGAAGTATGAATTTATCAATAAGCCAAGCAAATATTTGTATAATTTGGGGAAAAAAAAACACATTCACAGCCTGTCCCAGTCATTGTAGATTAATTGTGTATTATAGTACAGACATTATCATCTCAAACATCTTTGTACAATGTGATTTTTTTTAAAAAACATTCTTATCACTTGTTAATTTTCCTCATGCATTGCAGGAAGAGAAAGACAAGTTCAACAAACTTACTACGCAAGAACATATTACAGTGAAGTCAATGACCAGCTATGTGATAAGGTTATTGGACATGACTCCTAACTTTTATAAATCTTTTCAAGGCCTAATACCCGACCCCCGATTCAACTGCTGTCTGCCTCTTTTGAATCTGGTTTTCTTTTTGATACCATGATGGTTTCTAAAACATCCTTCATACTGAAACAGGGCAGACCAGCAGATGTTTGCTTGATGTAGACTGAAAACTTATAGATAAGTTTTTGGCTAGAAGGTTAGAACATATTCTACTATATGTCATCTCTGTAGTCAAATTCTCCCTTTTCACGGCAGATATTTTGACTTTTGAAGCAGGAAAAGCACAGGTGTAAATAATGACCTTAACAATGGCTCCATTCCTTCAAGTCTCCCAGTAAGACTGATCATCCAAAATACCAGATACCTGGAATTGGCTCACCTACATGGAATGCAGCCATCATTAATGTTATTAAATCTGTCTGTGATTTTATTTTTTTTAATGCAGGCCTGCTATATTATTGCTATATTACTAAAGGAGAAAATTTGAAATTAAATGTATGAGCATCCAACCCAATTTTTTACTCCAGCATCCTTCCAGCAGTTGGTCAGCTAAGCTCAGCTTCATCTGTGTTTTGATTTGTCTAAGGGCTGCTATACAGTTTCAAGGCAATAGCTTATAGCATAGTTGATTTAGTAACAAAAATAGGGAATGTTCTTAAATAAAAAAGAAAGCTTTCAATGAAAAGCACTTTCCACACTTTGTTGACCCTTTGGCACATTACGTTTAAAATGATTTTTGCTTGAGGTTCTGTGTGAATGAAAGATTTAAAAAGTTCCTTTGAATGGTAAGCAATTTTGCCCAATTTTCTGGAAAAAAATCCAACTGGCAGTCCGGTTTTGAAAAAGCCTGTCATGGTTGACTGAAGGGCTTCGCAGGCTGCCTCCAGCCTTTAGAGCATTTTTTGGGTTTCTAAAGACATTGTACAAGGTTTACTCTTCTTTAATTGCAGTAATTGCAGTTAGCCTTCTGCAAATTTGAAGGGTTATGACAATCAGTGGTGTCATAATCATGCAATTTCTCATACTCGTGTTTGATTAACTAGCATTACTGCCTTGCGGTTGTAAACCTCCACCAACCAGTCAAGCTGCAGTTTACATCCATGTCTGTCCAGACTCATATATGTAGTGAAGAATTTGAAGGAATATAATAAAAGGTATTAAGTGTATTTTTTGGTGAAATCGAAGTTATTACTATATTGACATGTATGATTCCAGTGAATAATTAAATTTTGTTGTTCTTGTTCTGCTGTATGTCTACTGTACAAGTGTGTAAGTTAATTGAGAGAAAAAAAAAAAGTCAAGTTCCTTGTACTTGTTCACATGCTTGGCCAATAAAGCTGAATCTTAAAGAACACAAAGTTATAGCCATGACAGTGGACAATGCTTCAAATATGGATGTTGCTGCAAAGAAGCTACAAATTCTAAAATGTGGATGCTTCACACATGACTTGAACCTGGTAGCACAGAATATTTATACCGCAATTTCAGGGTGGGCACCCGAGATTAGTGTCACCAATCCAGTATCTGACCAAATGTGAAATATGGTCACAGTCTCCCCTTCTGTTTCTGAGTTATGGTATTGAATAATGGCCAGAAAAGTATTTTTGCAGAACATTATGATGCCATCGCTGTGTGCGGCGCAGAGGTTTAAAAACAAAACGCTTCAAAAAAGGATCCATAAGGTTCATTCTTTGCAGCCTTATGAAACTGTGTTTATGAATCTTTAATGAACATAATTTTGAACTCTAAAGTAAGTACTAGTGACATCCCTCTGATTCACTCTGTTCAATCTCAGGGCCTGTGATTAGATCAACAGACATTAATCTTCTCAACCTTAGTTCAGCATCAGCGTCTTATGGCTGGCAATTTAAGAGGAAGAGAAAGGTAGGTCCACAGGAGACAGAGCCATGAGAGTAACAAGTCAATACGCTAGCCAAGCTTTTAAATTAAGCCAAAGGACTTCACATGATGCATGAGCTTTGAGATCGGCTTGACTGGTCTCATGTCATCACTGCTGGGCACAATCAAACAGTGGGAATTAATATAGAGGGAATATGCATGTGCAAACATTCCAGGTAATGTGGAGGATATCTATTATAGATTTGCATTCTTGAATAAAATCCTCACCATTAAAAAAGTGGCTGTTAAGTATAAAGTGACTTCTATATCAAATTCAATGCAAAGTTAGTTACCTGTTTGAAATCAACTTGGTGAAGTCTTCTTAAAGGTACAATCACAAAAGGGTAAGCCCAACACCTCCAAAATTCAAGACACAGGACCAGAACCTGCTATCTCTATCAAACTGACACTGAAACGTGTTGCAAAACAAACTATAATACCACATAATAACCGAAATATCTTTACTGAGTAAATAGGCATATATTTTCAACCATGATCCAATGATATATACACAAAGTTAGATTTTCTATGTACTTTAGTTCTGTTCCATCACTTATTTATTTCTTAGTTAACAGAGAAAAGACAAAGATTTAAATAGTTTAAATAGTGCACTTGTCACTATTTAAATAGTTTATTTAATATAATTGAATTTAAAGTATAATCTCATCTACAGGTGAGCTATATTTGATATACTGTAGTTACAGGACTGTAACTGTACTAGAAGACCTTAATAGATAACATCCACAACTTAATTGAAACATTTTACAGTTAAACTGTTTAAAGCATTGGTATAGTTTAGCAGAAAGCTGGACAGAGGGTGACTCTGTTTTATATACTAAAATGCACTCGGCTGCATTGTTATATCGTGTTTACATCACAGAGTTGTGTGCATTAAGGGTTGATGGCTAGTTCTGCACAAAGAGTAGTGATTCACGGAGTCATGCAAAACATTTCTGCTGCTTATGAAATCCGTCACTTAGATTCGATTACGTTAAGCAGGGTTAATAGTAACACATAATAAAGAATGATAAATCACACAGCTCTTTGCAAATATAGGTAGGCTGCCACCAGGAAGAGTTTTGCCACATACAGACAGAAGAGAGAGGAGAGAGCAAAAAAGGTTAAATGAAGGGACAAAAAAGTGAGATTAAAAAAGCGTCTGTATTTTTGTCTGTCAGACTAAAAGAGGGAGGTTCAGCTGCTGTTGTCGCCAAGGGCCCGATTTCTTTGATTGACTTGTTCAAAACAGGAAACATCAAAAACAAAGACACACTGGGAGTTTTGATTTCACCAGGGCATTCGCACAGTCCATAGCAACATGGGGTCAGTGCAAATCTTAGAATGCTTCCATCCTCAAAATGTACTGGGTAATTATCCACTCTTTAGAGAACTGTGAGAGGCAAAGTGAGAAAACAGTGGATAAAATTCCAGCCGAGATGGATTATATGTCCTAAAGGGAGATTACTTCTACAATTTACGTGACTAGGTTGTGTATTATTCATTATAGCTCCACATTCAATTGTTGTGTAATTTGTCAAATAGGACTCTTTGAGCTCAACACAAACTGGATAGATTGGGGTTGGCTGTCACTTTTACTTTCACTCCCTAGGTTGATACCCGAGGAGTTTCTTGTATTTTTCACCCAGTAGGCACTATTCTGTGTTGCTCCCACCCTGACACCAGCGCCCCCTCCAGGGAATATTTACAGTCTAGTTACCAAGATAACAGCTATGAAAAATGGACAACATTAACAAGTGTTACAGCACAGTCAATTTTTCTGAACTAGGAAAAAATGAAAAACTGCAGAATGCTGAGAGAATCAAAATATAGGCATATATTAATGGACACAGCGGCCGATCTATATATATATAAATAGACAGCTGATAAGTGGTTGATAAGCCAGAGAAGGATGCACATACATCATGCAAAAGTCTCAGGTGCTCAGGTAAAAGACAGCAGTCTAAGCAATGCTAGAGGTCTGAAAACTCAAGGTATTACTAATACTGAAAGGACTCTCCATCACTAGGTACATCTCAACCAAAACGATGGAAAACCATTTGCACATAAAAACTTTAAGAAACTGCACTGCAGCTCAAAGAATATTTTACAAAAACATGCATTTTCAGCCATGACATAACCAGTGAAAAATCATGTTGGGTGAATCTGACAAAAGGAAGATTATTCAATTCTGAATTGTTTCTTCATACCTCAAAACATGTTCTATGTAAGATGTTTCAATAAGTTCAGGTCCATTAAGCTACAGCTCTGACAAGATCTGGAAATCATTTCACCAGATGATGTGTCTTAATTAATGTGCAGATAAAGCTTCACTGAACACATGAAACAACATCATCCAGTTGTCTCAGGTCCCAACTCACCGTGTAAGTTATCACTGCCAGCATGCCAATCAAGGTCAAGGAGCTGATGGAGAAAGACAGAGCCGGTAGACCATCTGTACGTGGAAAGACAGGAAAGCCATTAGTGATTTGACCTTGACCACTGAAAGAAACATAAATGGACTCTTTGACACATGTGCAAGTTATCAAGAGCTGACTGTCTTGTGTGCACTTTTGTGGTATTTCAGGCAGCTGTTTGCTTTTCAAACTCAGCATTGACAGCTTAAATGTTTCCAGCATTCAGACCCCATTGCAGTGGCTGTATGAATGTAGTAGCATTGCGTCTAAATTTCTTTGAATATTCTACAGATGTTTCTAAAATGACATTACCATACTCCTGCAGACAATCCAATGGGAAAATTTCACAAAATTGATGTAATTTAGTCCCCCCACTGTGCAGTGCAAATATTTCAAAATAAACAGGAGTGCTGTGTGTCTTGGTGAGACAAAAATGACTGTAATACACAGGGCCAAAACCGCTCTTACCAAACAAGCTGGTACAAAGGCAGGAACAGGATGCAAAATACAAATGAGCAGGCTAGTGTTAGCTACCAGCACTCATCCAGCTAACATTTGGGATGGGAAACAATCATCCTGTTCGCCCTGTGGATGTGAGCAAATTGTGTTTGATGTGCAAAAACATTTCAATGGTTTATACTCTCAACTAATAACAAAAAAAAAAAAATCTAGAGGAGTCTTTGAATTATCCTGATTAACTGGGATATTGTTTTTGAAAATAAATATTGTAGGTTTTAAGAGAGCACTCCACTGATCGTTTAAATAAGGTCAGTTAATACTTCGTACAATTCAGCCTGTAAAAACAGTTGTATAATGTTGTCTGTGGATTGATTTGTCAAGCTGAGGAAATAATCTTAAAGATGTCATAGTGATGTTAATACGTTTATCCCAGCTGGGGCTTGGAGACAACAAATTTTTAATAGAAAGTCTTGATAACAAACTGGCAATTGATTTTGAAAGAAGTGGGAATTTATCAGGTAAGGAGGGTGTGCAAAGATTCTTTTGGAGCATTATGGAAATTGTATGATCCAGTAATTTTGGAGATGGAACCATGCTTGAGACTAAAAGTCAGAGTATGTTTATCTGCTGCTTTAATTTTGATTTTTCTTCTTTAAATCTGTGTTTTGTCAGTCCCCCAAATTTATGGATGTTCAATGCTAAATTGCTGGACTACCTCTTTAAAATGGTGGAAGATATTATAAAACCTCTGCAAAGACAGTAATGGTACAACATGGCTAGACACCATGAAGGTAAATGGTAAATGTCTTTTTTTTATTAGTTATTTTGGTGAATTGATGACCCTTTGAATGTCTTGAATGAAATAGGAAGCGTTGTGGGAAAAATGCATCACATCAAACAGAATTATATAAGTGTAGCTGAAAGAATTTCTAAAACTTAAATGTTTTGCATCTTTACCGACTACACACCTGATTATCAAGCCCTACTTGAACTGCAAGGATGCATCTCTGTGCTAATATTCTTAAAGGGACAATTCAGCAAATTTATTCCCTTGGAGGGAATTGGGAACAATGTTATCCACAAGGACAAGGAAAATGCATCATGTTGGTATTCTTGTACTCCTGGATTAAATTTTTAATGAATATGTTGTAGCAAAGTCTTCCTCCGGAAACACATATGGTTATCTTTTTTTTTTGTATTCACTCTCATTTCATACATTGATCACATTCAGTGTTTAAACGGCTGGATTATTCAGTGTATGTAGGTTGAGTTGATGTGTCTCACCTCTGACTGAGGCAGTAAGGGGACCACCCATCAGGCAAGGGCAACAGTAGGTGTAACAACAGCTGTCATAGCTGGAGTTAGAAGACAGGGATTGATGAAGAGACTGACTGCTTCTCTCCCCTGTCAAGATCCCACCTGTCCTAGGGTTCCATGTAAAAAGCTACAAAGTTTTCCCTTTACAGATATCCCACATCCTCTCGGCAGCAACTTAATAGTGTCCAGCCCACCTGTCAGCATGGCCATAGGTGGCTCTCTGCTTGCCTTTCTCCTTGACAGAGGCATTTGATTGGCATCATTAAGTCAGTATTCAGGGCATGTATAATTTGTACTGTTTGTAACATTTATCACTTTCTTTTAGAGGTATTTCACAAGCAGCAGGACAAAGAGGTGGAAAATGGAGATCAATTATATACCTACTCCCTATTGTATTGTATGCAAAAAGAAAACTTTGAAGTCTGACAGCCGGGCTGAACATTAACATTTGAATACATGTTTCCTATTCCTGAGTGTTTCGTTGCGATTTTGCTCCCTTTGTTTAGTGGTGAGCTTGGTAAAATAGACAATAGCTCCATGTTCTGCATGGAGAACATTCTGTTCATGAACTCTATACAAAGCAAAGGATAGATGTTTGCTGCCACTCTTTTTGGTTTCTTGAGCAGATTTTCCGGGGATTAAACAGAGGGAATATTGTCTATTATCGGTGGTGCTTCCACATCTGTACAGCTTTGATTCCAACAGCAATGAAATGAGGTGGCTCTTATCTCACCCCGCATATAGCATCAGGCTTGTGTGCATGCATGAAACTTGTACAGAGAGGAGTTTATTAAGTAGCTCCTTTAGCCCTAGCACCCTACTTCTCTGTAATGACAGGATCATCAAAAGCAAGTAGGAAGCAGCTGTATATTCAAGGGGTGGGATTTAGTAAAGTGTGCAACCACATACTACCATACAACAGCACACGGAGGCTTTCAGCAAAGTTGCGAATGTTAATAGACAGCATCATGGTTGTTTTTTCTCTTTGCGTGGGTAAACTGAAAAAGTCAAATAATTTGAGACATGGGGTTAGATAGTAGTTTTTGTTTAAGAAGATATTTTGGGCATTTTGTAGCTTTAATCCTACAGTTGAGGGACACCATGCTAATATAGATAAAGCACTATCGCAAACTTGAGGGACAGCAGAAAATGTCAAAAGATCAATCAAGATGTGATCAACAGCATCACTCCAACTCCCTCACCATGAATCTGTCAACTGAACTGCCTCAAATGCATTTTAAAACATAAAAGCCACTATTTTTACCTATAACTCAGTTAAGGCAAAACACAATTTTTTCCAATGTACTCTGTACAGACACTATTACCCAAAGAAACTTAATGGACTAATTAAATTAACAAATATACAAGGCTCTGAATGTAAAAATGACTGCATGTGACTTTTTTTTTTAGTGACTTTCATTTCAGAAATGAACAAGGCATTCTGAAGGCAGATTAGAATAAAACAAAAAAAGATTATATAAACATGGAATGTAGTCAGTAAAATAGGCTTTTGAGACACATTCAAAACTGCAAATGTATTCATTTACTGTAAGTGGTGTCTCATTTATGACCTAGAGTTACAGTGCATTGTTTCAACTTTAATTCTCTCAGAATGGATTAGTCACAGGTGAAACTTTGAAATAGAGTAAGGGCTGCATTATGATTTATATTCTAGGTAGTCACAAGCCCGTACTCAAAATGTAAACAGAGACAGAGCAGAAAAGTATAGATCCATTTAATGCAATTAAATGCAGACAAAATCCTTCAGGTGATAACATCCCCAAGCAAATTTATGGAGTCCTTAGGTGGTGTCCTTTCCTGGATTCCACCCAGAGACTCTGAGAAGGCTGGGTACTCTAAACTCCTGTTGGCTGCACAGGAACAATTAACAGTTAAGGAAACATCTTGTCCAATTTTAGTTTCCCAAAGCTAAAACTACTGTGACATGACAGCGCACTCAAAAGAACAGACTGATTTGCAGTACCTTTCAAATATCGCTATGTTTATGCGTTATGTATTTAATAATATCATATAGAAGTTACAAGTCTTATCAAGGTCATTGCCAAATTAGAGTGAAATGAATGGATACCGGTTGCTCCTTTAGAAAAAGGGAAAAACTTAGAAATACATGGTATGCCTGGGTCACTGGTACTGCACCCTTAAACATTATTTTGAGCTGTAAACTAAATTATTTGACTGTACTGTGATGAAACACATCAGTGCTGGTGTTGATATTGACATTTCTTTCCAAGTTATAAAAACTGGCACATCTGCTGTTTTAAATTATCCTGAATCTTTGCAAGGCCACTGCTGACATAGAGTCAACCAATTGGGACTTGTTTACATAATGAAATTTATTTTAAAAAAGATTGTTAATGCCCTCTAACCAGAGGCGGGCAGCCCACCTCTCCCAGTAACTTATTTTCCGTTGTATACTTATTGAGACTCATCATTCACAGGAGTTTACGCTATGTTTTGCTAACCCTCTAGTATTTTTCAATTTTGGCGCAGTGGTTCAGCTTTTGACGGTAGTAGAAGCACCACCAGACTGCATTCTTTCCCTTCAGACACTCATATGGCTCGGCAATGGTTGCAAATCGCAGCAGGTACTTCGATAGCGACACACTGCTCTGTACATTTGCATTCGGAATTTTTCACGAGAGTGCTATTCTGACTACATGTTCGGCATCATTACCTCCAGCACCAGGCATTGCTGGGGCTGGAGGCAACGGCTAAAACCAATACAGCTCAGGACCACCGTGGTCGTCCACCAAACTAATTTCCACCTCAGGGGATTCCGGAGGGGAAAAGACCTCTACCACAAAACAGCCCTCTAGCATAGGTGCCTTGCGATCACTGAGAAACTCCCCCCACTCCCATAAGGTTTTACTGTATGGTCTTGAATACCAACATTAATAGCTACTGATCTGGAGTACATTCAGTCATCACTGGAACATTGTAACAAATGCAATGTTGGAACCATTAAAGATGTAGTAGCCTTAATGAACAGTTGTTGCAAAGCAGTCAGCACAGTTATGTGGCAAAAGTGCCTTTCCTTTACACAATTAACCTCCCATCTGGAGAGAGAAGAGATGGGGATTAGAAAAAGGATGATCCTCACATCTCCTCCTTAGCAGCTGAGCAATTTCCTCCTGTGCCAAGGGAGGAAGGCTAGGTAAGAGCATGTGGGGGTCCACTATTCTGAAGAGAGACAGATGGTTCAACTTCCTCCTTGATCCCCAGATGGCAAAAGGCCAGAGGACTGTTAGGAGTCCTTATTTGGCAATGTTTCTGCATTAGCACGAGCATAAGCACAGGCAATGCTCCATTCAACAAGTGAAGATGCCCAAGGAGGGCATGTTCACAGTGTTTGGATCACACAGTCAACCATCAATACAGTTATTGAGTTATTTAGCAAGGACTTGAATAACCGAGCGAATTCACAATAAGGAGCGGACAGTAACGTCTGGGAATATCATGTTATTAAAATGTATTTCTTAAATAAACTGTAAGCTGTCCATCTTTGCACTTTTTATGAAATCTATACAGATGGGGGTTGATGAGTGGTCACTAGATTACCCCAATGTAATTCCTGACCAATCAAATCAAGGAAGACATAGGCTGAAATATATACAAATCAACACGATTATTTTGGTCAACTCTGTGGCGAAAAATAATCAATAAATGCATGATGTAACAGGTTTTCCGCTATCTTACATGTATTTCCATACATAGAAAGTTACTATGTGATCCGCATGTGGGTCCACTCAAAATACACTAAATCTGAGAAAATTTTAGATGTGCCAAGTGAAAATTTTGACCTTGTATATCCCTTTAAAAAGTTATTTGTGGAATAAAAATCACCACCATTTATTTTCCAATTACTGTAATTTGGACCTCATCAACTGTGGTGCATTCCAGTTTGTTCCTGTATGCCTAAAACAGTAGAATATGCCCTATTTATCTTTCATCAACCAGGCTTAGAAACATGAGTAATTTCCATTTAAAATACTTTGACCCTAAGAAGCACTGCATTACTTTTAAGCATGCTGACCTCCATTACCTGGTCTTCCATAAGAACCAAAAGAGGAGAAACCCATGTCAAAACTTACCAACCTCCATGAATTGTATCGTATTGTCATAAGGTTTAGGAATTCACTTTTTTTTTTCAACTTGTGCTATCTTGAGACAATTTGTGTCTTTTGTTTTGCCCTCAGTTGCACCACATCATCAACAAAGTATTATTATTAAAGGGAAATAAATAAGAAATCATAAAAAGAAAGAAATGGAATAAAATCTGCTAGTAATGGTAACAACTATAAAAATAAGACCCAAGTTGAATATAACAGGAAGTATTTTCTACAGAGGCTGTACTTACGACTACTTCCAAGCTCCTCAAAAAGGTATTGTACTTTCTCCCATTGAGTGGAATTCTGGCCAGGTGGGGTCTCGAGTGGAACAAAGGCTCTGAAAGCAATGAAACAATAATACAGGTGTCAGCTTTCACTGTCCCCAGTACACAATATGTAGTGTGACTACCTATGTGTGTAGTCTTTATCCCGGCACTGATAGTTTTAGAAACTGGTGTATCTTCTCTACATCCCCAACACAGATTCCGCACATACTGTAAAGGAAAATAAAGAAAAAAAAACATGCCTTTTAATCATTCCACCACAGACAAACATTAAAAGCTACCAGTGTCATTGCTGTTCCGGAAAGATGGCAAGAGAGCCAGAGAAATACAGACAGAAAGACAGAATGCTGCTAGTTCTGCTGGAAAACAGTGACAATCTAGCTTAATTTCAGAAAAAGATTTCCACTACACAGACCTTTTATGTCCTATATAATGTAGCTTAATGCTCAGACAGAAAACGAAAAGAAGCTTTCACAGTATGTTTTCCACTCCAGCAACGACACATCTAAGCTCCATGGTAAATGCTGGGGGGTTTTTTTTCAACTTGTCTGCATGCTGTAAAAGTGGACCGGCGCTTTTCTCCTTCTTTAAACCGTAAGGCTTTTTTTTTCTCATTTTACGATTTTCTTTTGTTATTATGTTACTCTTCTGCAAAAGATACCTGTGTGTTTGTGTGTGTGTGTTTGTGTGTCTGTGTATATGTGTGTATATATATATATACACAAGCTGTATCTAAACAGCTCTTGCTCAATGTTGTTGGGGAAAATGAAAAACATATTTTGTCAACGCAACTGAAACAGCATTTCTTAGGACTACCAGTATATCTTTATGCAAGAAAATGTGAGGAAATGGTCAACAGTGTGCATGGGCAATTTCAGTGCAGATTTTGATTCCATTGAACATGAAATCCTTTTCCGTTGATCAAAGACAACAGAGATATAGGCCAGAAACCTTGTTAGTATCTACCATCTAAAAAATCAAATGAAATATGTTGCTTTACAGATCTACCGGGATTCTTTTTGGAAGATAAAAAAATAGTAGCCAAAAAAAAAGTTTTTTAATAAAATTTCATCAGGGGGAGGTGAAAGACACTGGATCAGCATTTCAGATACTTCCCTTTGCCTCATTTGCAAAAAACAAAATGCAGGCCTCAATAGGCCTCATTTGCCCCAGTATCATGTGGATATCCCCAGGGGTCCACACTTGTACTTAATCTTGTTCCTGTGCATGTGCTTCCCTTTGGTCATGCTATATGTAATTTTTCATTTTAAGAAAAAAGCACCTCATCAAAGTGACCTTAACCCTTTCTCAACTCTTCGCAGCCGTGTCTGCAGTACAGGATGTAACTTTCTACAACTTAACTCTATAAAGGTATTTTCTGTGTGAGAAAAAAGTGAGAAAAGTGAGAAAAACATACAAATATAGTTATTCATGCTTTTGTCTATTCATCTTGAATAGTGTTCAAGTCTTTTTTTCCTGTTTTAGCCTATTTTCAGTGGCCTGGCACCAGTTGGTGTACAGCACTGCAGCTGCACTCCTAAAAAAAAATGAAAGGCCCCTTATCACCTTTCACTAGCTACTAAATAAAATTTACAGTATTTTGAAATTCTAGTTGTCATGCTCAAAGAAATGTGTGCTGTGACATGAGTAGCCACATACTCTAGTTCTCTTGCAGAGCTCAACTTGCGTTGCCTAGGTCTCAAATAAATATTACAGTAAATGTGACTGGGCAATTTCTTCTGACTGTGAAGCTGTTACCCAGACATTCTAAAGGCATTAATAGATATTCTCTAGACTAATACAAAAAATAAGTCTTAAAGGCTGATATGAGACTAAATGACTCGTTAAGATAAGTTATTTCCAGTTGCAATTGAAAAAATACAAAAATTAAAAACCTGTATTGCTGACAGATCAGGGGGCATTTAAGAAAATAACACCTCACCAGTTAAAAGACAACGAACAAAGGCCTTGTGAAGCACAGACCCATTGAGTCACCAAACAAAGCCATGTTTCTCTATATCAAAAAAGAAGTCTGGGATAAAAGCCATCATGTTGCTGAAAATCAAAGGACGAAAGCAACAATTGCCAGAACAAAGCAGCAATAGTTCCAGTTCATGAGGTAAAAGGTGGGCTAAATTGCTTCTGTCTATAAAAAGGCTTAACTGCATTACTTTAAGGTATAAGAAAGTATAGTCATGTGTCTTTTATTTTCCCAAAGAAGGTAAGCCCTCCTCCAGTTGACCATTTAATGGTTGAAAGAGCACATTAAATAGGATAGGTAGAACTCCAGGCATGTTGCTGTCACGGCTGCAAAGGAAATCTATTATGTTGTGCAGGTGCTACTGAACAAAACCAGTATAAAACTTGCAGATAAGTGGGACATGGATGAGAATGTGCATCAGTATAGATTCTTAGATACAATACAGGATGTCACAAAAAGACTCAATATTCCCTCCACATGTGCTTTGTACATAGAGCAAATGCATGGAACCTAGTTTGTCCGATGTTTTTAAATGTAATGAAGAAAATCAAACAGACTAGATAGTGTTCCTACCATATATTCAGTAAGGGATAGATATTTTTTTTCTTGACTGGCTTAACATGGGCAGACAAATGGCCCTGTAGCTGTGTAAAGGGGTCCTCTTCTTATTAACTGAACACAATGATACATCCACACTCCCCTTCTACCTATCCTGTAGTGAGGCAGAAGAAGCCACCCGTGTCTCCAACTTACCCAATTAAAAGGAGAACCACGCAGACAATCGCAAATCCAATTGTGTACTTCAGAGCGTTTTTCACTTGCTGTAATAAAAGAAAAAATTAAACTGGTCATACACGGCCATGAAGTGAAACATTATTATTCATTGTGAGTGAGGGAAGGGGGTCATAATCTATTTAGCTAAGGACTATAGTGACTGAGAGCTATGTAGAGCTAAGGTGTAGATCCGGTTCGACCTGGCAGATAACATGTCACTCCCAGTGCTATTCAAGGTGCTTTTAAAGTAACAATACAAAAGACCTCCCTGTCTGTGAGAGAAAGTGCCTCTGTCAGCTCAAAACTGACACATGGAAGGGAGAAAAGGCACTATGCGATGGCTATTATTTGGTACATCACTCACTTAAAAGACTTCTAAAGATAGGGATTTCAAATTTTGCCAAACTTCAGGTGACAATGTGGGGCCTATAATTTATAGTATGAATGCAGTTGTGTGGCGTGGTTTGACAATGTCTCTATTTTTACAGCCATAAAATGTAATATACATATGAATTTCAAGTCTATTTTTCCTTACATTTGTTAAGATTGTATAGATAATTGAAGTTTTCATTGTAAACACAAACACATTCTAAGAGTGTTATCTTCTGTATCTTCAAGGCCTTAAAAAACACTGATTGCATTTCCTACCTAATAACACATTTGTCAAGCCTTCTTTACTGTTTTGAAACCTGCATATTTTACAGCAAAGCTCTTCTCATCTTTATGGTACATTATCTCCACTAGCTGTCGATATGCATTACTCTGCAGTCAGCAGAAATGTGCATCATTGCGCTTCTGTGATCACGGTGAGCATGTGTGTCCTATGTGTCCTGTTAGCGCATGACAGCATAATACAGGAATACAACACATTGCTCATCAGCAGCACAAGTAGACAAAAAATCTACCTGTTATCTTTCACAACCGGTAAATGATGATTTTGAGGACGAGCACTGCAAATTTATAACTGCATAACACACAGTCAAACAAGTCAACAGTAGGGCTTGACGGATCAGTCAGCTGATATTATTTAAAAAAGGGAAAATCAATGTTTATTTACTTCTTGAACAGTCAGTATACTAGATACAGTGAATACAGGTACAGTCAAATGGACAAACTGCAAAAACCATAGTGATGGGACAGAGTTTACTGTATCTAAACTAATTAAGAGAATATTAATTCATTAGTTTCAGATTTCAAGTTATATGTGTATTTTATCACTTCATCTAAAAAAATATGGGTGAGATGAGGAACAAAACACTGACAAAACATTAAAGTATCGTGGCGAAAACATTTACTACAGAAACATATAAGCTATAATGCATTGTACTGATATAGCCTGAATTGAGATATATGTTCTGTGAACCCCGATGCTGTCCACAAAGAAGCTTAGGAAAACTTAAGAGATTCAGACGCAAGAAAATGAAAGTCTGGATATATACCTTTGCTGTTTGTCATGTTAAATGTGCATGCAAACCAATGGGTTCATGTTGCCTCAAGTGGGCTTGGAAGTTCAACTAAAATTACTTCAGGACATTTTTGCATTAGCATACTGGTCAACCGCACTGAATAACATCAACTGAATAAAATTTGAATCCTCCGCCCCGCATATAAGTAGGCTACAGTGCTATGTGTACAAGAAAGGTGCATTCTTACCGAGCATTTGTTCACATTGTCGTCATCCCTTTCTTCATAGTAGAAATAAACAAAGGGGATCCATAGGAAGACACAGAATAGTATGATGGAGTAAAGTGCTATATGGATACAAAAGAAAAATTGAAATCCAAAAATTAGTCACATTAAGATCTTTTTGTGGCAAATGAGAAATGAATATCCTAGCATACAGTGTGGCAAACTCTATAATGACAATAAAATGTTAAAACATTGCAGTGCATTTGTGTCAAGGGCAGTACAATACAAATATATAATACACATATACATATATATACATATACATACATATATAATAACCACACACAAATATATATACATATATACACATACACACATACATATATATATATATATAGATATACATACATATATAATAACCAGACACATATATATACATATATATACACATACACACACACACATATATATATATATATATATATATATAGATATACGTACATATATACATAGACACACATATATATATATATATATAAAATTCCTAAACTCATACAATTCTCCTCTTCAGTCAAACAATGATTTTATGAAAGACAATAGTATTTGTAAAGAGTACATGCCAGTATATGCCAGTGAGTTGTTGGCTTTTTGCATGCCATTTCAAGAAAATAGTTTTTACATAGCCTTCATTATCATTCATTCAGTAGTGCCAGATAGTATAAACCCAAGAAATTTCTGAGACAACATGACCTCATTCCTTAAAAACTCTCTAATGACAAATGTAGAGCAGGTATCACTTATTAAATTATGAAGAAACATTGATGCTACAGTTAAACATAAATAACTGTCATTATTGCATTCATGAATAAAAAATTTGTAATGATACACCCAAAAAAAGCCATTTTCCCTCCTTCAAACTAGAACAGTTATTTTCTGGATGTTTTTCTAATTTCTCTCTGACAACATAGCATGTATGGTTCAATAGGCACCACATGGGTGACTACTGGGCATTCTCTTTCGAGTTTGACCCTTTGGGCAGTTGCATTTAACTGTGCAAAATTAATTTATTTGAAAGTAAACATGTTTTTAAATCATTTATATCCAACATAAGCAAAACACTTTTTGGAAAACAAAACATTTATAAGGGAAACAAAACATGTAGGGTTTATATTACATCAAAGCGCAACTGAAAAACTGGCTGCAATTCCAATTAGCGGAAAAGAAGTAGTAGACGTCCAGGGCTGTTAAAGCAAAAACAGGTATTAACGACATTTGATATAAAAAAAATCACTGCTGAGCATCTAGGTCCCATGATATGGCAGGATTTCAGCAAATGTTAAAGTTTCCATCAAGGCTTAATGGAAAGTGCTTTGTTTTCGTTTTTGTGCTCATTTTTTTTTAAATGCAATGAGTTCTGTGCTGACTTTCCTACTCAAATTCCTCTCCTGTACTCGGAGTGTAGTGATCAAGATAATTATCTTTCCTAAAATCTGGCCTCAGGGTCAGGCTTTCAAGGAGCAATGTGTCTAATAATTTTAAAACAAATGATTCTAGTTAAAAGCACGCTCGCAATTGCGTTTTGTTAGAATTTCTCCATATGGTATTGTGTACCGGTGACGGCCGACCCACCACTCACACACTGAATTCAATATATACTGTATGTGTCATTATTTCACCTGAAATGTTCCCAACAAATTATAAACGCTTCCTCAGAAATCTAATCAATTTTGTCTACCTGGCTGGAAAAAACAAAAACTGAAAAAAGTTAATTAAGCTGGAGTTTATTAGTTTATCCTGGTTAATTTGGCATGCATTAATGTTATCTACCAAAAAGTTATATAGTCTTTTTAATGGAATCATTTCTAATCAACATCTTCTAACAGGGGGCAACGACATCCGCAAGACCAATGTGGCCCAGATCCGTATGGCATATCACTTTGAGACCCTGTGCTATGAGCTCAACCTCATCAAGGAGGGCCTGAAGACTGTGTAAACACACTCAAATCCGACATACACCCCCTTAAAACTCATCTTTATTGGGATGTAGAAAAGTTTCTACATTTATTTTTCACAGCAACTCTTAAACAAGTGAACCTCCCACAGTATGATGGGACTTGTTTTACTTAGTATATTATCAAGTTTGCTCATGCTACGAGCTGGTATTCTACAACTTTTGAGTCTGCTGCTTGTTAACCATTAGCTTAACAAGTTGAGGTTTAACAAGGCTGGTTGTTAAACACTGTTGACCAGCTAACCAAGTTTTAAAATTGTGACTGATCGTGGTTGACAAGACTTCCTTTTATTTATAATAGGTTGAATAACTTTGTTAACTTTATTGTACTTCATCTTGGGATAAGAAGTGGACCAAAACCTCATTATAACAACTGTTAAAAATTAAAACCCATTTCATTAATAGCAGTCTTTATACAGCTGCCTTCTCTATTATGAGTGCTATGTCTAAAAGCCAGTGAATAATACCACTGGGTATGTTCTGAGTAAACTAAGAAAGGTGTCGTTTCTGTTCAGACTTTCATCTAGAGCACTAAACGATTGATTCAGCTGGAGGGGACATTTTTATATGCACATATTACTCTTCTGCTGTTGGTATATTTAACATTGGTTTGGGTGAAAGAAGATAATCATCAGTTCCATTTTAATGTTGCTCACTCCAATAAGAAAAACCCATCTGTATCAGAAAATGATTTCATTCACTAAAGCCAGTGACCTTTAGTCAGTGATACATTGTAGTGCATACAATACACCTGTCCTTGGTGAAAAAACATGCTATTCTCTCATCCACACCTTTTTTGTTTGTTTGGTTCTACCTGTACAAACAGCTTTTTTAGAGACAAGAGCAACACTAAATGCCTTAGGAATTTATAAAGTGGAGGTGAGGCGAAAAAACCTCATGAGAGAGATGCTATTTCAAGCTAAGGGCTTTTCTCTCTGCAGCAAATGGATGCTTGTGAAGACAGTCCAGACAACCCCAATATAACTCGAAGAAAAGCATGTCCTGCAGTTGTGCCCAGCAATATGGTCGGCATAGCTCAGTACCTCCTCAGGTGAAAATGTGAATCATTAGCACAAGTCAAATTTGATGCCCACTAAAAGAAATGCACAGAGACATACAGCTTACCATGATCACATCAATTTTATCAATTGTTCTCTAAATGTTAAATAGAAGTTTCACAAAGCAGTAGTGCTTTTTAATTTGTGAGTTAAGTCTCGATTTAAAGTCACCACAATCAAATAAAATGAAAACATGGAGTTTAAACCATTGATGGAAATGGGATTCAGGCCTACACATAAGAAATAACAACTACATACAAGCCCTAAGTGTTGCCTTTATAGCATGATACACCACACAATGGTATATGTGACTGTTGAATGGAAAATAATAATGTAGAGGAAAAATATAACTGAAAACTTGCTCCTGGTAACCATTTTATCCATAAAATCAGTGCTACACTTCAGCTTCGATGTACATGTAGAAAACAACTGTTCCAAATCAGTCAAGAATGCATGGCCTCAAGCAAGTAAAAACACACCCTTCTGTGAAATGGACTGTTTTTCAGAAAATGCTCTCTCTGCTTCAGACAAATGAATGTCACTGTTATAGTTTTATAGTGCTTTTTTGCCAGCTGTGATTCTAACAGGGCATTACTTTCAATAAACACACGTTTATTGCTCCACTAAGGTATCCATTTAGCCAGACAAACTAAGTTTAGGATGATGCCAGGACCCATTAAATGAAAGCCATGCACAGTATGCAGCCTCTGGCATACGTATGCTTGTGGGCTAAAGCAATGGGTAAAATTAATCATAACACCATGATTATTAACGTGTTGAGACAATAGGTCATATTGCATTACCATGTATCATCCATTACTCTCTAAGCAGATCTTCTACTGAGAGGAATTCCTGACCAGGGATAAAAGTTGAGCACATTTATCCCCCCGACAGAGAGCAGAGGACTAAATAATTAAATGTGCTTCCTTGACCCTTTACATAGTTCTTGTGTTCAAATACAGTATATACTCAAATTTACTCATAGGAGAAGCAAAAAATTGAAAATAAAAGAAACATATTATGGAGAATTGGTAGAAGTAGCTATAAAAGCCCGCAGTCTACCAATGGAGTGGCAGCTGGCAAACTATATGAGGAAATCAACATAAGTGACAGTTATTTACCTCCTCATATTTTAATAATTAGCTATCTATTCTCAGTTATCATTCAGAGCAGTACCAGTAGTTTCACTCCCAGCACCACGTAAGGCTTAAAGAGAAACATTAGACCCTTGTCCTCACTTACTGTGGCCCTACACAGGGGCATTAGCACCTGGACTTTTGTCCCTTGCAGACAGCCAAAATGTATTACGTATTATGTGAAAATTAAATGCCAGGGGAGATCTCACACAGAAACACTGTCTCCGACAGGACTCCAGAGACTGATGAAAATATCTGTTTGTACAGACACTTGCTGAAAGGTATGACACTACGAGCTTGCACTCTCATCTCCTGTAAACATCAAGGGAGGCACCATTCTGGGGGGCCAAACCTGGCATAAAATACTAGCAAACATTAGACTTAAATTTGTCAGCATGAAGGACTCTGATTTGATGCCCGTGTCTCTCTGTTTCTGTTGGATGTGTGAGAAAACAGATGTTTGCTAACATGCAAGACAAAAGAACTTGAAAAAAGACCTGATGGAGTATCAAGGCTGACTGCTGTGACTTTGTTTTGGAGTCACTCTTCCAGTCACTTTATGCAGTTTTAAGGTCAAAGAGGGTTACGAGAGATGGATGAAAAAATGTATTTAATTTAAATAATAACTTCTTAATGTGATGATTTAATAACTTAATGAAGTTGCTATTATGACTCCAGAATATTTTAGTCTGGATATCTATGGCATATTATTTTCCATTACATGCAAATGATATGCATAGTTATCATAGATATAATATATGTTATGTTGCAGATGCTTTTTCCACATGTAGAATTTTCTAGTTTTTTGCCATTTGCTTGACAATGGACTTTTACAAAGTGAAACAGTTTGTTGTCACATTTTACCATTTTGTTTCACTTAATAGCTCAATGGCAAGGTTTTCTGGTTCAAGAGAAGCCACCATATCCCCAGTAGGACAAATGGACTCCACGGGGCTTGTTGTCATTTTTTGCAGGAAGTATTTCCTGCAAAAATTTCAAAGAGTAACTTTGAAGGACATGAATAGTGAGCTGATATGGAAGAACTTCTTTAGAGGAACATCGTCTTTATTCACCACATTATAAAATGATTCCTGAGCATGAAGACCGGTATATGCTGAACATTAAAGTTTTAGCTCCATTGAGCACGACCAACCTTCCTAGATTTTAAATTTTAAAAAAATATCTTTGCCATTGTTTTGTCTCAAATGGTGCACCATGTCATCTGACAGTAGATACATGACCAAACAAGACTAGGTCAAAAACCTAGTATGTGGCTGAACCGCCCTTCATAGGGCTGGCCCTGCTCTTGCAGTCAAGCCTCACAACTGATACACTGTAAGTAAATGAGACGCAGTTGCATAGACCTCTCAGCATGGGACATCACTGCTTATATCCATGCTTAATACACCAACAAGCTTTTCCCCAACTTTAAACATCATTACGGCTATAATACACACTTTAACACCTCATTATTTCAATAACATTACTTCCAAGTGAGCAGAGGAGGCTTTGTGGATTTTTGTTTTTTGATTACTGTGCTGAGTTATTCAATTAAGAAAACTCACATTTCTGTTCCTGAGTAATTCTAAGAAATAAGTAAAGAGGATGATGTAAAACAGAATACATTTGAAACAGAAAACTGCCTGCATTCTGATGCATGGAGTGCTGACATTTATGCATTATTTGTCAGCAAGATCATTGGATAAGCTGGACGTAAAAAAAATATTTTTAACTTTTCTTGCAGGCTAAAAGTCAATGAAACATCCATCAATGTGCTACCCTGTTGTAGTATATAACATATTTTCTTTAACGATGGGAAAGGTGTTTAATAGTTTATTATAACTGACTTTCCCTCTTGATTTTTTGTGTGTAGAGTACAGCTGTACTCGAAATACCAAATGTTATTACAAAATTTCAGTAATGGCTTTGTAATTGGTCAGGTGATAGTAAAAGTGCAAAAATATAAAAGAAAAAGAGTATTGTTTAGGTAAACCAGCACAATCCTTCTTTTTACTTTAGTGTATTTAAGTTATCACAGTTTACTTAACAAAACCTTGTAGGATAGTTACTTAGTTAGCATCTGCATGAAATAAAAGTGTTTAGTTCCTTCTACGAATGATGCCAAAAGCAACTGTGATGCAATGGGGAGACAATTTGGTATACTGACGTATATTAGAGCCCAATCAGGACATCAGGCCAACATTATCACCCAGTATTAGCTTATTATGGATATATTAGTATTAGTGTACTTATCAGACAATAACTAACATTAAATTCGATTATAGAAATGCCAGATACTGTATGTTTGAGTTAATTTAGAAACAATGTAGCAATAACTTAGTTTGACCATCAGAGAACTGACTAGTTTATTTTTCAAATTTAAAATGTTCCTCTAAGTATAATTTTGTCAAAATTCTTTGATAATTAAATTTAAAAGACACTTATCAAATACGTTGTTAATGTTAAACCTCATTGTTTTAATGTGATAGTCTTGGTATTAGCCCCAGAAATGCAGTAGTAGTCGCAGTAGACTCTACTTTATATCTTTATAACAGAGGTGTATATGATTGAAAGGTTACTACAGGCTTCACGTTTTGTCCATGGTCTAAATGTCTGA
Source organism: Xiphias gladius (assembly GCF_016859285.1). Taxonomy (NCBI): domain Eukaryota; kingdom Metazoa; phylum Chordata; class Actinopteri; order Istiophoriformes; family Xiphiidae; genus Xiphias; species Xiphias gladius. The sequence goes on from NC_053410.1 coordinate 16,431,485, forward strand.
ATCCCTGTTTTGAATATTTCAAGGTAGACAAAGGTAGAAGTGAGGTGCAATGGGTTGCGGTTTTTGCACAATGAGGCAAGAAAAGTGCATTTTGTTTCCTGGCATGAATTACTATACTCTTATCATTGAAGGCCCATCTGTACTGAACAAAGTACCCTCAAAAAACAAAACTGCAATATGTCCTTGTATTCTGTATGCTCTTAAAAGAAGCACTGGGCTAACACTCTCTAATACAATTCTGTCAGCTCATGTAGGTGGATAAGAATCACAGACAAAAAGAAAGTACTTGCAGTGTATTTACAAGAGGGTTGCACCCTTTCTAGCTTCTCTTCTACAAATGGCATTAAAAAAGGCAGAGAGAAAGCCGATGATTTATTTAAAGGGCCCAGGGGTATGTTGCCCTGTTGCTTAAGGGTCTTATGCACCACTGCTTTGAATTCCTGAGCAGTCCAAGGAAATGTATAAATGGACAGAGGCTGGAGATTGAAAGGCTAGGCTTTCAAACTTAGGGTTCATCAAAGATCACAAAAAGCTATTTGGGATCTCAAAGGAAGTGGGTGTTTCAGTTACAGACATTCAGCCCCTTTGTCAAGTTGAAGATACATTTTATCTTCAACTGTGGAATTTGTGAAAAACTGTAGCATTTATTCTCTATAGAAAAGTACAGTTTCACCCACTTTGAAAAAATATTTCACTTTCAATTTTTTGCATTAGAGTTGCATTCTGATATAACTTTTATCTTTTCATCAGTGGGGTCAGATTTTTGACTTAAAATACATCCCAATGCAAAAAACTATACTCGTACACTCATAAATACATACTTTTATCTGTCTGAGATGTAATGTAGCTGAAATTGTTTTACTTGACCTACTTATGATATTTTATTTTATGTATACTGTAGCCATCATAGGAACAGTGAGATTTCACACCACTGACAGACTCCATTAACATAAACACACATGCAGTTTAACGAACAGAAGGGTGCAAAATAACCTACAAATATCACAATGTCATCCACTCCCAGTGATTCTGTATAACTGTGTGGATTCCAAATTTTAAAAAAGTAGAATACAATCCTGGTTAAAATTAACAACTCCATTAAAATAACAATGGATGCTATATTATAATTACCACCCCATAATCCCCCCCCCTACAGTATGACAACACTGTGCTTGTAAACCTCCACAGGGTAATAATACAGCAGAAAAGTGGATTCAAAACTGCTTCAGAAATATTCACAAAGTCAACTAAAGGGTTTGATTAAACACGTGTCCAGAGAAGAATGTGCATATTTCTGAACCAGCAACTGACAGCAATTCACCAAATGACAGCTATATAAAGCCATTGAATGACTTCAAGCATCAAAGTAAATAATGCAGAGTTCTTAAAAATCACTGGACATACACAAGCTTATTAACTGTGATCACCAATGAATGCAAATCAATCTCCCTTGAAGAAAAAATATGTTCCACTGGGAGAAATAAGAAATCTCTATGTCAACCCTGTAATTATTCCATTTGTGAAGAGACAAATGGACAGTGCTGTCAAATATGGCCTTAAAGAAAAATCAACTTTAAAGGTTAGATTTATAAGGAATCTATACATAAAACAGACATGGAGCTTGGTCTCCACCTACTGGCAAATAATAAAGTGATGGCCCTTAAAAAAAAGACAGGAAAGTCTCTCTAGATCTACATAAACATCAACAACACAGTGTTAAAATGGACTGTGCAGCCCAAATTAGATTTATCATATTTTCATATTTAGTCAATTACTGCAGTCCTCTATAAAGTATGACTTTGCTCAGTGCACAGTCTAACTATATAAGTCATCTCTTCACTGCAGAGATAGCATAGTCACATTGAAGTGCATCATAAATCCCATCTGACTTCTAACAAAATCAGTTGTAGAGCACTGTCTAAAAAATGTTGTACCATAAAATATTGGACTTTAAATGGCCTTTGCCACTGACACTTAGAGTCAGAGCCAATCTTTAACAGTGTCACAAAATATTACTTTAACACCTACAGTCAGATTAATTTTGGTACAGAACAAAACAGCTTCAAATTTTATCATAACAAACGCAATGAACTAAGGAACATGTCAAAATAAATGATGGGTCAATATTTGGCAGCCCTAAGTCTGGAATGCCTTTACAAAATTTAAAATGCAATATAACTTTATTCCAAAAATATGCTCTGAGGAACTGAGCATAATATGAATCAAGACAGTAAGGCACTGACTTTTGTATTTTAGGCAGTTCTACAAGCACTCAACCGTCCTTATCAACAGCCAAAGGTTACAAGCACAAAAAATTTGCAAGTAGATCATTCAGCACCACAAGCTCCCAGAGCTATGATTACATGCATACATGCTTGAGGCAAGTAGCAAACTCTTTCAAGCTTCTCTCTATACCCCTCTCCTAGCTACTAGAATGTATACTCTTGGTCTGTCAAAGAATTTTCAGCTAAGAAAATAGATAAGAAAATTTATACGACAAAATCCTATTTCCTTTTTTCTGCGAATGGCAGGAGCAAACTACATTTGGATTATAATTCCTATTTAACATATGACATTAAATCAAAGCATCTATGTGGAGTAAGTCTATAAAAGGACATGGATACCACCATACGAAGTGTTGCATGACAAACACCAACTTTAGCACCCACTCAAACACTTATAGAGATTGTGACTTAAGATGTACTCTCAAGCTTTCTAAGCAGACAGAGATATACTTACTAAACTAATTACTAAACCAGCTGTATGAGCTATTCCTTTGATGTGTAACAAATTTCTTGAGTGTAACTGTTGCACCATGAACATGGTTTTTTGGCAGTTTGGCCATTAAATGAATTAAATTACTGACGGGGCATGGCCCAGCATTCGAGACTAAGCCCACTGAATTATTCATTTTTTAAGTCTCTATAAAGCAAAGTTCTCATTTAAGAGGATGTCTAATCCAAACTGTAGATACTAACATAGAAATCGGTCTTGTGCATGTGATCATATTTGTGTCTCCAGACAACAATATACTGTGGCCTCCGTGAAGGCTGGATTCACGTGCAGTGTTCGTGTTTTGTGAAAGCCAGTTTTCTAATGTCATTACCCCAGCGGAAGTGGTTTCTTTGATTGGGCTGTCTGGGCAAAGAGACAGCTTGTCCAACTTGCATTTGGCATTTCGGAACAGACGGTACATAACACTGTTGCTGACAGGCACTTTAAGCCAGCATCTGTTAGAAAACGTGTGATCTAGTGTCTCTGGCCTGACTGAATTTGCTATCATCAAAGACAACAAACTTATGTTACCCCTCAATCATGAAGAAATTTCAGTGGCACTAATAGCTTTGAGTTAGGAATTTATCAGCCAAATAGCCTGGATGCTGTCCCCATGAATGGCAACCACGCACAAATACTGGAATTGTGGAGCGATCCATGGGCACTGGATCTGCCCTCCCTCCTAGTAGGAGAATCAGGCAGGATAACTCCAAGATTGACTCCTGACTGAACGCTCGACAAACATACTAATGATACATGTCAGTTTGCTACGTGCCAAAAAAAAAAAAATGCCAGTTCCAGTGAAATATTATAATTTTATTGAAAGCAAGCTAAATTCGAAAATTACAACTATTTATTATATCCCTTAACAGGTGAGGAAAGAGTAAACTGTAAAATCTGCTTTAACACTAAATGAACTGTAGGTGGCGCAAGTGTCGATATTGCAACAGCTATTACCTTACTTGGCTGCTGGGGGCGACATCACCGAGTTTACATCTTTACATCTCCTGCTGTTTGATTGATTTCCTATCCTATTTTGGGCGCAGGTGCGCGTGCATAGAACCAGTCTGGCAATGACCCAACAGCTCCCTCTCGTGGAGCCTGCATTCAATCAACATGTCTGCTACGCCCAGCGCACTCAGAGAGGTGTTTTCACTTATTCTGACTTATTAAACCTCTGGTCAGGTTGAAGTTAGGCTGAGCTATACAGCAATTATGGCACGTCAACAAACTTCATGAACCAGTAAATATAATAATGGCATATTGCAAAACTATTAGTAGCCCTTAGACAAATGTGAATCACGCACAGTCTGTACACGCCCACACAATCTGCAGACAAATCACAAATCACGTACAATGAACTTACGAGAATAGTCAGGGTATTTTTGTGATAGCTGTTCTCGCAGCTGTTTTTCTTGGTGATCAGGGCTGGGCGTGTATTTTGACTTTTTAAGGTATATCGATACATTTTCAAACGAGATATAGGATGAGACGGTACCACTTATATTGATATAGTTTGATGTTGCGTTACACACAGTTTCTTCTATAAAGCGGTGCCAGTTTTTCCATCTCTCCTCTGTCACATTCTTCATGCAACACCGCCCCTACTCTCCCTCTGCGCCTGCGCGCAAACCTGGCCCCAATCGCTCACGGTTTCTCCTGGAACATGAATACAGCTCAGGTCCACACTGCCGAAGATGACTGTAATTGTATTGTATTTTAATCAGTCTATTATTGTTGCTGAAAACAACTGAAGGAACACTCTGAGATTGCAGCCTTTCCCATACAAAGGCTCTACTTGGGCAGCTTGCCCAGTAGATTGAATCACTCCGTTTCAACCGGTTTTCAAACTAACTATTTTTTGGCCACATACTGTCTTTACCACTTTATTTTGATCACAGCCTGTGATCAAAATTAAAGTGTTTGTGACATCTCACATGTGGCTTCGTAAACTGAACATTTACCCCAATTCGTAGAAAATAAGAAAATACGTACTTTGTAAGCACCAGATTTTCCTGTCCTGTCCTGACTGTCTTCACATGAAGGAGCCAGAGTATGCAACAAACAGCCAATCACATGCAATATCAATATATGCAAAGCAGTATATTTAATATATGATGAAACTACTGGTTCCCATGGGGAGATTAAGCTATTACAGAAGAATACATGGTAAAGGAGAACGAAGACGATATGTTATAAATATAGACATGCATATATACGATTAAAAAATAATAAATAATGCTACAATCATACAGACAACTGCAAGGTTTCAGTATGTAAACATCAACTGAGAAAGAAATTATAAACCTCTGCAGAAATAAATATGGTAAACTGCAAATAGTGTAAAGACATGAGCGAATATGAACATCACCGTCCATCTCTAAGACACAGTAGGGAATGATACTAAAATGTGTTGTCATATGAAGGTCATGAAAATACTTTACCTTCTGTTCACCAGTAACATAGTAATGGGGATACTGTATGCGCTCAATCTACTGTACAAGTCACTCTTGGACATGCAACGAAAAACATTTCAACATACTTGATATGCAACAATAAATTTAATGTATTATTGACAGCCATAGTTGACTAATGTAAGCTGCCTGCTTTTTGACAGATTTCATTCATTTTCATGGTCATGTTGGACATTTTGCTTGGAAACACGTTAAATGTTTGATATCTCTGATTTATTGCATCATCATGGAAATGATGAAAAGATTAAATCCATCTGTTAACATTACCCTGTGAAATGGACTTTTCATTATCTATTATTTCAACAGTACTGCCCATTTAATGTTCCTTATTTATATTTAGTCTCATTCATCCAAATGCCATTTTTTTTGTTTACATCAAAATTTGAGAGTATGATTTGTTTAAAAAAAAAAAAGGTCACAATATATTATACAATCAGTGAGCTATTGTATCAGCTTTTCATATATCTTAAAGTGATAGCCTGAATGAATCTGTTCCAGAATAGGTAAGATGTGTAGCCCAAGTTACTATACAGATACGTGAAAATGAGTCACCACTGTAGGAAACAAAGAACCATTGCGGATCCAAAAGTTATACTGCTAACCATCTAAGATTTCAGTGTGGGTGAGTCAGACCCCAGGTGTTATTAGAATAACACTGGCACTACCATAAATTGAAAGAGGAGATTGAGTTTATATTATAGGAGAATGACGTAGCACACTTACAATCAATGATCCCAAACAGCTAAATTTCATAAAAATAAAAATAGAAGGGTTATTCCAGAGATAGATATATTCATTTATCCAAATTGCTGCAGTAAGTAATCCTCTCTAGTTTTGTCCACAAATATTCAATTCATTTTTCATGTAGTCAGGTATTTCGGGATTGCACTTACTGTAATATCCATACAGCACAGTGTCTTCAATTTGGCCCCTCGTCTCATTGTTTGCTGCCCATTCCTAGATGTTACCAAGGGAAAGGTCCAAGGTGAAAATTAGAATAAAGTTTAACAGTTAAGGGAATGATGCAAGTATAAAAATCAGCGATAACAGGCATCAATTCGATTAACTCTCATTACAAAAACCATAACAAGTATAAAGCATAGTGTAATGATTAAAACCAACACATAGGGAGGTATGGTGTATTTTTCTGGTTACTATATTAATTCCATCACTTATATGTTTACCATACTGTTATAACCATTTCACACAGGCGTGAAACAGAAACCACAATCCAACAATTAAGGAATGAACCCAAGACCCTGGAAAGGGGTAGGTCATGCCACACTAGCTAGCATGTGGGCTCTGACAGCTTTGTTTATCTAGGTTCACAAACTGAATTCAAACATAATCAGAGAATGACGCAAAACTGACAGCCATGGGGAGAATAACTCAAAGCTGTCAGACCTTTGACTAGGTCTATTTTTATTCATGCGTACCACAGGTGTGGGAAATCATCCGTCATAATCTTGCACTTCCTGCCTTTTTACTTTAAGCATGAATTCTTTAATTGGAAAAAAAACTATCAAAAGCTGCAAAAATGTGAAGAACCAAGATTTTCTTTTTCTGTCAGTTTCTGCAGTGTCATGATTCTCACTGCACTGAGAAAAGGTCAAACGATCTCTTCCCATCAGAATTTAACATTCTCACAATTCTTCCATTTTTCTGTTTAAACTTGTCAGATTTTTTCAGAAAGCCACCACTTGCATTCATGCCTCTTGACTGATTTTTATTTTATTACAAAATATAATAACCAGGGGATCACTTAGAATCATGTTTGATTAAATAACTGAGGAATTATGTTCCTGATGAGTTAGCAGCCTGTGTCAGATGGCCATGACTAAATGATACAAAAAAAAACTAAATAAATATCCTTTAGCATTCAAAGGACTTCAAAACCCAGACGAAGTAGCAAATTACCTGCTGTACAAACAAAGATATCATTTCACACTTTGTTAAATCTTCAAACAGACAGAAACAAATGCAATGACTTGGCAAAAAATTTGAGCCAAGACATGCATTAGGCTTTTAGTTTGGACAACACTAATGTCCACACTGTCTAAGAAAATTACCGGGCAAATTTAAAGCCTGCCTCAGGTAAAGTCATTAGCATCTCTAAAATTGATTGTTAGCAGAACAGACACTAACCTTGTAGGTACCATTGGGATACTTCATGAATGAAACGAGGAATATATCCACTGGTAGAAGTGCAGACGTTATCAAAGCAATGGCCAGAGCACATATTGCTGTGATAGTTGAAACAACTTCACTCTCCTGACGACTTTGAAATTTCCGAATGTAGACCCAACAGAAAGCCAGGATTGCCTAAACATAAAAAAAAATAGTAATTAAGATAAAATAAATGGAGAATAATACCATAATGCAGATCAACAAAAATGAAGTATAGTAAATAATAAATCTTGAGAGTATATACTGTACAAGCAATTAAACTTTCATTTTGTTTGCATCTATATGTATCCTCAGAAAGATACAGCTGATAAAATTCAGAAGATGTGAATATTGAAAGAAAACATAACTGAAAGAATGAATGAATATAACGCAAACTGATATAATACCCTCGAACAAATAATACCTTTGTGTAACTAACACTGATCAGTGTTGCAGCGCTACATTTTCTTTAAATTCATATTGTGCTCACAGTATTATATCCTCCTATGCTTGATCAATACAATAGAAATCAATCAATAGAAACAATAGCAAGTGTGTGTTGCTGATTGCCAAAAATAATACTCAAACTAAAGTGTCAACCCAACAAGTAGGGAATTATATGCTGAGAATAGCCTCACTGCAGGTGCTATGGAACCACTGATCTGATTTTATTGTACTCCCTCCCCTTATCCTCTTTCAGCATAGCGCGATCACAGACAGGAAATTACACAAAGTTCACTTTTGATAAGTAGCAGGACTTATATATATCTATTAGAAAGACAATTGTGTACTACAGCTTTTTATTTGAAAAAAAAAATCTTATCTTTATTCTGTTGCTATTTCACATGAAAAAGACAAAAACAAGAGGGAGAGGGATTGTCATTGTAACAGTCAGGAAATTCATTAGACAGAGAAGCCAACGAGGGGCTTCAAAATGACAAGGTTATATTCCAGGCACACAAGGTGTAAGAAGAGTGGACACTGCTAAAACTAGTCCCTTCAGATCAGGGGCTGCCAATCACAGAAAGGATCAATCAAAGGCCCGCGGCCGTAAGCCTCTGGCTGCTTGTTTTGCCAGGTAATGGCGCTGGCTTTGCATCCAGATAAGATCCGTTGAAAGGTTTGCTCAAATAAAAGGGCAGCTAGTGGTGGGTTTGGAAGCAGATCAGTTTATTGGCGTCCACGCACTCTTCCGGGCGGCTTCTGATTTAGCTATGTCACTCTAAACGGCAGCCGAGATAATGAGTGCTAAATTGGGCCGCAGATTACCTAGGGGACTGACTTCAAGGCATTCACGTAAGTACTACTGAAGTCACAGTCTTTACATGGGACAAAGATTACGACTCACAGTAAAGGTGCGTTCACAGTATCTGTAATGAAAAGCACCCTTTCTCTTTTCTCAACACCACTTAATTATGTATTCGGAAGACCATATTTTTGGTAAAGCGCATTTTAAAAGCTTGTTGTGAACGCTAGCTACATAACTTGATACTGTTGCCAGGAACATTTTCTGTAAATAACAGTAAGAACACACGCCCCCTATTTTCTGAACGTCGTGGTCTTTTACACTGCTTCCAATATTATGAAGTTTAAAAAATATAGTAAATACGACACTGAGCGCTTCCTACAAAACAACAGCCTGTTAAGTGTGTCATAGCTAATGATAGCTAACGCCAACCCAAAGCCAATCTTGACGTTAATACACCGTAGCGATATCGCATCGGGTAACACATTAACCAAACCACTTCTTCGCCTTCTAACACGTCAAACTATTTGTTTAACGCTCCACCACTTGATAAAGCGTCTAGGCGCCTTTTACACTTGCTTACCAAAAGTATAAAGGTGAAAATAGACCACCCGAGCACAGACTCGGACAGCAACGACTGAGCCGCCATCTTCACTTCCTGCAATAACAAACCCACGTGTTTCTGGTGACGTCACCACGGTGGAGAGCGAGCAGCACCCGTGACGTCTCCGCAGAAAGACCATGAGACTGTTCATATGTTGACACATACTTAATTACAATTAAAAATCTTGCCTTCAACTTATAAAGCTATAGAAGAATTATTAACAAAATGTTCTCAAATTTCAAATTCATTATTATTATTTTTATTATTAATATTAGTAGTAGTAGTAGTAGTAGTAGTAGTAGTAGTAGTAGTAGTAGTAGTGGTGGTGGTGGTGGTGGTGGTGGTATTGGATGGTATTATTAATGCACTAGCACATAAAAAGAGTTTTTATGTAGCAGTCGAGGTTGAGCTAGTTTTAACAGTTACATAGAGTGCCTTGTTGGGAATTCTCATTAATCAGTGGGTAATATCTGATAAGCTGGACGTTTATGAGTGTATCAAAAAATTAATTAGTTGCTGTTAATTTGTTGTGTGAAAGTATATTTTAACACTTTGAAAAGTAGTGGAGTAGAAGTATAAAGTACCATAAAATAGAAACACTCAAGTAAAGAACAGGTACCTTAAAATTCTACTTTATAGTAATAGTTACTTTTCTAAAGCAACTAGATGTTTTTACTTACTTTACCATGGTATACAGTTAAAAAGACTAAAAGGCACTTCTCTGTTATCCTATTAATTTTCAATAAAACCAAAAGATCTTCAGAGACTCTGTAGGGCAGGTGAAAAAGGAAAACGTCTGTGTCCCCTGGGTTTGGGATCAAGGTTCATTTTGTCCTAAGGACAGATCAAATTGGCACCTGTGCTAACCAGTGGGGCGTTTAGGCCTGAAGAAGTCACTTGGATGAGAGGGGAAATTTCTTCATGTATCTAAAGCCAAGTTCAGTCGCCCTTGAGTCAACCCCTCTCGAATAGGCCAACCAAAGGAGTACCTGGGACAACCACATTGGCACTTTGGCTTATTGAGGGTCACTTCAAAGCCAGTGTATGTATATATTTTAAGTACAAAAACGCATCAATAGGGATACCTCTCGAGCTTTCAAAAAAGTTGACTCTTTAGAGTTATGAGCTTCTATTTCATTCAGCAGGGGATCCAAATTTATGCAGCAATGGGATTATATAAACTTTTCCAGACTCTATGTGAAGTGTGAGAATCAGCTTGAAGGTTTTTTTTTTTTTTTTTGTGCATGGTAAGATTCTACCCATATGCCTGGTACACCCACCATTTCCTTCAGTTCTTATCAAATTTATCTGCATACAGACCCCATGGAATCGCAGCATAAAGAATTTGCTGTCTTTTTCATTCCATCTCCCTTTTCACAGTTTTAGGTGCATTGTGCCCCAGAAGTCTGCTCCATTTATGGACTATACTGTCCCTTAAATTACAACAGTCTAAGAGTGTGCCGTCATGCTTCACCATGTCTAGAATTATTGGGACAAAATTAAATTATTACTTGAGTAATTACTTTTGCAAAGCGTGGACTATAACAGTCCATGATGACATTGAGACTCTAAAGCTTTTTGAAAGTGAAAATAATACTTCTCTATATTGTACCGGGGGAAAGTAGTCTGTTACTAATTGGAATAAGGAACACTCTTACCAATTAATTAGTTGGTCACTGTTGATTTGGACACTTTCAAATTCAATTCACTAAAATCAATAACCATATATCTAAAATTCATCTATGCCCCTGACTTTAAAAATTTTAATCAAACTAATGTAATCCATTCACAACCCATTATTCACTTGCACAGAGAACGTAAGTCTACTTAACTGCAAATGTCTTTATCATGCAGTTTGGCAATGTGCCCTAATGGAGAGCATGTACCAAAGTCTATTAAAAGCTGAGAGAAGGGTAGGAAATTGTCATTTCTCTCAGTCAAGGGAGGATTTGGGGATTAAATGATTTACATTTGATTGGTGTATATGTTTGTTATGTTTATCCTTCTTTTAATTTTATAATGATACTGTAGTCAGCTGGAAGGGTTGCTCCAGTGACAGGATCACAAACCCATGTTACCTAGTCCATGATATCCCTGTAGGGTGACAGTACTCTCGCAGCAAAGTTATAGTATCACATCCACCTCTCTTCAGCTTTTCTCTTTTTATGACATTCAAACCAGCTTTTTACCTGCTCAGCTGAAGCACACAAGAGATGTTGCAGAAATAGTTCCAGCTACAAAAGCTGTGGACCGGAGCCACTTGCACCCCATCAGATTTGTCCTTTTTCATTTGAAAATGAAAATGCAGTGTCACTATTTAATGTGAGCTCCAACTATTTTGTCACTGACTGGGTGAGAAAATAGGTGCAGCTCATGTGGCTAAGACAGACAGTGATAAGTACAACGATTTTGGTTATGTTATATTATGTTAGTTATGTTCAGTGGCCTCACCTTTCTGTAGTCTTGACTATAACATTAACTTAGGTTGTCATTTGCATTAGCAAGCCTCATTTGGTTATACAGTTGGCCACTGTAGGCAAATTTATCTAAAATATCATGTGACTATTACATGAGATCAGGTTCTGATGAAAAGCCACCATGCAATGTAAAGAAATGGCAGTTTGTTGTACAGACAGGAGACTGAAATGCAAAAATGTTAAATGACCAAATTCAATACGGAATGTTGCATGTAAAGATACTGTGGGTGCAATACACTGTATGATGATGACGGAGATACAACGATGTCTTTCATGGATCAAATATTGATGAAGTATAAAGTAAGATGTTGATTACTTTTAAAGAACCTTGCAAGGTCTACATATCGTATTTAAACTCTATACCTCTGACTGACTTTCAGTGATTTGGATTTAACACTGTAATTTCAAATACTCATGACTACTCCCTGCACTTGTATGTTCAACAATTTGGCCCAAAACACTGAATTTCTGAGCTGATAACAAAGAGATCCAGTATCACACAGTTGCCCCAGTGAGGTTGTCACCAATTGATTTTCTTTCATTAACTTTCAATAGACGGGTCAATTATATTCTCATATTTCAAGAATACCCCACAGAACTATAGCTCCAGGTCAAACTGACATGTTTTTGTATCTTTCTCATTCTTTTTCTTTCTTTCTTTCTTCTTTGTCTACATACTGGGTGCTTTCGTGCTCTGGTGAGCTCTCAGAAATGATGAATGAGGAGTCCTTAATGGCTTTTGTGATTTTTATAAGCGCATGAAAGGTACACATTAGTGGTTATGTCCACATAGAGATTATTAACACACAATATGCTGTCTTTGTCTGCTGCTTCTCAATATGTCAATTTAGTGAATGGTCCTGTAAAAGGGACAGGTGTTTTGCCACTAAACCCCTTCAACAATAGTGATTTGACTGAAGAATCAGAATACAGAGATTAGTATGATTGTATTCAAGGCAAAACATTAGTGTTTGCTGAGGTTGCGTGTCTACTTATCCAGTACAAATATGATTCTACACACATGCAAAAACACGTACACACACGCACGTACACCCACAGAGGATAGTGCTGTATTTGTTATACTACATGTTCATTATGAGATTCAGTGCACTTATACTGCATTAGGGGAAACAGAACAAAGTTATTCAAGAGCAAATTGTTTTCTGTATTGTTTAGTTTGAAGAACATATTTCACTCTTCTCTCATTTTCTGTGTATGCTAATGTGTGTATTTGCATGTCTGTGAGAGAGGGGCACTTGATATGATCAGTGCTGTTTACCATTGTCTGTTAAAACCACTGGCACCAAAATGAAAGAAAAATGCATATGCCTGAAGCGCTCAACATCAAAGAGCTACTTAGTTCGTCACAAGATGTTTTTACCGCTCTTTGCAATTTAATCACCAAATACTAATGCTATGGTCAACAGATTTAACAAAGATGCTGTACAGTGCATTGAAACCTGATGCTTTGTCTGTAGCTTCTACCGAGCATGTTATCTTGAACACTTATCAGTGTTGTGACTTAGTTAACAGATTGCTTTATTTTCATACTGAGTCAAAATTGTGAAAACAATGACTCATAAGAAGAATATAGAGGACACACTGACACTCAGCGAGTTGAAACTCTGCTTTATCCTGCAGCTACTGTATCAACCAGAAGTCATTTTGTTTGGACGCTATGTCTAGGTCATGAACACAATCATTGAGAGCACTTCCAGTCAGATCAATATACTGTAAATGTGTCCCATATATCAAACCACTACTTTCACAACACACACACACACACACACATATATATATATATATATATATATATATATATATATAAGCGCACAGACTCTGAAAGTCACAGAGATAAAAAAATCTCTGAAAAACCCTATGTTTGGCATTATGTCTTGGAATATTTTTTGAGTCACATCAGGAGGGCGCGAAACATTTAAATGTGATGTCTTGGGGTCAGAATCAGCATGACCATCTGTTGCTTGCCACATCCCTGTGTCTCCCTTGTTATCCGACCTTTCATTGTGAAGCATGAACTGTCTATTAAAGCTGAAATGTCATGAAAATATTTCAAAGACCAATTCCCCAGAAATGCATTAAGGGTCTGGAGGCACACATCTCCCATGACAGACAACGTTGGAAAATATGCTCTTAAAAAGGAATTTCTGATGGGATTTAAATGACAGAATTATTTTTTGACCTCTGGTTTAGTTTATATTTCTGTATTCCAGCATCTAAGAAACAAGAACCTCATGTCCTTACATGGAAATGCTGGATTTGTCGCCTACATTATTTGTATATGCAATAATTTTATTTTTCATGATTTGGATTAATAAGATATTAAATTGTGTTATCACGTGAAATAATCATAAAAATACGTACATAAAACAATGTTAGAGGTTAGAGTGATGGCCAGGCTTACGATTTCAACACATTTAAAACCCCAAAAGTATTCAATTTTTAATGATACGAAATGGGAAAAAGACTTGTTGGAAAGCTGCTGGGATTTCAGTCTCCAACTCTATAATTTGGAGGTGAATAGATTTAAATTTGACCTATTGACAAAAATCAAGAGCAATGTGTCTTTTTAGAAACAATGTCCTGGTTACTCTAGATAATCCACAGACCACACTGCGAACAGTTTTCATTTGAACCACCAAAGAACTGACGCGTTATTTACTGAGGATTTAAAGGATAGTACAAGCTGAGCACCAGTGCTAAATTCAAGATGACAAATTATGGAATTATACCCTTTTTCATGCAGGTTTGGCACACAAAACCCATACAGTCTGTCTTTGCCCAGAGAACAGCAACTAAGCAACAGCATGGCTTTTCACAAACACTGTGAGTAGAGGACACTGTTCTAAACGAAGTTAGTGTAGGAAAATATGTTTGACTTTCGTCAACAATTATTGATCTCATTCTTAGATATTATAGGTTTGTAATGTCTGGTCAGACAAACAATGAACTTCAGTCAGGAATCCAGACATAACCTAAATAACTACTCATGAAGTCATTGATGATGTATATGCACCAAATTGTATAGCTGAAAGCTATTTCCTTTTCTTTATAAGTAGGTACTGGAAGAATATTTTTCGAGACTTATTCATATTTCTATTCATGCTGTGCAAGTGAATGAGAGCTAGGGAAAGCTAAACATTTACATTAAATTGCAATTTAATATTCCTTTTTGTATAAATTACTTTTTTCTCAGAGATGTTCATTCTTGTATAAATACGTTTAAGCATTTCTCAAACAAAAATCATCTCGAGGATATTTTAGAGCCCCCTGTCAGCTTCGGGGATATTGGGGTTTATAAGATTTGACTCCGGTGTGCTTGGAACATTTACCTTGAAGCAGCAATTGTTTGTAATGCATTTGTCAGCTGTTTCACGCCGACACACACTCTACCCACTTAGTTACAGCAAGGGCGTTTAAGTTTAGGTGATACACTAACTGTAATCTCGGGCTGTTAATGATGCAGTCCACAAGTAGCATTCCATATACAGTATGTTTGTGAAAGCTGAAAAATTTGCATGTTGAACTTTGTCAGTACAAGATGCTTTATTTTGATTTCGCTAATTGAAGTTTTGGTTTTATAAAGTTGCATCATTTGATTAAACGCAACATAGTTCTGTATCAAACATAACCAGTAAGTGACAGTCGCATTTTAAGGTGCAATTCATAATGTCTGCACACACTGGATATGAGATTGCAGGAATTTATCCTCTGGCACAAACATTAAATGCCCTCATATAAACTCTATATAGACATACGTTAAGATGCTGTTAGAAGGGCCATTTTCATTATTTCACCATGGCCCTAAGTTTGCCCTAACCTTAAAGGGTCACTTCACCCAAATCACAAAAAAAAAACATGTTTTCCTAGTGGCCCTGAATCATTCAGATACTTTTTCATTTAGAATGCTTTGAAGTTATCCACTGCTGAGACTTCTGCTGCTGCCCCAATACAATCGAAGTGAGGAAAAATGTATTTCAGGAAAACTGAGACATTGTTTCTTTTCACTATTAACAATCCACAGACCTCATGGCAAACAGTTCTGAAACATGAAGTATTTTGTATAGAAAACATAGCTCCACTTTTTTAAGTGTTGTATATGCCATCAGGAAGGGAAGCTTGAATTCCCTCCGTGCATGTCGGGTTTTAACCCGAATTACTTCACTTGCTGTAAAAGAATCTGACTGCTGATGTAGAGGTGTCATTTTTGTTGAATGGAGAACTTGTGCTTTTAACTTTTAACTTGTTGGTTCTAAAAGGCACTCCTTGATTGTTCGTAAATCCACTGTAAATACTGTAAATACATCAGCTAGTGTTGAATTTATATGACAATGGTAGCATTACAGCTGAAAACACCGTCTATTTGCTCAAAATGGTTTTATATAATATTTGAATTTAAACACCACTACACTATCTTTCATGCATAGTGATCATTTTTGCCTATATAAAACTATGGAATTCCAGTATCAGAAAAATCCATTTAGTTAAAAAAAAAAAAAAAAATGTAATTTTCCTATGTTAACTGTGATAAAGGCACCAAATAATCAGCTGCCAAGTTGAAGCAATTCAGTCTTCACTCAGAACAAAGCAAAGAATTATATAGAAGTCCTAAAGAATAATGCAACCACTCTAAAGTAAACATGCTTATGTTTGTAGGGTGTTCAACAAAGGAATATAGCCATCTGCTACATTTGAATTTCCCTTTGTGTCAGCCATCGCACTTCTGAAAAGTACTGCATGTCTTTGTGTGTGTGTGTGTGTGTGTGTGTGTGTGTGTGTGTGTGTGTGTGTGTGTGTGTGTGTGTGTGTTAAAATCACCTGTCTAAACACTTTTGTGCGCAGAGCCCGAACACCTGTTTCTATGGTGTCTTGGACTCTTGGCGTGTTGTTTCAGGGGAAACTTGGGCGGACAAAGTACCTGCGCTTTAGCGACTGACGGCCGACGAGACGGGACGCGCACGGGGCTGCTTCGCCCTGCGCCCAAAGCTCCGCGTGACACCTGTGCGGAGCACGGCGGATGTTGCGGTCGCCTCCTCGCGTGTGGCGGCGTGGCGTTGCGACACGGCACTCGCGTGTTCTGACTGAAATAGCTTGAGCGCCGAGTGCGCTGCCGTCGCGCCGGGCCTGCCTTGACAGCTGAAAGCTGACACCCTATCGCGTCGGATCATCCGTAGCCCGCTCCGCTCATGATACACGGTTCAGTTCTTTGCCGCAGGCCACCAGGTGATGAATAGACAGGTAAGACTAGTATCAAGACGGAGATGTATTACGATTGTTTGCATTGTTCCGGTATTTACTTTTCGGTTTGACCTCGACAGTTCACGCCGGATCACCTCAAAGGTAAGAAAGTCTCCCCAGAAAGCGGGATTGGGTGACAACACATCAAACGGTGTTTAATTCCCGCACCTGGCTCCCGCTGAATAAGGGAATAGTGTTTGAACTCCCGTTGGGCATGTGAAAGCTTTGAGTGCGTGTTCCTCTTGTTCGCCGAAGTCTCTGTCAGTGCGTTTCAGTAATAATGACCGAGTGGGAGGGCCACTCGGTGCAACTAATAAGGACCGCGATAGCAGCCGATCACACTGTGACTTTTATTTCCATGTCCTGGAATCCGGAATCGGGCTGATCGTAATCACGCATGGACTGTGCCTTTCTCGCCGCTTTTTGTTTGGTTTCTCGCCGTCGAGGAAACTTTTTCTCGGCCACCGTGAGTACTCGCGCCCCGAATTCATTTCACAGTCAGTTTTCTAAAATCGGCTTAGTGTAAATGTGTGCGTTTGAACCTTCCGGAAATCCCAGCGGACACCTTCTTGCATCCAGTGCTGTATTTTTTTTTTTTTTTTTTTTTTTTTGCGGCGTGGCTTTGCACTCACCAAGTTGTCTGCTAGCCGGGACACATGCTTTATGAACAGACTTTTTTTTCTTTTCTTTTTTGTCTTCTTGTGCTGGTTTAGACGCTCTGCAGCAGTAAACCCGTACCGCGCTGCACCACTTGTTCACAGCAAAGTTCAAAGTGTGCCAGGCGCCGAAAGCCTACGGAGCGCTGCGCCCCGTTAGTATTAAAAAATAAAACCACCCAGCCAATCAGCGGACGCGCAGAGAAACACGGCTTCTTTGAAAACTGCAAAGTGTGACAGTGAAGTTATTGGCATTGACCGAGAGTGGCCGAATGAATGATGGAGAGACAGGATATAGTAGCTGCACGTGGCCGAGATTTAGCGTCGCGCCTGCTCCTTCCTCAAGCTGTGAGACGCGTGTGATAATAAGCCCAGGAAAAAAATGAACGCACTTGGGAAATCAAAACGATGCAGGTTTACGGCAGGTGGTGCGGCAGCCTGGCTTCCTGCCCAAACTCAACGAGGTGAAATGACTCGTGGGTTGAAAGTACCAATTTAACTCCTACGGATTCCTCAATAATAAGAATAAGCCATGTAGAGATGTGGAATGACTGTGACCGCAGGGTTCGGAATTAGAGCTGCGTGGATTGCATGCATTTGCAGAAAGGATGGCAGCACCATTACGCCTTCACGCGGGCAAGGAGTGTTAGACCTCTGTAGCTCTACTTGTCGACGGCCCATGCATGGCTGCGGTTGTAAGCGACGTGGTCACCTCATCTCCAAGCGCCATGATACTGTAGGCCTGCATGCTAAACTTTATAATCCAGTGGAGAGGGCGCAAGTGCTTGCTGCGTGGATGGGAATTAATCACTGGGGCAAAATGAATTTGGCTAAGAAGGCGGCAGTTAAAGAAGGAAAGTATCATGAAAAATACTATTGGTCACACTTTGTGACACTGTGCATATAAATTAACTTAATGTGTTCTGGCTGTATTATGGTCTTTGGAGGTCAATTTCAGTGCGCAGCTCTGTCTTCAGCGGTTCCTTTCCCAGTGGGAAATAGATGAATGTACACCAGGAAGGAAGAAATGTAGTTTTTGCTTTCAGAAGTTTCTGAAAGTGTCTAGTTATAGTCAGGATAGTCTTACGGTACTTTACTGACTGTACTTAAGAACAGTCTCTTACCATCCAGGATGACTCTGGCCTCAAAAATCCTTTCCTTCTTTGTAATGGCATGAGATTAGTGCAGAAGATTTGGTTTGGCCGCACACTCAAATGGTTCAAGAGACTCACTTGCAACTGGAGGCTTCCAGGTTTGAGCCTTTGCATGTGACGTCTTTGACCAGGACACTTCTCACAGCTTACACATCAAAACTCAACAGTGTGAGAAGAGTACTACAGAAAGATCAATGCTTTAGCATTATGACTACAAACAGGCAAAGCAATACACGAGGACCCAGCAATTATGTATTGTAAATGTATTAAAGTTCTCACACTCTGTGACACATACTGTAAACTTTATTAGGGATAATGGTGAATGGAGACTGCTTAAACCTGCCACTTTGTTGTATAATTTTAACATGCAACGTAATGCATTTAGATCAACATCAGAAACAGTGATATCCATTGTGTTGTCTTTATCTGATTGTTGTAGACCATATTCTGTACAGATCGGGTGCATCAGCACAGCTCCTCAGCAAATTTGTGTTGATGACATCCAGAGCTAATGAATTATAAACTGTCTATGGAGAAGAAGAGGTCAGCGTGGCTTGCTAGTTAACAATTGAAATCTTAACATAAACAGAGTTTAGAGTGTAATGATTTAGCTGCAGTGTAGATACCTCCATTCATCACTGTATGGCAGGTGTTCATGAAACCAATGAATGAGGGACTCAGAAGTGCATTCTGCAATGTTGAGCGACTTTACATAAATGCAAAAGGAGGATTTTTGAACCCGTGAGTGGGCATGAGAATGTGGTAGTATAGAAGGAAAATCAGGTATGATTTACAGTCAAAATTCAGTTTCAGAATAATACAACTTTCACATGACGTTATGTAGCACATGTTGCTAAAAAGACCTGATTTGAAGACGGAGAACTGTGAAATATGATTGCAGCCAGATATAAAGGAGAGAAGCTTTCAAAGTTGTATCCATCCCAGTTTGCGTAGCAATCGCACAGACACCACTTTGTTTCAGTGCTAGGCAATCGGAATGAATACAGCTTACGTCAAAGTTGTTGTTGCACCCAGCAGAATAGCAAATTTCTAATAAAAAGCAGTAGAGCTGCATTGTTTGCTTGTGTCTGCTGTTAAGTTCGGTCTATTAGTTCTGCCTTTGTTGGCAATTGCATGCAGAAAACAATTTAATCAAGATTAGTGTAAAGCATGTGATTCATTCATTGCTTCCCTTTTACCAAATATAATTGTAAAATAAAAAAGCATTCTGTTTGGACACAGGTTCTCAAGTGGACTGCTCTCTAGTGTCAGAACCATGATTGGCTTGCTAAGATGGACGGCTTTCCTGTGGACTTTAAATTCCTTTCCTTGCACTTCTGGAATGGCAGTGGGTGAACAAACAGGTATGTGTGTTTGCTGTCCTCAGCTTTTTGTCCCTTGAAAAATTATACATATTTTAGCATGAAAGCACCGGTTGTGGTCTTTTTCTTCAATGTTCCGGTGTTAAAATAGAGCTGATAAGTTTAACAGTGAGTGAGATAGTGTAGGTAGACAAACTGTATGGCAGGTTGATGCACATGATAAAATCTGATGACTAAAGGCTTTTGTTCTTCTTTAGATAATTTAAGTAATTCATGTAATATTAAAACTTTGAATGACATCCAAAATCCATGTGTAAGTGACAACATATCCATACTCGTTAAGCATTTAAGCACTTTTTAGAACCTCTATAGATTTGTCTTTAACAAAACATATTGTAAATATTTAGATAAACATTGATGGTTCACAATTTATTTACAATGGTAAACCATGCTCACCAGGTGTAATGCCATTATTTTGGGAATCAAGTCTTTTCCTGAAAAAGGCAGACTGAGACAGTTTTAAACCAAAACTTCACACTTGTAAAACATATTATGGGACCATCAGTATTTGTCAAGTCAGTCCCCATTTAACTTTTGGTAAAGCAGATCCAGGCTTTCCTCTAAATTACATCCCAGAGTCTTGTCTCTGTTGGATATTTTTTCCACATCAAAGTAAAGTTTTAAAGATTAATGGAAAAAATGTGAATTGATTTTCTGCTCTGGTGTGGATTTCCTCCGACGGGGTTTTGTTAAGTTAAAGGAAATACAATGTGGA
Source organism: Xiphias gladius (assembly GCF_016859285.1). NCBI lineage: Eukaryota > Metazoa > Chordata > Actinopteri > Istiophoriformes > Xiphiidae > Xiphias > Xiphias gladius. The sequence continues at coordinate 16,452,390 of NC_053410.1, forward strand.
AATGAATAATGATGCAATAGATCATTTTCTTTTCTATAATACTTGTCAAAACTGGTTCAAAATAAAAATGACCATCTGTACCCAGCACAAACAGCTTCTTGGTGGCTTTCCTCTAGATGGCTCATGTCCCCCTCTGAGTGTAGAGGAACACCGGTTTTCTGATATTTTAGATCGTCCCCTGGAAATCACAGGTATGTACTGATCACGCACTCTTGATTTGTAAATAAGTCAACATTGGCTTGTTTAAATTTAGCGACACATTATAACCTTTTTTACAGGATTTGATCTCACAGAAAAGTTTCTTCTCCGAAAGGGAACAGTCACAGAAGACCTTCCATCGTTTCGTTTAGGAAGCACTCCACTTATTAAACCAACACAGTAAGTAGCATGTGCATGTATGTTAGCATTCACACATGTTGATTTTCTGCATCGTTCGGGTTCAGATGTTGTACTCTGGTTCCTTATAATGTTTGAGGATAACTCAGACAGACAGCCTGCATTTCAGCATGTCCTCATTTCTTGCTTTGAAGCTGTAGCATAATACAAGCATGCTATAAGATGTAGTCTCTCATGTGTGGCCAAGTTATTAAAAAGTATTGTTAATTTGTATTAACTACTACTAATTCTTTCCCTCATGTACAGGTTCTGAATATGGAGCCCTGGTTATCTCTTACAACTCAAATATTGCAAGACAACATAATGTTTGTAAAAATAGCTAAAATATTACTTCTATTATAAATCTCTGTACTGCAAAAAAAAAAAAAAAAAAAGTGTAGTCTTAAGTGGATTTCATGAAAGGGTTGACTTGAAGCATTCCAGATAAACCCTGCTCAGAACAATAGTTCAATTTGTCTCGGCTAATAAGGGCAGGCTGTGAGGTGCGCTGTTAGACAGGGAATAATTGGAACAGAATTAATATATATTGCATTTACTCTAGAAATCCCCTGAGAGCAAAAAGTGGGACATAAAGGAAAGAAAAAAGCCTGAGTATGTATAATAAGACAGGAATATTAAATTAACTACATAAATGACATACTAAGGTCCTATTTACTGAAGACCTTTATTCCCCTGGTCAACCGGTGGGACTGCCTTGTGGCTTCACCTTGATGCTGACATGATGATACAGTGGGCATTTGAATCTGATATAATATTTGTCAGGGCTTGATACACTTTTACCTTTAGTCCCATCGGTTGCATTAAGAAAGACCAGTGACACATATGACACTGATGTAGCTGCCAAACCTTTCTTAACAGTGATGTTGTGGATGTTAAAAAATGTATTTTGAGATGTACATTGTTTTGTGTCCCTAGGTTGTAACCGTGAAAGAGAACACTTTGTCATTCTTCAGGGAGGGGAGGATATTTTTACTATTTTTACATGACATGCAACTGTAAACATTTACTGCCACTCTCTCTTTGGCTAGGTGTAAGAATCTTTGAGCCAGGTGATTTGTGATCTCGTTCCCTTTTCAGTCAGCCAGCTGAAAATACATTTACTTCAGCCCTTCCCTCGGTCTGTGCCCATAGTGCAAGAAGATGCTGGTTCTCAATGACACTGCTGACAGTGTCATTGGTTATAGTAGCGAGACCGCGATCCCTCTCATATCCAATTATCTAAGTACTTTGACAGGTGATACTGCATGTCAGCTGTGGAGGGAAGGCGAGGGCAATTGCACGAAGCTGGAGGCCCCTCTGCCCCCGCCACGGCCAGTAAAACATTGCTCACTTTGCTCACAGGTTATGCAGCGATAGATGCTCCACTCGTTCTGCCAGCTTTTTGGCACAATACACGTTATGGTGCATAGATCAGAGCTGACACACTCCTGGAGCATTTGTGTAAGGTGACAAATTGCCCTATACAATGCAACTTGTATTCACAACATGCTTCCATTCAGTATTAGATAACAGTGTTGCAGTTGCTGTCTGTCTTTAGAAACATACATATGTTTGGCCTTTGCCTCTTTACATCTTGTGTTAACTTCGGTCTCGTATTCAAACTCATTTATATGCACTACATTTTTCCTTTATAGTTAGGAATTTCAAACTGTTAGCGGTTTGGTGGAGTTGCTTTTCTTTCTTTAAATGTTTAGCAAAAGAAGATCATTTAGTTTTTTTTTCTTTTTTTTTTTTGTCCTTGCTATATGCAACGAGTTAGCAAGCGGCCACACTGTACTGTAATTTCCTGAAACATACCTAAGTAAAAAGGCAGAATGTACCCTCATCTTTGTACCTCTATACATATTTAGACTTGTCTATGTATGAAGCTCAGTACAAAATGACATACTTAATCTGCTAACCTAATAATCCTGAAATGGGAATGGGATTAACATTTGCAATAATGTTTAATAATGTGGTTTGTGTGATTTGAATGCTAACTATCGTCGAAGCAACTAGTAACAAGTAAAGTGATGAATGTGGTATAATAGGCAATTTTCATATCATGTTCAGATGCTGAAGATACAGTATATTTGAGTTGTAGACACAAAGGACCCATTGAGACCGAGATATAGTGAATCAAATCACCAGGATTTGCGTTTGTTTAGCAATCAGGGGTTTTAGTGCTTTGTGACTGTCATGTCAGCTAATTAATCACATGGGCTTAGTGCAGTCAATACTGTACACCTCACATACTCATTTTTAAGTCATACAGTAAGCATCTAAATTATTTATGGAAAATACATTTTATAAAGGCTCGCCTGTATTTTTAGATTTTCTGTTTAAAAACATATTTTGTAACCATATATGTTGATGTCAGTGGCCTCACACATGGTAGCAGTATAACGTGCTTTAACTTATCTGTACTTACTGTCAAATAAACATCCAGGGAATGTAACTTTTTAAAAAAGTCATAATAGTATGTTTTGTTATGACAGTGATTTTCCAGATATGAACAAATGTACTTTTTGTTGAAACAATTCCAAGGTGATCGGAGGTAAAAAAAAATACTCTAAATTAATTTTTTGACATGTAGTCACTGTGGCAGATCACACAGTTTTGAAAATGTTTGTATTTTATTGGTGTCCTGTTGCTTTTGCAGTGTTCTCTCTCGATTGACAGGAACAGTTATTACCTCCATCAAGAAAGGGTTATGTTTTCACCCGTGTCTGTTTGTTTGTTTGTTGGTTTGTCAGAAGGATTACCCAAATAGTACTGAGCTGTTTTGCACCAAACTTGGTGGAGGGACGGGGCATGGGCCAGGGTAGAACCAATTAAATATCCAGGCCGATCCAGATGATTCACTATGAATTTGAATTTTTTTCTCTGAAGTCTGGTTTATGTTGTTTGACACTGGCCTCAGTGGAGGTCTGTGCTCTCTGAGTGCCCTTCTAGTTTACACTGGAATGATGATAACATAGCAGTCTTACACATCTCAGCTACACTTATTCAAATTAATTTGCATAAGTCGCTTCACTGGTAAAATATCCTTCTTCCAGATCACAGGCATGCATTTGATTGGGCTCGATCACAGCACTCCCACATTTAAACAGGAAAGAGGACCCGTGCTGAGAGGAAGTTAGAGTCCTTGCTAGCATGAATGATGCGTTTAGGGTAGAAACTGACATGGTTGAGCCCACTTTGATCTGTTGGAAGATTGAGTGTCAGTGATAGGGATGTGGGCCAACTAGGCTAACATTTGAGGTTTGATTGTTTCAGCTGTGGCAATCTGATTCCTCTTACTCATCAAAAAGAGTCCTCCTGGATAGAATTTTTTACAAGCCCGGACACTAAAGCCGCTTCCGGGAGATTCTCTACCAGACCGGTAGTGTTGCTGTGACAATCTGTCAAACCATTGTCTCTGATTATATAAGGGGTAGTTTCAGCCAAGCAAATATGAACGGTCAAAGACATGTTCCAAGATTGGTGATATTTTCCAGACAGCACATGGTCTTTCCCTAAAAAAATGGAATTACTTATGATTATAACTCTTGTTGCAGCCCTGGTGCTGCTCTGTGATCTTTTGTGCTTTTCATGATTATTGTCATGCATGTGCACTATTTTATGATAAACAGTACATATGCACAAGTAACTGCTGTCTAAAGATATGTTACTCAAGAAGATACAGTATTTTTCTGCTCTTCCTTACTGCTATGGCTGTTTCGGTAATTTTGCTTGGAACCAAGCTCCACTACTTCACATTGTAGATTCCAACCGTATAGTCTACGAAAGGCACACAACTTGCATTGGAAAAAAACATTGTCATTGAACGTAATCCAGAATGCAGTTATGTTTCTTCCAAAACATATTTGCCAATTCATAATAGTTATATATGAATGGAACTTGGAAGAGACAAGGTTGTCAGAATCACTTGCTGTATGTTGTAAAGGTTGGTTTGGCATGGTAACATAGGAGCAGCGATAATGAATGCAGATCCTTTTCATTCACTCATTATCACTTACTTAAGCATGCATGGAAGTGTTTTTTCAAAGAATTAGAAAACAATGTTCAAACCAACTCACACCGAGCTCCAAGTTTAGCCATTTAGCCACAGATGGCAGTCAACACAGGGTCAAGAACCTTAACCCTCTACGCCCTCACGGATCAAGTGTGCCAACAGACCGTGTTTTGAAATAAGAGCGGATGTAGTTGGGGACTTTGTAAAGAAGGGTGTGAACTTCAGAGTCCTAAGAGAAAACAGCCCCGCAGTGTATTTTGAGTATGTCAGTTATATTAAACATGCTTAAATTTATTGTGTTCCATAAGTTGCAGTGTACCGCATAAGCTCTTGGATTTCTCTTTACATTTTTCTTTTTATGTTATTCCCTGCCTCTAATAATAATGTTGAATACATTAGGTACAATTAGGTACAAGCAGTTACTGTATGCATGGCATGGAAAAATTTTCTGTGTCGAATTTATTTTATAAATCCCCATTTTTATAAATTGCCATGCCACTTTTCATATGAAATTGCTTCAGAAATAGTCTTGTAGCCCTTGGGCAACAAATAACCTTCCCAGTCCTTGGCCTCTCACAGAAGCATTTGATTTTTCGGGCGCTCTAACTTGGTGTATTTATCATTTTGGTCGTGTACCGTTTACACCGAAATCTCAAAGAATTCGAGGGACACAACAGAGGAGTATGAAGCTCTGAGAGAATAGGAGATGATATATTGGAGTGAAAACTAATTTCCAACCTGTCTGGAGAAACTCTCTCTCTCCCTCCACCAGGCTGTGCTCTGCCTTCTCAATGACCTTATCGTTGCATTATTATTATTTTTGCTGATCTTGATTTATTATGTTTATGCTCTTCCACTTATGACTGTTAATCTGAGTCTGGAGTAAGGGTTAGGGTTAGAATATTTTGAAGGGTACAATGTTTTGTTGTTTTGTTTTTTTTTAACGCAATGTATAAAATTAGGAAGGGAGTGCAGGTGTGGGCTGAGAGATGAGTTAGTGAATAAGCTGTAATTCATTTGAGAGTGGTTGTCATTTGAAAGATGATGTTGTTTTTCCTATATATATTCCCTATTTTCTCTGGATATTTTGCTTCTGCTGAAAAACATTTTCAGCTGTCAACACAGAATTGCATCTAAGCAGCTGAGGTCATACACATAAACCTACAGCTGTATTGCACGAGGCATCTATAACCCTCTAACTGTAGCACATGGTATCTCAGTGAGCTAAAAGATTGGCTTCTTTGACTTTGGATCAATTTCTGTACATTTTCATTATCTGAATGAAAGGGAAACCAGTATAAAATTCATCAGGCTAATTGGAATCAAGTTTGTCAGGTTTATTTATTTGAATGTCTCCGCAGCAGGAGGATATTGAAATGTTGTATTGATCATTGAAGTTGATTGGCTGCTTCTTTGTGCAGCCACTGAAAGCTTTAAAAGAGTTCACATTCAATATTGAGAAATGACACTTGACACTACTATGTTTCATTTTTTATCCCATTGTAATGATAGATCTGACTGTGTTATATTATGATTGTTTAGATTAATATTTCCAAATGGGCTTTCAAGTGAATACTCCCTTGTTACCATCTTCCGGGTAAGAAGAACAACAAAAAAACACCGCTGGTATCTTTGGCAGATATCCGACCAGTCGGGAGACAGTCAGGTGGGCCCCGCTGTATGTTTTAATTTCATATATATGTTTCAGTATCTACGAATATGCTAGAATATGATGGGATGGATTGTTTAAATACTTCTTTGCTCCTCAGGTATCTGTTGTGGTTGATGGTGGAAAGAAGGTGGTGGAGTTTTCCTCCCAGGGCCTGCCAAAAAACACCCTCCGTTACACATTTAAGAGCCGTGACCTACATGCCCTTTTTGATCGCCAGTGGCACAAGCTGAGCATTTCTGTACAGAGTAACATAGTCTCCGTTTACATGGACTGCAAGCTAATAGAAAGGATACTGACCGATGAAAAGGACAGCATTGACCCCAGTGGGCGCACTCTCATCACTGCACGAGTGGAGGATGGACGGCCTGTAGACGTATGTCCCACGCTATCTTTGTCCGAACATATTTTGTTTGTCTTCAACTAAATCTATGCAGTGTCATTTAAGGATTTACCATTTTTTGGTCAAGTAGTTTTGTTACTCATCTCCAGTTTCGATTAGTAGTTTACTATATTAGCAGAAGTTCTGGAACGCATTTCCAATTTTTTCAAAAGGTATTTAAAACATGCTTCAGGGGCATATTTTCTTAATCTGTGTAAATCCTCTATTGTGACATTTGTGTTACTCTCATTCTTAGAGGTGCCTCAAAGTGCCAAAAAAAACTTTAGGTCAGCTGAGACATGATTTGTACATCAGTACATCAAAAAATGCAAAGTTGTTTTTGAACTCTCTTGCAGGCAAAGGGAATGGCAGTGTTAGGAAAACATCATGCTAGACCAGCTGACAAGTGAACAAACTGTGCCTTCTTAACCAGTGAAGTGCAGACCTTTGTCACTTAAAAGAGTAGCATAATGTGGTGATGAAACTATTGTATGATGCTGGAATGGTCTCTTAATGGGAGCTCTTTTCCACAGATTGAACTGAGACAGATTCTAATCTACTGTGACCCTTATATGGCTGAGATGGAAAATTGCTGTGAGCTACTGGAACCAAAGGTAAAATGCTTTAATGTCTCAGTACAGTACTAACACCTACGGTTTATTGTCAGTAAAATGACAATAAGCAATGAGTAGTAAGATTTTATGACAACGTTTTTGTCCTTTATCATTACTAATGCATTCCATAACTAAAGAAATAAATGAGAAGATATGATTTATGTTTGCCTTCAAAATTCTGAGACAGAAAACCGTAATGTAACAATTCATTAGGTCACCAATTTAAGTATATTCACCAGATGTCTGGCTGTGCTGGAGTAACAGACTGTTCTTTAACCAATACAGTGTGATCAGATGATGAAAGTATAACAAGTTTTTGTCTCATCCATGACAGTATGTGTCCCCAGGTAGAAACGTAATAACAGAGATCTTCCATCACCGTATAATCAATAAGGGCTAATGGAACACTTATTCCTAATGGAGAGATGACCTTTGACCCCTTACCATAACATGTCTTTATAATCATGCTGTCATGTCAGTGTAAAGTTACTCCTGGGGAATTGGGACAACCTTGAGAGGGACTTATCACTGTTTGGCTGCTTAGTGCTTTCTAAGTTTCACTGCACTTATAATTGTATTTGTTATTTGCAGCAGGATTTACTGTTAATATATGCTGCCTAAAGCCAAGGTTACCTTAGGTCAAGTGTGCTGCATTACAGAGGATTTTGGAATTTTTTGCTATGTAGCAAACATGACAGAGGAAGGTGTCTAAACGGTGAAATTTCTGTATCGATCCAGTGTGAGGCCGAGGAGACATTTAATGGGACTTCCCCTCCCCGGGTTACAAAGCAGCCTCCCCAGATGCTGTCTCAGCCGGTCTTACAGTCAATTGACAGATGTCACTGTCCTGCTGAAAAGGTACAATCAATTCCACCCAACAAGGGCCTCTAATTGAGTAAGTGTAATGTCTATTGTAACTGAAACAGCGCTGATTTACACTGCATGTACCTGATCCTTTATAGGCACTAAACAGCCGGTTAAAGGACATTTATACCAAAAAGTATTTTCCTTGGAAGTCAACCAAAGATAGCCATAATCTATTAGAAAACACAGGTATAATTCTCCCAAGCGGTTCAAGTGTGGTACATCTGCAGCCTGCTAGAAATGTGTGAAAATGCAAAAGGATTATTTAAACTGCAAAAACTAATGTTAGATTAAAATGCAAATTGAGACCTCTTTGAAGCGAGCAGATGGTGCAGCTCCAAGGTAATGTCCAATTCCACACCCGCCCTTTTATTTTCTTCTATTCTAATTTTTATATTTTGCCTGAAAGTTACAAACAAAATCGACTTTTCACAGACTAACAGTCAAATCAACATTCCTAGACTGAAAAAATATTTTGCTAATATACAGATACAGTTCATTTCTATCAGTAGAAATAGATTTGAGATATTAAGATATAAAATATAAAGATTATACATTTTCAAGTAACATTTTAACTCTGTAAAAGCCTCATTTGGTAAATTCGGTAAATATACTTTATTTGTATTACTTTACTGCTGAATAATTATTTTAGGTTAAGTACCGTTTTCAATATAATTTATTAAGTATGACAAAGGATTTATGTTGATGGCATAAATGTGTCTGAAAATTTTCAATCCTACTAATTTATACTGTGTGCACAGGGAGATGCTGGTCTTCCAGGAGTAGTTGGACAACCAGGACAAAAAGGGGATAAAGGAGACAAGGTATAGTCAACATTTTTTCTGAAGTTGATATACACACGTATTTTTTCTTGGTGTTTATTTAAAAGGAACATGCAGTTATTAATTGAATGTTACAGATGCAATATTCTCACTACAGTCTAGATTTAAGTAGGTGGGCAGCATCATGTTCATCATCCACAATTCACAAAGTCATACAGAATGCAGAAAGTTCACTTAATCATTAAGATTATTATAACTGAGCCACTATACTTTTTCTTTTGTTGTAAATAACTGTACTTTTGTTCTTTTGCTGCAGTGGTTTTTCTCAGTGGCAAGCACTAGTGGTTTTCAAGTACAATTGCAAAGTCTAAATGTCAAGCAAGAGAACAAGTCCCTGTGGGACAAATTTATTCTTTGTCATCAATTTACCGTCAGAGGAAGACAAATACATGTCTCTCTGAGCGAGCAAATGCCTATGCTGTAGTGTCTGACAAAAGTTTCATGTTCTGCTGTCAACTGCCTTCAGAGATACTAACATACAATTACCGTCGCAAGGTGAATTTTCTCCCGAATTTCCCAAGGTGAGTGAACTGGGAAAGCATTCATTTGCCCAATCACTAGCAAAATCTAGTGATTGGGGAAATGACTAGATCTTTCGAAAAGAAAAGGATCCTTTCTCCATGATAGCACAATAGACAGGTGGAATTATAAACAGTAAATGCCCATTCCCTGAAAATTGTGGGTGTTGAGACAACAAAAACATAAGGGAACCACCAAATGCCCAGACAAAAACAGTGTTATTTTTTCCTAGACAAACCACCTCACAAAAACCCCTTTAAGCTGTCTGTAGAAGGTTAAAAACAAAGCCAAGGGAGAATGCATTCGACTATGAATGGAATTCATAGGGGTGAACAGGTGGTGGTACTGTATACCTGATAAGACCAGATGGCTTTTGGTGTCGCTGTCCTAATTACTAGGATGTGACTGTGTGATTATGCTGGATGATTGTCTAACGTTTGTTTCTGGAAAAACGCTCATTCCTGGAAGCCACAAAACTACATCTATCTATCTATTTTTTTTTTTTTTTAACTTTCTACATCATGAGTTGTTCTTACTGTTAAAGTGGCATTGTGTTTAATGCTGTTAATCCTATAAACAGCACCAGCCAGATATCGCTGCTGTTCTGAGCATCTTGGGTCATTTTGTACCTAGAGATATATTATATAAATGTAGACGTAGATATTGTAACACTTGGAGCTTTAAAATTTTAAATTCATTTCTTTTCCTTTACTTTATCATTTATATAGTTAGGTGAAAACCTTGCACTCTTTAAAGTTGTCATATTTAGATAGATATAATTTTGAATATTTTATTCAAAACTGTGTGTATGTATAGCAACAGATTGTAGTAATTAAATTTGTAAATGTGTTACAATGAGCCTCTAATGATTGTTAATTGACCTAGGAGGGATCAACTCAAGCTGTAATTTCTCCGGGTATGTGGACTTTGAGTGTGTTGGTCGTGATTGATTACTTACTGCTAATTGATATGACTGTATTCACTGAGTAAGAATGCATCATCACATTTCACAAAAGGGTATCCTGTATACCAGGCACTGGGACACTTTTTCAATGTCTTATGCTTTTGCAAATAGCCATATAGCTACCCAGTAAGTGTTGACCTGACACCTCAGAGCATGTCCAAAAAGACCTTTAGTACACGTCTTTTATCTGCAAAGAACACTTGTTTGCAGAAAAGCATGTTCTAAGTGTAGTTAGTATTACATTACTGAGCTGTTAAAATACTCAACACTCAAGAATAATTTAAACATACTATTCAGAAGCACAGGCCATTCCACTTTTTTCCCCCTATTATTTCTGCAGGCCACGTTTTGTGCTCAGAATCAGTTGCTCATGCTGTTAACACCTGAAATCTAATTTCAGCAAATCAATACTTGCCACCATTTGTTTACTTACTGAACAACAAAATTCATAACAAATCCTATTACAGGCTGTAACACTAAATCAATGAAGTTAAGGAAAAACACGATCTGGGACTACACACTCAAGACTAAGCCCTCTATGGCAGTAAACTGGTACACACGCACGCACACACACACACACACACACACACACACACACACACTCACACAAGTATATGTGTGCGTGTGTTTGTGTGTATGTGCCAACTACATGACATCGGAATTAAGATATTTCTGTGAAAATGACTGCAATATTAGTTTTTGTTTATATTACCCACTCTAATGTAAGCTGATTTAAGTTACTGATGTCATGTGGTATGACATTTATTTAATTGAAAAGACAAAGTGATTATGGTGGAGACCTATTCCACCCCATGTGTTCCTTCCACCTTGGGTCTTAAGAGGTTCATCATCTTCATTTCAACCTCCTTTAGCTCCTAATCCCCTTGTTCATCTCCTTCATCCCCTCATACATGCATAGGTTAATAACTTCTGGTTGTGAACAAAAAAATCTTGGCCCTGCATGCAAGGTTAAGACATTTTCAGCGTGGGAAAAAAAAATCATACTAAGGTTAAATCTTATTTTAATAAATTCCAGACAGGGAGACATTTGTTCATGATGATTTGTTATTGATGAATGAAATCAATACTTTTAAACGCACAGCATCTTGAGTGCCACTCCGGCAATTAAACAGCGGTACTTTGAGATAATTTAATTTATCTAATTTAGAGTTCAAATGATTCCAAACTACACTTTCTGCGTTTGTCCAGCTGCGGTGCAATAGTTTTGCCGACACAGAATCATCTTCCTGATGAACAGCAGATACTTGAAGACAACAGAATATCACTAATCATCAAGTGAAAATGTTTTCATGCCTTGCAGGATTTGCAGGTGTTCAAATATTGCTACCACTGAGGGGAAAAGAGTAGAAAAGTAGTTTATTTTGAGCCATATGTGTAGTATATCAAAAAATGTCATGCCTCGACACAGTAATGTGTAGTAATTTCCTTTTACTCACTCTGACCTTGTTGTACATCAATCTCTCTGGTAACGTATGGTAGCAGAGCACCACTAATAGAGCATATTTAATTCATATTGATCCCTAAATGTCCAAGGGAGTTTCTGTAACCATTAAACAGTGCTGCGCTCTTTTAGATTTACATTACAGTAAATTTAAAAAGGGTAACAATGTCATAGAAAATACTGTCAATAAGATAAGCTCATGAGACTTTCAATTAGGAACAAGAGAATCTCATTTTGTATAAGATTAAAAAAATAGTTGTATACTTATGAACAATTTAGTATACTTATGAACAATTTAGCTTGACTTTGTAGAGATTAATCAAAGACATCTGGGCTATTTAGAGCATTATAACGCCCAGAACTGCAGGCCAATCATCGTGACCTACACAGTGCTTCTTGGGAAAGTGTGTGGGGATTACTTTGGCTGTGTTACTCCAACAGAAAGTAATATCCTGCATTACAGTGAGAGTTTGATGGAGGATTCCAGTGCACTGCAAAGGGATTAAACTGCTATGATTAATCCAGAATCCCTCAGGAAATTAAACAGATAAGTAGTGGGTTATAAGAATGCAGCTTACTTGAAAAGAAATCCATTTTCTATGGCCTTGCACATAAACCCTGGTATTACTAGATTTACAGCTCCTGTATGTACATGCAGGAGAAAAAAACAACAGGCAATAATGGTGAATTTAAAACTTCCTCCCCTTTTACAATACCCTTAATTTATTTTGCACCATTTATAACTCTCCTGTCCTTATGGCTTGTGTTTTCAATTAGTACCCTCTAATTTAATTTATACCCATTGTACCTCCAAAGTGAATAATACCAGGAATTTTATTTAATGCAGTTTATTATGGACTGACACTGAATTTTGATTAGTTGTCAAAACCTTTTTCCTATTGTATTCATCACTGTTAATATGTTATTAGCTTTTCTATAAAGGGTTTGTGTCAGTGGGTTGAATAGAAAATTTAAATTAAAGAAGAATGAAGGAAAGGAATGTGCAATATACACCAACTCCTATATGCATTTTATAGGAGGTCTCTCTGTTATTAACAAATGACGTCAGCAGCTGTGAATTTCTGTTGTCTCATACAGATGGAATAATGTCATCTAATTTCTGAGTCCATGGAAATTATTTACATCATGCCATAAAATTAACACCTAGTCAATGATTCAAATCACTAAAGAGCTTTATTTTTATGGACCAGATGCTAAGTATTTATAAAAGGTAGAGTAGGCATGTTGTCTTGAATATTGGGTAGAATAATTGGTTAATAATCCACAGTGTAGAGATGGCATCTCAGATATTAGGCTTGGCCACATTGTATTGTTCTTCCAATGCCTAATGAGTTCTAACAAACAGAGCTTGTAATGAAGATGTGACCATGAATGGGCATCATGTTTAATTAGATTCTTAGCTTGCAGCAAGTTCTGTGTTAGCTTAATTTGTTGAATAACTATCTATCTCCATCTTCTCTCTCTTAACAATCTGTTCCCTTTCTTTTAATTTCTCTTTCCCATTGTACCCTGTAAACTTATAAGACAATCAAGCTTTCTTCTTTTCTTGCCCTGCCCTGGCCTTCTTTTTTAAATAATACAATAATTAAAACAAGAAAATGAACCTTAACAAGGTTTAGAGTCATGCTTTGCCGTTGTTTGGAAATAGTATCCTGATTTGCAGCTGCTGAGCCACTGTTTCAGCAAGAACTTATGGAACAGCTGTAGGAGCATGATCACTGACGAAATGACAAGCCTTCATAAAGCTATTCACTAATGTGTGAACGAGAGACCTTTCACTAACTGTTCTGTGTGTTGTTTCTGTCTCAGGGTGACACAGGCGAAGCTGGGCCTCCAGGAAATCCAGGACATAAGGTAGGCTACTCACTAAGACAAGTTAAAAACCTAAAATTCCCTCAGTGTTGCTTTGCTCTTAGAGCTGTAATTGTGATGGACCTATTTGGAAAGTTAAGTCTTAATTATTTTTTTTCTTTAATACATTTTGTTTTAGTTTCAAACTCATCTTGTTTTACTGCATGGTTGTCAGATCCAGGGAGTAGCAGGTGCCTCTCTTCGTTTAGTGATTTATGGAATCTGTCACTGCCCTCTCTGAGATCATTTTCTCACATCATTGGATTGAATCGCTGGCTTGCTTTGTGTTGACCCCTTCAAAGGATCACGGACAACAAAGCAATCTCAAAATCAAATTAAACCAACAAGTGGTTAAGCAAGGGGAGGGTTTTACCGCTGCAGAGACCCAAGTTTATTCCCAAGCAACGGTGCTTCTTGCTTGGCCAGGTGCCCCATTTGACACAGTTGGCAGTCTTCCTGGGTGGGAGGCCAGACGGAAATCATGTCCTTGTCGCTGCAATAGCAACTTCTACTGGATGATCTGGCTGTCTGTGTATAGGGGGTTGGGATCCGAGTGTGAACTTAAGTGTCTCAGCTATGCCCTGTTTGTGAAACTCTTTGCTGTTGGTTGAAAACCCAAATGACTTGCATAACTTTAAGCGTATTTGAGGTAACATGTAACTGCTTATGCCCTCCCCAGGCTGACAGTGGTGATCAGGAGTGACAGACATTGCCGTGGAGTTGGACATTTAAAAGTCCCATATTTTACTCTTCCGATGTTTTATTTGAAGTTTTGATATCCATAAGAAGATATATTTGTGGTTTTAAGTACCAAAAACCACCTCAGTGTTTGTTTTACATCTCCTCTCTCATGCTTTTCTGGAGTTCTAGCAAGAACATGGCGTTTTGTGTGGGTCAGCCAATCAGAAGAGATGCTCAGAGTCAAATTTGGACTAAAATGCTCCGGCTTTATATGATGTGGGGCTATACATCGGAGCCTGGGGCTTGGTTCTGCTGGATCAAACCCCTGGATCATCTGGCAACGTCGTTGCAGCATCCAGTGCAGAGGTGGTGGAGCCCGCTGTCCCTGCCTCTAGCTCACTCTCCTTGAATGTTAGACCCTCTGGGTCACAGTGCCAGTATGCGCCAAAGAATCTGAGACCATTGGGGATATCAGGGAGATGGGTGATTGGGCAGCTGGGTCAGCAACAGTGAAAGACTGCGTATCTGAAATATGCTTTGCCTGGGTATCAGCAACGGAGACAAAGCCGTCAAGCAGCATATCTTTTTTTTGGAGCTCTGACTCCAGGTGGTGGATGTCATCCCATAACTGTGAGAAAGCAAGCTTGCAGTCCACACACACAGCCATAATAATAGCTGATTTTCAGTCTTAGTGTAAGTCATAAAACAAAACGATTGATAAAACAGCAAACTTAAACCACCAAGATAAAAGTAATCCAAAGATTGGTGGAAGACTAGCAGTAAAAGGATTAAAAGCTGAAAAGATCGTTGGAGAAGCCAAACAAAAAACTAATAAGAGTCCTTAATAGAGAGCGATCTGAAAGCAAAATTATGAATGAAAATATAGCAGATTTCAGGTAAACACTTGGAGAAAACAAATCCTGCAAGGTTGGACAGTGGGTCCTGCCGGGCTATACTTGGGGGCATGGCTGAGCGCGGTGGCTGTTTCGTTGTAACGTCACAGAGTCCTGACGAATTGTTATAAGGCGCAGTTTCAGAATATGGGCTGTGTGCATTTGTCCACGGATTGAGTGATTTGGTATTTTCACAGTGTTTATATAGCAACAAGACCTGTTTAAAATCAAAAAAGATATGAAAATCTCACTCTCTACAATATGGGACCTTTAAATGGTAAGAAAAATGCATATACCTTGAATGGAAGCTTTCAGACTGGCTAAGTGCTTGCTTTGTTGCTGTTTAATTCCTGAAGAGCTGAGAAAATTGCCAGATTTCACACGCTCTCAATATAATAACATTTTACTGGAATGACAATGTTGTTGCTTTCTTATCGTGTTCTATGATATTGTCAGCAGTAAGATTTTTGACCATCAAATGTGGCATCTTGGGTGCCTGTGTTAATCTCCTTTAGTAGGGGGGGCAGGTTCAGTCACCAGGAACCACCATTTACTGTAATGCCAGTATGTGGGTGTTGCTTCCATGTCTTAAAATGAGAATATCCTGTAGTGTTTTTGTGTATTGGAAAAACAGGGTGTAGGATTGTGAGTCCATTCTCAGAAAAATGAAGAAGAAAATACATAGCAAGAAAAAGGTAACATCCGATAGATATTTCATTGCATTCAAGTGATAGACTGGACTGTTGATTGTTGTGGAAGTAGTTTATGCATCAGCAGTATATAGGATCATTCCTGAATGGCTTAATCCTGAACCTATATCCACTGGAGATGTTAAGCTCACTGTGGGGTGACATACTGTATTTGCTCACGAACCTTGATACATGGAATATGTAATAACACTTAATGGCACAGCTCTCTCTCACTTGTGCTTTCTGAGATGAGGCTCAGCAGAAAGCTAAAGCTCTTTCGTTACACAACAGTGCTCAAGGAAAGTCTACATCAAGAGCAGTAGCAGTAGTATTCATATGATGCTAATGCACAGCACTGTGTTTTGTAGTATTTTTATACTTAAGCTCAACTCCTTGTCAATAAAGCTTTTTCTGTTCCAGAGATGCTTCATGAAACATGTTTAGTGTGCAAATAACAATATATTTTGTTACATTCTGAATGTGTGACTATTTTTGTAATGTAATTACGCTAGTCATTTTTTTTTTTTTTTACGTCTATAGATATGTGGACACGTGCTATACAGATAACACAAGGCACTTCAGGCTGAAATGGTGCTCGTAGTCAAACCTAAGACACCCACTATTTCAGGCACTTTTGGAGGCCTTGTTGTGAGAACAACAATTTCATGTAGCTGTCGATATTTATGAGAGTGATGATATGATTGACTTTGGACACCGTACTATTGGAGTTTGCTTGAACTTTACTGGCCAGCTGAGGTCATGAAATTGTATAGGCTACACTCTGATAACAGAGCCAACAAGTTCCGAGATCTCTCTCGTGTGTGGAAAGTAGGGGCTGGGTAGCTTGAGAAGAATCAGTGATCAGGAAGATATTTGTGGAAATAAGCCTTTAAGTTGTTATATTTGTGGAAATAAGCCTCTAATAGCTTATACCCTGACTACATATAATCTTACGCATGCTATAGACTTTGCTGAGGCTGAAATGATGCAGTGAGCTCAAAAAGCAGACAATGTTGCTGGGAATTTGGTATCTGATTCCCAAGTGTGTTTTTGTATCTGTATCATTGTGGTGCAAATGTGTGGTTCTTCGCTTAGCTCAATTTGAAGGAGGTGCGAGTGAGTTTTAGAGTTTGAGATTTAAGAATGAGGACAGGTCAAAAAGTTCTAGATGCTCTCACCCCCTTTAGCACAGTTTTACCTACATAGATGTGTAGTTGCATTTAGAAGATTTCTTTTTTTTTGAAGATTTCTTTTTTTTCACTGCGGCACATGGTAGTGTATGTGGGACACAATGTCGCCCTGGTGGTATCTTTGTATGTGTGTTAGTGTAGACAGATTCTTGTAACCACAATAATTCAAGAACAATACATTAAATATCATACCAACACCACACAGTTCATCTGTTCATCTTGGTGCTTAAATTTACATGTTATTGAGGATAAATGGTTTTCTTGAAACTTCTATAACTCCCTACAGTTTAAGTGAGTTTATATGAATACAAGAGTTATGCAGACATTTAGCAGACATATTTGGTGATGAATGTATTTGGTATCTTATGTAATTAATATCTAATCATCTGTGAAACCCTAATAACAATCTCTATGGAATGACCATGTTCGTCCTTAAACTTGCTTTGGGAATTTATAGATTGCCAGGGTAATTTCAATCATGCTTAACGAGGAAGTGGAATTAAAGAACTATGCCAAATTGTTTAGACCTACTGGCTGGAATAAAAGATAAAAAGTATGAACTTTTCAAGGGTCCTGTCTTTGCCCTTTAACTTTAAATCTTGTCATTGCAGGGAGAACTTGGATCAGAAGGGCAAAAGGGAATCGATGGGGAGAAGGTAAGCACTACTCTCTCCTGCAGACATATATTCCATACATGGCACATCAGCAAGATCTAGATTCGTCAGGGAATCAATTCTTATAGGCTTTTCATTTTCTGCGTGATGCCCTGGGGGTAGGAGTGAAGCAGAGCTTTCTGTGTGGCTGTTTTCAGGTGCCTGTCATATCTGAAGTGGATCTAAGTGTGTTCTAGCACGCAATGTCCTTCTGCAGTGAAATTAATTGATGTGTATGCTACCATAGGCCTGACATACTAATGGACTAAACTCATTTTTCAAATTACTATAAGCCCCTTCTAGGTTGTTTCAGGTTTAACTTTATTGCATACTCTTAAATACTCTCTGCTGTGATGAAACTAATGTATATAATAATGCAGTGAACCACAACGAGAAGTACTAGTAATTTTTTTTTTCTTTTGACTAAATGCAAATACATTTGAAATAATTAAGATTTTTGTGGGATCTTAGTGAAGCTGTTTTAGCCAAAGGCAAATTAGTGCACATTCCCTTATAGTATTAGTTAAATCAAAGGGTGTTTTACATTGTACAGCGTTTGTTTGTCCAAATGGCACATTCTCAGTAGATGGTAGCTATGCAGATGGTCAGTTTAAAGTGGGTTAATAAAGGGACTTCTTTTCATCACAATCTCCCCCTTGAGTAGACAAACAGCTGCCACAGAAATCAGCCTCCCTGCAGGCTGCTGGCTTGCACTCTGCCCTCGGAGAACTCTGAGAGAAATCAGAAAAGAAAACCAGGGATAAACACAAGTATATCAAACCGAAAGATTATTGACAAATACTAGTCAGTAGACGTACTTTAAAATCATTTCGTACAAGTTAGAAAGTAGTTCATTATGAATTTGCTAACAGTAGGTCTTTGTAATACAATCTGTTTATTAAAATATTATTGAAAAACTGCTAGGATATTTTGAATACTTGTCAGGATATAGTAAAATAAATTATTTAGTTGAAATGCAGTAAGTCCTTTGTTGAGCTTTGTCTAATATTTAAAAGGAACTTGAGGGTGAATAACTAAACCTTTAAATCGTAATGTTTTAAGTGCAGTTTTCTGCAAAGCTCAAATAATTCACCTGAGGCCCTTGAACAGTTGTGATTAAATGTTTTTCATTAGTTTTCAGACTACTGCTATGCAGTGATGTATGCAAATTGATTTATTTTTTTTTAAAGCTTCATAGAAAACACATCTGCATGACTTAGATAATAATAAAGCAGATTAGTGGAATTAGAAGTAGTGCTTCTATGTATGTATGCATTATTTAGGGAGAAATCTTTATGTAGTGTTAATGATACAATTTCTGATGCAAATGTAGCCTACTGTTACTCGACATTCCAAAGAAGTGATTAAGGAAGTGGATAAACTAGGAAGGGAAAAAAACTAGGAAGCTCGGACAGCATAGATTTTGTACTTGGTCCTTACTTGCTTTCCCTTTCCTATCAACCCTGCCTTTCCCTACAAGGGAAATTCCAGATAATTGCAAGTTTGCAGTAATCCATGTAAAGTGCAGGCTGAAGGGAAAGAAAAGATAAAAAAAAACAAAAAAAAAAACGAATTGGCAGGTTATAAACTCAAGCCTTAGTTTGTGTCCCCACAACCAGCATGGCTACTTTTGTTCCATGGTAAGTAGCTACTGGCAACTTGAAAAGCCAGTTGACGTCATATGTATATTTGCATATCAATGACATGATCAAGTTTATTTACATAGAAATCTGGAGGAGAGCGAGACCACCTAACTCGAAATTAACTCCATTCACATCAAAGACTGGCTGATTTGTAGTCATAATATTACACAAACTATAGCGAAGAATGTGAATGTGTAAGATTCCTTGGATCAGACTTTGCATTTTTATTCACTGACTACCACTGGTGCTACAGCAATCAGGAAGAAAGAGTGACAGAGCTTGCAAGTACCTCTTCTTTCTTCGCTCACTGATTCACCCTGGGTTCCAGTTGACTGGAACATCAATGATACATAAACTGGAAACAGCTGGGATTCTTGTTCAGTATGGAGAGACCGAGACTGTGTTGCTAACCCTGTTCTAAGAAAAGCAGCTGCTTATTACTTTGCTAGAAGTCACCAGTTGATGTCATTTGCTAAAAGGGAGGGGTCTATCAGGTGTATGGATTATATGATCATCAGACCACTGTGCTAATCAAAATCAGCCATGTATTTATAAAATATGTTTGTCACCGAATATTCAGTGCAGTCACCATAACATTGTGTTCATGACCTTGACAAGTTTCTACATTGGTCACTTTTGGGGTATGATTTCACCAGGGGGTGTCTGACAAGTGTAGTGAGTTGCTACGTTAGCAGCATTTGACCAGGGGTCTGCTGACAGGATGCCCTACTCCCCTATGCTCTGTGTGTGTGTGTGTGTGTGTGTGTGTGTGTGTGTGTGTGTGTGTGTGTGTGTGTCTGTGTTTGTGTGTGTGTCTGTGAGTGTGTGTGTGTCTGTGAGTGTGTCTGTGTGTGTGTGTGTGTCTTTGTGTGGGAGGGATCATCAGAAATGAGATTCTCATGCGTATGTCAGTATTCAGTCAGTAATTAGAGTTATGCGACGGTAATTTTTTTTACAAAAATCCTGCCACCAACCATAGTTATTCTCTCATCCATTAATGCACACTTTTATGCCATCAAACCCGCAGGCAGATAATGAGATCAATATAATTTCCAACCCTGTGTGATCAGTACAGCGAAATGGTCTAGGACGCAAATATGTTTTCCTAGGAGGGCAGCAGGAGAGGTTACTTGGTTTGATCTTTGTGCATCCCATATGGTTGGGTTTGCTCCCTTAAATGACATAGGTATCCTCCAGGTATTTATCATGCTGTGCCCCACTTCCTTGAAACAAAGAAAAGTTGAGAAATCGGGACAACATTTGTGAAGCTTTGCTTCTAGCAGGCTTGTTTGTCCACCATTGGAGACACCCATTATGAATAGTAATGGGAGGGCCTGGGACATGTTTTGCCAAGCTTAGCACAAAGACAGCCGGTCTAGCTAAATCAACAGTGAAAAAGATGCTGTATTTTGTTAGCTAACAACCCAGTTATTGATACATCCAAGTCACCCAGGCTTTGTCCGAGAGCTAAGGTTGGTTTAACATGTCCTGGAGCTGTGTTTGTACAGGAAGCACAGAGATGATATGACCCCTCTTTTCCTGTGACACTGACTAAAACGGCAAACAAGTGCATTTCTCAAAATGTCAGACTGTTCTTATAGAGTGGCCATTTTGTGGGTTCTATTTGAAACCTACTCTGCAGTGGATGCAGTCTGAAATGTAGCAGTGTACAATACTTTAGTTAAAAAATATTTCAGGGAAAACAAAATATTGACTTAAAAATGTGTGTGCTAAGAAAGCTTGTGTTTTCATTACCTGCATTAACTGATTTTTTTAAAGACACTTGGGGGCCATAACAACAAGTTGTAGATATATCACTTAACATACAGTGTAATCACCTTTTAAAATGATATGCCAAACTTTTTAGTAAAGTTACGGAGCAGAATTAGCATTCATTTCACTGGGGTTTCTGGCCGCCTGATGAATGTAGGTCCAATGAATGTAAGCTTTTCTTTAAGCTCTGTTTTTTGTCTTCACTAACTCATGAGGGAAATATCTGGCTCTTAAGCAACTAAATGCTTCAATATGTTCACCAGCCAGTCGCTAATGTTGTCTGTCTGCCATTTGGTGCTTGGCAGGTAGTGTACCATAGGTTTTTAGCTTTTTTACTGAAAACAGCTGCCTGCTGTTGCTGAAAACTGCCTCTGATGAGAGTGGTGAGAGTGAAAAAATAAAGGTTTGGGCCATAAACCAAAACAATGAGCTGACAGACTCTAAAACGCTCTGTTGAGCTGAAGAGAAAACAAAGATACGATATTGTGATATTGTCTGTGGGCTCATCACTATGAGAAACTCCTTTCACATACAAGTAATCATGTGATCCATACAAAAATATTGATTGTAGCTGTACCTTCAAGTAAAGAGGTTAAACAGAATAATTCTTTTCAACCCTCAGTGTTGCTTTTAAGCAAACAAGTTTCAGCCATTTATCACAGTTTATAGAATACATCACATTTTCCTTGCATGCAGACTTCTGGAAATTTTGTGGAAACCAAGGAAATGTAAGATCTAACGGAGTCTCCCTACACATGAAATTACTGAATTAATCAAACTATGATGGGATGTTCTTTATTAGTCTTTTCCGCAGCTGTGCTGTTTTGCACTGTTTTATTTGATTCTTTAACCTAACCCAGGGCACTGGAATAAAAGATATGATGTAACCTAGCCTAGCTATATATATATATATGTATATATATATATATATATATATATATATATATATATATATATATATATATATATATATATATGTATATATATATATATATGTATATATATATATATATGTATATGTATATATGTATATGTATATGTATATATGTATATATGTGTATATGTATATGTATACAGTATATATACAGAATATTATAATTATAATTCTAGACTGCCTTAGTTTAGTTTAGTTTGATTTTGTCTCATTTGCTTCAATATTGTCTTAAAATATAATTCAAATTTTGGTTATAATGGCCCTTGTGTGTATTTCAAGGATGAAAATACAGTAAGTGAGGAGCCAGGTCAAGATACAGTAGTAGGAAGAGCAGAAAAGATGTATGTTACTATCTTTGATTTAAACAAATTAAAGACTTTTATGTTGTGCAAATAAACATCTTGGATGATTTTAGTTAACCTATTTACTGCAACTACCAGACTGTATTACCTGATCTGTCCCTTTGCTGTATTTAGCTCAGATTCCATTTTTAAAGCTAGTATGTTATTTAAGGCTTGAGTAGAAACCTGAGTAGCCAGAATTCTATGTATGAGCATGTGAACTAGTATCATTTTGCAGATACACATCCTATGGGACAGAAGGAGTGCACACCGTGTAATCTTGTGGGTAATCCAAGTTACATTTGTGGCTACATGATGTTCAGCAGAAGAGTGAAGTGTCATAGAAAAGGGAGTCAAGCAGCACTAATAGAACATGATAGCCTCTGCACTGGAGGATCTCTGACAGTGAACTTTGATATCCTGACACAATGGCCCTTTGTTTAGGTTACCTGGGTAAACTATACAGTATTTATTCATAGAGTGCAATAGACATGCTAATTAGCTATCTTTTCCAGTACTCAATGTCAATGTGATTAGTGTTATACCACACTCTATGTGGTGATGTATCACTGAGCAAATGGAAAGTCACAAAAGGCATTTCCTGCTGTAACCTCCCTGGCATTTGTAGGCTGACACTCAAGATATCTATGTTACTTAGAGATCCTGTTCCACAGAGCTTTAAGCGCCTGTCCTTCAGTATAACAACATTTCCCCACCAGAATGTTCTGAATACTTACTACCTCTACAACTTTAATTTAACACCCCCCAATCCACCAAACCCAGTTTGTGATGATTAAACTGAGTACAGTAACTAAAACTTGCAATCATTCTACCTCTCGTCAGACAAGGTTACAGGCCTGCAGCTGCTCTGGTTGGTAAAAGGTAAAGCAAACATAATTAGACTGCATTTGTACATCCCTGCTTCTCTGGCTCTGTTTATTTGCTTGCTTTAGTTGTCTTCGACGGGGGAGTTGCCAGATTGTCTTTTGGCCCCACTGCTACAGGAATGACGAGACACAGTGGTGTGTGTAATTAGAAGGCAAGTGTACACAGCTCCCCACAGTGTTCTGACCTCGTGCTGCAGGAACGACAGCCACACAGCCAGCACCGGGCCCTATCCCTCCTTCATCCTACCGTGTAAATGCAACAAAGCCCACAGCTTGCAACAAAAGCTAACAATATATCCAGCTCGTCTAGTCCACATTTCTCTCCATGTCACTGTGCCCCTGAATTGGGCCTTCGGGCTCACGACGGAGTCCATTAAACAGAATGGACAAGCATCTTAATTAGGGTATGGTGTGGAAAGTGGGATGATTAAAAAAAGGGAAAAAAAATACACTTTTTCCCTTAAGGGGTCATTAGATGTTTCCTACGTCAGAGATGGGACCTTCTCAACAATCATCAACATACATCATATCGAATAATAATGTTGGTCAGTTGAGACTATTTAAAACTGTGTAGTTTGGATCAACATCTCAGTTATTGCTTTGCTAAATGCTATATTCAGCCGTTTAGATTTTAAGGAATCCTTTCTTTTTGACTTTTTGATCTAACAAGTAATGCCTAGTTTTTAAAATCAAATCAACATTTTACAAAACATAAATTTGCCACTTTTGCATGTGTGAATACAGGGATGCTAGTCTCAAAGCAGTTTACAAAGTCTTATATAGATCATTTGTAGAGTATATCGTTGTTATCTATGGCATAGTTCAAAATATTGTGATATGTGACATAATTCAAATATAAGTAAATATTTTCCCTTTCTAATCTACTTTCTACTCCAACTGATGTAGATATTTAGCTTTGCTATTATTTAACTGATAACAAAGTCTGTCACTTTGCACAGTCACAAAGCCCTCTAACACTCAATTTCACTTGAACGTGAACTTGTCCATGTTCCAAAGAATTACTGTTTTCAAAGTCTCAATAGTTGGAGGCCTGGAGAAGGGAGAGAAACAAGATGAGAGAGTGTTCTGGCACAACTTTACACATTGACAAGTGTATAAAACTGGCAGGTAACGCTTGACAGCACAGCTTTGTACAGCATTTGCAGCATTGACAACTAGTAATTTTTAGCAAAAACTTCTTGATTTTGCGCCAGGCCTTTGGGACAAATCTTGTCATGTATCAGTTTTATTAAATACAGTATTTGTTTATTACGTTGAGTTAATACCCTTATAAAGGGAATAGTTGAATGAAGTGAAACTTTTTTTCTGTTATTTGAGGACCAAGTCATTGCAGGTTGATAAGTACAGTATATCATTAAAACAACTCGAAATTTTCCACAATGTGAATATTTTCACAAAAATGATCACATAAAAGCATTTTTAATAAAATAAACCAATGACATTTTGACAAGCAGATATTTGTGCCGTAAAACTACATACAAAAAAATATAGTGAACTTATTTAAAGCACCATTTCTGAATTAATTCAGAGAGCATGGTGTACTGTAATGGCTGCAGGAAAATTAAACAATTAGAGCAAAAACCGGTTAATTGTGTTTATTTTGTGCCCCTGAGTAAGATTTAATGCAAAATTTACAAGAGTGCCAGCAAAAAAGTGAGGCTTACTTTAAATGGCTGAGTTTGTTTTTATGTACATTACTACAGACAAGTCCAGGTGCTGTGCAGTTCCACAGTGCCTAGCTTCTCATGCCCTGTCACTGACTATTTCCTGAAGTTATCTGAATAATCAAAAAGTTGAAACAACTTGTTTTGGGGTTTTTTTTTGGTTTTTTTTGGTTTTTTTTAAAAAAAATAGAATTTTGTTTCTTCTTAGCCAGATTGTATTTTGTCATACTAAATTAACAGCCACAAGCAGACATTGGAAAGTGAGCATCAGTCAGCCTGAGGAGAGAGAGTGCACTGTTCATACCCAGCAAACTTAATAAATTCAAGATCCTTTATGTGAAACTGCTTGATTGATTGTTGTAATTAGAGTATTTACTAGCTGAAAACATTTGTGTGGCACACAGATTATCAGAAACAGTTGCAAAGCTTAGCTAGTCTGTATAAAAGGGTGAGCGACTATCATTCAAAATACTGTGTGGTAAAACGGTGACTTTTTGACAGATTGAGCTTCCGACTGACCTGAATGTGGTTCCCGATAAGTTAAAGTTATACCGTGGGAAAAGTAGCTCACCACCTTACACAAGTCTATTCCAGTTGGATTATTCACTTTGAATTATGGCAGTTCCCTGTCAGCTCTTCTGTAAACATATTGTCTTGTGTCTGCAGTCTGCAAGAGGGGATGCTGGGGAAGGGAAGTTCATTTCGTAGCAATGATGTAAAACATACTCTACATAGTTCATTCTAACAGAAATATGACAATCCAAGGCAGAACAGGTTGTTTTAGCATGTATACAGTGTTTGTATTGTAGCTGTGGGGCTTCATTTAAGCAGGTATTAGCTCCAATATGATATAGAACTAAATAATTTAAGCTTAGATTTGTTGGATTTCCTGGGTTTTTAGATTTTTTTTTTTATCCCCAGTGGTCAGGTTTTTGCAAGTCACTTCAGTTCAGGTCATCGATAACTCCAATCACTTGTGCCCTTGGCTGTGGATTTGTATCAGAATTGAGGGGTAATTCATTTTTGACCAGCAATATGGAAGGTGACCTACAACGAGAGACTCAAGCGCTCCATGTGTATACCAAGAGATGCAATTTTTATAAGTTTAATGTTTCAGAGCCATGCAAACACCAGCTCTTACATCTCCTAAAAACGCTTTTACATCAAAGTTGACATCTATACTCTTAGATTTCATGGTGTTCTGGACAGCTGAGTACTGCATTTCTGATTCTGTCAGAAACACTTCACACTGTCAAAATCATGGCTTCTTTTTATGTTGCAAATGTGTAATCAAATTCAGAGTTAAACCATTTTTTGCCAAGTTGATAAATGTTCTGTCATATGAATATGATGGAATATCAGTCTGACATTACTGAGTCTTTGTAATTTAATATATCATTCCAAATGTCATTCCATAAGGCTGAAGTGAAGTAATGTGGTTTTAGAAATTTGCTTAAATTTCCCCTTAACACAGAAGGCTAAAACTGTGAATGGGAAGAAACATCAGCCTTGTGGTCCCGTTCTCAAAATAACAAGATAAAACCACATAATGACTGTAAAGGATCACAGCAACAGGAAAACTAGTTTATAATACAGGACACTTCTCATCATAATAAGGAGACAAGATCTCCTTATTACAAAAATGGTGGCAAAATTTTTACAAGATTATTCAAATACACTTCTGTAATTGACAGAGCCTGAAGTTGTTTATTTTCTGTGTTATTAGAAGAGCGTTGTACCACAGTCCTGGTAGTAACTCAGGGGAATTTGGTTCTGGATCCCCTTGTGTCATATTGCCGCAGTAAAGCGGTTAAGCTGTTGATTTATATAAAGAATTGGGCTCTTATGTACAGCTATGACACAGCTGCCCTAATATGGATGTGCATGGGCTGAGGGCCCACTTAATACATACAATCTGACAAAATCGTGTCACAGTCATGTCAATATAAGTGCAACTCACAGGCAAGCTGTATTAGCTCGTGTTTCTATAGGGGCAATTTTTAAAACCAGTATTACCATGGCTCCTGTTTTCTGAATGGTGTTTAATACGAAGCTTGCAGGGAATAGGCAATGAATTAGTCACGTCTCTGGTGGAGCCAGACTTAATGTGATAAGGGTAGGTAATCATCTTCTGCAGATATATAATTCACTATTAATAGCCATTCTAACTCTAAATTTAACCATGACAAATGATTGTATTTCTGACTCATTTTACAGACCCCTCACACGCCCCATCTTTCCTGTTCCCCTCTAACCTATTTCAAAGAGTTGCTGCTACTGGCCCAAATGTGTCACACCTAACAAGGCTTGCTGAAAATTTAGCCTGTCAATATGTGTCAAGCCTCATTCATCAGCTAACGCTCTTTATCGCAGCTGTCTTTCTTCTTTCGCATTTCACCACCAAGAGGCTTGACTTTGCCCTGAGCTTGCGTAGTTCAATCTCACCCCCAGGTCCTCTGCTTCAAGGTGTAAAAGCAATGACAATCACTGTCCTTGCTAGACCTAAGTGCAATGAGGGAAACAGAGGAAGGGGCTGGGGCTAAACAAAGCGTAACGAGCTGATTGTGGATCTCTCAGCAGAATTGTGGCAGATGTTGTAACTGGTGATTGACATTATCTGCTCTTCTCTCATCGACCGGTTGTGACAGGCATGAGAATCTCACACCTGCATGAGATACACATATACTGAGTGTCAACATACTGACACAAAGTAACATATGTTGGGTTATTCTCTAACAATTTTTTAATCATTTGTTCGCAATGAGAATATCTATACTTCAATATGCTGTATTTTTTTTGTTCCCAGGGTCTGAAAGGTGACCCAGGGCCAGTTGGCCCAGTTGGTCCCAAGGGAAACACAGTGAGTCTGCCATACATAGTGGGCTTGACAAAATTACACCATAATTGTTTTTTGTTTTTGTTTTTTTTTTTAATGAAAACAGATTTTTCGGTGAATCTGCTTGACTTTCATGAGCTGTAATCCCAGTCTCAGTAATGTTTTTGCCCATCTGTTTGAAGTGCTGCTATGATTGCTACTCCCAACATGGCCAGCTAAAGAATATTGCTATTGCTATCATAACTTAGCAAGGCCTTAATGGTGGTCATATACAGTAGCCTTTGTCCAGGCTGACAGAAAATGTTCCACTCACTATATTTGCAGAGTATTTGTATATTCAGAGGGATAGCTGTTTGTACTGGACGTACCCAACAAAATCCCCTTATCTTGCCCTCTCTAAACAGTTTTTATGGGACTAAAGCCTACAGCAGAAATGTGGATTGCAATAGCCCTCTGCTTCTGGGACTGCTCAAAGGGACTCTTGATTTAAAATATATTTGACATTTGGTCTCAAACATTAGGAATCCAACAGTTACATAGGTACGTCCTATACAGTAGGCCATGACTGGATTCATTATTATTATTATTATTATTATTATCCGTTTTTTTTACAGGGACAGTGCACGCTAATACTCATTGCTGTTGTGCCCGGACAGATGTCATAAAGTCATCCTACAGAATATATGAATTTAAGATTATAAATTACAAAATTGACCTGACATTTAACAATGCTGGAAGTACGAGCGACGAGTTTGATGCAAAACATTGTTATAATCTACAGCCTCTTTATCGTCTGTTCACTGACATCACTGACATAAATTCATTCATAAAGTCTTGTTGCAATGTAGAAAATATTGGTTTTTTTTAAACTTTTCTTTTCTTTTCATCCCACAGTGGGATTATTTTCCATGTATGAGATGAAATGTTTTTCTGTAATTAGTTGCCATATCTCCAGCTCTTTTATTTTTCCTCCCTTATTGGGGCTTTTTTTTCTGTTGTTGTTGTCTTTTGGTAGAACTCACCGCATAATTGTAGGTGCAATGCTCTGTCTGCCAGCCTTGAAGTTATAATGAGGTCTGTGTGTTTCTGTGAAGACAACAGAGAATCACAGGGTATTTTATCCTATTTTCCGGATGGGAGGGTGGAGGTGGGGGTGGAGAGAACGTTTGTTTGTATTGAAACTGACAGAGGGAGGCAGATTTGGAAGCACAGAGTAATGACTCCCCTGAATATCCCATAGCAAGCATATTTTAGCTGTGACATTCATTTAGACAACAAAATGGATATGAACTACAAGCACATTCTTTTCTTTCATCCACATCTGATAAAAAGGATATTGTCAGTTAAAAAGTCCACTGATTCTCAACAAAGTGCTTTATAAAGTACTGTTGGGATTGTGGTGAAAAGGGGAGAGAACTGCAAAAATATTGGACAGTGATACGTGAATTTTATCTTAAAAGACAAAAAAACGAGAGAGGTAGTGAAAAGCATCTGAGATCATTGCTTACATTGGATTATGCTGGCGTCAAAAGACATCTACTTCTTTCCTTATATGACTTTTTGTAACTGCCTGTATGTCACAGTCACCAAACAATGTTATCATACCTGTCCATTGTTAATACTGCAAAGCTTTTACATGATATAGTACGGCTGTGTTTATTTTAAGGCCTGTCACATTTAATAACACCAGCCCACCTGCCAGTTGTTTGACACGGTGAAAGTCATCAGACGGGCTTCATGTCATGACATACTGTAAATACCAGTTAATGGTCCTGTATAGAACATGCACATGGTTCATATACTGAAATATTACTGCTATGCATAATCGGTCTTATTTTACCTGGCCTTCATTTTTTTTTACCACAAACATGATGAGCTTTTGGGCTAGATGATTAAAAGTCAAAAATACCGTATATTGTACCATACGGATTTAGCTGAAGCCATTTCCATTGCACACAGTATGTTAAAGATGTTACTTACTGAAGTTTTTCGTGTTGTCATTAATTACTATATTCCTTTCCAGGGTGATGTGGGTAAGCCTGGAGCTCCGGGGCTGCCTGTAAGTTCCCACTATTTCATTTACATGTCAATATGCTGTCTGTATATGTAAGGAAATTAAAAAGAACTTATGTACTCATGCGGGTGTGACCTGAAAAGGCTGGGCTGAGCCTTGTAAATATCCGCCTTTTGGCTTACTAGGCACTGCACACATTGCTAAAACATCTGGCCCGCAGTGATGGCAAGTGAGGCACTCAGGTGAGCAGTCCCTGTGTCACATTACCATCGCCTGGGAATGGGTCAATCAAGGAGCAGATAGACAGGGCTCAGTGGACATCCTCACATGGGTCAAAAGGGATAGGGATGAGCAACCAGGCAGAAGAGAATGGAGCTCCAAGCTTCGGGGCGGGGGAGGAGGTTGACAAGTAAACACTAGCTGTCTCCTACATGGGTGAGACATGTCCTTATGGGGTTGGTGGCTGTCCTTGCAGACTTCTTGCATTTATAGACACCCTGGAAGAGCTATACCACGCTTTATGTATTTCAATCTTATAACTGGATTGCCTATGCTAGTGTTTTTTCTGTGGTCCAGAGGACAGAAAACATAAATGTACTCGTTCCAGTGCACAAAAAAATTGAAGGTACATATGTCAGCAAACAGCAGATATATATACTCTCAGATGCTTGCATAGTCACCTATCAACACGTAGTAAAGTGTGGACACAGATGCAAACACACACACTCTCATTGTAGCTAGGGAGTTGATGGCTACTAGAGATTAAAGGTATACTGCACGTGGTTAGCTAATATTGTACACATCACGAGGGGATCAGGCTACCAGTTTTAATCAGCACTGGAGTAATATGAAAACTGTGTCCCACTGCTTCTGGTTTGCCCTTTTTATGTCACAAAGGGGTCACAATACCCACAGAACACTTTCACCATCCATAAGATATTCTGTAATGCTAATTTTACATTTATAAGGAAAAGTAAAATAACAATCTTTCCCTTACTAAGGAAAGATTTTAGCAAACTTTTTCCTGCCATTAAATTGGTTGGTGAGTGTGAGCAGAAAATGTTGGGAGGAGGATTGTAAAGTAGTGTTGACCAGCTGCGAGTGCATTTGCATGGCATTGCTTGTTACCCAAGAGGTCAAAACTCTGTGCTCGCAAGCCAACAAAAATTGTACCCTTGTAAATGAACAACTGATTTATTTGCAAAAGAACTGCAGGGAAATTGAGACATGTTTTATTTAGGGTGTCAGAGGTCAGAGCTGCCACTCTTTTTTATAGATACAGTTGCAAATTACATTGTTAAATAGCTTTTTTCCCCTTTTGTTACTTTGCGTGAGGTCGTTGACAGCTGTTTCCAAGAAAAGTCAACAGCATTTGACGTTTGGATGCCAATCGAAAAAGGACACCAATTATTTGGCTTGTATTTGAAATCTGAGATGTTGTATGTGGCCTCATGTCCATTCTGTGGCCTGGTGGATAGACGACTCTGCCCTTTTCTGACAGTGGCCAGCAGGGAGCCTGGGGAGTTGTAATAGTCATGCCCTAACTTCTCTTAGGGTCACTGCAGCCAAGGATAATTACTGTACCTC
Organism: Xiphias gladius; assembly: GCF_016859285.1. Lineage (NCBI taxonomy): Eukaryota > Metazoa > Chordata > Actinopteri > Istiophoriformes > Xiphiidae > Xiphias > Xiphias gladius. Next base: position 16,483,777 of record NC_053410.1, read on the forward strand.
ATGACCAATTTTGTTGCTTGCCTATAAGTGGCCAACATGTATTGTTATACAGTATATGAATCTGGTGAGTTGCGTTTTCACACTGACTGACATGTTTTTGATTGTTTATTTGTTTCCCAGGTTGACAAAGAATGTCTCAAAGGAGATCAGGTACTATAATTAAGTTTATATTGTTTTCACTGAAAACATCAAAACATTCTGTATTCTTTCTTTCTTGCAAACATATATCTTTATTTGCCACATTCAGGGATCTCAAGGTGACAAAGGAGAAAAGGTAACAAATTAATCACCACATTCAAGTAAAGTATCTAATTTTTGTCTGTTTTTCTTGTCGGACAAAGTGCACATAACATGTTCTCAAGCAATTGAGTACAACTATTGGGTTCACCAAGAAATTTTTGAAGCACTATAACCATATCCTTGCACAACAACTTCAAAACAAAATCAAGGTTAGGCATGTACCTTGATTAACTTGGTAATAGTTCTTTACTGTATAAAGTAATGGAATTAAGCTCTAATCAACCATGGCTGCAAATTGCAGAGAACATTTGGCACAAACATCCCTCTACATCAGTTTTTAAAAGAAGCAAGCCATAGTGTCTTCCTACAATGTCAGATGTACTCGAACGTGGCGCCCTGTTCATTACTATACATGTCCTTTCCCTAGGGTTTGATTGGGGTGCCAGGTCATCCTGGGGAACCAGGCAAAGAGGGCAAAAGGGTGAGTAAACAGAAAGAGTCCACTAGTTGTGTGGCCTGGCGAGAGGTTGTACTGACTGAGAGGACCTAGCCTGGGGAAAGGCCAAACAGCAGCTGAGTGGCTGTTGTTGTTTACGGGGAGGCAAAGATGATCTGTGGAAATGGGACTGCAATAGGCCTGGAAAGAGGGAAGGGGTGGTGTGGGCCTGTTGTATGACAATTAATGAATGGGTTCCATGGTCAAGGGGTCACATACACTCACAGTGTGACTGGCAGCACATATGGTTAAGTCCCACAGGGTTGTGGTGGACGGTGTTCAGTTTCCTAAAAGGCCAGCTTGGTTTGGGATAGAGACAATGTCCATGACTGAATCAACTGAAACATTGCGTCATATTTCTCACCTCTAAATGTAATAACTGTGGTTAGGAAGACCAGTGTCATGGTTTGTAATATTGTGCCCGAAATCAAAAATATGTATTTATTGCAATATTGTTAATTCAGGACGGCTTCTTTTCAATTCACTAATACACTTGTAAACATTGTAACATTATGGAGGGCTGAAGAATGCCCCACTACAAGAATGTTATTGTTTCGTGACATCACAGCTGAAAGGCAGTGTTCAAGGACAGGTGGAAAGAGTGTCCTTTTGTGTCCAGCTTAATTGACTTGGTGTGAATACCTCCGCCTGTGTCACCGTGACCAAAAATAAGCTCTTAGGATGACTGACTATTCCTGTTTGTCTTACAGAGAATGCTCATAAAGTGGCAAAAAAAAACATTCACTCCGAAAACATTCACTGCTCTGCTGCAGCAAAATATAAAATATATAGCAGGTTGAGCTGTAGTGCACCGATAAGTAGGTCAGGCAAATGTTCTTTTCAGATTAAGCAAGAGCCGAGATGAGGCACAATACTCGAGACATCTGGACAGAAGTATCTTAAAAATTCCACCCTTCTGTGTGTGGATTCATTCAAACTCAACACTTGTTCCAATAGCATTAACAATTTATGACCTATCATCGGTTGTGTTATTTCTCAATGGATCATTTTCCCCAATGTATGAAGTAATACAATCTATTGTCACGGAAAGCATTCATGATCAACAGAAGTGAGCTCAGAGACTGGTGCAGGTGTTTTCTGATGCTTTTGTCTCTCTACCTCATTAGTTGGGTGTTACTTTATGCCTAACCTGACTTAAGGAGGGACTGGGCGTCGAAGGGACCGAGTGTCAGAGGCATCAATTATGGTGTGCACTTTTCTTCAGGAATACAATTTTATGGTGAATCTTTCAATCATAACTGGTTCTGAGGAAATAGAAAATCACTCTGTGTTTGATGTTGTGACTTCTTGGTTTCCTATCTGACAATAATATTTCTTGCACTACTTATTTCTGTGAGGATTTTGTAGATAAAACAGCCGTAGGGCTTTAAGCTGGCCATCTCAGACTTTCTGCTGTTGTTGTTGCTGAAGACAGTTCTGATCTATTAATAACCTGTCTTTGATGACTGGCTGACTTCACGGTGACTGTTAATGTGCTAAGGTTTCTGCTTATTCTTAGCTCTAGGAGTCACATGTTGCCTCGAAGTTGTTGACCAACCTGTGTTTCTGCAGTTTGACAGCCTATTTTAGGAAGGTGGACATGTATCTTTATCGGAGGCTAGCTAGTGGCCAGCTGATACAGCAAGAGAGTCTCACCCAATTACCAACTCTTGTCCATGCTTGCAATTTATTGGTTTCACTAAGAGCCATATCTGCTGTACAAATGATGCAGAATATCTTGACGAAGACTGACCACTCCACAAACTTCAAAGAATAGCCAGGAGTGGAAAGCTTTCACAAGTCCTTAGATTCAAGCCAGACGGTCTCTCACACTGTCTACTTCAATTTATTGTTGAGGAAAATACGACCACACTAAGCCATTTAGATTTACTTCAAGGAGATGTGGAGGACATTGTAGTGAGGAGAAGAGGAATGATGCCATTTGCACTGATCCTTCTCCAAAGCTTAAAGCAACATATGCAAGAGAGGATATCAAGGGCAGTCACCCAACCCCTTCTGTGACCCCATGTCTAACATTCACAGAATCTTGATTTTATCTTATTACCTTGATGGATGACTAGTTCAGTTAGTCAAGGCCAGTCCAACCACGTCTACGAATTTATGAGAATGTATTGCCCCCACATTACACATTGCCATTAATAGTGATGTGAATGGCTTGCTTTTATCTATTATGGATGGCATGGACACAGAATAGCAGGCGAAGAGTAGGATTTTGGGATTCAGTGGCACATTACAGCAGATCAAAAATGAAGATGGGGAGCACCAGTAAAAAGGATATGTCCCCCTCACTGACTGTGGTGTGCTAAAATATTCATCAGGTGCTGTAATGATGTGCTAAGCTCTGTGTTGTCATTGTAGGCTGGCCCTGTCCTGGAAGGGGCTGACAAGGTGAAAGACATGCATGCTGAAGGGGACAACCTTGGAATTTTAGAGTTTGCAGTGTAGTTATTTGCAAGCCAAGTATTAGGTTTGCTCATGCAGCATACAGTGCAGAGAAGTGCCTGTCTGATACCCATCAACAAGTTTGAAGGACTGTATAATAAAGATAAAGAGAGAAATATGTGCATACAAAAGTGACGTGGGATTTGGAGGCAGAAGGCATTGCAAAAGTACCAAATGACATAATACTGCATGCTTAAAATAGGACTGAAAACCTACGCTTGGTAAATGCTCTCTGCTTCCTTAAAGCCAAAATACACAGGAACACCACGGCAAGATTGGTTTATTCATGTCCTGCCAAGTCTTCCCAACATACTCTGCTTCGATAGTTGGCACAAGGTTGCGAGTGGGTTCATCGCAGACATGGGTTCATCTCTGGGCAAGGTAGTATGTTCCCATGGATTAATAAATAATCACTTTAATAAATCCCCCATTACAAGGTGGGTCTTGGAATTTTAATCCATGCCTAACACAGCATTAAGCCTTATTAGCTGTATACATAAATGTACCTGTGGGGGAAAATAAGGCCTTGTTAAAGTATACTGTAAGTCACTGACAAATGCAATGTTGATTCCCTTGGTTTGCCATGGAAGCTATGTGATGTTGCCATACATAATGGACAGGCATTTGTTCTAATTAAATGGTTTGGGAACGTTGCATAAGCATCATAAATAGATTTGATCTATACATAGATTTTCTCTATTGATAAATAATGCACACTTTTCTTTGATGCATTTTGCAGAATGTAAATAATAATGAACTTCTTTAATCAGCTGAGGGCCTTTACTGTGTCAAGGATTCCTTGTCTCCTGCTTTGGAAAGTGCACGTGTCTGACAGATGTGCTGCACGGTGTTTGTTCTTATTAGACATAGCTGTGCTAGTGCAGAGATGATGAAACCCCAGCAAGCCCTCGAGGAAGCAGAACACTGCAACTGCTCTGTTTACAGAGGGGTCCCCTCAAATGAATTATACAGTCTAGATCCTCTTGCAGATTTAATAATTTTATTTAAACCTAGTTAGTTGCTTAGATATTGAACTAGTTGGCACAGTTGGGCAATTATATGGACTGGTAGCTGGCAAGTTGCAGCTCTGTAATAAACATGCAGGTGTCTTTTACTTTGCATGAGGTAAGGAGGTTTCTGTAATCTCTGATGCTACAAAGAATTTAGGGAGTCAGTTAAGAGATATTCTCAATTGAATGCCTTCTGATTGTGTCTATTATCTCTGTCTTGTAAAATGGCTCATTTTTCTCATAGAAATATCCTTCTGCATACCTCAGCTGCTAGGGATGTGGGTGGCTGACACTGTGCCACATGAGATGCCTGCGTCATATGTCAAGGAGATAAGAGAGAACAAAAGTCAAAATAAAGCTGAAAAGGCCTGGAGACCGTTGCTAGCCAGGCAACGAAAGATGACCAGTGGAGGGAAAAGCCATTGAAAGAGAGACTTTTAATCTTGGAGGAATCATTTTTTCATTAAATAAAATGATGTGCCACATCAATACTACCAATAAAAGAATCCCCCCAGACTATTAATGGCTATTGAAGGCACGTTACAGAGTGGATCTCTAGAATATGGCACAACTTTGTTTTTGCTAACAGATTAGTCTTCCTTTGTTAAATCAATTCCCCCTCTCAGCCTTTATGCAGTAGACTCACCCATTACAGTTACTAATTACAGCGTCTGACAGATCGTTAATTATTTATTTCCAAGTCACCTTTTTTTCACTTTTAAATTAGTTATTAGAATGTAAAGATATTTTTATGTGAATGTTTTTCACAGAATACGTTGATAGTATTAGATAGTTCTATGTAATACATGCAGGCGCACAAAATTCCTCTTAAAGTTGCTTTAATGTATTTGTATCCTGTGACAGTGGACATACCGCAACATGGAGCCGTAGATCAGTTTACTTTTTATTTTCCAACAAGTGCATATCAGTGAAGTCATGAGACTAGTTACACATGTGATCCTTATGCCGGAAGTCGAATGAAACCAGAGAACAACTTTGGAGTAAACATGATGTGCACTTGTTGGTTGTTGATTGGGAAGAGAGTTTCTCAGTAACAACACTCCTCCAGTTATAATATAGAGGTGGTTATTTGTAAAATAATACGAGTCTGTATCTCAAAACTTGGAAGTGCTGTCACATCACATTCATCAGCTCTCATCACTTCACATTATGTGATAGCACAGTCCCAGATCAATGCATGTCAGTAATTGTAGTGCAGACACACTTTCAGTTCTTCACTTGTGTCAAAAATTTTCGAAACACTGCAGCTAACATTAACAACAGCTGCCTGGACACTTTAAGGTGGCATGGAAATAATCTGTCAAAACAGTAGAAAAGATCATCTGTCTTGTCTCCGCTTGGCAACTGGACTGGTCCACATTAGCAAAGAAGAGGGAGATATTCGCTGTCTTTTGGAAGGGATAGGGGTGTTTACATTTTCCATTCATGCCCTGTGCTGAATGACTGAGACAGCTGTCTATATGTCCTGACCAAAGGCACAGGCATTTTTTTCCATATTCACCGCCTTCACCCTGGCACCGACACTGGGTGCTAAACCACTGGTCAGCTGTTTTCTCCCAGACCAGGGAACAACTATGTAATCTTGCACTTACTTCATTTTCTGTTCCACCAAACTGTTGCCCATTTTCTCTCAGCGCAAGGCACATTTGTGTGTGCTTTGACTTGAACATGTTTAAATGTGTACGCATGTGCGGCCATTTAGCCATGAGGGGAGGAATCTTTCTAGCCGGGCACCAATTATCCTACCGTAACTGGAAGTTGTTATACAGGTGCACTGAGGTCAAAACATTAGTGTCGGATTAGATACAATAGCATTCATCTACTCTCAAACTAAATCTATGTATCTTCATTGCACATAGCCTTTGTCATTTAACCTAATTTAGTTTGAAAAAGTGTTCGGTTCTCTGGAAACCAAATGCATGCTGTAACTGAAATTTGGATGCTTCTCCTATACAGGCGAGCAAATGTTGTCTTGAGATAAATGAGCCGCCACAGTATATATAATATTCATATTACATCTGATGGACTTGGCTCAGGTTCATTTGGATCAGTCTGTGTGTCTGCTGAGACCAAAGCAGGCAGTGACAGTGATAGGGAAGGACTTATGGTTTGGTTTGCGGGGAACATTTGGCAGTGGTTTTTCCTGCTCCATAGGTGTAGCCAGACATGAACAGCAATGCAACTGTAACAGACTGGTGACCTCTACCAGATCAACTGCAGGGGGGCGATTATTAAGTAACGAGTCTCTGGCGAGAATAGCAGCCTTCCTGCCAGTTCTCCATGGGAGACTGCCGCTGATTTGGGTGATATAATGTAATACAATTACAGCAGTTATATGATTGGAGCCATTCTTTTTGTTGTCCGGGTCCGTACACAATGATATGGTACATTCATTTCTCCAACAAGGCTTTCTTAACAGGAGCCTACACTGTATATAATTTATATTTCTGCAGTGGATTCACATTCATAATTAAGATAAGCAGAGTTTGTGTGATGTTTTGTTGTGTTTTCAACTGCCTTCAGTTAGATTTGATGTCACTGATCTGTTTTTAATATACTCTGATGTCTTACTATATAGATTAATACTGTATATTTTTTATTGAAGATAAACAGTTCTTTAAATTTATTTGAGGCTATTTTATCAGAAATGTGTCATAATGACATTTAACAGTATTTTCGCATATCTTCAGTCATTTTGTGGTATATTTTAGATATCTATTTAAGAATAGTTACAAACTGGAGTGAAATGCAGTATGTCCTTTATTCACACACTCCCATTTATGTCTGTTAAATTCAGTGTAGCACCTATAAAAGAACTGCAATGGTATATTTAACCATTGAGACAGAGTTGGTGATAATTTTGATGTTGTATTAAAACATTGTTTAAATACAGTAGCATGATGTACACATGTAGTTACTGTTTTTGGGCGACCCATTGAAGCTCAGTGGCAGAGTAAAACAGAGAGAAGAATTTACAGGTCAGCAGGACTCACAGCTGAGATTTTATGGCAAGATTTACACCGTGTGTGATTTTACAACTGGGGGGATGATTTGTTAACCCTTTGTTTCACAAAGCGGAAGGTTATTCTTCTCCCTCTTTCTATATGTCCAAGTTCATCTTGCGAAAATCCAGAGAGCTTTTGACACCTGTATTACACCAGGATGGAACACGTTTGCCCAGTGCACAAGGCAATTAATCTTGTCAATGTCAAGTACATTGGGAGGGAGGATGAAACAAAGATTTGACCTGATTGGCTATGAAAAGGTCTCACATTTCAATTGGGACAGAGGAAGGTTACAGGGGAGAGTGTTTGGCACATGCAAGGACAGATACACAGAGCTTTGATTTATCTGTCTGACTCCCGTCTATCCAGAGAGTCCCAGTATGGTGACATCCATTGGTGTCCAGAATAAACACACATTAATTGGCCAATTAATTACAGGGATGGCTACAGGGGGCAAGACTTTGAGAGTGCCACTTTGATTGCACATTGTTCACTGGCTTTTAAAGTCATTGTGTGTGTATGTTTGTGTGTTTCTGTAAGTTGATGTGTGCCTGTATATGAGTGAAAAGCTTATGTTTAACAAGGGGTAATATAGGTCAACACATCCTCTGAGCATTAGATAGGCTTGCTGTAGTTGGCCAGAGCATGGCAATCATTCACACTGCTATGACTTAACAACTTTCTAAGGAGACAGAGCTGTACCTCACAGCAGGAACACTGCAGGCAATATACTATGTGTCCCTGCTGCTCCAGTGTCCAAATTCATCCAGGCCTGGTATCCCTGGCCTGTGTCTAATACCTCTCCAACATTTTCAAGTGTTGTTTCAATGTCTGCCAGGTCATATCAACACTAATGGAGTGTCATGTATCAGATACGGTCAGCTGAACTGAATTCACTCGACTCTTATGTCACTGGACAGGAGGTGACTGGCCCTTGTGACTGTTCTAGGTATCATAGTCCAAACCACAGCTTTAGTCATCCAAACAATGAGATTTCTCTGGCTCCGGATAGTCTAGTCATATACCGTACAAAGACACTCTCCTGGCAGTTTAAGTAAGTTTTAGAACAAGGCAGAGTTTGAGAAATGCTGAGAATGTAAATACCCTTAAAAGGGCATTTTGGATCCAGGATGCTTGGATTGAAATATGCCTCGAGTAAGCTCTGTCTATGTCTGCCATTTCCTTGGCTGGGGGGGGCAGAGAGCTCAGAGTGCAGAAGGAAGGAGGCAGGTCTGGGAGGGGATGTAGCCCTGAACACTGCAGAACACAGAGACGTGGCACTGGGAGGCTGCATCACTGACAGCACACTGGTACAGCCTGCCATCCATATTCTGGTTCTCCGTGCTCTCATACTGCCCGCAACCAATTTCGATACATTAATCGGTGTCCACTTTACTGGCATGCCAGGGAGCAGGGCATTGACAATGGCCTGAGATTATACAGATGGTACTGTGTGGGACCTTAGTGCAATCTGTAATGCGTGGTGAGTGATATGAAGCATAAGTTTAGCCGAGAGCTACAGTAGCCGGAGTGAGCACCCTGTGGATCTTTGCATAGTGTATTCTCTCTGACCTCAAATATTTGGTTTGTAAAATGAACCAGGGTTTATTCAAAGTGGATTTTCAGCCTCTCCTTTTCACTTGTTGGATAATGCATTAACGAAACACTCAGTATCTGTAAACATAGGATGGGAGCAATCTGCTCCGGATGAATAATATGGCCAAAAGTCCAGATGAGACTGTGAAATTTATAAGAGCCAAGACTAATAACAGCATCCATTAGGAGATGAGAACATTCAAGAATCAACGCTGGTGTAGTGAGGAGCCAGCGTAATAGGCAACCAGCTTGCAGGGATACACTGCACAGACGTTCAGCTGATCGGTGAGAATTGAGCTTATAGTTTCAAATAGATTGATCAACTTCACCACATAAAAATGCAAATTCAGGTAATATTGCCGGCCCTCTTTCCTCTCCTTAGGAGTTATTAAAACCAATGAGCTCTTAAAACTCATCACTGAAGATGTGGTAGAGACATGGTTGTTGTAAAGAGTTGTTTTGAGCTCCCTTGGGATTGCCTTGGCTTAGTTTCCATAGACATTTACTGTTTGCATTTCCTGTGTATGCCTTTGGCTCTAGTGTTTGCATACTGTTTGGTAGTGGAGAGTTGGATTTTTGCTGAAATAACTCTATATGGGTTATTTTACCAGATCATACCCTATGTGCTATGGCTGGGTATCCTTGTAATGCCACCTTGTATTGTGTGGCAGTTGAAAAGAGGCACCTTCTCTCACTCTCTCTCACTCTCGTACAGCTTCTTGCTCTCGTCTATTTCCTTCTTCTCCCAAGCCCTCTACAGTAGAATTTCCTTTACGGTATTCAGTGCCTTATTGCCAGACTGCCTAATTAGGGATGTTACCCCACACACATCATACATTCATGCATTGAGGACATCCATCCTCTCTCAGAGAAAGCTTAGCGTCTCCTCATTGGCTCCGTCCCCTGCTATTTACAGAATTTGTGATGAAGCTAGTTTGCCATCTAGTGGCACTTGTACAAATCACCATTTAGTCACATGGGGTCTATGATTGAGTGTCTGTGAGGAAAGCCTTCATGGAAAGCTTTAGCCAAGAGACTATAGGTGCAATCTTGGCCAGCTGAGCTGTGTCTTAAGTCGGCTGCAGTGTCAGCCATCTCTTTATACGTCCCTGAATATTTAGATGGCTTGGAGTTAAAGAGAGCATTGTGTGCCAGTCAGAATGGTGAAAAATTCTAAGCTGCATTTGAGCCCCTGCCAGGCAGCTGTCGGCTTTGCCGTTCTCTTCCTGCCCCGGCCGCTCCTCTTAACCCTCAGTAAACAACTGGAACAAATCCTATTTTATTGAGGCTTTCACCAAGTGCAAGGGATCTCTGCAAGCTCCAGTGCCCAGGCATTTTCTGAGCTTGTGCAGTGTCCTAAGATGGCATCCAGCGAGGCCAGTCAGAAGTAGGGAATTTGGACTGTCTGTCTCTAATTGGATCCTTAGTCAGAAGCAGGTGAGGCTGTGGTCTCTGCAGAGTGTTTTGTGACATTTCCAGCAAGCAGTATAATCAATATTTACCCCAGAAGTGTTGATAGCTGTTTTGACACAGTGAAAACAGGCTTGGTGACGATTCTGACAACTGCAGCATATCGAGCTGCATAGATGGTGTGAATTAACTGAATATTTGTCCCTTTCACAAGCTGATACTTTGGATTTTGAAGTTTACACCCAGAAGCAGCAAGGTTGATGTAGTGTATGTAAGTATGTAAGTAATATCAATTATTATAAAATACAGAATCAAAAATGACAAGCATACTGTAGATTTTACATCAATTTGTTGCTCTGTAAAAAGACAACATTCCCATTCAAGAAAAGGTGACACTGAAATGTTTGTAATGTCATATTCATTCCCAGCATATTACTTGACAATTAGACACAGTGCTGAGCTAAACATGGTGAAACATTACCAAATTTTGGTATTTTAGAGATCCTTTATGGATACTTCATGCTGTTATTTTTCCCTAGTCTTGTTGATTCTTATGGTTCATGGTGCAAATTTTTTAAAAGAGAAATGAGAAACTACTGTATTTGCAAGGGGAAAGGATGACATTGCAGAAATAATTAGAGAATAAATTAGCCTTTGGTGGCAGTCGGAGTAATTGTCTGTATCTTGTCTGAATGTGGATACCATAAGTGTTCCTTAGGAACTGTAGGTTTGACCAAAGGACTGAGTGGGTCAAATGCATCTGGTTGTGTGTGTCAGTCTTTTTTTTTCCATTTTTCACAGGTTGTTTTGTTCTTGGGTGTGTGCATACAGCACATGCCCATTTGTCTGTGTTTCTGATTTTTTTTTTTTTTTGAGTACACATGTTCAAAATCCTGGATGTCCATGTGCTCTTTGGAGTGTCAGTGTCCTTCTCTTTGTTCTGTGTATTTTTAAATGACACGAGAATATTATGTGGGTTTATCATTTTTACTGTCTTATACACATTTGTTTACCAAGCAAATGTAGCTGCCGCACAGAAGCTACATAGTCACTTCCAGTTAAACCCAGTACAACAGTTAGACAAAAGGCAAAGTGGCCTGAGTACGTGTCCCCAGAGGGAGACGGGCCTCAGCTCAGGCAGAAAGAGTGGGAGTGGCATGTGAGTTTTACCGTCTAGAAAAGGTCATCTCTCCCATGAGCTACATAACAACCAACTTGGCCTGATAATGTCAGATAGTTTCCCCTTCAGGATATGAAACTTCTGTGTCACACATAAGTCAGGAAGATGAAAGCAAAGCAGTATAAAGATTTCTGGTGATTAGTTGGTCAGAAGCCATATACAGTAGGTGTGTAGACTGTAACATTTGATAAAAGGTGAACGCTTGGTGGATCAATAAGTGGTAATGTACACTTACACTTAACTGGAGAAGCAGGCTTCTCCTAAGCATTGGGGTCAAAACCTCACTAAAATGGTCATATTGCGGCTCCTGCAAATGCATAAGTTTAAATTTGGATGTCAGAGTAAAGACAGAGTGGATTTACAATTTAGTAAAGAGTGAATGTAAATAGGAAAAAGGGATAATCCCTTTGGGAGCTCCAATCACCGTTATCTTTTTCACATAGAGAGGCAAATTAGCAACAAAAAAAAAGATGAGATATTACATTTGAAATATGATAAAATGAAAGATGACGAAACGAGTTATTGAATGAACTGATTTACCTACTGATAGCTATCCCTGCATATGAAAGGGGTAAAATTGCCATCGTTTTGTCATTCCTTGCTGTTTGTCAAGTTGAGTCGGATCCTGTGGTGTTCATTTCAGAAGGCTCCTCCAGCTTATCTACTGACCCCTCTTGACAGGGGCATTTGTCAGGTGGATTATGTGGCTTTTTGTGGGGATATCTGCTTTACTACTAAAAATACGACATCTTGTGCCTTCCCCATTTTATACCACTGTGTTATCCCAGTTTGGGTAGTCAGACATGGAATGTCTCAGAGAACATGTTGACATTTGGGATAAGGATTATGGAGTCATCATAAACGAGTGCCTCTGATGTGTGTCACTGTCGCTGTTGACTTTGCTCTCAGATTGGGACTTGTGTTCCAGGACTGAGCCGAGGCCCCATGTCTGCGCTTTCCATTTACAATTTACAACTCATAGCAGAGTTGAAGCCAGTCGAGGCTGGGATCCATGTGGATTAAAAGTCAAAAGTTCAAAATATGCTGTCACTCTACTAGGGCCTCCTCCTTACCTCAGCTCAACAGTGTACTCACTCTGGCTTTACTAGCACCATTACTGAATTAGTAGCTAATGTGGACTGCTTTTCACACTTCTGTTATAAGGTTTGCCGGTTTTAGGGTTTAAAAGATAAATAGTACATGTGAATATGTGTTAAGTCTTGCCAGCCCATCTTTCATTTACTCAAGAGGCTAGTTCATCTTTCACTCCCACTCTTTCCTTTGCTCTCCTCCGCAATCCCTTCATCTTTCTCCACCTCCTTCCCTCCCTCTCATCCCTCATTTCCTTCCTTCCCTTCCTCTCTCTCTCCCTCCCTCTAATCTATTGCGATGACCTGAAGGAGGGCTTCACACTGCAGCGCTCAAATAATAATCAAGTGCTAGGATGTTGCCAAATTTATAGGACACTGAGCGTTGCATAGCAACAGAGATTGCCAGGGTGATCCAACAAGCGCTGGAAGTTGGGTGAGGGAGAAATGGGGCGAGTGACAGGAGACAGGAGAAGGAAGGAGAGATGACAAGAAAAACCGGAGACAGGAGAGAGGGATGAGATGAGAGTAATAGAATTAAGATATTATACACAAAGGAAGAGATAAATGAGAGATGAAGAAACAGGAAAGGAAATGAGAAAGTTAAGGTTGGCCTAGCTGAAAGAAAAGATTTACTGACACTGCTGGCTGGTCTTGTGTGCTTGCCATTCTGTTATAATTCAAGTTATAATTATCATCGTGTTGACATATTTTACTATGGCATTTTGGCATACACAGGTGGTGTTAAGTTTAAAAGTGGCTTGAATATAGCAGAGCAAAATAGCCATTTAACTAATGGCCCAAGTCCAACTGCAGCCTGCTCTTTCACTCTTGCTAAAATCCTCATACATCAGGAAAAAAAAAAAATTGTTTTGTTCTCACACACTGTCTCACATTTATTTTCATTTAATTTTATTTAATTTTATTTTATTTTATCTCAGTTGCAGTTTCCTGTTCATCCCTGTTGCCTAGAGACTGCTTTGGACTATAGTTCACCTCTGACACGTACCTTTTTTCTGACGTTGCGTCTACCCTCTACACCAGAAAATCAGTTTAAAAAAAAAAAAAAAAAGGACAAAACTACAATAAAGCTCTGCATAAAACTACAGAATTTCTTGAAATTGCGCTGGGAAATGAGCAGCTTTGATAAACATATTATTACTGTCGTTATCATCATCGACATGCTGTCAGTGTTGATAATAACAACAACATACTGATTTATGTAGTATCAAATGTATCCTCACTGCTCTCTGAGGTGAAAATGTAGGTAACACAAAGTTTTGTGTTGGTTTGGTGTCAGAGACAAATTTCTTGCCGAGGGAGTCTTTCATTACTGTAAGTGTGCGTAAACAGTGAATGAAGTGGTTTCACTTAAACACTGGATATCCACCAGGAAAGGTGGATGCAACATCAACACAAAGCATGATCAAGCGGTATAAAACCTTAATATATGATATGATGTTTTTGTCCTGATAGTTGCACAATAAAGGCCAAAAAAAATGATGTTGACGTTGTTATCCCTCGCCACTTATATAAATAGATGGAACCATTGGTATCAAAGTTAGTTTTAAGCTTGTAACCATAAGCATTTATTGTTATCTGCTATGACAACAAACCACTAACCGTTTTTTAAAGTAACTGAAGAAAACAAACGCTAACATGACTTAACATTATTATAATATGACCTCAATTCAAAGCGTTAGAGGATCCCTTTAGTTACACTTTTATAAAGGTCTAGGATCTCTAAAGATGACATTTAGAATTGATCAAATCATTGAAATGGCATTACTACAAATTCCAACTTAAAATCCTGAGTTAATACCCTAAAACACTTCAGACAATAGTGCTAAATGCTAGTATTTGGGTGCTCATGGGCATCATGGTGGTTGTTGGCATCTTGATTATCTCAGTATTCCAGAGCCACTATGTCCCTTCAGAGGCAGTTATCTCACTGTGTCACTGGCAGGTGTTTCAGTTTGTAGAGTCAACTGAGTGCAAACAGTGATGACAGCTCTGCTCCGGACTAATTATTTCTTGTCACTGTGCACAGATTTGTCAGGCATGGCGTGCTAACCAGAGGTCCTCTGGATAGAAAAGTGTCAGTCGAACCCCGTGGTCACCTTGTGTAGTCTTTTTAAATGATTGCTTTATTGTGAAAATTGTTCTCTGTGCTGTTTTTAAATACTGAATGAGTATGTTATCAAAGAAGAAAAAACTCTGAGTTCATCTACACTCAGCTGACTAAGCTACACGAGCTAATACTGATAGGTGTAGACCTAATATTAGAAATACCTCTTAGTATAATGCAATACAAGTCAGCAGCACCCCAAGCTACAGCGCCCAAATGATCCTAAAGTTGAATCAACACCTTTCTATATCACTTTCAACAAAAACCCTACCATAAATGTAGGATTAATCATCATAAAGGTAAGATTCATAGCAGAGCCATTGTATCACAATGCATTAGTTTTAGGTAGGTGTACCTAATAAACTTCCAAGTGAGTATAGATGTATTGTGACGACTGTATAAGTGATAAAAGCAGTAAGCCAAGATTAAAATATATTAGTATTTCTTTTTGAGAGCAGAATGTATGACAGAATTATATTTTTTGAAACTGTAGGAAATCTCTCTTAAAGAGGGTTCCAGATGTGGAAATGAGGACCCAGGCAAAATCAGACCACCTTATTAAGAACCATTTTGTAATTTGTAGGTAAATGTGCAAGTAAGGTACGGGCCTAGGTTTAATAATATGGAATTTATCCCAGATCATCATTTATTTTTTCTGACTTCATTTGTTGAGGATTGAGATCTAGACTACCACAATTTATTTAGATGGTAATATGCAAATACATGGACAGAAAATTAGTATGCACTTTGGGGTTAAAAGAGATTTAAGGGAAAATGTGGAGAAATAATTTTGAAAACTGCATAATTCATGACCTGTTTGGAATAATAACATGAAATATTCATTGGCTAAATTACTTATCTATGTAATCTGCTTTTGTTGTCGATTTCAGGGGGGAAAGGACAGCAGCAGGCGCTGGGGCTGGAACAAACAGTCTGGTGTTTTTGCAAACATAGCAATGATTCTCTGTCAACCTATTCATTATCAGTGAAATAGAAAAAATAACAGCTCCACTCTCCTGAAACGCTGTCTTTCTATGTGAGAAATAGACCTTTTACACCAACATGATGTGTTTTGAATCTGCAGTACATATAGCATGGTGCACGAGTGCTTCTTGAATACTTTGGCTGCCACACTGATTGATCTTTTTGTGCCACACAGTAATCAACCTCAGTTACATTTCAAAGAGGTTATTGCAAGGGAATCTAATGTATAATGTCATTTGAAGTAAAGGATTTTAAGGTTCAGAGGTGCTGCTCCTACACATCTTCTCGATTCGACATCTAGCTCTGCTTGACATAGCACTCATTCATACTCGCATTAAAGCACATGTAGTCTCAGAGCTACATTGACACAGATGATCAAAATTCCCGAGAGTAGGCACAAACTGGTTCCATTGTGTCATTATTAAGGTTAATATTTACTGTAGTACACCCTGGCTTCTCCGGTTTTCATAATCCTGTAATCTGGGGACTACAAACAGAGAACCAAACACAACATATAAGCATGAGCACACATGCAAACAGATGATTAAAAAAGCAATAGTTCTCAGTTAAGTTCCTTCCTTTGTCTTTGTTGCAGGAAAATGCACATGTCAAATTAGACCCAGTTAATCAAAGTCTGCATACATTGAGTGTCAGAGGGAAGAATCGGGGGCATTGCTCTGTGATTCTCTACTTTTCTTTCAGCAGCCACTGATCCTTCTGTCTTCACAAATCTACTAGGCTACTAACTGAGTGGGGGAAAGAAGTCTTTTTGTGTCACCCATACCAGCACATACAGTACGAGAGAAATACAGTGTTTCAATATAGCAATTGTGTCAGATGATGAAACTCACATTGGAAAGAGGTAATCATATTTAGCCTTAATATTGTCTGCATTGTTTCATACTTCTACTGTTGATTACGCTGCTGTACAGTGAATTGATATTTGCCAGAGTATTACCATCTCCTGATTGAGCTGACATCCATCTTGTGCGTGTGAAAGCCAGCTAATTCCAGACGCTTCTCATAACACAGAACCAGTGATGCTCTGCCAGTTTATAGGATAGCTATAAGGATACCCACAGAGCTTTATCCTCTTTTCTCATGAGAACATAAACCCTCTTGATGTAAATTATACCAACTTTGGTTTGGTTCAGATAGCATTACGTCTCATTAAGATGTCAGCTTTTCCGTACTTGCAGACTTTCAAGCACTAAGGCGTTTTGTAATTCACAAAACGTCAAAAAAATCTCAAAGCAAAATGGTTGCTTTGTTCTGACCTAATTTTGCTGCCTGGCTTGGCCTGTTTGCTGCTGTATGTGCTCCTTGGGTTGATTGATGCACCGAGGGACTCACACAGCTGGAAAGGAGGCAGTAAACCAGAGGAGGGAACAAAGAGTAGTGGGCCACACGGGGTGCAGCAATTAAGCTGTTTTCTTGTTGTTAATTAAAAGCAAATTAGAGACTGCGACAGGAGTTGCTGTCTAGTCTTAATTGCTGGCAGCATGTATGCCCACCCACACCTGTTGTTGCATCTTCACTCACTCATCTTAATCTTTTTTTCTTTGTGCCTTCCTTAGGGACGGAGAGGAAAGACTGGGGAGCCTGGACCCAGAGGCCTGCCTGTAAGTGATACACAGTCACAGGCACATACAGTACACACCACATTTTACTTTATTCTTTTTCATTTATAGTAGTGGGATAAACTCCTTCAAAACCTTCAGTACTACTGTATAAAAACAACTAGACATATTGTATCTTAGTAACATAGTAAATTGAATCTAAATAAAACCTGTCAAAAAACACTGAAAGTTTAAGTTAAGTTTGGCTCAGACAGTACAATCAAGCAACTCTTTGAACAGTATGTTATTTTTCTAGCTTTTCAACCTGTCAAAATCAATTTCAATTTAACCTTTATTTGACCAAGAATTCTCCTGAGATTATCAGTCTATTTTTCAATTGAGACCTGGCTAAAATTTGAGACGCTGTAAAAGTTATCACCATTGTAAAAGCATATTAAAGCAAATAGATGATCAGGACAGCAGACATGCAATATAAAATCCATTTTAAAAAGAGCAATTATGCTCTTCAAAGTGAAACATATATGTAAAGTTTGTGCATTAATTCCACGCTTAGGCTATTCTTATCTAGTCAAAACCTTCTCCCATTCTCCCATACTGTTGCAAGGCTATGTCATTAGCACAAAACCACAAGAGGTATATTAAGGTAGCACTTGAGGATGATTGTATTGATGAGTAGGAAAGGTCTGCCTATAAGGCCTGTTAACTCCTTGAATTATGGTTGTTTCCTCAGGCATCCAGACCAACCCCAGACACCGTTTGTGTGTTTGTGTAGTGACCCACACACCAAAGGGCACAAACACCACGATGCGTTAAAGGAGACAGCTTGTCAGACTCTTAACTGCTGTGATGTCAGCACAGAAGTGTTTAGGCATCATGTATTTCAGATGCTTTGGCTGTCCAATTATTTTCATGCACTATTGCCCTGATTACACTCTTGATCAGGACATAGGGTCTGTCTTGTTTTATTTCATCCAGAAATCCAGAAAGATTCTGTTTTGCTTCAAACACTAGGTCCAATTATCTTTGGTATAATTGAGCTACTCACTTTTAAACCTCTCCCACGTCTCATCCCCTGCCTCCTTAGTAACTCATAAAGTTGTAGGACATAAAGTCTAAGGTGAAAAGAAAGACAGGAGGGAGAAGGTGTGACATTTCTAAATGGCAATGTCCTGACGATGCCCTTAGCATGTGCAAGCTTTGCCTCCATCCCCTGGTTTTGGCATTTATGAGTCACCTGTTTTGCCTAGGTAGATCTAAGGGGCAAAATCATCTATTCAAAACACACACCAGGGCATCACTCTCTCTTGTTCATTGGCAGCAGGACAGTGCTCACAGTTGAGGGGGCAGCAGTTATTTTGCAAAGTCAAATTAGCAATGCATGACAACAGAGGAGTCTGTCAAAGGCGTACAACAAAGACACAATCGAAGATAATCTATAGCCTACTCAGGGCCATCCACGTCTTTATGGGAGCTAACATTAGTGCAAAGGTTAGAAAATACAATACAACAGGCCTTTGCTGATAGACAAATATTTTTCAAGTAACCTTGCCATTCGAAATAGGGGTTAGGAAATAACATGTGTAGTGTTCACATTTATATATATACAGTACATATATATGTATGTGTGTATATATATATATATATATATATATATATATATATATATATATATATATATATATATGTATGTATATATATATATATATATATATATATATATACACACACACACACATTATTCAGCCACAACCTTAAAGCCATTTACCGGTCTTGAGATGTGGTGACTGTGAAAGCCACAGCACATGATTCACATCATATTCATACTCATCAAACCATTCAGTGACCCCTTGTGCCCTATGGATGGGGGCATTGTCATCCTGGAAGAGACCACACCCATCAGGATAGAAACGTTTCATCATAGGATGAAGGTGATCACTCAGAACAACTTGGTATTGATTTGCATTGACCCTTCCCTCTAAAGGGGCAAGCGGACCCAAACCACGCCAGTAAAATGCCCCCCACAGCAAAACAGAGCCACCGAATCCCATCACTGTAGGGGTCAGGCATTCAGGCCTGTACCGTTCTCCTGGTGTACACCACTCGCCCACTTGTTGAGAACATGGTTAAGGATTTCTCATCTGACCATATCACTCTTTGCCCATCCCTGTAGACCAGTGCCAGTGGTTTGTGCACCACTGAACTCTCAAATGTGCATTCATCTCTGTAATGAGGACTTTATGCACTGCAACCGTGCTATAAGATCCATCTAAATGTAATTGTCGACAAATTGTTCTTGCTGACACAGTCTGATCACGTCCTGCATTAACATTCTCAGTCGCCTGATGAAGAGCTGCTCTTCTTTTTTTCCTTACATATCACACTAATGCACGAGCATCATGGTCATCAAATGTGCGCTGTCGACCACAATTTCCGACCCTGTTTACTGAGGTCTTTCCCAGTCATCTAAATGCAGACGTCACTTTAGTCAGTTGCTACTATTGAAGCACGAGCCAGCTGAGCGGTGTTTGTGACTGAAGCTCCTTCCATCCGTGCCCCAAAAATGAATCCTCTTTCAAAGTCAACTAGCTCTTTGCCTCTTCTCATCGTGGTACAAAATTCTTCATCTTGGTCAGAATTTTATAAAGGATACACAGCATAATTGGATATTAATTGCTTAATTATACCATGCAGAGAACCTGTGTGGAAGCGTCTGCATTCGATATGTTTCTCCACTCATTGATTCAGGTTTTTCCTTTAATTTTTCACCCATCTGTTATATATACCTAAAAACAAGCTGCAAATGTGATGTCCATGCATTCCAGACTTCAGGCAGTCATTGACTGCAAATGATTTTCATGAAGGATTAAAAATAATCCTTATATTTATAATTATGTTGGTTTTTCCTATTATTTTTTAACCTCTGAAAATGACGGAATATGTATAAAAGTGACTGTATTTCCTAAATGTGTATATACGTGTGTGTGTGTGTGTGTGTGTGTGTGTGTGTGTGTGTGTGTGTGTGTGTGTGTGTTTGGGTGTTTGGGTGTGTGTATATACACACATACTGCATATACTAGTCATACTACTATATATAATTGTCTTTGGGGCATGAATTCCTTTTATCTTTTCTCTGTGTTGCAGGGTCCCACAGGAACCTCTGAAGGAGTAAGTGTCAAGGTATCACTCAAAACATTATTCATCACAAAACAAAATACTGACATGTGGCATTTAAGGTGGATTTGAGCTGTCTCCTAGTTTGATAAACCAGCTCTTACCTGCACTTCCAGGAGGGGTGAATTGTCAAGATGACTGAGCAGTTTTCATTGTAGCAGTCTTCCAAATAGGCAAGGAGTTCAATCACCTGCACAAAATTGTCTGTATAAATATGTACCTTGTGTAACTAGATGAAGAAGCCTGCCCAGTCAAATCATACATGTGTGTGACCAGAAACAGAACCTGTTCTGTCCTTGACTGACATTTTTGTGTTTGTAGTCAAGAACAGATCTCCCCCACTGGAAATTGCACCTTTCAGTCAATTGTGGCCTACCGTGCAAGTTAAATAGGTGTTCCCACCTGTGCGCAGCACAGTGTGACTCAGTGCTCATATTCCAAACAGACAGATGGCCATTATGTACAGTGCCTTTGCAAAAAGCATCTGCAATCATTTTCATGAAGCCCAGGGGTGCTATAGCTCACCAGAGGCACATGAGATATGCTGTGAAAAAAAAAATCTCAGACAGGGACCTCAATCAGGACTCCAACTGTCTCTGTTGCTGCCTGCTTCCTTCACAAACCCACCCCCACCCCCTCACAGCCCCTGCCCACCAACCACAAAGCCTCCAGTGGCCCGCTTGTGATCATGCTGAGAGTGAAAACTATTGTGTAGTGGACAACCTCTTGACCACAGCTGTTTATTTGATGTATAGGGTAGTTGTTTGTTGTGGTGTCAGCTAAGACTTCAGAATTCCTCCCTCTCTCTGTGCCCAGAGGAAGGAGAAGTGTCAGCTGCCAAACCTTGAAAAAAAAAAAGTTGTCTGTATGAGAACACACTTATTATACCTCAAAACAAATGGGATTTCAGTAGCTATACCATAGGTGGAGGCACAATGGATAGTGGTTTTGTTTGAATGAAAAAATCCTCATGTATTACCATGTCCTAGTAAGTTAAGTTTAAGAATAAAATGACAAGCAGAGATAACCTTGATTAACTTTTCATGAGTTTTATGTAATTGGCTTCTAAGTTTCAGCTTTAATATCTCACTTGAATCAGTCTGAAATCATACAACTTCACTTAGCAGAAAGGGAAATAGCTCTGAGACTAAGAAAAGTAACAAATAATTAATGTTTAACAGTGTGTTAAAGTTTACGAGTTTTTTGAAAAAGTAAATCTGTAGGCTCACTATAACTTACAACATTCAGCTGAATCCAAAATGATGAAAGGTACGCCGATCAGCCACAACGTTAAAACCACTGACAGGTGACGTGAATAACACTGATTATCTTTTTACAATGCCACCTGTCAAGGGTTGGGATATATGAGGCAGCAAGTGAACAGTCAGTTCTTGAAATTGATGTTTGGGAAGCAGGAAAAATGTGCAAGCGTAAGGAACTGAGCAACTTTGACAAAGGAATTGTTATGGCTAGACAAATGAGTCAGAGCGTCTCCAAAACGGCAGGTCTCATGGGGTGTTCCCGGTAATGCAGTGGTCAGTACCTATCAAAAGTGGTTCAAGGAAGGACAACCAGTTAAACTGGCGACAGGGTCATGGTCGCCTAAGGCTCACTGTTGAGTTTGGGGAGCGAAGGCTGGTCCGTGTGGTCAAATCCCACAGAGGAGCTACTGTAGCACAAATTGCTGAGAACCTAATGCTGGCTGCGATAGAAAGCTGTCAAAACACACAGTGCATCACAGCTTGCCGCATATGGAACTGTTTTGCCGCAGACCAGTCGGAGTGCCCATGCTGACCCCCGTCCACCACCAAAAGCACCTACAATGGGCATGTGAGCATCAAAACTGGACCATGATGGAATGGAAGAAGGTGGCCTGGTCTGATGAATCATCATCATTTTCCTGGGGAAGAGATAGAACCAGGATAGATTATTGGAAGAAGGCAAGCAGGCGGAGGCAGTGTTAGGCTCTGGTCAATGTTCTTCTGGGAAACCTTTGGTCCTGGCATTCATGTGGATGTTACTTTTTGACACGTACCACCTACCTAAACATTGTTGCACACCCCTTCATGCCAATGGTATTCCTTAATGGCAGTGGCCTCTTTCAGCAGGATAATAAGCCCTACCACACTTCAAAAAATTGTTCAGGAATGGTTTGAGGAACATGACAAAGAGTTCAAGGTGTTGACGTGGCCTGCATATTCCCCAGACCTCAATCCAGTAGAGCATCTTTAGGATGCACTGGAAAAACAAGTCCAGTCCATGGAGGCCACACCTTGCAATTTACAGGACTTAAAGTATCTAATGCTAACATCTTGGTGCCTGATAGAGCAGGACACCTTCAGAGGTCTTCTGGAGTCCATGCCTCGATGGATCAGAGCTGTTTCGAGGGCACGAGGGGGCCCTACACAATACTAGGCAGGTGATTTTAAGGTTGTGGCTGATTGATGTTTAGTAGCACCTGCAAGTGGCAAAAGCCTGCTGGAGAACAATGCTAAAAGAGTTAAAAATATGCTTAAAGCATTTGTTTTAAGAACTTTGACTCATGCTGTTAGTTGAGAGATAAAGTGCTAAGAAACATTGTTTCAATGCTCTTATGCGTACATTAAATATGCAAGCCAGCCTTGGCCGTGCCATGAATCAGTCATGCTCCTACATAACGGATACATCTTCACTTTATCATCAAAAATTCATGCTTACTGTGGATGACAAGAAAACTCTTCCTGTCTCAGAGAATCACCTTCCATTTTAATGTGGTATAATGAAACAAGTACAGCAATGCATTTAAATGAATTTACACAACCCAACATGATAAGTAAGAGAAGCTTAACCATCAAAGCTCCAAGACAAATGGAAAGTTTCCATCAGCAGTAATAATTGAACAGTATCAGAGATTCTCCCTACTGCTCGGTGGCCATTCTTGTGCATTTTTTAGCTTGGACAAAACAGAGGCAAATTAAACTAAATTGCAGTTTGTGTAACATTTGATTGAGCTGAGAACCCTTTCCAATTCTCTCAGCAGAGTTTGAATGTTTTAAAGTTAACAAAAAAATGTTCTGTGCAGTGCATGATGTGCCGGGAACATGGCGTTCTCATGAATCACGTCTCCATAACTGTATCTACCACTGTAAGTCTCAAACTGGCTCTGACAGAACACTGCAGATATTGATGGATAGACAGAGAAAAAGAGGCAGACAGGCTTAATTGTAGTTTGATGACTCGAGGTGTCCTAAAGTCAACATATCACCCACAGACATCCACAGGTGGACCATTTCCCTATCCCATATACACTGGGCTTTCTCATTGTGTAAATACAGGGATAATCCGGATAAATACTGGCCGTGGTGCGGTTAATCTTATTTGAAACGTTTATTAACTTGTTACATACCCCTCCAATAAATTCCCTTTGAATGATCTTGCATGGAGATCTAACAAAGATAACCAATGAAATATTTTTCCATGAGTCTGTGCCAGAATACAGTGCACAACATTTGTATAAGTGACATCCCGGGCCAGTACTAACTTTCCATGTGATTTAGATTGAATGCCAGTCATAACTCAGTGCCAACTGCCTAAGGAATGGTAAACCATGTTCTGTCTACAGTATAATTTATAGTTTACAGTTATGCTGTACTGCAAGTGGCTTTTTTTTGTTTGGAAAAAAGGCCTCTGACTGATAACACAAAAACAATTATATAGGTGATTTTCTGATAACATTATAGCGGTAAAATCATGAGTTCCCATGTGGTTGATAAAGCTGTGCAGAATTCAATTAGTACTCAAAGTCAATTTTGGCACTAGTCCCTCTTCCCTGCCTAAAATATTAATAGGACAATCCATCTGCTCATACATGGCAGCAGTCTACTGACTTGATAACAGCTCATAATTTGGACGAGGAAACAGTGACTATATCTCATTAAATGATTGGTATCACAGCGGCTGTCGTTAGTAAGTCAAAGGAATGGGGGAGGGGCTGAAACTGAATGGCAATTGTTGTCTGTTAGAGTCCAGGCGCCGCTATTGAGTGTGCAGATATGCTGCAACCTTTCTCAGATGTCTCTCTGTCTCCTCAGACAGATGTTAAACAGATGCATTGTAATGTCTCAACACAGAGCATCTGAAATGTTCCCTACAAATCTTCACATTTGCCATACAAAAGAATAATCTTTGATGAACAACCTTTTCAACCTTTTATTTATTTTTTTGTTCTCTGTTATGTGTGAGCAACAACAGGTCATCTTTATTACACGTGTCAGGAGATGTGAAACAATACATTTCTCCCACTAAAGAGGCAACTGGTCATTTATTTGCCACATACTAAAATAATGGCTGGTAATGTCATATACAGCATCAATAGCCCAAGACCTTATGTAACAGAAAAATATGAGCGTAAAAGATCATAAGAAGGTTGGAAATACATACAGTATGATGTGTCTTCTACTGATGTTTCAAGAAAGTGAGAAGATCCCCAGCATATAGTGTATACACATATATGTGTAGAAAAACTTAGAGTTCTATCACAAATCTTTTTAATTATTCATTCTCTGTGTCTCATCTTGTGTGTCTGGAGCAAGGTGCAAGTACATTTATTTTACAGTAATGTTTGCTTAGAGCATTCTCCACATAACTGACAGGAATAAATCCTGTTAAAATTATTCTAAGGGCAGCCAAACAGCAGTCACAAAGTGCCATCTATTGGCAGTCAGAGGAATGATTTTAACAATGGAAATGTGGAAAAGTGCTGCAATGCAACAGGGGCTTGAGTTTTTCATTATCATGCTAGACCTACATAACCTCATTGTCACATAGAGCCAATAGTCTCCCAGTGTTTCTTCTTTTTCTACCATAATTACACTATTTTGATTTTGAGATGACACAATACTGTATGTTTTTCGGATTACTAATTCATAACAACTGCCCTTGCCTGAGTTTCATTCTCTGAGCTTCCTGTCTTTTTGTCCTGTCTATGCTGTCAGTCACTATCAATGATCTGCTCTGTTCACATGCAGGGGGAGAAGGGTGAGTCTGGAGTTCCAGGGAAAAAAGGAGAGAGAGGAGAAGCTGTACGTATTTTCCCGTACTGACATTTACAGTGACATTGTGTTACAGAGTCATTAAGCAAGGCCTCCTCCCACAGGGTCAGCCAGGTGCCGAGGGGGCCAGCGGGATGAAAGGACAAAAAGTAAGTCACATCACTGTCAAGTGTCATACATGATGGTTCTCTCTGTTTGTGGAGGAAAGAAATAGAGCTGAGGACAGCAGAGAATGGGTGGTGGAGGTAAGGTAGTTCAAGAGATATAATTGGTATAATATAAAAGATTTCAGAGGCTAAACCTTTTGAGTTATTTGTTATTGTTTGTGTCCTCTGCTCCCTTAAGCATGATTCAAATCATTTTCTTGCTGTTGTCGGTCTGTATGTGAGTTTGCGCCTTTTTGTGGTTGTTCATGTTCATAGAATTTTTTATTACGTACGATACTTTGCAGAGGAAACCCAGGCACAGAACGAAGACTAGGGTTTTCAGTTTTGCCCTTAAGTCTTTATTTAATTACCTCAGTTTGTCTGTTTATCTTTTACTTAGTAGAAATCTGTATCTAAAAAAGTGATTTCAGCAAAATCTATAGGAAAGTTGGGCATGTGTCAAGGTAGAACGTATTGCTGTTTACTGCAGACAGTGCCACCATGTGGCCATTTATAATGCACTTTCACTAATATCCATGGTACCCAGACGATAAATCCTGCAGCAAGGCTCAAGGGATGTCAATATCAGTCTAGTAATAGAGGAAAAGTCAGGGGATCACTAAAGTTAGAGGGATTCATCCTCTGGGAACCACGAATGTCTATAAGAAAATTTCATGGCAATCCATCAACAAGTGACCACAGTTATGGACTGACTGACATCGCCATCCCTAGTGCCATGATGCTAGCACGGCTAAAAATCTCTGGAAAACAAGATTCGGATGTTGTCTTAAATACCAAGTGTTTATGATGATTTCTGTTTTTTGTAAAGTCACATAACCAACTGATGCACTATATAAAGAAACTGGAAACAACCTCAGCTAACACCCCGATGATAGCCAGAAACATTTAAATAAATAACATGAGAATAAAGCATGGTATATTGGAGATGAGTTGGGCAAATTGTTCAATTAAACCCTTAGGTTCCCAGGATTTAGGTGTGTCTGTCACCATGTGTATGTTGATCCAGATCCAGATGGGGACTAAAAACTTTTAAACCTTTTCCCGTTACGTTAAATTAAAAATTTAGAGGATTATGTAGGCTTGATAAGGCACGGCATGTATTCTTGGAGAGTTTGTAGCTGTTTACAGTAATGTATAAGCGCAGGTGTCGTGCTGTGTTCTCTATTTTTACTGAAAGCACCAAAGTTATAGAAATTGAAAATTATGAATGGAAAATGGAAGCTACTGAATTCAATGTATCACAATTAAGAACCTTCTATGGTTCCCTGAGGCACCCAGTACACCCATTACAAAGGGATGTACATAGTATACATGTATATATACGCTCACACATTAAGTGTGGCAGCATTCTACATGATACACCACCTTGCAGTATGCTTTTGAACAAGAATTCTTTAATGTTTTCTTTTCACTCATGCCATGGCTCTTCTCACATCACTTGAGTTAGATAGAATTTTCTCTGAAGTCTGGTCATGTTATTGGCTCCTTTATTGCTGCTCCGAAACCTGTTGAGGTAGCTGTTTGAGGTCATGTGTGGCAACTTTCTTTTAAAAGTAGTTTCTAAAGTGTACTTTTAAGCTGTGTTTTTCTTTTCTCCAGCATATTTTGTCACTGTCTGTTTGTCTCTCTGTCTATCAGGCACTCATGTAGTAATTGATATTATATTTCTGTTGTATTTGCAGGGGGATATTGGCCCTCCTGGTCCTCCTGGTCCTGTGAGTACAAGATACTGGTCAAAGCCCACCTTACAGAATATTGTTCATTGTCAATTATTGTGAGCTTGACTAATAACTAAAGAAATTATTACAATATCAGTATTTGTTTTTTGAAACAAACCTAAGAAAATGTCAATTTTGTTTTGCGTCAGTAAGCAGTTCACATCCTACTATAAAAATGTTTGGGACCAGGGAGGAAAAAGCCACACCAGTGCAGTGTTTACCTTTGCGGTCACACGTCCAACATGGTGGCACGTTATCTTGTAACTAATTTCCATGATTTGACAAGCCTATAGATTTGTTCTATCTTTAGGTATATAGTTTTCAAAATATCCGATCTAACAGTAGATCAGTGTTGACAAAGGGCTTGAAATGTGCATCCTTTTCAAGACAGTTAAGATTAGTTGTGTTGGATTTCCCCAGGGAAGAGCTTCCTTGTTCTTTCAGATAATGAACTCACTGATATTTGGCAGCAAGCTCCCAGTGAGGGATTTTTTCAGCAATGTACACAGCAGAGAAATATGGACAAAATAGTTTGCACAGGCATTGAAAGCTGTGAATTGAACTGAATTCCTGTGTATGTATAAACAATTTAACACATTTGCACTGGCCATCACCCACTGATGTCGTAATCTTCCACTTGGTACAAAAAAAAAATCTTGAATGAATTAATGGGGGCTATGCAGCACATGACCTGTTACCAGTGTAATGTTCACAACTGTAAATTATAGAAGAAGGATTTTTGTTGGAAGACAGTGGTACAGCTTTAGTGGAGAAGAAGATAAAAACAAAGAAACCCTGACGTCATGGTGGATCTCTGATGTACGCTGAAGGTGACACAGAGTGGGTGGTGCTGGGACGGTAGAACTCATTAGACATTTTAAAGTTAAAAACACGCTGTGACAAATCAGTTAAACATCTGCAAGGGGGCAGTAATTACTCCAACGAACAGCTGCAACTATGGGAACCCTTTTTTTAAAAGTTGAAATAAAAAATAGGAATTAAAGTGTCAAATGAAAACATGGTGTTAGAGGCCGCATGTCACAAAGTGAGGGGTTTGACTTTCAGATGACTCTGTCCTAATGGGTTTTGTTCTAAAGATCTGCTGCCTATTGAGCCTCTGAAGGCTTCAGACATGGGCTTGGAAACAAAGTTTGATGGCTTTCATTCTTATTCTCATACTCATTGCTTGTTAGCAGGTGATTCATATGGAAATTAGACAACTTAATTATACAGCAAGCGAATGTCAGTCACTCTCCACTGGTTTCACTGGTTTCTGTCTAACCAACAAAAAGTCTACTTGCTAAATAAGAATAGATATCAATGTAGGCATTTTTAATGGCTGCTCAAAACAGTGAGGTCTTGCGTTGCAATTATTTTTGAATGGTTGTCCCTTTTCTGTAAATTTCATTTCAGCTGGGGGAAGATAAAGAAGATAAAGACATGTTCTATCAAAACTGAAATACTCAGTTGTGTTCATTATCGTGTAGTGAGGTGAGGGCCACCCAGGACATATGAGACGTATACTATAGCACACAGTAGAGAGGAAAACATTAATCCTTTGATAAATGAGGCTGTTTGAATATTTAGTACCAGTCTCTGTCTGTGCTCTCTGCTATCCGGTAGCTGATAATTTTGGCAGTTAAGCATTGATTTCCCTTACACAGCAGAAGGAAGGGTTCAGATCATTACCCTCTCTTCATAAACCTTCTTGTGCCCCTGTTTATTGGTGATGGGGAGGAGCGGTGGGCTTATAGGCAGGCTCGGCCATCACTTCCCTCAACACCCTTAAAGTGATAAAACAGTCCTTTCAGATCTGAGACTGTCCTGTTTTTCTCGCTGCCAGTATTGCTCCACGAGTTTTATAATCTATTAAACTGAATCTGTTATGCCAAGTTATGTTCAGTAAATGGCTCTATGCTTTTGGTAAAAACTCTGGCAGAAATTTTTGATCTGGTCACACACTGATGGCACTGAGACATTGTTCAGCATCAATGGCAAGACAATTGACAGTAGCTGCTTTTGTGAGTGACTGCAGGTGGAAGGTTGACCATATATGCAGACACTCTACTAACACTAGGTGATTCAGGATCTTACTTATGGTTACTTTGACCATTGTTGCAGAAGCAGGGCAGGGCACTTTGTGACAAGTTTGTTTGTATAGCCCTTAATCACAGTAACCCTCTCAAAGGGGCTCACGGGCACACATTAGTCAGTACCAGCAAGCCCTCCGACCTGGACAAGCAGAGAGGTAATTCGTCCCTACCCTCTGATACAACCCATCAGAGCATCTCCTGAAATAGTGCCCCTACGGCGGCAAGGATACTGCACCTTCGTCATCAAGGTTACAATGATAAGCATGCAAAGTGTATCGGCGGCGGCTTGCTGGACCTTCGCCGTCATGGTTACAATAATAAACACGTAGTCAAGTTTATGGAACAGTGTCAGTTTGGTTAGGCACAAAAAGTAATTTGTTAGGTTTCGATTTTTTACAGGACAGTCTCATCAGGAGACAAGGACACCTGCACAGATGGACAGAGGAAAACTAAAGCAAAGAAAAAAAACAGTGGCAATGATATCAAAAAAAGGCTCATAATATTCCAAAATTTTAGTTCTGTGGGGGCACCAAAATTTATCCCACCTGGATAAGAATTACAGTTCCCAGTTTGCTTCTTTTATCTCTTAAGGCTGAACTGGTTAGAACTATATACAAAGGTGAAACATGGTGAACACAACACAAAGGGCCTGAGGACATTTAGATGTAATGAGTTCTGATGATTATAGATAGATAATTGGATTTGCTTCCTAGCTTTGCTCGATTTTTACTACATTCAGCCATAAACATTGGCATTGCTTTTAAACCTTTTGTCCAGTTGACACCAACATTTTATTGTGCATCTTGTTTTATATCACATAATATTGTGGAAAATATATCTCCGGCATAAAAAGGCAGTGAGAAGTTAGCAGACTATGGTGGCTATTTTATCAGGAGGCAGGAGATCATATCTGCACTTGATCAGCCTGTTCTACACTAAGCACCCCCGAACACCTTAGTGCCCCCTTCAGGTGATAATACGTAACATAGCGCCCCAAAACAGCACTGGTATTATAAAAGTCCATTTTTCTCATTGTTAATCCTTTTTACATACTTTTCTTTTATACACCACACATTTCATATCTGGATTGTATCTATATGTGCCTGTGCCACATACTATTAATATATGCCTGAAGTGTCAGCACTGAAATGTGATAATTAGCAGTCCAACAGAAACGATCATTCATATCATCAGTGACTGCACTGTTCTACCTCCCCGCACCATGTGAGTGGTTTTGAAGGTAATTGTGGTCCTTCTTAAAACTGCATTTTAGGAAAATAGTGGAAAAAGCCATTAGACAGCTGGAATGTTGAACACAAGTTTTTCTAAAAATGTATGCATTGAAAATGTGTTTAAATTTACATTTGTGTTTAATGGGGTCACTTATGTCAGTAGTTTGGCCATTGACTAACAGTTCATCCTCAGTCTGTCCTTGTTGTATTTACACCTGCATTTTTATTTGATCTGAAGTGACCTGAGGTGATCAAATTGTATTCTGATCCGCCATTATGCGTATGTTGATGCCATGTCTAAATAAGGTCTCTCATTTACTGTGCAACCTGTACAAATAATGATCTGAGTAACTCTGTTGAAACACTTTGAATCCTAGTAATTTCTGCTTTAATTCTTCAGTTAATGTGGACATTCTTGCTCTTCATGCATGGTAGTTCCAGGCATCAGTCCACCTTAGCTAGTTGGTCTTTCCCCTTCCTTTTCATTTAACTTTGTTGTAAAAGGCTCTGCCCAGCAGCCAGGCCACCCCATTTCTGAGCTTTACTGAAGCTATAAGAAATATGAAAATATTCTGTCTAAATAGTGATTTATTATTTTCTAATGAAATTTAGATTCAGATTGGTAACAAGAGTTAGGTTGGACACATATTTCAAGAAGACATTATTACTCCTGTAATGCTTTTAAAAGTAATCAACAGCTCTGAAGAGTTTATTTTCACTTTTTTATTTTTACTTGCAGTAATTGCGAGATCAGTTGAGACTATTTAGAAACCACTGTGACTTTTTCATTACTTCTAGGTGATGACCGCTCATGGATTAAGACAGCTCTCTGGAACTGTAAGCAGCTGTTTATACCATAACACTTGAAATCTTTATGTATAGTATCCTGATCCTCTTCAAATTGTACACAAGGTTCACTACAGTCAGATTTTGAGGTGGTGTGTTTTCTCTTGTGTTTCAGGATGAAATGGAGGAGATGACCCAAAAGGGAGAAAAGGGAGATCAGGTAACTGTTTCTCTCATTATTATTTCTCACTAAAGTGAATTTAAACCTAGGAAACTCAGTATTAGTTTTCGAAACACTGCATTTAGCATTTGACATCACAGCAAGAAGAAAACTTCCCATTTCTTATGTAACATCAACAAAAGCAGCACTGACATTTGATTTGGAAACAATAAGTGAACATCACCTGCTGTTCAGATGTAGAGTTCCATGTCATCTTTGTCCCCTGCAGAGGTGACACGGAATAAACTGGCAAACAATTATTGTTTGGACCTCAAAACAACAGATGCATCTACTTGAGGCAGGCAGATTACAAAGGCAACTGATGCAGCTGTTGACCAAACATCAAAAGACTGTCAGTTACATGACAAGAAAAGTAAATTACACGTAGAGATGTTAGAATATGTTACAATCTGCAAATGAAAGATTTACTGAATTATTTTGGTGAGGCGTGGGGGCTGCTCTGATTATATTCACATTCTCAGAGCAAAGAAGTAAGTTTGGCAAAGGAAATACCCTGTTCTTAACCTTCACAGAGTATGAAAGGTAATTTCATTAAGGTTCTTGATGAATTTTTTTAAAACCTCACTCCAGTCAGCAAGAGGAATGGCTTACTTGACTCTTATCTTTATGCACATTTTGAGAAATGATGATTGTCTATCTCCTTTACGTTCCGCAGGGGGAGAGAGGAGCTCAAGGACCGCAAGGCTTCAAGGTAACTTGTTGCAGATGTAGCACTTGCACCGAAACTTGAGCATTGATATCCTCTGCCAACAAATTAAGACTCCAAAGTCCTTTTTGAGTACTAGTCTGTGTAGCCCTCCACAGTGTCTGCAACAGCAATCAAAACATTTTAGGACTCTATGGAGTATATAGGTTGTTGATCAAAGCTATTTTTATTGTAGAAAAGATTCTTTCTTTGACATACAGTAATTCCTGGGCTAGACAGTTGCCCTACAACATGCCAGAGATTATAGATATACATTTTTGTGAGAGGTTTCTTTGAGCTGTTGTCAAAAATCTTAATTTAAAAGTGATGTTTTTTCTCTTCTGTTGTCCTGCCTCTCCCATATCTTTTTCATCCTATTTTGGGACTATAATAGGGAAACATAGGACCGCCAGGACTAAAGGGAGATCAAGGACCAGAGGTGAGGCTCTGTATTTATCTCCTGTCTGCTGTACCAATTACAGTAAGTCATACAGAGATGTCTAAAAACAACAGTAGACAGTACTGTATGCAGTATACATATATGAGAGATTACCAGCTGTTTCAGGTCAATATTAACTAAAATACTGAAAGGTGGATATCTAATTAAATTTAATGTATCACGATTTCTTCAGCTGGTTTTGGGGAAAGGTCTGTTTCCATGGTAATAATTATACTACCAGGATAACAGCATATTTGTTAGGGTAATATGGAGATGAATGCAAACTTATACAGAAATTGCATATTCCTCTTAACAAGGGAACGTTTAGTTTACATAAGTATTGTATACTTATTCACTGTAAACACACTCTGTGACTCAAACATGCTAATGAGTATTCTTTTGAAGATAGTTAATGAACCTGCCATACAATGTTCAGAATAATGCAGATATTTTTGTTATCCCAGTCATGAAAATGGGTATATAAAAATAGCAGCCAGGATACTGATGCCTGTTTACTCATTTTTTTCAGTTATCATTCAACATAAGCTCAGTTTCCATGGTAATATGTGGATCTTTCAAAGACAATAATGAGTCGAGAAGGAGGAAAGCATATAAACATATTACCTAGAATAACAGCATACACCAGGATATAAGCTCACAAACCTACTGCTGCACAGTCATGAAGATATCCCCAGCATACAGTAATTACCATGAAACTAACCATGGTTTATTAAAAAGGCTGCAGGGGCAACAACTACTGTAGGCAGTGTCTACAGTGTAGCTGGCTGGGCTTTAACATTCAAAGCTCAGACAATTCTGTCATGAAACAAAGGGAGAAAATAGCCCAACGTATTGGTTTTCCTTTGTGTTTTGCCAGGGGAAACAAGGCCTGCCTGGGCCCACTGGACTCCCAGGTCTGCCAGGCGAGCCAGTAAGTATATGGCACTAGACACTAGCACTTCATGTCAAGCCTTCCTTTCTCTCATTGCCGTATCTGTCATCTTGCCATATCCTCTACTCTCTAATTCAGCCTGCCAGAATGAAAGAGAGAGGTGAACGGATAAACCTCAATCGGCAGACACAGAGAGGAAGTAGGGAGAAAAGTCCAGAATTTTTACACAGACGATCAACAATCAAATTTAAGAATTAATTAGTGGAAAGAGGCAAATCTTAGAGCTTTATGCCAGGAACTGAAGCAGAGGCCCAATCTGTTCTCCACACCTGCTTCTGTAATGAGCATCTGTCTTTATTCAAAAGCAGGGAGGGAAAAGGGGCATTTCATAAATCCTGGCTAAGGGAAATTATGTTGGAACACGGCAGCTCACTGAGGCAGTGAAGAGGAGGAGATAAATGTGTGTGAGGAGATGAAGGCCTGGTGATATATGTGTCTCTTTTCACCACTATTTACAGGGCTCGTCAGGGGAGTCAGGGGTGCCTGGGAGAAATGGCCTGAAAGGAGAAAAGGTAGGTAAACTTCAAACCAAGTTCTCACCTCAAAAACAAACATGAAGCTATGATGTTTTATCACAGAGTGAACATGCTAGACAACTTGTGAAGACACATAGCAGATTACTTGCCCTGCGTGCCATCCTCAATCCTGTTTTAACTTTGTGTTCTCTTTCAAACCTCACTTGGTATCTCACTATGGGAAGCGTCATCTGGCATGACCAGTTACAGAAGCTCCACTACCACCACATCTGTCGGGACATACCAATCATCTGAGCTGCATTGGCCAGCTCGTCCCTTTATAATGGCCCACAGCCCCCACATGGTTTCTCACTTTCTTCCACGTGAAGATCCCTTGAGCTCCTCAGCTGTCCTGGCTCTGGATTTCCACTTAACCATTCACCGACGTAGCCATCAGGGTAGCCTCCGAAAGTGGTTATCTGTTGTTGGGATTACAGAGTTGGTAGGTCTAGTTTACATCTTTTCATCAAGAAAAGTTGGTTTTGTTCAGGTGGTGGTTCTCTCGTCATGGCTGACCTGCACCTGCTCTCATTCAGCATTAGCTAACAAGCTAACTTGCAAGGTGTGCAAGTTGTGTGGATAGCTTCCTACCGCTTTTCTGTTCCGTTGCTACCGCCGGCAAGGGTAGGGATGTCGAGTCCCATATTCCCGGCTGCTTGTGGGTTCACCGTCTTGGGAAGGGACCACCATCCCTTATGCATCGCTGTATGGGTGTAAAACGTGCCCAGGCATCGCTTGCAGATGCTGGGTCATGTCGACAATGACGAGGATGCCATTCTTCCTTCTGTCCAGGTGTCTCAGCCTGGCAGCTCAAATGCTTTAGGGAGAAGAGAGGGATTTATATGATGGAAAAATCCTGCCTTCTTTTTAGGTCCCCGCTGAATACCTCATGCCCGCAGTCCCTGAATGTATGAAGGAAATGAGGCACTATTGGGACAGGCCTTTTAGGCACATGGTTCCCTTCAAGGGCTACTCTGGCCTAGAGATAGCCAGTGGTGAGGTTCTGGGACTCGCTGACTCCCTGGTGGTAGAGCAATCGGTAATATACCATCTCCATCCCAACCACCAATCCAGTCCCCCTTCAGAGGTACCCACCCTCCCAGGTAAGACGGAGTGCTTCACTGCCTCCATGGAACAAAAAGCGTACAAAAATCTGAACGTGGTTACTCTGCTGACATCTTATCAGACTAGTTCTAAGAGATGGGCCACCGTTTGGATTAATATTCACCAAGTCCAGCCATTTCGGGAGAAATATAGAGGTGCAGATCAGGGCTGCTAAGTCATGAGCTTGGCTATGGCAGATGAGAGATCTTTTTGGCTTAATTTCTCTCAGTCTGCCAGACCAGGATAAGCATGTCATTATGGATTCCCCTTTTGATCCATCACGGGCTAAGGGGCTGTTTGGGGGAACTGTCAGCTCTAGCAGGCTAGCGACCTGAGGAAGTAGCAGGGTTAGGCGTTCGACTTTTGCCTTCCACGCAAGACGACACTTCATCAGCCACCGCCATCCCACGCTGGCTTTGCGGCTATGGCAGTGAGAGAGTGCAGCGGGAGCTTTAAGGGTCACACCAACAGGGCTCTCAGGGCAAAAAGCATTGGAATAAAAAGTCTTTCACTACCACTACCACAGAGGCCACACGGGAAGCTGTGAAGGCTTTGGAGAGTGAAATTTCTTCTGTCTTAAGCCAAGGAGCAGTTTGAATAGTTCTGGAAGAGGAAATTAATCTGGGCTTCTACTTCCGTTGTTTCCTAAACCCCAAAAAAGGGAGGTACGTTACGTCCCATTCTGGATTTCCGTTTCCTCAAATTCCACCTCCGAAAGTACAGGAACCCTGTTTTTCTCCACTTGATCTTGTGACAGATCAAGTTAAGGTCAAACTCAGTCTCGTTTAAAGCCTGTCTGCACCTGACAGGACTGATAGCCTCAATGATTTTGTTCATTCCTCAGGTATTGCTAAGGATGCAGGATTTCCAGTGTTGGGTGTCCTCCTTACGGCTGGATATACGACTACACTCTGCAGACTCTGTCCTTAGTATTGGTTCATCCTATTTGTGTGCTAGCACATAGGGAGAGCATTTGGTGTCGACCTTCCTGGGTCAAGGTGTTATGGGCTTTAGAGCGTGCAATTCGGGGGTGGGATATCTCCCATAGTGAGATACCAAGCAAGGTTTGAAAGAGAACCTTAGGTTATCAGGGTAACCCTGGTTCACTGAAAACTGAGCGAGGTATCTCACAGCACTGCCCTGCTTGCTTGTGCAGGGTTTGTGAAAGAAATATGCTTGAGAATGCCATGCGGGGGCTGCAGGCTGTTTTAAAGGTTATGGGCTAGCCCACACAGCTCAAGCGACTGGTCTGTCCCCTGACAGATGTGGTGGTAGAAGAGCTTCTGTGATTGGTCACGCCAGATGGCACCTCCCATAGTGAGATAGCTCGCTCAGTTTTCAGAGAACCAAGGTTACTCTAGTAACCACGTATTTTTGCGTTTGATGCACAGTTGACATGCATAATTCACTGGGTTTATCACTTGTCAAAATAAATGAAGCTGTATTCAAGTCTGCCCACCCAATGGAGCTACTCTGCTACACTTCT
This sequence comes from Xiphias gladius, assembly GCF_016859285.1. Classification (NCBI taxonomy): domain Eukaryota; kingdom Metazoa; phylum Chordata; class Actinopteri; order Istiophoriformes; family Xiphiidae; genus Xiphias; species Xiphias gladius. Next base: position 16,520,597 of record NC_053410.1, read on the forward strand.
GAGCAGAAAAATAAACCTGATGCCCTTAAACCTCCTACATCCATTCACATTTATAATCCTCCTCTGTCTTCTTTGCTATTCTGATGTTAAGTCTGATCCAAAAGGCAGCTTTGGTTGTACAATCATGTTTTAGTCTATGAATACATGTGAGAAAACAAAAAAAGTCTGTACACTGGAGACAATCAGCTTAGTTTAAAGACACAAAGAATGGAAGCAGGGGAAACAGCCCACCTAGCCTTGCCTAACCGCACCTCTAAAGCTCACAAACTAACACATTATATCCTGTTTGTTTAATACATACAAAAACTGAAGTATCAAAACCACAATTTGTGGTTTTATGGGGGGTTATGTGACTAATTCTTGACTGTTAATAGTATGACTATCTGCTAATATATGTAACTATTCTTTTAAGTATAAATGAAAGCAAACTAGTAAGAACAACATTAAGAGTCTACAGGCACACTAGCAGCTCTGTGAGACGGTTCTTAGGCACAATGCTGCTTTGAGCTAAATGCTAACGTGAGCATGCTAACATGCTGATGTTTAGCAGGTAATATTTACGATGTTCACCATCTGGGTTTAGCCTGTTAACATGCTAACAGTTTCTCATGAACACTAAACACAAGGTACACCTGAGGCAGATGGTAATGTTATTAGCTTTGCAGGTATTTGGTCATAAACTTAAGTATTGGGCAAAGTGAAATGTTGACCTCATGGTTCTGCTAGAGGAAAAGTCAGGGAATCACCAAGGTCAGTAGGATTCATCCTCTTGGGACCCTGAATATTTGTATAAAAATTCATTACAGTCTATTCAATAGGTTTTGAGATTTTCCTGTCTCGTATAAAATGGTGGACAAACCAACCAACATTGCCTTCCATCGCTAATGTTGGTAAAATAGTACACTAAAGCACTAAAACTGCCTAGTTCCACATTTAATTTAATTAAAAATTAATCCAATTTTCGTCTTTTGGTTGGACATTGAAAGCAATTTCATAAAAATGTACCCAGGACAAGAGTCGCAAGATGTATTTGAGGGGCAGGAAACAGAAAGCTGACACTGCTGTTTCTGCCTTGTGGACAGCAATGTCCAACCTATAAAATTGCTGGTTTTTTAAGGGTCTTGGCAGATGAGATGACTTAAGCCTGTCTGACATTTTGTCTATGGAGGAAATTCTGAATACTTTCTGTCTTGCTGTCTGTAGGGGGACTCTGGTGGAGTGATGGGGCCACAGGGACCACCAGGTCCTAAGGGTGAGCCTGGAGAACTGGGAGGTAGATGTATGGTGGGTACTATATCATGTTTAGACAGTCACTTTCATCTGACTGGGTTGGCTTCAGCCCTCAAGTCACAGAACACAAAAGTAGAAATTGTTAGTTTAGAACAGGCAAACAACAAAAGAAAATACAACAGAATTTCAGTGTAGATCATCTGCAAACAGCTGGAGCAGCAGGAGACAAGTTAAAGGAAACTAGTATCCACTCCTCCAGCTGTGTAGCTGCCATGACATTATGGAGATGCATTGCCATTAAGTAATCCACCATTGGATAACCCCAGCCTGGGTAATCAACTATCTTCCCATTTTGGAGCTCATAGCTGTTCAAGCACTCTCTTTTATGGTCAGGGCTTTGCATATAGAAATGTTCATTATAGCTTCACCAAAAAGGCGGCATGTTTGCAGCCAAGGTGTCAGTTCCGGTTGACGCCACTTGCACTCCTCATTCACCAGCAAGGGCTCGAAACAATCATGTTTGTTTGTGTGTGAAAAAGCCAAACTGAACATTAAGCCCGACAGCAGGCCTACTCATCAAGCAAGAGGTACTGTGTTCAGTTGAGCCGAGTAATAAGGGAATGATTGCATCCAGGCCGAAGTATTTAAACCTCTGTAATGCACTACATCAATCTGGAAATTGGCGCAGGACTGGAAAAGACGACTATATGTTTTTGTGTAAAAGAATCAAGGGGACATGTCTACAGCAGGCCAATGACCTCTTGTGCTGTTACATAGATCAAAAGCTAACAAAGAGTGATGTCTATTGTTTAGAGGGAACGTCCTTCTGCATAAATGCTGATAGTCTTTTACGAACGTCAGTTCTGTCTGGAGGCATTGGAGGAAGTGGATTTTCAAAATGTTATGGTTTTTATTATGTAAGACAAATCAAATGAAAAAAGCAATAAATAGAACTCAGTGCAGATGGTCTGAACATCTTTAATGAGTCAGCCTGCTCAAGTAGTTAATGCCACTTTATTGATTTGCCTTTAAATGAATAATGAGCAATTTACCCTTTGTTTCTTCTGACTTTTATTTATTTACATGAATCTCCCACTACTCTCAAGTACTGATATAAAGGTTTTGTTTCAGTATACTCCCAAAGCATAATGTATATGGAACTGTTTTTGTATTTAAAAAGAAAATACAGTTATATGATCATATTGTTTATCTCAAAAAGTTCTGTGCTTTCCACACACTCCTCTGTTTTACACCTGCCTAAATTGTCACAATTCTCCCTGAAACTGTAGAATTTCTGTTTGTTCAAATCTAACTTCTGCATAGCTAATTTACTTTGTGGAATGTAGGACTTGTAACACTAACACATGCTGAGAACAGAAATCAGTGTCTCATCCTGACTGTACGGTTAATTATGCTTACAGAAGCCTCGATTCCAATCAGGTTTTTTCTCTGTGGTATGGCATTATCAGTACTCCTCAGTACCTAGACGGTATTAAAAATGTTGTAAACAGTATTGAACATGACCTCTTGATGCAGCGCTGTGTTCAGACAGTTTGCACTGTTGAGCGTAGCTTGTACAAATTCAATATTCCTGTTTAAATTCCAGAACTAGAGCAGCTTTTTTGCCCCTCAGGCCTCAAAGTGAATTGCTGATGAATGTTCAGTGAGTCTTCTTCCTGTTGTTTTTTAGGACAAGGGGTTGCCTCTAACAACAGGGTCTCGCGGACCCAAGGTAGGAAGCGCTGTCATGGTGAAGCATCACCAACACAACCATCTATACTTCTCTATACTGTATGTTAACTGACATCTATAATATACCATATATGTTAACATCTTCACATAGATCAGTGATATGTATGGTAACTACGTGTGTTTTACCCTAAGTACTTTTAAAAATATTTTGATGTTCAGGAACAGTATAGGTCAGTGCTTCCCAGCCTTTTCTTTCAGACTTACCCCCACAGCCCTGTCACATGAACTCAAGCACTCCACCATCAACACCACCCGTCATGTTCCAAATGGGTTCATTTTATCTGGTTTTAAAGTGGATGTTATTTAACACTATTAATTATATAAAAGTGGCTATTAGCCTATATATTATTTTCATACAACTGAATTGTCAGTGTTTAAGTCAAGTTTGCATTTGTAATCCTACATGGAGTAACTGAAGCTGGTCATTTTAACCACACTTTAAGCATTTGTTTAAATTGTTCATCCATTACTTTTAACTAACCTCTTAAACTTTTATTCATTACTTTTAGCATCTGTTTCAATCATTTATCTGTTACTTTTAGATAACGGTTTGGACCCATCTGCTCATTTGCTAACTAGTTTTCACACACACTCAATTGAAAACACAAACTGAAATTCAAATTAGTTTAGCTACTCTGGAATCTTTCCACATACTCCTGGCAACAGCAGAAGTACTCTCCGAGGTACACGTACCCCTGGTTGGGAATCACCGGTGTAGGTGATACCTTTCAGGTAGCCAAAATAGGCTTATATACTGTATGTACTTCTTTCTAATCAGTCATAAATTTTCAAGGTTTTCTGATGATATCATGCTGAGTTTGGTAGCAGGTTTCGAAAAAATAATGCAAAACGCCCCAATTATATTGGTGTTGTCATGGAAAAAAAGAACATACTGTATTTCACAGCACATGCATGTGTTCAAGTAAAATACATAATGAGCATGTGCATGCCATTGGCTTTAAACATAGTTGTGTTTCATAGCTTTGAAACTGCAAAAGGCAAAACATAAAGGGAATATAAGTTCCATCACTATCTGAATACTTAATGATCATGCAGTGCAACAGCTCTCCGTGACTTCTGGATTCACTACGATCAGTAGTGAAACGGAAACTCCACTGACTGCTCCCCTGTATTTTTGTCAGGGTGAGAGAGGTGTCCCAGGATTGCCAGGAGACCATGGTGAAAAAGGCGAACCTGGAGAGAGTGTCATAGGCCCCCCTGTGAGTATGAAGTTGTATTGATTGGTCTGTGCCTCCCACATTCATTATTTAGTTCATATTAGGATACCCGCAGATTCTTGTCTTTAGGCAGTCAAAGAGTGAGGTCCTCTTTGCATATCAAGATCAGTGTTCATTAAACACTCTCAGATGAAAAGCCTGCCCTTTACGTTGAGGTGCTGCCGTGTTGCACTCTGCCTTCATCATATATGCTCCACACTGCTAGTTTGAACTTCACAGATTTGATTGTGAGTGAGTCTGCTTTCATTTTGGAAATACAGGATTGTTGGAGACAGAGAATCAATAGAGCAAAAGGTGTCTAACACAATTCCTTTATTGGATCCTGGGTGCTAGAGGGCAGATGGTGTTAACAAGATGTGTGATGTGTTGTTAGGGCCCCATGGGACCCCCAGGAAAGCCGGGAATTGAGGTCTGTGGAAAATTCTCTCTCTCATATTCAAGTTTATTTTCAATGACTTTCAGCTCACTCATGCTGTGGCTTGTAATTATTTTACAATACAAATAACACTCTGCAGTGTTTGTCAGTTGTTCGTCAACGGTATAAAGCAAGATTTTTAAAATCATCAGAGGGTCTGGTTATTTTTCAGGGCCCTCGTGGACCCCCAGGTTTATCTGGCCCTCCTGGAGCTCCAGGAAGAGAGGTGAGAGAAATCATTCTGTCCCTCCACTCTTATTCACTCCCTCACACATCTGCAGTTAAAAGATGACTGGAAGCATAAAAGAATGTCAGCTACCCACTGTGAGCATGAACAAGTATGATGTATCACAGCTCCTGGATACAAATCCCCACCATCTGAGATGGGTGTGAAAATAAAGTTATGGCTTTGCATGTCTGCTTGATATCATAGCTTGGAGCATTGTTAACTCCTTTCTTTTTTTCTCAATTAAAGGGCTCCCCTGGTAGACCAGGCCCCCCGGGCCCTGCTGGACCCCAAGGTGAACCAGTAAGTAAGAAAATCCAATTTATGCTGTCTGCAGTTCGGCATCATTGATCTGCAATGAGAGCTACTGAGCTCACCTAAAAGCCAAAGTCACTATTCACAGTGTTGCTCCAATTTTGGGATAATTAGCAGCTAGTCCTACTGTTCCCCAAAGACGGAAAATGTTGCAGTTTACAACAAACTGGCAGCCCCCTGTCTTTAGCACATGTTGTCATGTCTTTCTTGTCTTTTTATATGTTTCACGTAAGCCACACTTACTATAGTTCTGATAGCTGTAGTGTGAGTAACATATGAGTGCTTCTGTTGCTCCATCAAAACCTTGTGAATTTAGCATTTTAACCATTTTATATTCATGTGTTGTAAAGACCCACGAAACCCATTCATAGTCCACTTTATGTTTTTAAAAAATACACAGGCTGCAGTTCACTTTGTTTTTCTGAACTCCAGGGAACAACAATAATTTAGGATGTGAGGATTCTGTCTTCTAGCAACAAAGTTATTAAACTGTTTCCTCAAGCGTAGCAAATAAAAACTGAAAATGAAACACAGACAGAAATTTGTTAAAAAATGTTTTGGGTAAAATCACATTTCTTAAAGGCATATAAGATGGTCTTATAAATCAATGTTTTGTGCAATTTACAAGATGCAGTTGCCCAAAACAAACAGCAGCGGAATATTTCTAGAACCTAAAAGATTTGTTGGCTCTGAAATTAAGACTGTGGCGATGTTTCAATTTTTGTTCTTCTTTTTTGATAGACTGCCCTGCCAATCGTTGGAGACATAGGTGCTGCATTTAAGGTATTTTATCATCATAGTTCATGAGAATTATATCTTTTCACAAACAATAACATGAAAAGGGGTGCCTGGCTCAGTGTTTGTTAATTTGAAAGGGTTTTTTTTTTTTTTACTAAGATCTGGGTGCCATCAGTTTAGAGAGACAGTAAAAGCCCCTGAATGCCTCCATCAGGATGACTGGGAGAAGTATCTCTATAAAAGACATTCAAATAATTTCACAAGAAATCCAGGTTTTCTCATTTCACCACAGGTAAACGGTCAAGCCATACCGTATGACAACATGTTTAATAAATCATTTCAATATGGATGATGGAATATAAAAACATAGAATGACACAGGTGCAATGGAGATATTCAGTGCAAAACGCTTTAATACAGATATTACTGTATCATTAGATAAACATCAAACCCCTTTAAAGAGATGCAAACATACTGTGGTTTCCTCTGATAACATCAAGAGTCATACGGAATTTCACATTAGTTTATTTCACAACAATCATCCCTAGTGTGAAAAAAGCTTCAACGTTTTGGTAGATGAAAGTTGTTGTCAATGATCATTTATTTCTAGGTTTTCTATAAACCTGGATACATAGCTTAGAGGAGGACTTTCCTCATTTTTAATACTGTACCAATCAGTCTAAATGGGCAGGAATGACCAAATGTCAAGTTTGGCAGATGTGGTTAGATCGCACAATTTGTTTATAGTAACTGAACTAACTTTACAATCTGCAAGTCTCTGAGATATAGATATAACATTAACCTGTGCCAATAGAAGACAAAAAAAACCAAAATAAGCATATCTGGCTATCATTAAATTCATACAAATATTGAGGTCGATTGTTTTTGTGATGGAATGATTAAATCAACTAAGTAAAAATGTATATATCTATCTGGCAACTAAACAAGGCCTCTTATATATTAGTTTATATAAAGTAAATTTGATCAATCACTAGGAAGCCTTGCATGCACCACTGTTTCTAACATACTGTTCTGTTTATGTCAAATTCAATGCAAAAGCAAAAAAGTCCAAATAGGAAAAGCCTTTGAGAACACATGGTCACACGGTTTAATGTAATTTCCTCAGGCAGATTGCCCTTGTCACGTAAACCTTCACCCCAAAACATTAAAACACTTGGTAAGAATGCACTCTTACCAAAGATTTTAGAAGTCTGGTCCCTACAACCTACAGTCTTTATTTTCTCACTTTGAAACTGTGCTCCGACTTACTCATCTTACATAAAGGTTATTGCCACTATGTTTTTCATCATTTGGTACTAACACTGTTAAAGGTCCCTTTTCTGACCAAATGCAGGATTTGCACTGGCACTGCAAGGCCAAACCTAACGTGAAACACTTTTCAGCCGGTATTACTTGCGAAAAGGGAGATCAGGGGCTTCTTTTTTAGCTGTTTATAATAGGCATGTGGCCTTTGTAATAGACATTCCATCAAAACTTTTGGAAATTACTGATTAGTTCTCTGTTTTTATAGACTGAATCAGATTACTCACCTCTCATCATGTTGTTACCTGCAGGACAGCACTTAGCTAAATAAAAGCTTTTTCATTTTTAATAATTAATGCACGTCAACTCTGACGATAAATACAATGCCTTCACATGACTACTCGTTGATAGATAGAGGCTAGATGCGAGTAGTCTTACAATCTTCTGTCACTCCTTCCTTTGGTGTCAACTTAAGTGCTCTGTTAGATTCAGCTACTGTTCACAGACTTTAACAGAGTTGCTTAGTGGAACTCTAATTACTACTTCCAACACCTTGTTGACACCTACATAAAAGAACTAAGCACATTCAAGTCTCATATTTTTCTTTTCTTTCATACAATAAATATTAATATTTTCCTTATTTTAATGACAAGCATGTACAGACTATTTTCCATTTTGTATTCAGACTCAGTTTCTAATTTAATGCTGCTTTTTAATGGTGCAGTTTACCTTTGCCTACTGCCTCCCTCCGACTGAGAGCTCCTACCTCTTTCCTGGAAGGTGTAGTGCCTATATCTAGACTGGATCAGGGACACTGATAATTAAGATTCTCACCTAAATGTCACAGTCAATGAGTTTGACAAAGTTCACCACTCACCTAGATGAGAGACACTCGTGGTGGGTTCACATTATTTCTGCTCTGTAGACATTTAGAGAACACTTTGTGTCAGTTGGGGTCTTGTCCTCCACCCAGGGGATGTGACATAATAAAGGGCAAAAATGCAGTGCTCCAGCTCAACCTGATGAAATGTTATCTGTGCCACCACTTTTGCTTCCTGTGTTGCCTGCACTGGCAGAATGCCTGCAGTGTGTGCCAGACAAGAGTCCCAGGGCTGCCTGGGCAGAAAGGAGAGAAGGGGTCCCCCGGAGCGCAAGGAGTAGAAGGCATGGTGGGAGAAAAGGTACAAGTAACTCATCAGCTTGGCAGACAATTTGGAACAGACACTGTATACACGTTCACCTGGTGATGATACTCTGCATTACCTGAGACGTTAAATTTCGTATTGGGGCTGCTCATTAAATACTTTGAGTGCATGTGTGCTTACATCCATATTCATGATGTATTTCTATCCTAAACAGGGAGATACAGGTGTAAGAGGTCCTATGGGTAACCCTGGGAGAGAGGGCCCAAAGGTAGGCAAGGAAATATGAGGCATAAATATACAATAAAAACCCATGTAAAACCCATTCTTCATGTAATTGTTTGTGTGGATCTAAATGAATTATGCTGCTTATCAGCATGACAAAGGGATCTGTAAAACTAATAGCCTCATTCTGCGATATTGTTTATTGAAATGTATGTTAAATCTAGTATATAGAGATTTACAGTGACAAACACTTTTGAATTGCCTTTCGGATTATCTCTGGAAGCCTAACCAGCTGTTCTACAACTCATATTATTCTGCACACTCATATGTGCTCACTGCAGAAGTTGTTGCTATGGATACAGGGTTTTACCACGGTGAAGCAGGCTTGGCCATTTTAAGTCATTTGTTGTAAGAGGGGAGAAACATTTTAAAGTTTACGCCCATCAGCCTTTAGTTTTAGGCCTTTTCATGTTTGGTGAAAAACATTCACTTTTCCCTCCCTCACTGGTTCCGCCTCATTGCAGGGAGTAAAAGGAGAGCGAGGGTTCCCCGGCCCAACGGGAGATAAAGGTGATGAGGTAAGTGAAAAAAATTAATCCAGACAATTTAATCCGGTAGTTGTCTCACCATCTGGAACTCACTGTGACGCTGAGAGGTGGGTTCTTCAAAAGAATGTAAATATATTGTAATGTCTACCTCGTTTAAAGCCTGCCTACTCTGGAAGTCTGTTTTCAAAAGAAGTTATCAAAAGCCATCCACGGTACTGCATGTGCACTATGTGCTGTCTTTTGCACTCTGAGGAGCTACTTTATAAAGAACTTAGCCTGTGCTGCATGTGTCTGTATGCTAATTAAAAAACAAGACACTCTTTAGAAGGAGATGAGAGGCATTTCATAGGTCAACTTTCAGCGCTGAACAGCAATGACAGGAGATTTCCACTAACAAGCACCTTGTTACTAGATTTTATAGGCTCAATTAAACCGTGTTTTATAGCTCTGTTCAAGTTTTTTCTTTTCAGTGATAAAAGAAATTATTGAGGAAAACACATACATTGCCATCTTTAAAATACAATAAAACAGTCCAGAAATGCCTTATCTAAACAGGTTAATATAGATGCTGCACATACGCCCCACCCATAGACAACTGAATGTTTCACAGCTTCTGCATATTCAAAGGTGCTATAAAGATAACAAAACATTAACATACCTAACCCAGCAGTCATTGCAGTGAATAGAAACGTTTTCTACTTCACCCTCGACAGTATAGTTGCTCTATGTGCTGTATTATTTCATCTGTGATTGCTGTTGCTAATTGCTTCCTGGAGAGCTTTTCTAGGCAACAAGAAAAGAGGTTTTTTTATAACTTGGACCTTGACATTACACCTTACTTTACTCCTTAAGTAGAGAGTATCTGGTTAGTGTGTAATGAGCAGCCAGTAATTTAGCAGGACCCTGAGCTGTAGGCTGCTTGATGTTCACATCGAAGTACTGCAGAGCTTATCTTTTCAATGTCTTACTTCTGAGTTTTGCCAAGAGGACACATGTGTACTGTAGGTCCAGTGTTGCTGTAAATATGAACGGAAATATTCTTTTTCAAGAGTGAGAAATTATTTAAAAAATGATGATCCACTTTTTCTCCTCCAGGGGCCTCCAGGAGCACCAGGACTTCCTGGTGTGACGGGTCGTACAGGAGCCCCGGTAAGAAGCCCGTCCTTCATGTGGCCTGATATTATATAGAATCACTTTCAGTATTTCATAACACAAAGTCCCTCTTTATGGTTAGAAGTCTATTTTATCACAGCATGTGTGAGGCTTTTTTCCGAGGTTTGTGCTCAGATCAGATTTAATTGTCAAGATGCTGTTCTGTTTGCAGGGGCTTATGGGCAGACCCAGTCCAATGGGCCAACCAGGAGCAAAAGGAGAAAAAGTAAGGTTTTCTGCCATTTAACCATTTATCTATTTACTGATTGTAGGTAGTATGTATCGAGTCCTGGGTTTTATATACAGTATACAGAGGATGAATGTGCACATTATATGACTTAATTAAAACTCCATTTTCTAATCTGCATGAAAAGCATTCAGATATGTTTAGATGAATACTATGGCCTGTAACATATTAATGTAACCGACTGGGAGTATAAGTAACATGTGTAAATGCTTTTGCCTAAAAATGTAGTTTCTTCATAAAGCTACATTAGCACCAGTTTTCACTTCATATGATAAAGATTTGTTTTGTTTCTTAACCATATTTTCTCCAATCAATGCTATCCCTAAATAAAAATAATAATTTAACAAATAATTTAAAATAACAAATATTCTCAAGCTTTTTATTTTTGCTATATGCATTAACGTGTAGGAAACCAGATCTCTTGAAGGAATCTTTTATTTTTAAGGTATATCATTGGGTTACATTAGCACGGGACTGTAAAGATTTCCATTTTCACAGACATTTTTAAGAAGGTCCTCTGGTTTGTGTTTTGCAGGGAAATGAAGGAACCCCGGGCAGACCAGGGCTTCCAGGGCCTCCAGTAAGTTCCTCCTTCCTCAACCAGAGCCAGCAGGTGTCAACAAGTCTCAAAACCTCTGATAGGGTCATAGGTTCTATGTGCCCCCCATATGGGATATTTTGTGATGCAAACTGACTTTCTTCATTCTGTTCTAAGAAAAAAAAATCTTAAGGTTACAGACCAGTCATCTATTCAACCCACTTAGCACATTGAAAACATTTAGACATGACTTTATTCTTGCTTTTATCAGCACTATTCAAAGACCTTCCGTTCCCAGATTCATGCAAAGGTTAGAGCCAAAACCTTGCCTTGCCATCTTTTCCTCCAGAAATATGACCATCAGTGCACTTACATTATGCTCGGTCTAACAGTATTTAGTGTGACAAAATAAAAATAACCTACGAACAAGCACAGATATGATGAAATTGTGGCGACCTGCTCACTGGCATTGAATCATGTTCCCTTCCTTTAAAAGGCCAGTGAGTAAGCACTTCCAAAGGCAAATCTATAATTCATCAGCCATCCCCTTGAACCTGCCATGCCCCCCCATATCCTGGTCTCATAAACTGCAGTCTAGGAGGACAGGGGATGGCTCAGTGGCCTGAAAAGGGCACCGGCATCCGCTTGCTTCTAAATGAGAACCTTGACTCCTGCTACATTTACAATAGCTGCCCTCTACCAATCTATCATGGGAAAAACATTCTTTTATGTTCTAATAGTACCCAAGAAGTCTAGATTACCTAGTTCTCATAGCCGAATCTGTTTTAATCAGTGTGCTCTTTTGTATTTCTGAGATACTCTCGTTTTTCGAATTACCACTGGCTCAAGGATTATTAAGTCTACAGTTCTCAGTTTTTGCTGTTCTTTTCACTTCTGACTCTCTTCCCCTCCCTTTCTCTCCCCTTTGTGTAATCACCAAATGAGCTATTGATCTCTCTCATGTAGTTTTTAAGGGTTTAACGCTGTATAACTGCTCCAGAGCTACTGTACTGTTTTCTGTAAGGACTCTTGGTGCCTGAAACTCAGGACAGTGAGGAGAGTCTCTAAGAGGAGCTATCTGATTAACTGTGGATTTTGTGTTAGGGTGTACCCTATGTGGAGGGCAAAGGGATGAGCAGTCTGTACAAGCTGCAGGTAAAGACTTTTCAAATTACTTTAACTCGTTGATAATGTCATTGTGAACCATTTAATGCATGGTATACAACCCTCAATCACACTGGCAGAAGCTAATCTGTGTTTGTGGTTAAAATGTGTTTGACCCATATTGTAAAATATATATTCATAGCATAAAACAATGTCATTTCAGAGCGGTGGAGCTATTATAGGACCCCCTGGAGCTCCTGGTGCTCCGGTAAGAATAATCATTGTTACGCCTGAAGCAAATCCTTTACAGTATGCCGTGGAGAAACACTGGCACATAGACATGTTGATACTATATGAGACGCAGAACCTGTGAGAGCTGAATAACAAATAAGCTGACCAGCCCTCCAGTGTTATCTCAGCTTCTGAGGCCCCTTATATCCCAGTCAGTCCTGTTCATCGAGAGCTGGTGGTTGGTGAAGGCCAAGAGGCTTCCTGACTCTCAAACAGGTGTCCCTGACCCGCCCCAGGACACACAACATCATTGATATGCAAAATAGTCTTAGAAGTTCAGCTGCTCTGCACAGTGCCGAGCCGAAGTGACCCGATTTTGCTTATCGGCTCCCCTGCTCTTCCTTATCAGACAGTTTGTAATCTTGTCCAGTCCTGGGAGACATTCACTCACAGGCCCTGCAGGGATCCATCCACCACAACGAACACTTGGTGGTGACAAAAAATAGACACTCCAATGTCCCCAAGGCACAATGCACATGAAACGCAGCCAAATCTTGAGGATGCTTCTCCCTGTACTGCATCCATCACAGCCCAACAGCTCTTCTGGAGCAATCAATAAGAAAGCATCTTCATCAGTCTTTAAAGGGACAGGGGGCCCAATCTTTTAATAATTCCTTGTTTTCTCAGTGTGGAAAAATGCTGAAATGCATGCCCAGTGTTTGTAAAGCTTGTGTGATAACAAGACTGGATTATGTGATCCTGGTCATTTTGAATCTGGTTTGACAAAGATAGATATAGATATAACACAATGTAAGCTTGATTTACAGACAGAAATTGTGAGAAAAAAGAAGCAATAACAAATACAAAAAATTCAATGACAATAACACACAGTCGCCACATGTCATTTCAGACTCTATTTATGATTTTTATTGTAGCGGTTGTCATATTCATGGGAGTCATGTGTCCTTTTTTCCTCTTTGTTAAGGGTCCCAAAGGAGATGAAGGACCTGCAGTGAGTTGAAGCTTTTCATTCTGGAATATATATTCTTATGAAATATTTGTCTATTTTTGTGCTGACCAAAAAACAGAGAAGTCAGAGTTGCCAGTTTCTTTCTATCATTGTCTCTGTTGTTCTCTCCAACATAAGTCAATACACTGTCAAGCCTAAACACTTACCCACTGCACCTCAGATGCCCCCCCCCCCGAAACTGACGCCTGAAAACAATCCACGTAGACATCAACTCAAATTCTTTATTCTCACGGGGCCAATTGCATTTTTTATTGTTTTGTTGCAAAGTGATTTTTCACCAGGATGTTAATTTGACATTTTAATAAATTGTGTGAGCTGTTCCAGTGGTGTGGCGGAATTGCCCCAATCCGTCTCACAGCTGATCCTCTGGCTGGCCCGCTCTCCCCTTAGCCGCACTCGCTTATTCATGACAATCTACATGTGTGACAATTACGGGCACAATCCGTCTATGTCAGCACCAGTTGGCCCTCTATTCTGTGTAATGGCATTTCTTCATGGCAGCTTCAGCAAGATGAGGTAGATAGAGGCCATCACTTGTTCGAGCACGGGGAATGGGTCTCTATTTTTAGTGCAGAGAGCAAGTCTGGTTGTGGCTGTCAAATGGGGCTCTTTTTCTATCCCATCTATAGCCTACAAGGTGTGACAGCATGTTTCATAGATCATAAAATATAATACACTCAGGTTAAAGTATTCTCCTCTTAGTATTATCCTCACATTGACACATGAAGGGTTGTATTAACACCTTGCAGGGAATATCGAGAGGAGAGGTATAAATGTGTGAAATCTTAGCTCCTGCAGAATTTAATTTACTTGCCTTCATGTGGCTTTGATCTGTATTTGCTTGTTTATGCGTAATGTTTACTTACAGCCTTATAATAATGTCCTTTACCTTCCAACAGCTCACCACCAAACTCACCCTCCAAAAACATCATCATTCTTGGTTGCAAAAAGGGGAAACTGGCAACCCTCAGTCTATATCAGTAGTAGTCTATACTTTTTTCTCTTAACACAGCAGGTGTTGTGTTTCTCTCTCACAGGGGGAACCAGGGGCCATGGGATTGCCCGGGTTGGAAGGGCTACCTGGTGCCAAGGTAGGCAACAGTATCGGCCCAGAGAGGTGTCTCATCTGCCATGACCTAACCTAATTACAAAGTGAGGGAAAGTGTTTTCTCTGTTCTTCATTCTCATTACAGAACACATTAAGATTAATTTTCTGAAATGAGACATCCAGCTAAAAAAAACAAAAAAACAAAAAAAAAACTCCAAATTAAGGAGCTTGCCAGTAAGAAAGTGAAACACACGATGGGCTCCTGTTGAATTCTTGAGTCAGCTTTAGGGAAATGGATTATGTTTAAGAGAACTCAAAACACTTTTTTTCAAATATTGACTGAACTAATTTCAGGTTGAAATTTTTGAAATGGGATATGCATTAATACCACAGCGGTTTGGAGCCAAAGTGTTCATGTAATAGTTAGCCATCAGCACAGTGAACTGCTACTATTGGACGCATTTTCCTTAATGGAACAAAACTAGCCCTGCACGCAACTTCGTACAGCTTCATGCATCTAAATCTGTGTGAAAAAGTTATCACTGATTGACTTTGTATAACTCTGTATGCTGTGTGCGAGTGTGCATGTGTGTGCGGGCGCGTGCATGCGCGTTTGGGGGTCAAACATTTCAGTTTCCATGACTTTCAGGGTAATTTATCCTTTAGGAGAATACCATCAAAGGTGTGACATATGCAAAGTGTTTAAGATTATAATGAGGTTGTTTATAATAAATCTATATTTGTGATTTTTCTGGAAGAAGTGTGTAGTGTTTTTAAGTGTTTGAGCCTTTTTCATTGCATATATCCAAATATTGAGGAGCTTAGTTTAGGCAGCCTCTGATATCCCTACAAATTTGTGTGCTTGAAATGACAATGATTTATGCGTATTCTCCATGCAGTGTGTATGTCATCTAACTTTTCTGTTGTGTTTCCTTCAGGGTGATATTGGTTTGCCTGGTCCACCTGGGACACCAGGTCCCCCAGTAAGTGAGATTTTTTTTTTTTTTTCCTTTTCCTCGATTAATTTACCTCAACTCATACCCTTCCTTGATCAGTCGTCTGTGTTGTTCAAGTCTGCTGCTGGCAACAAGTCGATGATGTTTCATAAAGTACTCAGAATAGCGGCTATCAAAACAGAAGTCCCATAACACTACACTTTGATTAAGAACTCAGATATGGACCTATGGTCTCTTCAGTGGATTTTTGTGCAGCTATAGTAGGCTGGTTACAATATTATAATTGGCAGGCTGCAGAGTTGCAGTAGATATGACACCATTGAGGACCCGTCAAACACGGTGTGTTCTCTTCCTATGTTTGTGATTGACAGGGGAAGCCCGGCACTCGTGGAGAGCCAGGGATCCCAGGAGAGCCGGTGAGCTGCAGCCTCTGACTGTCTTTGAGGTGTCAATCCACGCGTCATTCCATTGTCACTGCCGACTGACACATCGGCTTTCTCTGTTCTCTGACAGGGTGAGAGGGGGCCGCTCGGAGAGACAGGATTCCCAGGGCCCGAGGGACCCCAAGGTGTTACTGTAAGGATGCTACATGAATTCAGTTGCTCTTCCCTTTATAATCACAACTAGATGTTGCCAAAGCACCTTCCAAATAGTGTCCAGGTTGGAATATGGCTTTAAATAACACACTGCTCCTTTATACCAGCCGGTTTGTTTATATCAGCAGGTATATCCATGGCTGTTTTACTATTACGGGAGAAAAAAGAACATGATTTAAGCACAATATGGATAAAATACAAATGCTATCATGTGTCCCGTAGATGATTACATTCCTCTATGCAATTACCATCAGAGATGGTTTCTGTAATTTTCCCTGTAACCGCACAATGGAACAGTGTTCGCACAGCAATCAGGATCATTATCCCTTGGTTGAGATATCTCATTAACTGTGGAGATTACTAGGAGTGCAACAGCGCTGATCCAATCGAAGGTGGGAGCTGATACAAAATGTCTTTGTTTGTGTTGCGCTCCTTGAGCAGGGGAGACCTGGAAAAGATGGAACTCCTGGATACAAGGTGAGTTGTGCGAACACGTTGCAAATCCCCTTATAGAAAGTGCTTTACATCATCCCAGCTACAGAAAGATGGCAGAGCAGATTTTTACCGCCCCCCCCTCCCCAAGCTACAGCACCCCGAGTGCATTAAACCTATTTGCATATTTGAGATTTTAACGATAAAAACTAAATGGAATCCTGCATATTTAAGGCTTTGTTGACTTTTAGTCTTTTTACCCTAATTATACAGTTAATGCTCTCAGGCAATGATAAAATGTTTGTAATAGAGGGCAGTAGACACTTAGATTAAATATGCATTTCCCTGCCTGATGAACCTGGCTAAAATTGAAACAAATACTGCTGCAGAGTCTGCTTTTAGGTGACTGATCAAATATTTTATACGCTATTTACTACATAATGACACAGAAATGGGCTCACATCATGAAGAACAGATCTGCCATAAATAGCCATTCCTAACACATTACCCAATCTAATAGCCAATCTAATACCCAAACTGGATTGACGCTGAGCATTACTGTTTTGCTCCCTGATTTGCACGATTTTTTCCCCTTATATATTAATGACAGCCCCAATAGTTCATTGTTTTCTGATTATTATTATTAGTTAATATTCTTCCATCAAAAGCTCAGCACTGTACAGAGCCTTTCTCCAGTTTTATTCTCATGTATTTCTGACATGGTGCTTGACTTTTTGGTGGGGCAACAGTGCCATCTAGCAGGTGGCTTTGCTCCTCTACCCAGACTCCTTGCACACTGCTTTGAGGTTTAATGTAATGCTCAGGGAAACACATTTCAGTGGGCAAGATGATAGATTTAAGCCTCCCATCAGGCACTGGGGAATACAGAGTACTGCAGATTAAAGCAGGCAGGGGAGAACAGCCTCACAAAGAGAGGCCCGCTTTAAAAGCACATCATGCCAGATTGTCTTTTGCATGGCTCCTGTAATCCAGCAGGAAATTGATACAAAGATGCTCCCAGAGGTATTGCTGTGAGCGCAGTAAAGGCAAGCAATGAGGAGTGACAGGGAGGGATTGGAAGACACAAGATGTTGTGACATGAAGCCAGACACAGGTATTTTCTCACCCAGCTCCTCCATACAGTAGTAGAGACAGCTGGTGGGAAAGCAGGCATTTCTCAAACAAATCAGGAGTGATACAGAGGAGCTGTGACATTGCAGAAGGTGAAACATTATACAGGGAGATGTTATACAAGCAATATACCTGAGCTTGAGTAAGACGCAATCAATGCACAGTCATCTGAAAAAAGAACATTTCTCAAAGCCAGGTAATTCAGGAGAAGCTTGCTCACAGTTTTCTTCTCTCAGATAACAGAACAGAAACCTGCAAATATACTGCAATTATGTAAATAGTAATTATGAGCCATATGTGAATGTGGGGGTTTTAAAATAATAATCATCTCAGCTTCATGTACACAGATTAGAATACTGGAATTTTGTGTGTGCCCCTGCATGTTATTGAACATCAATAGTTTGTGTAAAGCCGGTGAAAAGCTTCAGGGTCAGCATAACCTCTTATTCCAATTATTCATGTTACTTTTTACCTTTTTTTCTACATCAAAGCATTAAAATACATTTTTCTGGTTTTTTGGTAAGGGCGCTACAGGTAGACCAGGGGACAGAGGATCCAAAGGAGAACGTGTAAGTAGCGTCGTTCCTGTTCTACTAAAAAAGGAGCTGTTTTTATGACTCAAACTGTAATGCACAAAAAAGGTTTTGGTGAGTACTAATGAAAGTCTTCACTTCAGCACAAGTATGACTAATCCCCAAAAGCACATAAGCACTAGATAAAGGAATTTAACGCTCAGTGCAGTTTCCTATTGTATTCGCAAGGCAAAATTAAAGAGCTCTGTCACACTTCTACAGTAATCTATTGCAAATGCTGGTATTAGAGGATGCAAAGTGAGGCTTTTAGCTTTACATTCGGCAACAGAACCCCAGGACAGGTAACTGTACACATTAAGAGAAATGGGTAACTGTGTATAGCATGTTAGGTGATGCGGTTGGGTGTGTATCAGACGTGAAAATTATGATGATTGTGTTGCAGCATATGCCAGCCAGGACCTATCATGTAGAGCTGAGATATGTCTGGGCTTCTGTAATGCAGGGTGATTCGGGGATTCCCGGAGAAAGAGGGGTTCAAGGCGAGAGAGGTCGCACAGGCTTGATTGGACCGATGGGACGACCAGGCCAAAAAGGTGATCCTGGCCCTCCAGGACAGTTGGAGAGTGTAAACATCCTGGTAGGTTGTCATTTGTAGATACCTCCGAGCAAACAAAGACTATCCTCCCAGATGATTAAACCTTAATCAGCCTACTAATTAAGACTGAGCTGGGGAAACTACCTAAGTTCTCACTCCCTATGAAGAAAATGGTGCAGCCACAGATTTCAGCATGAAACATCAAACAAGGCTTTGCAAGGGAGGTTGCTGTTCCCTTTCTGCTCAACGCTTCCCACTCCTGATCATCAAGGCGCAACAGAAGGTCAGAGAGGGAGAGAGATGGAGACAGAGATAGACAGAGATATGTGGGCGTACCTAGAGATCTGCAGAGCAATGAAAACGCCTCTGTGTGTCACAGACATTTTACACATATTGTACACAGTCACAGAAGTTATATAACATTCGCAGCAGGGATGAAAAACTGTTTTCAATCCAAAAATTCAAGGTCTAAGGCTACTATTGTTTGCCATTGCTTCTGCTCTGCAAAGATCTAACAATGCAGTTGAGAAAGGTTCACATGACTGACATCAAGTATGCTGTCTTTTTTTAAACCATGTTATTTTAGGTTTTTTTATACCCTTTGAGTGCCAGAACATATATTGTTATGTTTTTCCTTTTAATGTTACAAATATTTAGAGCCATACAGAGCTGGCAAGACAAGCTTCACTTTTCCTCTCAAGCACAGCGTGCATTACTACAGATCTGGACATAAAGTAACACCAAAAATATCTCTTCAAATTTAATATTGTCTGAATGAAACCATTTTATTTCTAGCTGGTTTTAAGGTGCGGAGGTTATATTATAATGCAAGGTGGGATTTCACTGAATAGTTAATAAAGAGCTAAAGAAGTTGAATTGAATTTTAGCAGTAATCTCTCCTCTGTGCCATTGTTTCCACAATCTTTGTAGATGAAATTTTTGAGTTGTAATATATGATAGGCATCCACTTGATTTTCATGCCGTGATAACTATTACCTCTTCTGCCAGTTCACTATGAATGAAAGTTTAGTTACTGTTGTCTCTTAATTGCATTAATATGCTGAAGTGAATTTTGTGTTATTCTCCACACACACAGAGTGATCTCAGCTTTATGGAGGAAATCAAAATGTTCATCCGAAAGGAAGTATCGAGGGTCCTTCAAGGTACCTTTATGTCCATCTTTATTCCCCGTTTTCTCGCTTGTGTTATCTCTAAGCATTCTACATGTGAAGTTCTTCTTTTTCTTACCTTCTAGAGAAGCTATCGAGCCCTGCCGTGCTGCAGAAGACACCTGCAGGCATCTTAGCTTCACATGTCCAAGGGCCTCCAGGGCTTCCTGGCAAGGATGGTGTCCCAGGCCCACCAGGAGAGCCTGGACCTCCTGGTCCTCAAGGTAGGAGCTCAAGTTGGGAGGTGGAACTGCTGGACCATAACACAGCCTTAGAAAAATAACCACCTCTGTTAAAATATGAATAAGAAATAACATTCTCAACATTTGAATGTAACGGAGGTTCATTTATACTTAAAAGTTCTGCACTCCAGTTTTAAATACACCAATTAGTCCAACTAGCATATGCTGTATCATACATGAAACCTACTATATTTAAAGGAGGCAGCATTTACTGCAATAAAACCATTCAGGTTGACATAAGCTCAGTTTTCTGTATGTAAAGAATTGAGATTCAACATCGGTAACTGGCTGGGTTGGGGTGAGGGCACCAATGTGGGCTAACACTTGCATTTTTTAGGGATTCATGGGTATTTTTCTCTTGCTTAGACCCATATATCAATGCAGACTGAGGGGCGGGAAGCAGAGGAAAGGCCGGGAGTGTGATGCACAGCGGCTCTCTGGGAAATATGAAGACAAACGAAGAATTGGCTGTGAATAAGAGAAAGCATTATCAGTGTGGACAGGAAAGAGCCGCAGTATTGATACATCACTCCTAAAACACAAAAAGAGCATAGTCAGGAAAGAGGGTGAACTTTCTTTCTCAAACTGGTACAACTTTCTGTCTGCTCATACAACACTGATGGTGTGCTGGTCAGGCTGTATACCTCAGACTTGCTTAGATTTGGATTGTGTCTGCAGCAGAACTATCT
The DNA here is from genome assembly GCF_016859285.1 of Xiphias gladius. Classification (NCBI taxonomy): domain Eukaryota; kingdom Metazoa; phylum Chordata; class Actinopteri; order Istiophoriformes; family Xiphiidae; genus Xiphias; species Xiphias gladius. The sequence continues at coordinate 16,541,381 of NC_053410.1, forward strand.
TAACTTTGGAAGAGGAGGAGTGTGTTACGTGTTGGTGCAGTAACACTGCATTGGCTTTTCTCTTTGAGCTTTGTATCTACCTCAGATTATTCAAGACCATTTACAATTTAACCCAATGCTGTAATAAAAAATGCTGCTTTCATTCATGAATAATGTAGTTAAAGTAGGCAACAACTCGACTGTAAATATTTGTGCTGTGTTAATGCCATTTGCATAACACATGTTTTGGTTTTTGTTTTGCTTGTTTTATTTTTTATGCTTCAAAAGAATGTTTTATAGGTGATTCGAAATGCAGCTTTGCAATAAATATTTATTGAAATAAAGAGGAAAGTTATTTCCCTTGATAAATCTAAAATTCAACTTCTTCTTAATTTTTTCATTGTTGACTTGTGCCTCCACTCAGCTGGGGAGAGAGTTTGGGGTAATATTTCCTCATTATTTCTCGTCATCCTCTGCTGGAGACTGTGCTTCTCTGGAATATCCAATTTGACTTCTTCCCCAATATGCCACGATGAATTGTTTATAGTGAAAAATAACCCCTCTGTTGGATTCACAGTCTTTTTTTTCTTTATAGTTTCATTTCACATGGGTGAAAGTCTCAAGCTGTTAGAGAATACCCACAAGGATGCATGCTGAAGAGTATCATTTCTTTTTTGCTATTTTTCCCTCGTGTGTTGTAATTGAGTGCTCATTCATCATCTATTTCTATTCACCTTTACTTTTGAGTTCATAATCGAAATGCCCACTGATGTAAGCCATTGTGTGTATGTGCATATCTCATAAATTCAACATTTTGTTGTTTGAACATTCATTTTTAATATGGTATTTCAGTGCATTCTGTATATTTATTAATAGTGACTGAAACAAAGTGTCTATTATTATATCAGGATGTAAACGTTGCTTTATGAGCTGCTCTGCTTTGCGCTGTACAATAATGAAATATCAGTCAATATCCCAGAGTAATTGGTCTTTGATGGAGCAGCTGCTCAAAGAAAGGTGTTTTTTTTTTTTCTTTTGTAAGGCATCGCATGAATGAATAGTTGTTGCCGTTAATACTGTTGGCAACAGCCTACAACAGGTGCAGGACTGTAATCTTATCAATCAAGCCTGAAAAACCATTCTGTGGCAATATTATTTTTTATTATCGTATGTTTTCCATCAGTACAGCTAAAAACAATTTGTTTTCAACCAAGTACAGAAGCACTATGCCATTTTCGATTTATCAGAGTGCACTAGTCCAGCATACCACCCAAGTTTATTGCCCTGTGTGCTATTCAGTTTTTGTTTTGTTTTTTGGGTTTTTTTTTGCTTAAGGTACAGTGCTCTTTTCTCCATGGTTCGTCTCCTCCCTGAATGAATTCCCCAGGCTCTGTGAATGTTGAAAGAAGTCTCATTATTGCAGCAATGTGTGGATCGCCCCTCTCTCTTTGAGACTTAGTTTTGGAGCGTTCATAAGCCTTTTTTCTGAGATTTTCTCTGACATATAAGCATTGAAGCATTTCCCCTTTGGGCCAGACGGTGCAAACCTTGATACTCCTTTCAATATTTCTGATGCACTCCATTCAACTGCTGGTCCTGAGACTCCATTACTTTAAGTGCCTCATGGGGAAATATTTTCACAGACCCGCACAGTCTTATTTGGTATGCTGCTGTTTTGAACTGTATAGACTTACCGGCTTTGCATGGAGTGAGAAAGCCTTTGAATAATATGTTTGTGTGCATAATGTTATAAACAACGCACTTGCTGGCCTGACTTGAAGATCAGTGTAAACCCTTTGATTCTTTTTTTACTTTATGAGCGTCAGAGCCTAGTTGTCATGAATAGACAGGATTGTTTTCTGCACCTGTTTTCGTTTTCTATAAAATGAGTCCACTTTTGATTACACCTAGCTTCTCGCTCTCTGAATGCCATTAGTGAACCACATGTCTGACCTCTGATTGAAAAAAATCCTCTTTGCTCTGTTTTGAAATCTTCAAAGACGTGCCTGTGACCCTTTTTTTGACAGAAAGCTGTACCAAGCCCACAACGCCATCTTTTTCAAACACCGACGCACAGGTGGCTTGTTTGATGATTTGTATTTTGACGGGATGCCAGTACGTCTTTATATTATTCAAGGGTTTGGGATTGAAACTGGAAATCCAGAGTAGCCAGAGTAGGTACATCAACTACCAAAGCTGCTTCTTTCAAAAGAAGTGCAGACTTGATGCCTGACATTGTCATCATATTGATGATATTTATATAATCAAGAGGCTAGTCTGTAATATAGGAGTCCCCAGATATAAAGTTTCAAAAGTGTGTCCCCATCTTGACAGTCCTTGGATTTTAGCATGTTATAGCATTTGTACTAAAATTGATAAAACTGTACAACACAGTCCATATACATGACACCACGCAGATCTACTTCATCTTCGCAGTATTGGTATTCAGCCAGAGTTTTGTGTCTGTCCTCAGGATACAGGGGTCAGAAAGGAGAACGAGGCCAGCTCGGTCTGGGGTTACCAGGAGATCCAGGACTCATGGGGCCACCGGGTAAGAACAGCACATTGGACTCAGAGGCATCCTAGTTAGAGCACTTCATTTGATGTAATTTATGTGTTTTGAAATGTGTGGTCGAATGGAGACTTGAGCTACTGGTTGAGCAAATAAATTGGAAGGAGTGATACTGTGGAAATCATATTTCAAAGAACAGCGAGGAGCAGGCACCAGCAAGGACTGGTTGAAGAAAAAAGTGTTTTGTGCTTTTTCCTTTCCACTGGAAACTTTGTCATGAAAAACGTTGAATGAATGCTGCTGTAAATCTTAATTTTAAGAATTTTGACAGAATTCAAAGTTAAAAAATAACAATATGTGTGAATAAATTAACCATGCAATAACCATCTGCAACAGCAATATAAGAATGTACAGTATTTGTGCCATATTTGTCACAGAATAACCAGGCACTGCATTGAGAGCCAATTTCCTCCACATCTCCTGCTGTGTATCAGGTTTTCTTAAATGTCCACTGAAAAGAGGAAGGTGTAGTTTATGTCACTATGATATCAGAGAACTGGGGTTGTGTCACATCTCAAACGTGAAATTCTATTTCTGCTTTCATTTGGTCTCTCAGCATGTCGGAGATTAACACAGCTCCCAGATTGCACGATGTTTCCTAGAACTCAGGCGCTGCCGTGACAGAAATGGGACCTCAACAGAGCAGAAAATGCTGCAGTGAGAGAGCACTGACGTCCATTCTTAAAAGTAAAAGCCCATCGAAAAGCCCATCGAACAAAAGTTCCACTGAACACAGCCCGAGATGTCGGCTTGTCTCCTGGTCCTTTGAACTAAACAATAACTTCCTATACCCTGATCGAGCGAAGAGAAGTGGGATTACTTTACTGACTTCCAGCCCGTAACTGTGGCTTATCACTGAACCTAAAGTCACTCGTCCTATCTATGCATGTGCATAATGGATGAGTAGGGCAAAGGGAACTTGGCTGTAGTTTCTCTGGAGAGGAGAAATCACCACGGCTGGTGAAAGACATCCCCTCTAAGGCCGCACAGAGAGAGGAAACTCCTTCAGCGCAACGGGTAGTTGGAAAGTGCTTGAACAAACTGAATGTGCTGGGCAACTGTTGTAGGTTTTCCCTTTGCACTGAGATTTACACGTCTCCGTACAATGATAGATTATTTCGACCTAACAAGGTTTCTGTCACGTGGCCGGGGTCGTAATGTGGGACAGCTTGTACTCTTTGACATCCACATAGAGCACGTTCCCCCTGGACCACCTACAGGGTCATGGAGACCGGGATATACATTAGCCACATACAGGAGACTCCATTTACCATTTTTTGAACAGAAAGTAGAAGCCCTACTTGGAAGCTACAACTTCAGAGTCTTTGGTTCACATGGGGACATTACAACACTGGAGAAAAAGCAGGGAAAATCTCGGTTAAAGAAAACTACTAATAATTTCAAGTTAGTTATGTGAGAGTGACCAGAATGTTCATTTGCTGTCTTTGCCATCACTTCTTTGTAACCCGATTGGCCTTTGGTGGTAGTTACGCCTGATGTTGCTGCTGTTAAGCCACGCCCACCGGTGGTGCATTAGTTCTGTGCTATACTGTAGCTAATTAGCACAGGTGAGCTAGCAGCCGTTAGCAGCCGCCAAAAGATGCCGCCCCGAACCCTGATTTAACAAATTGGAGAAAAAAACAGTAAAGATTTTTGATTGTTACTTTGTGCACCTTTCCACTAATGGCAACAGTACAAACCACCACAGGGCTGCCGACAGTTTGTGTGTGAGCAGTTAGAGGAGATGGATGTGTTGGTGAGGAAAAGGGCAAGTTGTGTTTTCAGAGGGAGGGAAGGGACAAAGCAGTGCTTGTGATTTTTTTTCTCGTATGAACTGTAGAAGAGACAAGGCTCCCTCGAGCGGTGACTGCTCTGACTGATGTAATGGACACTCCTGTGGCTGGACTGTAGTGGAGGGTTTTTTATAGACTTACAGAGAAAATGAAAGTGTTAGCTGTGTTTGTGTTTGTACTGTACGGACACCATGTGAGAGACATAGAACCACCTCTTTCAGCCGTTGATGAGTAACATGAGATGCTAATTTCTACCATGATGATCTCACCATATTAGAGAGTGTCTTCTCTCTGTCCATCAGTGTCATTGCAGTGAAATTAAAGGATTCATTAATTGTAAATGAGTCATCCAGCTTTTGAGAAAAAAAAAAGGTAACATACTCCTAAAAATGCTTTTTGGCTTTATACCTCAGACTTGCTTAGATTGGACAGTGTGGTACGGGCACACCACCAGGAGTTTTATCACCAAGGGAAAGCTCCACTGAAATGATGAAGTGTAGTCCAGCACAGGAATTAACAATGTCTAATTCTCTGTCAAGGCCCTCCTGGGATCACTTCTCAGGGCGCTACTGGACCTCCGGGGCCCCGTGGACCTCCTGGGACATGTGACCCCAGTGACTGTCTGCTTCCATCCTTATGAACCCGGCAGAGTAGTTTGGGCTGGTTGGAAGACAGAAGTCAAGCTCCAAGCCGGGGGAGGAGCAGCCGCAGAGCAGGAAAAGCACAGCTTCGCAGTATCTGACAGCTCCCTCAGCTCCAGTTTATCAGACAGACTCACAACTGACCTCTTTTGTTCACTTTACAATAACATTTGGATGCAGGCGGGGTTGTTGTTGTTCTGAGGTTGTTGTTGGGTTTGTTTTGAATGCAAACCTTTTAGGTTTTTTTTTCAATGCTGTACTTTTCATTTATTTCTTGTTTTCACATCCCCTACTGTGTTGTAATGCATTCCTTGTCAACTCTCATTATGTTTTTCAAAACCTTGAAAGGACTTTGTTCTGTCAAGTTCAGCCCTTTCTGAAAACATTATCTTAATTATTTGTTTGCCTCCTTAATGGGCATGCCTATGCACTCTTCTGTTCTTATTCAGATAAGCCAGTGTGCTGGCAGAAGGTACGTCTGTGTGTGTGTGTGTGTGTGTGTGTGTGTGTGTGTGTGTGTGTGTGTGTGTGTGTGTGTGTGTGTGTGTGTGTGTGTGTGTGTGTGTGTGTGTGTGTGTGTGTGTGAGAGAGAGATTAACTGAATTAATATACTTGTTTTATTTGTAGGTGTGAGACAATAACATATTTTTGAAACTCCTTATGCAACCAAAGTCCAGCAGATATATTGGATATTATACTATGGAAATTATTTATTTTAAGCTTGTTCTTAAGGATGTATTCAACAGATGGTACTAATAGTTGTAGTAAATCTAGCATGGATATTCAGTAATATTATTACTAGAAGGTGGATTAAGGCATTTTTGGATTACTGAGATCTTTTGTTTTTTGAAACACACACATTTGCATTGTGATCGATAATCACTTTTTTAAAAGAATCTGCAGTATAATCACTGACGCAGATGTTTTCCCATTTTCTGTAGTCAGTGCTGAGTGCTCAGCAGTGAGGTTTGCTGTATCTTTTTAAATACAAAAACCCACAACTCATACCGTCTGTCTGAAGCTACTTGTAAGGGGCAAACACTTGAGGGCAGATTTTTCCACATGTGCTTTAAACGTTGTTGTTTGTGTTCGAAAAGCGTGGTGCGACCTCACATTCGCCTTTACAGTTGGTTTAATCTGTAAATAAGTTGAAAGAGTGATTGTGTTTTTTTTTCAATGTCTTTTTTTCTTGTCTGATGGGGCTTATGATGGGACCTGACAATATAATTACAGTACTTAAGCATAAGGTTGATGTGTCATTGCAATGACACATTAAGGTTCTCACTTTTGTTATCAACCATACATCATTGTAAATGTTGTGTCTGGGATGATTATTAAGGTATATTGTTTACATAGTGTTGTGTATGATGATTCCTCTGGTTTATTTGTATATTTTTGATTTTCAGCCACACAAAGGAAATCAGACTACTACACTACAACCTCAGACTTCTTATTTTTGGTAAACCATTATACTCATAAACATACTTGAACTTTTTGTTGTTTGTTTTAACAATATCATCGTCTACATCCTGGTTTTTCAATCCCTGACCAGCACTGTGTGTCACTATGTACTGTTGGGTTGTGGGGTGTCTTAAGACTGGAGTTTTGATTTATTTATTTGCTATAACAGGTTTCAGATTCATTTCAATGTTCTCATCTAATTTCAGAAACTTTTGAGCCAGCTTTACCTAAACAGGCTTTATGATATATCGTATCCAGAAACTCACATGTGGAAGGGTGAATACTCTTAAAATTTGCAGAACTTCTTCATGACAGAAAGAACAAACGTTCCCAGCATTCAAACTATGTATTTAAATGAATGCCCTATTTGAAGATTTTTAAGAAAATGCACAATTTGTTCATTTAAAAAATAACCTAAACTTTATAATCACACGAAACAAAAAAGTTTTATATAGCAAAAGTGTAATTTGCCTGTAAGGTATATTAAATTTCCTCATGCTTTCATTTTGAGCGCTGTTTAATGTAAGTTTGACTCAAAGTCTTTGAATTTATTTTTAAGTGCCCTGCTGTGATTAATGTTTGAAAAGTTCTGTGGGTGTATCTGAAATTTTGTGACGTTAAGAACTCAGTTCTCTCTGAATTTCATCCTTTAAGATCTATTTGATACTTCTTTCTTTTGACTTCATGTCTCACATCATAGAAATTCATCATGCTTCTCTTACACATGTAAATTACAATTCAGATCATATTCTGAAGCTGCAGAGCTTCTTTTTTTTTTTTTTAATATTTTTCTCAGCATGCCGGCTTGGTTTTATGTCTGTTAAATTTTATTAGCGTGAGCAGGTCTGATTTTAGATGGGTATTGAATGTAATGTGTGCCACTGACTTCATTTGTGAGTTGAAAGAGCCCCCTGCTGGATATGTTTTTATTTTGTCATTACTTGTAATGTGAATGGAAAACAATCTTTCTTTGTGTTATAAGCTTCATAAAATCCCTTCATTCTATTGGCCTCTGTCCTTTCATCACACTAATTTTCATATTGGACTTAATGGGTTCCCCTTGCAGACAATAACGCCGACCTCGACCAAATTCAAATGAGGCAGCATCAGTGAACTAATGTGATCTGAACTTTTTGGTGCACTGATGAGAAACCAACTCTCTGCGTATATTGAATTTAGCTGAAATTGATATTAATGTGCACTAGTTTGTAACTTCAATGGCTAAACAATATGATAACTGGAGAGAACAAAAAGAAAAAAAGCTTGCTGATGTCAGAGCCCACTTCACCAGCAATTTGATGCCAGCCATTTCACATCGCTCCCAGTTAAAACCCATTTATTCTAAGTGGAAAATGAATGAAAGCAAACCCTAGGGATGGAGGTGTTGTAGGTTGAAGCCTCTTTCAAATGGAATGCTGTTTGACATCTAAAGATAGGCTTGTCAAATAATGCAAAATTCACTTCATCAGTTTTATAGGTACACATCCTTCATTACTGCTTATTGTGTTTACAGTAATGTAGCCCGCTCCTGTTGCCTCATATAATCTAATCTTGTAAATAAGCTTGTAATGAGGGAGAATATGGATCATCCTCTCAGCATGGTACCTTGGATTAAAAATGTCTGCCTGCTGCTCTCACTGTTACTCATCTCTGCTCCTTTCTAAGCTCATATTTTGCTGAGCGACTTTAATGTGTGTTTTTGAAAGTCTGTTTCATTGAATATCTACCTCAGTCTTGGTTTATCATATAGCTACATCATTAGCTATTTTGGAAAAACAAAAAAAAAAAAAAATATATATATATATATACATATGTGTGTGTGTGTATATATATGTATGTGTATATATATGTATATGTATATATATGTATATATATATATATATATATATATATATATATAATCACAACACTAACTGTTGCCTTTCACTGAGAACACTGTTGAAACCTCATGTGTATGTAGACAGATCTATTGCAGTCGTGGCTGTTGAGTAGCAGTCAGTATCAGTCGGCTGATTGAACTGTTGATTAAGAGTAGAGGCAGTAATGTTCCTGCTGTGGAGGATGATCCAGTATGTTTGTGGTTACCGGGTATCAGAGTTTTTATTTTACACTTATCTTTGCAACATCATTTATCTACACTGATAAATGGCACCTGCCTTACACACGTGCAATAAATATTATTCAGTGCTTTATTTCTCGTGGCCTCTTGTCTTTTCTGCACTAACATGGCATCGGTTACAGTTCTTTTACACGGAGTCTAAAAAAGTGGCAGTTGTTGTTTCCTATGGGACAATGTTGAATATCTAGTTTTATTAACGGTTAAAACTCCCATAAGAATTTCTTGAAGTTGTTTTGTTATGTAGCAAGATAACTGACATTTTTACTATTTTAGTTCTCTTTAAAATGGAATAAAGTTAATTAATAAAAATGCAAAGATGTGTATGAAGCCTGTTTCGAATGAAACATATGAGCTGTGACATTTTTGAGTTTCACTTTTTATTCTTGACCTTGGAAAAAGCAGTTTTAAACAAACAATTTCACCACAGGGTCGATTTAGTAGCTGTTCTGGAGCTTTTGATAATATCCCATTGTTGATGACAAAATGTAGACAAGAAGTCATTAAAGTGCTCAGAGGAGATGAAAATTTTCAAATCTACATTTCCATGACAACTGGGAAAACTCCATCTGCCAATGAAAATGATGTGATATGATGGAGAGGTCCAGAACAGCTACTAAATGGACCTTGAGGTGAGACTCTTTGGTCAGGAACGATATTTTTGTTTTTACTTCAGGTGAACAGTTCGTGAAAACCAATGGAGAACATTTATTTTGCATTTCCTGATATTTGTTACAAATATATCATCACAGAATGATACCAGTGTACAGAATAAATTAAACACTGCATGTGTTTTTTTCTTTATTTCTTACATTAATGAGGTTTTCCCTCATTCCTAAAATATATTTCCATATATGCACGGCTGCAATCTGTTGTCATTCTGTACAATGAGGCAAAATCTCACATCAGGTTGTTTTGTAGGAAATATAATTAACCACAATTCAAACATTTTTTTTTACAGATTTACAACATAAACTGAAGTCAGTGTGACTTGATGACATTTTCATCCTCTCTCCTTTTTATTTTGAACTGCTGGGCTGAAAAAGATGGTGAGACATGCAAAAATGTATAGTAAGAAAAGAGGGTTTCAGTAGGTGCATCTTTGGTACATTAGCACATACAGAACAAAATAATTGACAAAAGGCACTTTGACCACACAAAATCCTGATCCTGATAAGCTTTGGGTCACTATTTGAAATGTTCTGTGAGAAAGTGGATGAGCTTTTGTGTAAGTAAACAGTGTAAATGGAGAACAGCATAAGAAAAAACAGGCAGAGGTACAAGGAGAGTGGGATAAACAAACATTTCTAGTCATTTCATCTCAGAAATGTGAACACACTTTCCTGAATATTTCAAAACATCTCTCAGGTAGAAAAATACACCAGAACAAGCAGCGATTTTTGCAGCGCATAAAAAACAATGTTTTCTTTTGTTTTTGTTTATTTTTTCATTTCTGGCTTCTTCTGATGGAGATGTGGCTGGCACAAAACATGCTCACAAGACTAGAGGTTAATGGATCAAAGGTGGCACACCAATCCCAACCCATGGGAAGAAAGTGTGGAAAATGTTGTGTGCTCAGGGGAGATAATCCAACAGTCTTTCTGTCTCTGCCAGAGTGGCTCTTAGTTCCCTGCAGGTCCCTTCACATCCTGTTGGATGATCCCTGGCTGGAGGTTGCAGGCTGATGGGTCACAGTAACCGTTAGGACCAGCTGCACCAGGAGGCCCAGGCACACCGGGCTGTCCAGGAACGCCAGGAGGTCCCCTCTGCCCGTCCCGACCATCCTGCCCGTAGCCAGGTTTTCCTGGCTCACCTGTGGTCACAAAAATTTAGATTAGGATGCCAGCTGCTAGATTTAGGACAGGTTCATATTTTTCAAATTCTGTCTTAAGACAACAGTCCCACTTCCTATATGCAATGAAAGAGCTTCTGGTTCGTGTGATCATTCTTCCTGTCCACGAGGAAGATTCCATGATTACAGCAACAAAAAACACTCTGAATGTACACGTGGGACTACCTACCCTTTAGGATCGAGGAGCAGAAGGCAAAATTTACTCACCAGGAAGTCCAGGAGGTCCTGGCTGACCTTTAGGTCCTCGTGTAGTTGGCCCTCTGGAGCCTCTGTCTCCCATTTCACCTGTAAGATGTATTATATAATGTAATGTAATGTAATAATCAAACATGCCAAACATCACCCTAAGCAGCGACACCTGCCAGTAATTGTATTACCTTTAGGTCCTTTTGTTCCCAAAGGTCCTGGTGGCCCTTTGAGTCCTGGAAGGCCTCTTGCTCCAGCTTGCCCAGGGAAGCCATTGTCTCCTGGAGGCCCAGGAGGCCCTGGAGGTCCGGGTTTTCCAGGTAAACCAGCTACGCCAGACTCTGGCCTCCTTAAACTAGCTGCTAGCTGGGCCAGCTGTTCTGTTGGAGCACAGCAGAAAGAGGAACCTGATGAACCATCAGATGCAAAATGGCCCAAAATACACTGAATGTTTCTGAACAGTTGTAGCTGACTGTTATCAAAGGAATTTTTAAAATGTAAAACTTTGTAAAAAAAAAATCATAAGAGTAGCATAAGAAGGCTCATTTGAAATCCCAATGCAATTCTCATAGAGGAGATGTTCCAACAGCTCTTGTACTTGAGTTCAGAGTGAAGCAGAGCGAGGTAAAACTGTGGTCACGGCATCCCTCAAGCTTCCCCTGTTTTTCAAATCTTTTTCCATAGAACCTCAGTAAATTGAGCAAAAATTAGATAATATTCTTTATTTTAAGTGACAGAAAATGTATGTTCATGGTGCAAAGGATCTAATATTACTCTCCTGTGGCTCCTTGCTGCATAGTACTTTGCACTTAAGATTCCAGTTTTCTGGCTGCTGATGAAAATTCATGCAGCGCCTGCTCGACCGCTCTTTTTTAAGATTTCCTTTCCAGGCAGACTCTTTGCTTGGAGCAGAGAAGTGCAGGTCTGCTGGAGGTGAAATTAATTTTTCAACACATCGGGTATAAAAAAGTCATGAGTGTAGGAGATGAGTTGTGGAGACGTAAGAGCAAAAGAATGAAGAGAACAGAGGTTGTGACTTCAGTGAAACATTTCTAAAGCTCGGAGAAGGAGTTTTTCATCCATCAAATAAACAAAGATTGAGGCTTATTTCATGTTTTGGTTATGAGACCTTTCCTATTTTGAACTTCAGAGTATTCAGCAACCGCCCAGATCAATGAGACACCCGCGGGGCGGCGCTATGTGTGGTTGTGTAATGAAACATTCTGGGAAAGATTAAAGACAAGCAAGGAGGCACAAAGGATTGATAAATGGGGTGAAAGACCTATCTTTCTTACCTTGCATGACTCGCATACAAACTTGTTTGATGTGTTGATCACTTGGCTCTTTACCCTAGAAAAAAAAAGATTATTTAATAGAGTTCATTACAGTGTCTAAAACATTTACGTCAAGACTGTTATCAAGTGAAAACAGAACTACTCCTTTTTTTACTGATCTGCTTTCGCTAAAATTTGAAGATTACACTGTGCTCTTTGGGTGGAGACACCTCTGCCACTCTTGGGCTCCTAAAACCTGGTTAATAAGGTAAAAGTCCACTGTGGTGAAGTGAGGCTCCCTCTGTCCTCTCCTGAAAAATGGACATTGTGGACATATGTGCAAAGGTTTCCCATTGCAACGACACATGTATTAAATCTGAGTTGGGATTTTACCGATCTCAATGAGGAAACGTTCTTTCTGATTGTCTCCTTGCCCCTACGGGCACGTCAGCCCGTACAAGTCAGGATTCAATTCCTCTACTGAAGCCTTCGGTGCAAAAATTTACAATTTCCAATAAAACAACATTTTCAGAGCATCTTGCTCATCTGTTTTGATTAATTAAGTCCTGCTGAAAAATATTAGAGTTTAGAGTTTTACAGTTTATTTGCACAAGTTAAAAATATAAGAAGGACGGTAGAACAAAGATAATGGTATTCAACCCGGAGGGACTTATTAATGGCCCCTGCCTAAGTTTTTTTTAAATAAATACGTTCTGTAGACTTTAAGAAGAAAGAGCTTCCAGAAATTAGTACCCCTACATCTTCATTAGAATTGACCATAATTTGTTTGAAAGTAAAACATGAAGTGATACCTGCACAGGATACAGAGAGGTTTTAATCAAAAATTGTAAACAAATGAGATATCAATTATGAAAAGAAAGGATCTGACAGGAGTGACAGAGGAAGTTAAAAACTCAAATCACTATCATGGCCTTTCTGTGTGGAAGGACTGGCACTCAGTGAGTGAACTGCTACCAATACGCTGAATTCAATTGCATTAAAAGTCAAGATTTCGATGTAAAAATGCAAGACATTGAAAGTTGTGCAAGGTGTTGTTGATAAATTGTGTACTGTATAGGAAGGTTTTCTTACCAGGACAAATAGTACTTTTCCATTTGTATGACTTTAAACATGAACAAAAACAATGACAAGACCCCCCAACCCAGATTGTCTTTCACCTACTATACAGAAGGTATAGACGATTACAATGGGTTTTTTTTGTATTCCCTGCGAGTCCTAGTGCTCAATCAAAACCTTTAGGCCTGAGCGTTTTGGTTGCTTGGCTTGTTTCCCTCTCACTCTGTCTGCTGCACGGGCAGCGTAGTTATACACTTTCTCCAGACTCTTGACTTGAAGTGTTTTCTCTTGGACCTACCGCAGGTCCCTGGGACCCTCTGATTCCAGGTGGACCTCTATTCCCCTGCATGCCCCGGGGTCCAGGTGTGCCAGGCGGCCCCTCGATGCCAGGCTGGCCCCGATTTCCCTCAGGACCTCTACTACCAGGCTCGCCGGGGTTGCCGAGCTTGACAGAAAATAGTGCACCAGACCATATGAAATATTAGGAAACTGCAGCACTTTCTCAATGGTTTGACACCACAGGAAAAAACACTGAGATACCAGGTTAAAATAATCTGTGTGAGTTTACCGCTCCTTTAGGTCCAGGTTCTCCTTGTTCACCCTATGACACCATCGATAAAACAGAGAGGATGGAAACAGGGACAGTTTTACTCTGGTAAGATTCTATTGCCAATAGAAATGTTGAGTACTTAAAGTAAGTTAAATTAACAGTGTTGGTTTAACAACTTACAACATCCCCTTTGTCGCCAGGGTTCCCCTCATCACCTTGTGTTCCCTACAAAGTGTGTAAATGATTTTACAAAGTGTGTAAATGATTTGCTCAAAACAACCTGCTTGTTATTTAAATGCAGCATTACTATTAAGACAGAATTATTTAGTATCAGGATTTTAATACCTGCTCTCCTTTGGGTCCGGCTTCACCACGTTCTCCCTGTAATAAAAAACAAAGCAAATGTGTCAACTAACTATAAATGATCGTTGCGGAGTGAAGGCAGAATACTCTACTTGTCCACACTAGAGGGAGCTAATCTGCTGTTTGCTGTCGAACATTAATTTCTCTCTAAGTGTTCAAGACAATGGTGCTAAATCTGAAAAGGTCTCTGAATGGGACTGTAGTGTTCTCTTACCCGCTCTCCTTTCACCCCAGGAAGGCCAGGAGGACCAGGGAGACCAGGAAGGCCGGGGTCACCTTTGGGTCCCTGTAACAAATAACATGCATATCTGATGAGTAGAAAAATCTACGCACGGTTACACATAATATGTTGAGATCCACAGCAGCCTTTAAAAGACAAAGCAATGCACTTAGGGTATATCATGGTGGATAACACCTGTTAGCATTAGTGAAAGTGCTTGGATATCAATATTTAGAGTCAATAACTCCAGTTTAAAGGTGAGGATGCGTTGTGTACTAGAGTACGTCCACGCATTGTGCTCATAAAAGCTTAGCATTGCTACCTATTCTCTCAGGCATGTTTGCGTGTGTGCCATTCCCTCTTTGATCACTGAGCGACTGTCTGAGGAATGCCAGGAGAACAGAGGGCTCATTCAGCCCGCTGCTCACTCGTCTCCCCTTACTGTGAAAATAGACCTCATGTGAGATCCAGGCCCAGTCTATTCTCTGAGACATGCCGGTGAAACAACAGCCAGGACTATTACACTCTGAGGCCTGCCTCCCTTTCCACTTCTTTCATTCAAAGTATCAAAAATGCAAGAGGTAATTATCATTTGGTGCCTCTCCTTGTGTATGTATTCTCTCTAGAGGTTGTTCTCTATATTACTGCTAATGATTGTTTGATGTACACTGGCAGCTAGGGTTTTTATAAGGCCTTTAGTTTCAAAATAAAGGCATGAACAAAAACTAAAATTTTGAAAAATCCACCGGTTAAAATCTAAATTTAATTTGATTGTGACTGTGTTTAAAGCTTACCCTGGAACCTGGCTTGCCAGCTGGACCTACAGGGCCGTGCTCTCCTGTGTCTCCCTGTGGGGAAGAGAAAATGATGCGTAAGAAAAGGGTTGAGTTTATAGTTGAAATCTGAATAAATGAAAGACAACAGAAATTCAGGTGAGAAAAATACTCACAGGATAACCGATCGGTCCAACAGGTCCCACCTCTCCCTGTTCTCCGCGCTCACCCTGTGGTGTGACAGTTAAATACCACAGTGACACAACAGAGGTGACAAAGACAGGACAGCACTTCAAGATATGCCGCTCATACTTACTGATTTGCCGGCAGGTCCCATTGTTCCAGGGAGGCCTGATTGACCTGCGTCTCCCTGCACAGAAGCAACCAAAATGCCTTTCAGATTTTGACAATTTAAGAAAAAAAATATATATATGAATGCAGAAACAACTGAAAATATGTAATAATTGATCAAACAAACAACCTTAGGGCCACTCGAGCCTTTTTGTCCAGGTGCACCAGGCAAACCCTATAAACACAGAACATTTCTTGAAGAGATACATCAGCAACACGGAGAACAATTTCTTACAACAACTTACAATAACTATTTTTAGCAGCAAGTGTCCTTAAAAGCAAGTTCACTTCACTGTAAGAAACACTGGAGCTTGAAGAAGGCTGGCTTAGTGAGAAAAAAATATATTCCTTGGAGCTTTTAATCCAAATAAGCCTGATTTTATAAAAGTAGTCTCAGTATTTGAATCTGGTGATGAATTTTACACCAACAAAATATTTCTTAATGCTACCACAATCAGGGTGTTCATGTTTGCACAACTGCTTCTCTTTAGTGGCTTTCAGTAGACTAATCACAGTTTATAGGGCTGGAAAAACTTTGCTCTCACATTTATGTTGGAGGAAGACAGTAATCACTGTCTCACAGCACAGCCTGCGGTATGTGGTTAATATCACAGTGGGGTGGGATTCCACAGCATATGCTTGAAATGTCAACGTTATAGTACAAATGTGGAGATGGGTACTATACTGCAGCATGCATGAGCCCTGGTGCTTTAAACTGCTCCTGGGGAGTTTACTCAGATGAATCCAATCAGTCAGTCTTGACAGTTTGGGGTTACAGGTCATACTCACAGGAAGCCCCTGAAGTCCAACCTCCCCCGGAGCACCTGGCTTCCCAAGGCCTCCCTGCAGGGGAACGGACAGTGAAAAACTGAAGTTGATACTGCTCCTAACAACAAAATAGCCAAGTCTTGCTTTTATTTTTATAAGAAATGCAATTTAAAATAAAGAAATTCTTAGTTTTATAAAAGAATCAGTACAATTGATGCTCTACCTTTGTTCCTGGCATCCCCGGAATACCCTCGCGCCCATCCACACCTGGTAAGCCCTGGTGATAAAAAGGACAAAATAAATTGAGTTTTTTGCACAAAATGTATCCGAAAACTAGGTTTATTTGTCGTCATTGATCAGACACTCACAGGCTCTCCCTTGGGACCTGGCAGGCCTGTGATTCCTCTTTGCCCTTGAATACCCTGAACAACATAGCAACAATACAGTTAGTCCATTTACAATAGCTGTACAAAACATCTGTTTTTGACATTTGAAAATGTTTATGTCCATGATGATGAGGTGTGTCTACTAACCGTTTCCCCTTTAGGCCCAAGCTCGCCCATCACACCTCTCTGGCCTTGATCGCCCTGAAATGATGCATTGAATCATATATGACTCACGCATTCCACATTTGCTTTAAAAATAAACGTATTTACATTGTGGGACAAACTTACAGTTGCCCCCGCGACACCCTGAGGACCTGGATCTCCATCAGGACCCCGAGCTCCCTGCCAGAGAACAGTGTTAGTATTGGTATTATAATTTGTTTAAAGGATTTTACAATAATAGACGACAGTTAATCGAATTCTCCCTGAATTTGCCAGTAATTCAAGAAGAATCTGATGTATGTGAAGGGTACCGTGGGCTTAAAAATTATAAACACACTTACCATCTCTCCCTTAGGGCCCATCATTCCCATGGCTCCCCGAATTCCCTGAGGGCCCTAAAATAACAACAGATCAAACAGGTGCCTCAGTGAGCAGAAAAGAAAAGAGAACCTGACACAGTAAAGAACAAACTGTAACTTGAAAGCATTTAATATATCATCTAATAAATACAGTATCTAACCATTGGTCCTTGGGATCCAACGTCTCCTATACTTCCCTGGTCTCCCTCCTCACCCTGAGTGAAGAAATACAGCATGAATTCAATCAGATGAAACGCAGAACAGCAAATTTAACTACGTTATAAGAGTGAAACCATATCCTAACACATGATGCAACTGGCATCCACTCGGTGCCTCTCTTTTTACAGAAAAAAATGAACACATAGGCTGCATTTTCTATCATTAAAAAGGCAAATTCTTCTTTGAATTATGTGTATTAGAACTGGCCACTAACACGTAAACAATACATAGGCTATCAAACATTACACAACAAACAGAAATGTATGCAATGAAACAGGTCAGCAGTTGTTTACATCAAAGAACAAGAGAGTAATGAGGATCCTGTCTTAATTCTGCCGGATTGTCTGATACGAAAAAATTCTGAATCCATCTTCCTCCAATGGAGAGTTTTTGGTCTCCAGAAAGACAAAGATGAAAGCCTGGTTCAGCCAGACTCTAGAACCATTAAAAAAAAATAATGTCTTCAATCTCTGGTGGTTTGATTAAAACAAACTTGTCCTTTATTGTCATGTGTAATATGTAACTACCGGAACATATTGTTTCTGTTCATGTCTGCATGTGTGCTGCATGTCTTAAATATAACTGGGCCACACAATACAACCATGTGCGAGTGGGCAATCTTTCAAATACATACTTGTTTTATCATTCAATATTCTTCTTTAATATCACAAAATAATACACTTTCAACCCCAGCAGAACATCTGGTTGTTCTATAGTTAACTGTAAACATCTTTATATTTGTGAATTTCGGAATGGAAAACAGGCAAAAGGACCCTCAAATGAAACTTTCAGTGGAGGAGAAAATCATTCTCATGGATAGAGCGCAGACTGACTGTAAATCATATCCTGGCAAAGGGTGATAAAGGGAGATAGTCCCAGACTCATTTCCATTTATATAGTGCACGGACACATTATGGGGAGAGGGTAGTTGTGCTTGAACATCATTTAAAATAAATCACCCTCCGAGCATTACAAGGAGTAAGAGGCATTACTCACAGGCATGTATCACTTCCTCTGGAAATAGAGCAGCACAAATAATACGTGTCTCAAAGGTGCTGGGAATCACTTTTTCACATTTAAGTCATGGATAATTCTTTTCTAAGGTGGAACGTTGTGGTGTGTGGACAGTTGGGGAGGGAAATTCATGTTTTTAAGTAACTATTTATGCAGTTTTATGTGAGTATAAATTCCCTTTGTCGATCCATGGAATGTTTATAACATTTCACACGACTAGAAATACTTGACAAACAAGGATTTTCCCCTAAACAGAACATATTTTACCTTGTGCCCTTGTTTCCCTGGTTCTCCTGCTTCACCTTTTACACCTTTGTGGCCCTGGAAACATATGGAGAGTAAAAGGAGAACCAATTAAACACACTATATTTAGGGACACTAAAATGATTCTAGTGTGACACAAAATACTACAACTCTGCTATTCACCTTCATGCCAGGAAGGCCAGGATGTCCAGGGGTTCCAGGTGGACAGGAGTTTGGACACTAAACAACAACATAAAAGTTAGAAAATATTCCTGACATTTTATGCAAGAAAAGCTCATTCACAATCCCCAGAAAACAAAGCTTTACCAGATCAGCATTGCCAAGCATTCCAGCTGCACCCTGAAATTGAGAGGAAATACAAGTTAACACTTTAATATTGCCAGCTATCGACATCATGATGGCTGTAAGGAGCTTGTAAATCACTACAGCAAGGAACAGCAGTGTGCAGCGGAGGCATCACTACCAAGGCCAAGTTAATTTCATGCTTGCATTGTGTTCCTTCCCTTGTGAAATATAAAAGTCAAATGTAATCAGTGGCACATCTTGCCAGATGTCAACTGAAGGTTTGTCACTTACTCTGGGCCCTGTTGGTCCATTAGGTCCCTGTGGCCCTCTCACACCCATGGCCCCCTGTGGAAAGAGACATAAAATGTGTCAAAAAAACACAAGGAAATTGAATGCACTGTATATAAGTACCAACAATTCAGTTCATTAGGAATCTTGCAACAGAAAAAAAAAGGTTTGTGTCAAAGCATTACGATAAGCCTAAAACCATTCAATTACTACTAGCTTACATTATATGATTTTCACTGTAAAGCATCTCTTACCGTCTCTGGGCCACATGAAAATTGTTAATGCAGATTTTTACACCATCAGAATTTTGATGCTCTACGTTTCAGATGTTGGTCATTCAGGGCAATTTACTCTGGGAGGCCTTTTTTTATTTCTAGTTACAGGTGATGGTAATTCAAATGTTCTGAGACACACTGGCATTTATCAATACACATGGTGAAATGTGACAATAACTATATATTCATAATCATTGGTATGAAATCCAATGTAAGCTGATACTGACAGCTAAAGTCAAAGGGCGAAATGATAATAAAAATAAGTCAAATATTAGTCTTAACTACAAAGTACAGATAAATTCTGGCATATGAAATACTAATAAAAATGACACTTGGGGCAATTAAATCAGATGAAATGCTGAAAATTTATTTTTAGTGTTCATTTTCTCACGTAAAATCAATTTTTGAAATTTTCTTATGATGTGTGAAAAAAAGCTTAAAAATGCTGAATAAGATGTCAAGTTGGTACAAGTGGTGCACAGAGTATGTTTGTGTAAACGTGCTCTTATGTGTGTTTGTGCACAAATGTTGTCATAGATTTGTGAAGGTTCAGGGGCAGCACCTCTTTCAGTTTACTGACACTACAGTATGCAGCGCTGTACAGATACATTGTGTTTATAATATCAAATTCTAACTTTGTAATAATGGAAGATACTATAAATCATCTGTGGACAGGTTTTGGTGATGCCAGCAGTGTATCCAGTGAAAGTGGCTTCACCCACATGCAGTCTTTTTGACTTCAGCTTAGACTGACTTTCACCTTTGCTATCGTGGCATGAAGATAAACACATCTGATCTGTCAGTGGTCAATGGCAGCATACCGCCTCAGTGCTCGTGCGGATAGTATCTGACGCTGCGCTGTATTTTCTAGTCTCTAATCCTAATTTAAAACACGGTAACGGTCTATTGTTCTATCGCTACTCACAGGTTGTCCAACTTTTCCCACTTCACCTGGAAGTCCTCCAGGCCCGGGCGGTCCCTGTACAAGGTCACATTTTAGGTATTCAGTATTAACACAACTTTGATAAAGACTACCAAAAGTTCATATAAACTGTGGTGTGTATGTTGTAGCATAAACAAATGACTTACGGTGGTTCCATCTGGCCCAACACCCTAAGGAGAGACATATACAATATGACTCAGGGTGATATATATAATTTGGTGTACACAAGCAATAAAATACAGACAGCTTCTAGACTGTGTAATTTCCAGACATTCATGGTTGCTCTGATCCTTGTACTGACTGGTTTAGAGGGGGAAATGCTACTCACAGCTGCCCCACGAGGTCCAGGTTTTCCAGGTTCACCCTAAAGGATGAAGATACAGAAACCGAGACAAACACTGAAATACTGTGGTCAGGTAAAACGGCGCTGTGTGAGCCTGCAGACAGGCCAAGTTAACATTCCTCCAGCTCATCACATGACTGAGCTGGACACATTTGACCCAGCAATGTTTAGCCTAATGAGGACCAATGTTGGGGCTTCATTCCCCACGGAGATTACACAGAAGACTTGCAGGATTAAGTCTAATTTGTCATGAGGAATTGGTTTATGCACTGCGGCTCTCACTGCCATGCCAAAAGACTGGACAGCAGCTTGGCACCATTTCACTGACAGTCTCTAAAGCAGGAAAGCAAAGGCTCATTAGTCACTCACTTTCTGTCCGGGGGGACCGTCAGGCCCAGGATCTCCAATTGGCCCGGTCAAACCCTGCAGAGAAGAGACATCAGGCTTAACTAATGCAGCATAACAAAGCTCAGAGCACTTCAGTGTCTGTATTTTTTCAACTTACATTTGAAAAACCATGGGCAAGTTAAATGTTCCTACTACCTCAACAGCCAATACTTTTTTTCCCCCTTCAATATTTCTGAATTCAGCATCAAATCTCCATATATTACATCATAACGCAATCACACTCCAGTGGGAGGAGTCCTATGTATTCATAAGTGGGATTAACTTGACCATGACCACCCCCTCCAAAGTGTTTCAGTATATACTGCACTGGCCCTTGTTCACGTTCATGAGTCGCATTGAAATTAAAGGTCTGCCTTTGAACGTTCCATGATGTCCACGAGCGTGTGTTCAACTTAACAGACATGCAAAAAAAGTCAGCACCAGGGCAGAGGGCAAAATTCTCAGAGTGCAAACCAAGCACGGAGAGCAACATTCCTCTGGCTCATTTTCAAACAAGCCCATTGACAGGAATCATTCCACACTGTTCTGAGGATTCTCAACAGGAGATACTAACAGTGGCCAGCCAACAAAGCTGCCATTGTTTTTAGAATCCTGTTAGATGTATCGAGGTGAAACACAGCCAATGAATCATAATGCATAAAACAAATACATTTTATAATAGCTTATAAAAACAACATTCTGAATGAGTGTTGAAATAAACTGATACTTTATATAGCTAAACCTTTAAGGTGAACTTAATTAACCTACAGCCCCTCTTTGTCAGTCTATCATCAGCACCAGTGTTATGTTAGGATGTTTTCCTAACCCTCCTTTAAACTCTCAAAGCAGTCAAAGTTAATTACACTCAGGTCCTGGTTTACCCTGTTGGAAAGGAAATTTGGATTTGTTCATCCTGTTTAATAAATTCCTCACATTTTTGCACACATTTCCTAAAGAACCCCCTCTAAATCTGAAACTTCATTAGTCACTCAAGACTAATAAGTGCGAACATAACCTATATGGTGGGAGGATCACGCTTTGTAGTTCCAACCCCGTGCAGGCTTGAGGTGTTATTGTGGCACGCAATGAAGCGAAACTCCAAATACTTCAAATATAAAACATAGAGCACTCACATCATTTCCAGGAATTCCAGGTAATCCTGAAGAGCCGGGTTTGCCTGCATCTCCATCAGGTCCCTAAAAAACAAAGGTTCCACATTCCACATACATACATAATTCAGCGAAAAGCCCTACAATACATCAATCAAATTTTTTATTGAATGTTATAATTACAGGAGGACCATCCTCGCCATCTGCTCCCCTTTCCCCCTGCAAAAAAAAGAGATTCAAGGCTTCAAGAAGAGTAAACAGTGAACTATTTGCAAAGTATTTGTCGCATTATATGGACAACGTTGCAGAACTGAGAGCACTTACAGCAACGCCATCAATTCCTGGGACACCTGCAGGTCCGGGAGGGCCAGAAGGTCCTTCGCTCCTCTGAGTAAAACAATCATTATATCATAATAAAATATCAGCTTCAATTTTGGATAACGACCCAAACCAATTTTTCACGTTTCTTACATGGAAAAACCTACTACACAGACAATATGAAACAATGAGAACAGGTGCACTGTCTTATTGTATTTTGGCCAGACGTCAGGACTGTCTCTTGAAAAACTGAAATAGCTTACAGCCTACAGAGAACATTTCTGCTTGAAGCAATATGTCAGCAATAGATAGCACCTTGTAAAAGGAAAGGTTTAAAAAGGAAAGTCCAGAAAAAAAGTGGTGCACCTTACTTTTTTCCAGGACATTTGTCCAATAAATTTACTGAATAAAACAACCCCAGTATAACGCCACAGATGCTTCTTGTTATTTACAGGAGAGCCAGGAGAACACTCACCTGCACCTCTGTCACATCAGTCTAGAGAGACAAATAGAGAGAACACACACACACACACAGAAGAGAGAAATATGTCTTACTTGAGCAGAGCAAATAAAGACAAGCTGCAGGAGCAGTAGCAGAAGTGGCCCTCTAAAGCTGGGGGCCCGAGCCATGATCTCCCCGTGGGCAGGAAAGGTAAAAGTTGTAGTCCTTTCTCTGGGAATTGTTGGGCTGAAGGAGCCCACGACAAAACAACCCAACTGAATCCCCTCCAGCTATCTAGACCGTCCGCGGTCCCATAGCCATCAGGGGCTCATGTTTATTCATGCAAAGGCTCGGTTACAGGAGGCGATTGGAGGGTTTGCAGAGGGGACACCGCGGGGAGGGGCCACACCGCAGACGCCACCAATAGGCAGGATCGGCGGGTTATTTAACTTCTGCTACGACCCCAAATGATTTCGCTTAAACCATGTTCTAGGGGTGGCAAATGGAAGTTTGCACTCCAATCATCAAGAACCACTGGTGAGGACGACTAGCCTATATGGGGACAAGTGGAGCAAACGACAAGAACATGCAAATTTGCTCCACACGCACAGTTTGGCCGCTGCTTGATGGCATTCCCCTCTCAGTTAACGGCAACCTTGGCTCCTCTAACTAAACCAACATTTTATCTGTTTAAGTGATAAGTCAAACCACAGGCCCAGACTGTGGTCCAGCGGGTGTCCACTCTTACCGACGTCCTGGCCGGGAGCTCGTAACAAGCCTCCGTCCTGGCTCGCGTCACATCGCAGTGAATCAGCAGTGACTGGAGTTCAAACTGGACAAACACACAAAGGAAAATAAGACGTTAGCTCAACGTCGGCGTAACAGACGACACAGACACACAGCCCCACTGCGTCCCGAGAGCAAGGGGCCGTCTCTGTGAACAGTTCGGCCTCAACGTGCATTTCTGCAGCAGAGGAGAAAAACAGAAAGCAGGCTATTTGCACAATGGATGCGTGACAGTCTTGGAGTCATTCTCGAAACATTACTATGGGCCATAAACGCCTGGGCTAGCCTACATAGTCCAAGGAGCTAGAGCTGGTAAATGAATTCATATGCGTTCAGTGCACAACAAAGGGGGCGCTCTCCGGACCTTTGGAAACCATGAAGCCGCCGGAGCCGCAAGGTGCGGCGCCCTACCGCAGGCTGGGTTTGGGCCTGCGCACAGCTCGTGTTCCTCACCGGAACCTGCAACAAATTCCACACATTGTGTCGGTGAAGCCCGAATGGGGGGAGAGAGCTGACTTAAACTACCGCACATTGGCGATGGACAAACCGAACGGGAGGGTGAGAAAAGGCAGGGATTCCCAAGCTGTTGTCGAGGACTCCCCCGAAGGGAAACCAGAGACAGACCTAGAGTGTAGAACCATACGAATCAACACTAAGTTGACAGTATTTCCCTCCACAGTGTCAACTCAGTCCTACTGCTCGCTCGGACGTTACCGTTCGAGGGGGTTTATACTGGAAAGCGAAAAGGACAAAGACACAGTGTTTGTCTTCACCTCGTATTACTAAATGGGGAGGTTTGGCACAAGTGAATAATCAACCGAGTGAGGGCGAAACAATAAAACAGGCACGGAGCGCAAGGTTTCCGTGCAATGATAAATAGGCATTATATGTAGGTCAGAAAATAGTTCACACTGGTAAAAGCTCTAACAGGTCATCGTATTTTATGAGCTCATTCCACATTTTGCAGCCTGCGCTACGTGGAAAATGTTAAGTGGGAAAACATACTCAGTAAACTGAATGTACAAGCATCAGTTAAATTTGGTCAAGAAACCAAAGTGCTTCTATTGGAAATCTAATGGAGTGAAAATAATAAGTGGCACAAAATGGAAACAGTGAACTAATGCTGTATTAAAGGTTCGTGCTTTCATGCCTGGGTGAACTGCAGTGCTGTATACTGTGGTGGAAACTTCGCAAGGTCTTGCTTCAGCTGCAAAAGCTGTACCCGGTTCTGTAATAGACGTACCGGAGTTGCCATCACTGGGTTGTCCTTGAGTTTTCCTATCAACGTGAACCCATCCAGACTGACTTTTTGTCGGAGGGGTGTGCGCTGAGAGCCGACCATGGCACAGTCCACGAAAAGGGTCGCGGAGCGCCCGCTGACGTCCAGCAGGACTCTGTGCCACTGATCGTTGAAAAGAGCGGCCAGGGGGCTGAAGGCAACAGTCTGCCTCCCGGTGTCCGGCGCTGTGAAGGTAAACTCCAGAGACTTAGACTCCCCGTTGAGTCGGACGGCCAGCTGCTCGTTGCCATTAATGTCCTGCACTTGCCAGATGTTCCAGTCTTCGCGTGTGGTGCTGGCGCTCACGCGCAGCACGGCCGCAAATGCAAACTCCTCCGGCAGCCCCAGGGGAAAGGCTGATCTGAAACACAGAGGATGAACTGTTATGAAACCCCAAACTTACATCTTCGATTAAAAACCAGTTTTCCAGGAAGGACGTGGTGTTGGACATTAATTGTATCATGTACTATTGTCACAAGGACTACTCCTTCTCCTTATGGTGGTCAGATCATATAAGAGGTCATGTTTGCCTCGTATCCTTTTACGTTGCATTACAGGAGGAATGTGACGGCGCATATACGTAAATCCAGCCTTTGACATTCAGGACCATGGACAGGGTAAACGGGGGGGTCATGCCAGCTCAACCACTAGGTGTCAGTCTCCCCTCGCACAACTCCATCCCGACGCCCTGCAGCTCACCAGGTGTTGATCCTGAAGTGGAATGATGGGCCTATTTGATAAGCAACATGCCGAGGAGATGATCCCGTCACCTTTTTAACCGTGCCCCTTCTTGCCAGCTCAGCGATGTGGAACTGGGACATGATATGAAATCCTAAGGGTACAAGGGACAGAAATGTGGTTGAATACAAAATCATCTCAGAGGTCTTGCAATAGACCCTCCGGATCTTGACTTGATCATCATGGTGAAGGAACTATACTTCCATTTTTTTATTTTTTTATTTTCTTGTTATTATGCTTTTAAAGTATTCCGAAAACATCTCTATAGAGAGAAAGTGTCACAACATACGCTATATAGTACAGTTTTTCTGGCAATAATAGATTACTTTTTATAGTCTCACATTAAACATGCAGCATCCATATTTTATTTTTAAGTTATTCTGGAATAATTTACATATTTTACTTTTTTTCACATGCTCAGGGTAAATGTCAAGTTATTAAAAAGACAAACTATGCTTAGTTTTTGGTTTTTGTGAGTCCACCTGGGAAACGTTCCTCTCCGACGCTTATCTGAGGGCACATGGACTGCTGCTCCATATGAATACCAACTTGAGGTGAAAATCGCACAGCTGCAGGATGGAAACAGAAAAGAGCCCGTTAGTAGCCCGAGTGTGTGTGTGTGCGTGTGTGCGTGTGTGTGTGTGTGTGTATGTGTGTGTGTTGCGGAGAGGGAAACAAGTTCAGTGTTTGGAAAGCTGCACCAATGCCTTGAATAAATATTAGGGCTATCTCTTTAACACTTAAACTCTACATTTGCCTCTTCTTCCACATCTGGACAGGAAGTTAACGGTCTTTATCGCGTTTGAAGTCATGGTTCACATACAACCGATTCTTCATTTCACCATTTGCCAAGTCAGGGGCAAGCATTGTACTAAACATCTAACACTGTTAAAATGTATGACGCCTTGTTGATACTGTAATATCATACTGTGATATTTTGCCAGACTTGTATTTATCGGTGCATTTTGCTCAAGTATAACCGTTAAGTGCACAGTTGAATCTATGTACTGGCACAGAGCTGGACTCCCTAACCCAGCCATGTCCGTGCTGATACACAAACCCACACAGGACACATGTCATAAAATGTAAAGAAGAGAGCAGCAGCGTGTACGGACGGAAGACGACATAATGTAAAAATCTAATGGGGCAAGAAACGATGTACACACATAGTAAGCGCCTTCTAGTGATGAATGTCAATTTGCAGATTTTGCCAGCTATGAAAGAGGTCTGCAACATGAAACAGCAAATAAAGCCCCACAGACCTCGTTACATATGTATGAGTAAAAAAAGAAGAACTGTATAATGATTCAGTATCAAGAAGAACACATGCCAAACACAAATTATCCATCGGGGAAACGATTAAAATTACCAGTACTGCACCGAACTGGTAATTTTGTTAATTGACGTGTTTTTTTTCTTTTTGTTTTTTTTAAATAAAATGTTCACGTTAATTTGTCTTCCTTTGTCATCGTTATCTCACTGCGGAAGACTACTTACTCTGAGAATGAAGTCCTGTGCAAAGATATTGTGGGATCACAGAGAAGCAGCACAATGAGTACAGAAGGATATTTCTGGAATGCAATCACAAATTGAACATATTAATATGCGTTGCGATTGAATGAGTGCAATAATTTGCATGGTACTGGTAAATTAAAATATATCTTTACTATATATACAGTAACTATTAAGTCAATGATATACCTTTTGGCTCCACCCATTTCATGGCTTGATGCGGAAAGGAAAAAACACCTGCTGCCAGATGTTTCTTCGGGCTGGCTTCCAGGAGAGACCCTTTATAGCTGCTCCCTCGGCAGGAGTGAAAAACTTCAAGTCGCAGCGAGGGGTCTCTTATAGGCTCGACCGTTGTCATTTATCCGGGGGAGTGAGTCAACTGTCTCCACAGTGTCAACTCTGCATTCCACTCGAGTTCTCCTGCACCCACCTTGGATTTAATGTTAAATCTTTCTTCAAGCACACGATCACAGTCGTATCCCATTTGTAGGTCTGGTCAATGGTTGTGTATCATAAGAGCTACCAAGTATGAGAATGATAGTGAATGATAATTTTACCCTGTGCTGGCTTTATTCTCCAAGCACTCCTGGGGATCCACATTTTCTGTGATCTCTATGATTGCGCCGTATTCGGACAGTACTGTTTCCAGTGCAGTCAAACTGAAAATCAAAAGACGCTGACTAAGGTGCAATTCAAGCTGTGTGTGCTCTGTCTGGCCAAGGGGCGGAAAGAAAACCTCGTCGTATTTATGGAGGCAATTCCTGAAATACTTGTATTTTTCATGGTAGTTATAGCATCCAGAATCCATAGAAATGCGTTGCGTCGATTACCAGGAAACCCAGCTTTTATGATGTGTTCACGGGGAATCTGTTTGCAAAGGGAACTGGTTTTAAGGGCCACCCCCATTTCGTCCCCATATACTGTTATTTATAACTTGTCTCAAGTTGTAAAATGATTGGCCTCTAATAGCACCAGTAGGTTGAAATGGATTTATTACACCAAGACCTCGCTGCACATACTGCAGAGAACAGCACTAAAGCCCCCTTTGTTGGCAGGTTGCTTTAAGCCTATTCACAGTAGGTCTGCAAACTCAGGCATACAAACAGGGAAAGAAAAAAAAAAAAACACATGAAACGGAAAAGCATATCAGAGACATCCATCTACATAGCCCTCTGGGCCCTATTCAGGGGCCAAACAAACATACCTTAGATAGAAGTAGTCATTCTTCAGCACTTTTTAACCTACTTATAATAAGTGACATGCATATTGTCACATGATGTGGATAGGTTTAAAGAATTACAATATGCCGTATAATCCTTTAAGAATAAGTCCAGGTATTTGTTGTTGTTGTTGTTAAATCCTACTATTCAATGTTCCATTTACAAGTAGCAATTTTGCATGAGGCATATTAGCTGCGCCTGCGGTATGTGCAGTAACGCGCAGTTAAATGTTCATCAGCGTGCAGCTGGAGCAGCGCCTGCTGTCAGCTTTTCAGACTGAGCGCAGTTAGCTCGGCAGCTAGCAGGCAGCGCAGCCGAGAGATACACAGTCAGTCTGCTCAGCGTATTATTTGAATGGCGTCTCTCCTGTAACGTTAGTCATACTCGGAAGCGGGATAGTCAGCAGAGTACTGTTTTCTGTCAGCAACCCACAGTGAAGGGACGACAAGAGGACTGAAATTGGAGCTAACGTTGGTTAGCTAGCTAATGTTAGCTTGCCAGCGCAATGGTGAGTAGCGTAAGCTCGGCTGTGCGGCTAATGGTAGACCGGGTGACAACTGTGCAGCGGGTGGCTAACGTTACGCTAACTGTTAACGTTAGCTGACTGGCTATCAAGTGAGACTTTTTTTTCGTTGGTCCGTTCAAGTATGTTTTGTTCTGTCTTTGGGGGAATCGTTCCTCTCCTTTAGTGGGCCCTCACTAAAATGTTGTTTTGGTAGCTTCCCACCTGTAACCCAAAGGGTATCCTTGCCGAGATTGTGGCCACCAGCTAGGGACCTTTTATCACGTCACTCACTCTAGTCGCAGCATCTAAACCGCGTAGATAAGTTATAACTTAAACAGCTGCTTCTGAACTGGTCTGTATCAGTTTTCTGTTTCAAACTGTTGACATAAAGGCTCCCTTTTTTAAAAGAAAAAAACCATCAGCCGATGTCTGTTAAGGCCTTGTCATATTTTAATAAGATCAGATGCATTCGTTTTACTTTCTCCGAGGTGGCTCGGTGGCTTGAATTGTCTTCGGTGCCAGTTACATTTCCTTGTCAGCAATTGCCGGGGTCTGGTTAGGGAACTGTGGCATTTGGCTTGGCGGTTGTAAGCACGCTGTACACCGACAAACGTTTCGGTGGATATCCGTCCACAGCCGGCTCCTACTGACAGGTTAGTTGGTTTATTGATATTAACATGTCAGCGTACCGACCAGTCGAGGCCCTACTTCACCGATTTATATTAATAGCCTTTACATAAGTGCAGTGTTACACCTTCAGAGAGAGCTCTTGGCTAAAGACTAAACCTTGTAAACCAGTTGCTCCGACGAACCCTTACCTCCACGTCAGAACTGCAGGGGATCACAAATCTGTAATGTTGACCCTAATTGTATATTTGTGATTTATGAATACTTCTTAACCGTGTTGTTTGTGTAAAAATTTAAATATGACAACTGTCAAACTATCCGTTTGTTATACCGGTTACACTTCCCAGGCCTTTATTGTATACCTTGCACCCTAGTTACAAAGTAGGGTCAAAAAAGCAGCTGTAAATGGTCACTTGAATTATATGACTGAGTTGCTGCGTTGTCTATCAGAAATAATTTATGTCACTTTTTGTAAAATGATTATAAAGTGGCTATTTCAAGGTCTTTAGTAAAGGGAATTAACATCTAAGTTAAAACATAAATGCGTCAGGGACAGCAAATTAATTCGTTTAGTTACTGGTGTCCTTATATGTCCTCTGTGCCATTCCCAGCGCAATTTTTCTTTAACTGACAGCTTTTAAAGGCATATTTGGATATTAAAATAACCTAGTGCTATTTGCTCTGCATCAGGCATCCGTGTCAACCAGGTCAAATTCATGGTGGCCTTTTGTGTCTCACATTGGTTTTCATTGGAATGAACACAATGACATGTTGTCTCCAGTGGATGATTTATTAATTTCATACATGACTAATTTAGGGAGCCTCTGTATGATTGTTTCTGCCAGTTTTATTTGGCCCCAACAACAGCCAAAAACAACTATATGGCCGTCTCTTTAATTCGGTCTAAATCTTGGTTTAAAAATGTTGAGTGACGAGGATGTCTGTGTTTATTTCTAACGTTACAAAACAGTGATATTATATTTCAGGCCTATTCTTGTGATGTTATTCATAGTGTTTTTCTCTATCCTGTCATCCTAATGCTATAATTATCTGGGTTGTTAACAAATTAGGCCCATAGGACAGGATGCCTCCTATGTCAAATGTAAGACTCATGCCCTAGTAATAAATAATAATCTTGTAACTGTTTGACAACTGCTGTTGTTTTCTCTTACTTATTCTTCGATGGCTACTGATTTTTTTTTTTATTATTTTTTTATTTATTTATATATAATTATAATAATATTGCTTGCGTGTCTTGGGGGATGATTTTAGCAAGCAAGTAATACACTAAAGTTACTAATCTGGTATTTACCAATATGTCTCTAGCAGAAATACTGTATTTAAAACCAAGTGGAAAGAGCTTTTACAAATAACCTTTTTTTTAAAGAGTTGTGGAGCTGAAATGGCTAATTTCATTACTTTTGCTTGTAGGCCTACAGGTGTATCCCAGATGATGTAAGGCACCTGTGCCTATAGAGACCAAGATGACTGAAGTCCAGGCCACAGTGGAGTTCTCTGTGGAGCTCCACAAGTTCTACAACGTGGACCTGTTCCAAAGAGGGTGAGTATCGTCTTATTGTCTCTACATACCTAATAATCTTTCCTTTTTGGCATGTGTTTTCAGCACGTGGCAGTTCATTGATGCTTTACCAAAGAACTTGCTTTCCCATGCATTCATTACGGACAAGTTTACCTTGCTAATTAAGTATAGGTTAGCTTTGATTGTATGCTTTGAGGGGAGTTGAACAAGCTTTGGTTTTCAGCTTGTAGTAGAAAGGGTCCAGGATGTATTCTGCAAGTGTCCCAGCCAGTCTGGGACAGTTGGTGATCTTGTTTAGACCATCAGGGGGCTCAAAAATGCTCTTTGTACAGACAGGCCAGTGATTCTAAAAATTATCCAGTAATCAGTAATAAACTTTGATGATTTTAAGAAAAGTTGTCAAACTGCAGTCAAGTGTACCACATGGGCACAGGTGTGGAGGAGCTTCTCTTTTCTGACTCACTTAATTTAAATTTGCATCTTGATTACCATAGTGCTGCAGGGATAGAAAATGGTAAACTATCTGTGTGTAATTGAAACATGAAAATGTATGTCTTTGAAAGCATCATATAGCACACCGTATATAATCATAAATGCATAAATAATGTCAAACAAAACATGAATAAACAAACACAACTAATGCTGTTCTGGCAATTGCTTTGTAGTGAGACAATTCTGTGAAGAATAATTGATTGTAGTAGAACAATTGGCACACAGATTGGCTAATCTGCCTTATTCAGAGCGCTGTTGGTTTGGAAATGCGTATCATTTTTTTTATTGCCCAACAAATACCTGCTATGGACAGCAGAGATTATAAGATTTTGTTAGAGAAGCATGTTTTAGCTTAACTATGTATGTGTTGGACATGGTTTGTTAAGAATAATACCCTTTAGACAGAGCTTCAAGTAATCAGGTCAGATTTAACAGTGAGACATTTGTTGGTTGATGGCATTGAGCTCACATTTCAGTGTAGCATAGTATTTAACACTAAATAAACCATGTAGCTGTCACTTTAAAGCTTTTATGCTCTTCAACAGGATACAAGCTACGGCCCAAATTTCCCATGTGGGTTAAATTGTCAATTCCTGTTCCCCGATACAGCTCTGGTTCTGGTACTATGTGCTATGTCCTAATGCCAGATTAGGAATAACGCACCCCATCAAATAGATGATTCCCATTTTGGTCTTTTCTTGCAAACATCTAACAAGATATCAAACAAACAGTGAATTGACCATTTTTCTTAGAAAACTAAGGAGGAAAAATTACTCACATTGTTTTAACTGTACAGCTCTAACATTCATGGTCTTTAACATCTGAAAATTCTTTTTACAGCTGCAGTGTACTGATACTTCACTGTGCTGAGATAAAAATCCCGGTCTATTCTCCCAGCTCATCACTGCTTTAAGAGCCCAGGTTAACTACATGAGTGACTGCGAAAGAAAGTGCTCATTATTCATTTATGAAAGGTGTAGTGTCATTTTACAAGTAGAGGCATTTGCAGCTAACCTGTGTGGTTTGTTCCCCTTTCACAGAGCTTCTGATGATGCTTTGGACCAAACTAATAGTGCTAGTTTTTCATACCAGTATTCATTTTAAAACAGTTTGTCTGTATTTTCAGGTTCTACCAGATTCGTGCCAGTCTGAAGGTGCCACCCAGGATCCCACACAAAGTTGAGACCAGTCTTCTTCACCCGGGAGGTAAATGAATTTTTGAAGATGTGTACAGTATAGACAGTTTTTTTTTCCTACCACACTTAGGGCCCTATTATAGCCAAGCAAGAGCAACAACAAGCGCAAAGTGGTATGTCTTGGGTTCACAGACTGTGTAGCCATCTCAAGTGCACCTGCTGTTTTGTTTCATGTAGGTGTAGCAGCACAAAGTGCAAAAAGGCTGGCTGAGGTGTAATAAAGAAATTCGAGGGTGTGCTGATTAATAAATTCACTCTTAGCCAGTAAAATTACTGGTCTCATGGCTCTGAATCAGCTATGGCAATCGCAGTGACTTATGACGACAACAGCTCAACAAATGGAAAGAGGCTTCTCCAAGATATCATGTTGTTGTCTGGATGGTGAATAGCAGCACGACCTGAACACACAACAGCTCAGATCTGCATCCAGAGGGAGATGTTGTGGATTTTATTTATCTTGTACAGTGATGATAGAAATAAATAATAAAAAACGTTGATGCTGTTTATCAACACAAAGCTATTTTAGTTTTGTTTCTACTCTAGCTTACGTCATGAATGCTCACATTATACCTGAAATGTGGCACACATGCACCGTAATGCATTTGAAGAATAAAACAGGAAATGCTACTTTTGCTAAAAGGTTGGAATGGAGGCAATGACACACAGGATTGATTAACAAAAGTAATTCGACATCTCCCACTTAAACTATAGAATGCCAAGTCATAATGGACCAGTTTGGTGTGTGTAGTATTGTATTGGGTTACTTTGTAACAGCCTGGTGTCATTTACACACTATTTATTAAAGGTAAGACAGAGTGGATGGCCGTGTGTAATGGCATTGCGCTTCTCAAATCAGTGGCTGCGGATTTATCAACATGTGTCCTCCTACCTTCAGATGGCTGCAGGGCTTTAATGAGCTGAGGGAGAAACTTCATACAGTACAAAGCAGATGTGGACAACAGATACTGAAAAAATCACTCATACTAATTTGTAGATAAATGCAGACTGATTTACCGATGTCTCTGCTTTGAAGACAATACGTGTTAATTTTTTATGTCTGTTTAAATGATTCTACTGGCTGAGGAGTGATTAGGTGAAACTTTTTATTTACATTTTAAGCAATATTCTGTCATTGCTGCGCATTTGCTTCGTATATTTAGTTTGCTCTTGTTGTTAAAATCACCAAAGGTGCAGCAGATTGCTGTTGTGGTTCTGAGAAATCTATTCTTATTGCAAAGACATAATTTCCATCAAAATATCAACAACATGCTTTGAGCTGCTTCATTTGAATGAACTTCCCACGTGTTTGTACCTCTCCTCCCACTTGTGCACCATGCGTGCTGCACTTGGCACCAAAATACCACACAGACGGGTAAAGCAAATTTCAAGGTCAGGAAATTTTAAAAAACTGTCGGGGCGCTGCTTACGCTGGTCTTTGCACCGCCACAAAAATAGGGCTCTTAATCTTAATACTCACTAGGTTGTATGGACAAACACATTGGTGAATCCTTTTCTGTAGTCTACCAGGTAAACAAACAGACACAGATGATTACATAACCTTCTTTGCGGTGGGAATAACCTGCAGTATGCATAAAGTACTGCACTGCTGCTTTTATTATCAGAGGGCTGGTTGTTTCCCTGTAAATGCAGGTGACACTAATTAAGTCATACCAATACTTCAGGTAGACTTGCATGTTTACTTGAATTTCATTCCTGCTCTCAGATATTAGCGCCGTTTCACGGAATATAGTTATTGTTTTTGCAGATTTGGTTCATTTATTGTTTGGATTTTTTGCAGGGAGTTGGTAGGGTACTGGCTTATCACGCAGGCCACTCCTTGTTCTTGGTATTTCTTTAAGGCTTTGTCTATATGCCCCATCCCGTTTCTTAGAAAGCTGCACTATTCGATTCACACAAAGCACTCAGTTCTTTCTTTTGTAAATAAAGAGGATCATCAAGAGAGTATGACATACCAAAGCTCAAATGTTTTATTTTCCTTTTTTATGAATTTGTGAAACTTGTTCAGTAGAGTAAATGGGAAACGGTTAGACTTTGATCTTCAATCCAGACCTAATAAGATATATCTTGTCGGATAATTCCTGGCACAGGTTATAAGAATATCATTACCTGTAGGTTGGCTCATTTATCTTATCTATCATTAGGGGTCCAAGTAGCAAAGCTTTGGGAATCCTATTGTTTTTGTTCCAATTCTTCTTCTCCTCCTCCTTTTCATTTATTTTCCTCTGCTAAAAGTGTTTGTGTAGCAAAAACTGTAAGACCTAGAAACATGAAACTTTATGACATGGTCCCAAATTCCCTCCACTACTCAGGGCCCAAAACATGAAGTACTGTACCCAGAGGTGGATCTGTAATAATCAAGTTTGTGTTTTCGTGCATAACTCAAGAACATGGCCTAGAGTCAAAATTCTTTCTTCATTTATTCAATTCATTCTCGAGTAATCTGCATCTTTGCTCCACTGGTCCTCTGTTCCAAAAATGTCAAATTTTGTAACTTTATCTCCATTTTCTTAAAAGTCTTCTTTCGACACCTTTCAGCAACCGCTGGACCAATCATTACAAAACTTCACCAAGGTCATCCACGGACTGTATTGATCTTAACTTACCAAAATTTCAATGTCGATCTGCTTCGATTAAACAAGCCAATGAATCTTCATCAAAATGTCTCAGTACAGTAGATGTCTTATATCTTGACAATGCATTGTCTGATTTTCAAAAAACTTAACATTTTAGGTCTTTACGACATTCCTCTGGACACTCCCCAAGTTTCATACCAACCACCAAGAGGCGCTATTACTAACAATTACTTGTTTTTCATTGACAAATTATCAGAAAAAGTTCCAATTTGGTACAGTTACTCATAGTAACATTTTTCTGACTTTATATATATACTGCTTTGATACCTTAATCAGTGTGGCTGCCAGCAGCCAATCAAAATTCAGCAGCTTGTAAATTCCATTGTGAACGTCCAATTAGCACGAAAATAGGTACATAGGTTTATGGTGTCATGAAGGATGAGTGTACCCAACCTTAGAGCAAACAGCCTAAAGGTGGCGTTATGAAGCTAAGACACTTATGTTTGAGCCTGTATCCCAGAAATTACTTGACCTAAATTCTAAATTCCTAAATTCCTTTTTGTCCTGCTTCCTACAATACACTTCTATCAATTTGCATCATAAATTTGACTTTTTGCAAGTAAATCTTCTACTTCTTCTTTTCACACTGTTTGAAGTACCTATTATTGTCAACTCTTTCGAACAGTTTGTCAGATTTTTCTGAATTCACTGTGAATCATCTGCAGACCATTCTTGCCAAAAGCTGTTCAAGAGAATTTATGTCAAACCATTTTAAAGACATACACAAATACATCATAACAGCATTGCTTGAACTGAGAAAATTAGCTACTTTTCTGAATAGAAATAATCAGTCATTATCCAACTTTTCATGTGTTATCATAAAGATAGTACGAGCAACAAAGCTAAATTTCAGGAACGCCCCACTTCAATATGTGGCAGAGGTCCCGTTTTGAATCCTGATATAAGCTCAGCTTTCTGAACGACTGGTAAAAGGTACTCCACACAGTTGGGTCAGTGAGAGTACCGCAGCCAACTTTTGTTATTCTAGAAAAAAGTATGATCTTTTCGAGTATCAGCAATTACCCAAGTTGTTGCTCCTTATCCCATTTGACTCCAATGACTGGAATGACCAAGAAATTCCAAATCTAAATCACCAAAACTTGAATCTCCAATTTGCATCAAATTGAACAAAGTACACATTTATTCCAAGTACCAAATAGCTCATTGGTAAGATGTTTGTCTCACAATCCCTTGAGGGTTCACATAGCGGTGGAGGTGTCGTAAACTGGTTCAAATCTTCAAATCTGAGCTTGTGTTCATAGTGTGAATTTTTCGCAAAATCATCTACACTGCTTTAACCCTGGTATAAATTTGAGGCATAAAGCCATCAACTAAAAACTTAGATGTATATGGAGAAGCATACTTTCTGCTCACATCTTTAGTCTATATTATTTCAGCTAAAAATCAATCTGATTACTCTTTTGATTAATCCATTGAAGGTCCAAGCAGCAAAGCTGCGGGAACCCTATTGTTCTGATTATTAAGACCAGACTCAATTTCAAATGATCGATGAATACAGATGGGTACATTTTAAAAATCCTTTCCTCAAGACCAGGCAAAATCTTTGATAAAGGAATGTATTAAAAAATAGATTTCCCTGCTCCTTTGTTAAAAATTTAAGACAAGGCTCAATTTCAAATGAATGAATGAATACAGATCGTTACACATACATTTAGAAATATACACTTAATTTAAAACCAAAATTACATGTCACTTGTTTAAAACATCAGGATCATGCCAATACAATACCTTAATGAATAAATAGAGATACATGTACATGCATATAATTTCATTTGTTAGATATTTAAGACCAGACTCGATTTCAAATGAACACATGAATGAATACAGTTGCATACATTTAAGAACTCTATTCATCTCCATTTTCAAGTATGTAAATTAAATTGTGCTAAAAGTGTACGAATAACCTAAGTACCTAAACTGTAAAATGCATTCAATTCATAATTT
The DNA here is from genome assembly GCF_016859285.1 of Xiphias gladius. Classification (NCBI taxonomy): domain Eukaryota; kingdom Metazoa; phylum Chordata; class Actinopteri; order Istiophoriformes; family Xiphiidae; genus Xiphias; species Xiphias gladius. Next base: position 16,578,665 of record NC_053410.1, read on the forward strand.
ATCCTGTATGTCAAAAAACTAAACTCATGCATACATGCACTCAACTCAGTAATAAGGAGTTTGTTTCCCAATCCAAAGGTTGAGGGTTCAAACCCTGCCTCTGCCTTACTTCACCTGGTCCTAATGTGAAACCTTAAAGTTCCTGAGTTGACTGCGTCTCATATTTAAGCTTGCATTCTTAAAAACCACATGTCATTAACAATTTAATAAGAAACAAGCATCCAAATGCTCCAAGCTGCCACATTATTATTTATATCTAGGTCTGGAGAATCCATCTAGATTTCTCTCTATCTTTTGAACTATCAGCCATGTGTAACAACTGACTTAAAGTATTAATGGTTCGATGCCTGGTCACAACACCCGATCATGTGTCTCTAAAGGTTATACAGGAAAATTCCATTTCTGACAGGTTGGCTATGATCACTCAGTTCACACGCAGTTAATCTTTGTGGTTTTTGTCCAGGCTCGGATCTGGCATTTCCTGCTTCAGTCCAAGATGATCTTATCTGCAGCAAAACTTTCCAAATCCTGTACAAGAATGAAGAGGTTGTGGTCAACGATGTGCTCCTCTTCAAAGTGATGATGCTGCTAGATGAGAAGAAGGTAAATTTAAGACAGAGGTGGTTATTTTACTAAGGATTTGTTTTTGTTAGATTTGTTTTTTGCCCCTGGCGCCAACCCAATATATTGATTTTTGTGTATCTGCCAATAAAGAGTCCCAATCTTATATTTTTCTACATAATGCCTCTGCTTTCTGCATACTTGGTGTAAAGTTGACGTACATTAAAAGACAATCCAATTGAGATGAGTTTGTTTGACAGCAACACTTTGGAGACAAAGTGATTTTTCTTAAACCCAAAGCTGTGTAGCTGTCAGGATGAATATCTTTGTCAAATTGCTTCTGCTTACTTGTTTGTGCTACTCAGCAGTTTACTCACTTGAAAATCCTGTTTAGGGTAAAAGTTCCACTTTTCTAACAGGGCTCATTGGAGTGTGCGGGTGTGTCCTCAGGGCAGAGGTTACATCATCCAACAGTTTCCAAATTTGTTAGGCTTATTAGAGCTGATACCATCAAATAAAAAAAACACCTTAATGGGTGTGTTACACATCTTGCAGATCAGTGTGGGTAATCCTTTGCTTTTACACACACGCTCTAAAGTTGGCTCTCTCCACTGTTTTTCAATCCTCAGGTGGAAGAGTCCCTCAATGACATGGATTTCCAGCTCTTCTTGGATTTATATTTCACAGATGGGGATTACACGTACGTGTTGAGACATTTAACTGCATGTACTTGTGTTAGTGTTTGTGAATTTGATATTTGAATCTCAACACTAACAGGGTCTTATGTGTCTTCCTTATTCAATTTCTACAGGCCAGATGATCCAAGCTCTTTACAAAATATCAGTGGGCGTACACTTCATTTGCACTTTAGCCTCCAGCAAGGCATCCACCAACACATCAATGTCATGTTTGACTACTTCCACCTGTCTGTCATCTCTGTAGCCATCCATGCCTCCCTAGTGGCACTACATCAGCCCCTTATCAGGTGAGGCTCCCACCTACCCAAGGAAACATGTTGACACTCACAGAAGAGGGCCATTGTTTGCACTCTGTATAGTTATACATTCATGCACAGGTGTTTGAGCTTTTACATAAATCTTCATCCTGTTATTTACTATTATTGTTTCTGGTAAATTCCAGCACACACCTTTTTATCTAGTGCTCACAACAAATTCAACATTGAAGTTGAAGTAAACAATATAACTGGTGAATTTAACTTTATTGCTGTACAACAGTGAATGATTAGTAGAGGAAACCTGTCTAGAAGTGTCGCATTAAATTCTTGTGGCAATGAGCTGAGTTTGACTTCACTCCATGTGTGTACCTAGTTTTCCTCGACCAGTGAAAACCACATGGCTAAACCGCAACGCTCCAGCACAGAGCAAAGATTCAGTTATCCCACCTCTGGAGAATGTGGTGTTTGGCAGCAGTTATGTCAAGCAAGTATCACCAGATGTAAGTGAAGCCCCTTTACAGAAAAGGTCTTGTCTTTGGTATTCTTTTTTCTCTTTGTACATGCTACTGAACCTCAGAGTGGTTACAAAAAAAGTCAGAAAGATGCCACCATTGCATAATTTTAATGATTTTGCATTACATCAGACTAAATTAGGACCTGATAAAAACAAATGACTTTCACAAACCTAATAATACTAAAGATATGATATGGAACTTAGGTTGTTTTCCTTTTTATTAGTGAGAAGTAAAGAGGAAAGGAGAAAAAGATCCTGGTATTCTTTGAGCAAGGATGCCTGGCAGTAATATAGGCTTTGATTGTTACGTTGGCATTTTTGTTACATTAATTGAATTTGAAGATAAGATGACAGATAGGGCAGAAAAAGGGGAATCCATCAGACCACTGTCACATTGGGCCGGGAATAATTGGCCTCTCCTGACAGACAAAGTTGGCCAGCTAGAGTGGATCCTGAGATGCAGTGGTGTGAATGTACCAGAGTTATTCAGACAGAACAGAGGCAATGCCCCTCGTCATTCCTTGATGTATCACTAAGGGGCAGCTCAGGAATAACAACCCATTGACCATTTTTCAGTTCACTACAGGGATCTGTGCGGAAGCCACTATAAAGATTTATAGGGCTATAATGCAAGACAAGAGTAATGAGGCACAGAGTGTGTATGGGCATACATTTTTTAACCAGTTTCTTCTCTATAGAAGAATTCTATGGGTATGCTGCTATACGTACTATGATGAATTCATCAACAAAGAAATTATTTTTTAACAGTGGTTTATTTACTGGATCTCAATACAGTAAACTACATTAAACAATATTTTCTCCCTAAATTCAGTTTGCAGCCATTGACTATAGAGTTAATGCATAACATTTAGTTTTAAAAGAATCTGAATTTACAGTAAATTGGCAAAAATCCACAGATCATGTTACCATGTCTGAGAGTTTGTCTTTACTCATGGCAGTGACTAAAAATCAAATGTTTACACATGCTAGAGTGTCCGGAACAGCAGTAATATTGTTACAGAATAAAATCATCTATTACCTCTTCTCTGTGTTCCCTGTGGACCCTCAGGGCAGGACATTCCTGGTATCTGACCAGTGTCTGCAACATGCCTTCAGTCTGCACCAAAACCTTTGCTCCAGTCTCCTACTCGCCTACCAGGGCCTCTTTGGCTACTTCACCTCTATTACCAAGGACCTGCCCTCCTCCCATCGTATGGAACTAGGTATACTGCATTGTGGCTTCAAATTAACTCATGTCAGAGTGTGGGGTTACAATGGGTTGTAAAGCAATGTAATCCTAAATCCCATTTATTTAAAAAAGGGCTCTGCACACTCCTCACTTTCGCCTTTTTAACTTATAAGCACTGAGAAGAAACAAGTGTTTTGAAGTTATACCGTATAATGCCTTATGATTTATTTTTTTGCTTTGGATGGATTTTCATTGTTTTGTCTTTTCAGCGTGGGTGTTACTCACATATTGCAAGTTTGTTGTGTTATCATGTCATTTCACCTGATCCCTACACATTAGCATATCCTACCCTTTAAACAACCTACACAACCAGCAACCCACTAAGTTAATTTAGGGAACTAATTGTGGTTCACTAATATTAGTTGATTAAACTTACAAAATCATACTTGCATTCAGTAGATAAGTCTGTTAACTAGAAGACTAAAGCCAAATTGTAATAGCTCCCAAACATAACTCATCATTATAACTATGGCTCACCAAAACTAATCCACACAAGTGGATAAATATTAGATCCCGGAGGACCAAATAATAAAAAGGTTAAATATACCTATATGTGCAATTTTACTAGCCAAGCCCAGCATGCAAGTCCTATATGAGAGAGTACTCAGAAGACCCTATCCCCGAAGTCAAAGGCACGTCTACATAGGTATGTCCCGACCCTTACAACACCTCAAATCAGCCTTTCTTTCCCTTTTCTTCCTTACTCCAGTTTCCTTCCTGTACAAAAAACCACCATGTCCTCTCTATGTCCCACTTGCCACAGACAATATACTTAAACTTCTGTCACGTCATCTTTTTCATTATTGTATATATACTCAGTCTTTCTTTCCATCTTTATAACTGGCCTTGCTCAAAGAATCTTGTAACATAGTGGTGCTGTAGAATTTTTAGGCTGTCCCCTCATCATGTCATACTGTATAAAAAGTTCTTTCTGACCCCAGTGCTGTCTAACACTTCTTCCTCACTCAGCCTGTTTTACAGGTTCTTTTTAAAACCTTCAGCATAATTATTCAGTAAGTTGTTCAAGGGAATCTCATTAATACTGTTCCTCCTGCCTCCTCAGAGCAACTCGACTTAGAGGCCCGTCTCGCTGACTTATGTGAACAAGTTAAGGTAAGATCTGTTGAGTGCCTCTCTCAGGAAGCAATGATGCAAAAATACTAATAGGACAACAAGCCTGGCACATTGTCAAATTGGTGTTTAGTTTATGGGGAAGGAGGGGTCAGCTGGAAATACTGGCCATAGAAGATGCTGGTAAAGTGAAGAATTTGCATCGGCTGAATTGCTCTCTGTGATTGGAGGGCGTGAGTGTGAAGTCCTGATTTACGGAAAAAATAAATTATAGGAATAGTAGTGAGATAGACTAGGGTGTTTGTGGGCATACCAATTATCTTTGATTATATTTCTTTGATTGTGTAAAGTTTGCATGTGCAGCACCTTTTGTTTCCACCCTATATTCACCATTACCAACAAAAACAAATTGAGTCTGTTGCTGCATATAAGAAGAAAGACATAATGAGACTGACTGAGCTCAGTCCTCTGATGACAGAAGAGAATAAAATATATGTAGTTGTTTTTATTGCATCAAGGGCTGTATTATTTGGTGGTTATTGAAGTTGAAGTATTTTGATTAGTATTATGTAATAGTGAATTGCAGAAAGCTTAACTGGGGTTAGTGATGAGAATCCTTTATAATTGCAAGGTGACTCAAGGTGTGTCAGCAAATTATGGAGAAGAGATGCCACCGAATCCTCTGTGCTGCTAGAGAATTTGTGGGCAGACTGGCAAGTGTTCAGATGTTGCTTCACAGTTGGTAGAATGGCATTTAAACCAGTGTCTGAAAGCACTGATGATGGAAAATATTTGGATATCAAGTACCCTATTGTCTTTGAGGCTTAAGAGGTCCCTGATTTGTTTTTTGTGACCTGAGAAACAACTAATGGCATGGAAATGAAACTCGCAGTAAAACAAATGCCAAAACTGTCTGCATCATATTAATCAGCTGACAATCATGGAATATCCTTTTTTAATCAGATTTTACTTACTGTAAAGTAAAGCCCTCTTACATAGAGCTGCCAATGTTCTTCATGCTGATGTTAGGGAAATATGCTCAATGGAGCCCTCTGGTGGGTTGTCTTTGTACTTTTAGCAAAAAGGAGAGTCCCCTGATGAGCTGGCAGAACTGGTAAATATGAACCTGGCTCAGCTCTGCTCTCTGCTCATGGCTCTTTGGGGACAGTTCCTAGAGGTGGTGTCCCTGCAGGAGCATGTTGCTGCCCTACTAGCTATGGAGCATCATACACTAAGAGTGAGTCCCAATTTTTTAAATCCTCTACATATTTAAATGTCTTTATTATCTTTGAATGACGATAATCCTTTTTTGATCAAATAACTTGTCCAAAACTCAACTTAAACCTGTGAGTAATAATATTGACTGAATCTTGACTATCATCTCTATAATGTGGTGCTGTTACAGGTAAGACGGTTTTCTGAGGCTTTCTTTTGTCTTGAACATCCAAGACAATCTGCACTGGCGTATCAGGAACTACAGTAAGTTGCAGTGGCATGTTAGTCTTGATTGTGAAATATAGTGTTGCTCTTGTCGAGCCTGTGCCAGTAGTTACTCATCTGAAATACTATAGACCCCAAGTATGGAAAACCCTTACTCCTTTTTTTTCCCTTCTCTCTGTCTCTCTGTCTCTCTCTCTCTGTCTCTCTCTCTCTCTCTGTCTCTCTCTCTCTCTCTCTCTCTCTCTCTCTCTCTCTCTCTCTCTCTCTCTCTCGCTGAACCCCAACCCCCAATCAGTGCTCACAGTCACCAGCAGATGACTACTGCTATCAAAAGCTCCAGCTACTTCCTGTCATTGCCTCCACTTCCAGTGGAATGTGCAGACCTGGATGGTGATGTTAGCTCTCTACCTATCATCTTTGAGGATAGATACCTGGATTCTATCACTGAAGGTCAGTAACACAGTATTGCTGCTTAACTAAACGTACAGTCATTAGGCTCACTAATGACTGATTTTTCCTTTTTATGTTCAACCTGGTTTGAATATATGAAGATCGTGATGGACCCTGGCTGGGCATGCATAATACAAGGATTGGCTCAGTGTCCAGTAAAACGGACAAGCCCAACTCCAAGGACTGCAGTGCAGCAGCCAGCCCCGTACCTGAGTCTCGATGTGCCTCTATAGATAACACCTGGCCAGACAACTATGATCCGCCACCTAAGTCCAAAGGCAAGTCAGTCAAACTAAAGAAAAATTCAAAGACTGAGAATTCCAAGAAGTTGATTAGACAGGGTTCCAAAGACTCTGTAGTTCTGGTGGGCTATAAGAACCTCAAAGCTCCTTATGGTGACCCGAGCACAAAGTACAAGGAAGGGGAGGCTCCCCTAAACCAGGATGAGGAACGAGATACCTTACAGGGGGACTCAAGTAGTTATTTAAGGACTAATACAAATTCTGCTTTTGACTCTGGTGCCACAGCAACACATGGAAACAGTGCTGTAGATTGTGTTGCAGATGAAAATATAACTGCTGCTGCTGCTTGTGAAAAAGGTTTCTTCAGAAATCCTGCAAACTTGGACGCACAGAATAATCCTCAGGCAGGTACTGGGGCTGTCACTACATGCAACCAACCACTTCACAAAGATGAGCAAGCTGACCATGGTGGCCAAAAGCTGCCACAGTTGTCTGGTGGGCTGAAACAAATTGAGGTTAAACCAAGTAACAAGGACCCATACCAAGGTGATAAAGTAACAGTTCTTCTACCATGTCGGACTGAAGGAATTCTAAGTAATAATATTCCTGAGATAACCCAGACAGACCTCTGTGACTCACAACAGTCTGTGGTGGACTCAGTGTTTGAAAGACCGGAAAAAGAGGCAGCAAAGCGTATCCAGTCCTGTCTGGTCACAGTACAGGTAAAGAGTGATTGTATCAGGCTGCCAGATGGAGGAGCCCCCAGTGCCTCATCTCGCCTCTCAGACTCAGGCATTGAGAGTGAGCCCAGCTCCTTCGCCACTCAGCTTGTTCCAGGACTGCAGACCTGTGCAGGGCTAGGCGCTGCCGAAGCAGGTGTTGCTAACCCACAGCCTGAGAGGCCCCTTTTGAGTACTGCACCACGGCCTGTTCAGCAAAGTGCTGTGCACAAGCCCAGCGGAGAAATTCTTTACCCAGAAAATACCAGTGCTGTCAGTGGAGTCCAGTCCTCTCTCACATCCATCAATTCTTTGCCCTCAGATGATGAGGGCGAAGGTTCCTCTAGGTGCTCCAGTGGAGCTGAAGTCCGAGGCAGGAAGTCTAGCGTGCTAGTGCAAGAACAGAGTGTAGTCTTCTCTGGGGATATCCCTAACAGACTTGCCATCACTGGTGCCAGCACCCCTGACACCGGTGCAGGTGATTCCCTACCTAATAACCCTTCCTTTAACTTGGAAACAGACCCCAAATTAATAGGTATTTCCGAACTCGGCCTAGAGGGAGCAGCTGGTTCTGGGACTGTTAAAGAGTCACGTAGTGAACCCCATACTGCCTGCCCCTCCAGTAACTCTGCCACCAGTAGCACTGACCTGGTCAAACGTGGGATGGTAGAGAACTACTTTGGCTCATGCTCTAGCACCGATGTGTCAGAGATCAGCCCTGTGGAAACATCTGCTATCACACTGGGAGTCCTTACAGGACCGCAGGTTGAGGAGGATGAGGACGAGACAGAGCATGAGATGATTGAGAATGGGTACTATGAGGAAGGTGATGGCTATGATTTCGTGAATGGTGTTGCTGATGAGGAACGAACTGGGGCTGGGGACGCAGCCGCTCAAGAGACAAGTCTTCTGTTTGAACAGCTTGGCATCGGCTACCTCCATGAAACAAAGGATTTATCGAAAGCTCCTATCTGCTCCAACATAGCCACAAGCAGTGTTGGGTATAGCTTGGGAAGACCTCCCTATCCCTCCATCTCCCTTTCTTCTAGCATGCGGTGGTATGAATGTGCACCCACACCACAGATGAAAGCGTGAGTCATCTTGGAAAAATTTTTCTCAAATCCCACTAAACTTTATGCAGATAACTGTCCTGTTTCACACATTATACATGAATATTCATCAACCTATTCAACTGTGCAGGTTCATCAAGGCCAAGGAAGAAATGAAGCAGCTAAGGCTGCCTGGTTTCTTGTATAGTGAGGTGCCTGAGCTGGCATCCACTGTGCCCTATTTCAGCTTGGAGGAAGATGAAAGCTGTGAAGAAGGCATTCATCTCATAGTCTGTGTCCACGGCCTTGACGGTAGGAAAGGTTAAATTTGTTTCTTTAGAGTCCTTTTTTGGATTCAGAAATCACATTGATGTCTTTCATGCTGCAGGTAACAGTGCAGACCTGAGACTGGTGAAGACTTACTTGGAGCTTGGACTGCCTGGTGCTCGTATAGACTTCCTGATGTCTGAGAGGAACCAGGTGATTTGATTAAAAAAAGCAGACACTGCTGTTGTCTAAAATCGCTGTTATTCAACTTTTACATTGAAGTGACCAGGGAAGTGGGTAAACTTGGGTTATTGGATACAGGTCCTTGAGCCTGTTTATGATGAGCTTACACAACTGTTAGTGAATCAGAATACACACTAAAATATAGCCTTGTCCTTGTTCATTTAATGCGCTTTTCATCTACAGAATGACACCTTTGCTGACTTTGAATCAATGACAGACCGACTGCTTGATGAAATAATCCAATATATTCAGATATACAATCTCACCGTGTCAAAGATAAGGTAAGATGTTCTATTCCACCAAAGTGTAATAGCAGAATGTTTAATAACAAAAAAGATCCATCAACTAGCTACATGATGCAGTTAGGCATGATTATTATTTGTGTCATGAAGTACTATATTCATACTGTAGAGATACTGCAGTTTGTCATAGTTCCCTGTTTCGCACGTGTCTTCTACAGCATAGCAAATGAATACATAGAAAAGTTTGTAGAAAAAAATCCCTTTTTTCTGTAGCAGTTTTCATAAGGTATAGCCATGTATGGGTTTTGAAGCCCATTTCATGACCTAGATTGCTGAGGCAAAACATCTTGTTATTTAACTGTTATGTCACACATTAAAGTATGTCAGGGACAGAGTTGCATATTAATGTTGTTTGGTGTCTTTACAGTCTCTAAGACCCAGTTAATAGTCTCACAGAACCAGTTCTTAAAATTTACCGTCCAACCACATCGGAAATCAAATGTGTTTATAGTTGTTCTGAACGGCCGCAACAGAAGATGGAGTGAAAAACCAGCCATGTGGAGAGAGAACTTTGAAAAACAGTGATAACAGAGTAGGTTTTCAGACAGTCTCTCCAGGGAGACATTCATAGTGTTGCACTCAGTGGTTCACATTAAAGGTGCCACAGATAGTTGTGTAACAATTTTTAAAAAAAGAGAGCCTGAGAGAGAAGCACAATACCTGGCTCCTCTCTCACCTCTGCAAAGCCGGCCAATCACACACAATCCTCACAGTGTGAAGTGGGTGGGAATGTCTGATCATCTGTTTTGGAAAGTTACAGCAGTGGTCGGAAACAGAACCCCTTTACTCGACATCAGACAGGTGTCGGGGGAGGGGATTTATGATGATATCCAACATGAAGTTTGGAAGGAGTATAAATCCCACTTTAACCTTTATACTTTCATTTGCAGCTTTGTGGGTCATTCCTTGGGGAACCTCATAGTTCGCTCAGTGCTGAGCAGGCCCAGGTTTAAATGTTACCTGAGCAGGTTGCACACTTTCCTTTCCCTCTCTGGGCCTCACCTGGGCACTCTATACAACAGCTCTGCCCTGGTCAACACAGGTAAGTGTCAAAATATTTAAGTAATGTTGGTAGATAGTGCATTTAAGTGTTTTCAGAGATTCCAATAACCCTTCTTTTAATCAGCTAATTGATAGTTTCTGTGGTTGTGTTCTCTGTCCATCTACTGTCACTGTGGTGTATCCTGTTTAATAGCTCTTAAACTTTGTTTCTAGGCCTTTGGTTCATGCAGAAGTGGAAAAAGTCAGGCTCACTCCTGCAGCTGACATGCCGTGATCACTCTGATCCTCGACAAACTTTTCTTTACAAGCTCAGCAAGAAATCTGGTTAGATCTGCTGTTTATTTATTTTTTATTTATTTATTTTACCAAAGACAATTAAGGCCGTATATGTGGAATATGAAATTGTAGATAACTTTTCTATTGATCTGCTTTTGAAGGTCTGCAGTTTTTCAGGAATGTGGTTCTGGTGGGGTCACTGCAAGATCGCTATGTCCCCTATCATTCTGCTCGAATAGAAATGTGCAAAACTGCATTAAAGGACAAACAAACAGGTGAGTTGAAGAAAGATTCTTGTTGGGCCCACGGATGTAACAACTTGTCAGGACAAGATGTTTTTGGTAAATAAAGGTGTTGCTCAGATTATGAATTGGAGAAGAGCAAGCAAGAAGAACAAGCCCGGTCCTAAGGGCTGTGACACACCAAGCCACAGTTGGGCATTGGGCTGTATTTCACCCATTTAGTGCAGTTCCTCCTCATTTGCAATCTCCAGTGCAGTTTGTAATTATTTGGTCAATGACAAAACTATTTTGGATGCTACTTTTCAAGGGTGATTGAAGGTGTTTTCCTTTTTTACTTTGTTACTTCCTTACATTCACCTCTCCTCAGTCTTTTTTCTTCCTTTCCCTCTTTAACTGAAAAGCACACAAAACAATGTGGACTAAATTGGCATTGCCTAATTTTGTCTACAAATTAAATCTCATGCCATCATAGAGTTTTACACCTAGGAGCTTAAATTGACTAAAAAACATCAAATGGACCAAGCCTTTCACTGTTAAGCCTGTTTCACTCTTGTCTATACCAGGTACTGTGTATGCTGAGATGATTGAGAACCTGCTGCTGCCAGTACTTCAGAGCAAAGACTGTAATCTAGTGCGATATGATGTCATTCATGCCCTGCCCAACACAGCCAACTCCCTTATCGGCCGGGCTGCCCACATTGCCGTCCTAGATTCTGAGATCTTCCTGGAGAAGTTCTTCCTCGTTGCAGGCCTCAAGTTCTTTCAGTAAAACTGCAGCAGAATCAAACACATGGCTGGACGAGAGGAATGTGCAGCTAATACCTCACTGCATCTAAACCTTATTCTGATGATGGTATCTGGATTACGTCTTGGTTTTTAAAAACATATACTTACGTTTCAAAGACATATGAGCAAAATCACAATTTCTTTCATTTAATGTTTATATTGGAATCACAGTGGATTTTTATTTTTCTACTGCCATTTTTTTTAATTGTTTTTTTTTTTTTTTTTTTTTTTGGGGGAAGTGATTTCCCTCATCATATGCTATACTTTCAGTGTTATTTATGTGTTATGTCATTAGTTTTCATTATTTTTCTCCAAGTTATTCAATTAATTTTAGATGCTGAACTGGAAATGTAGCTGCTACAAAAATGAAATGGTTGTTTTGGCGAGCTGGCCCATGTTAAGTCTGCACATACTGTCCTCACCATTGCACCATGTTTTTCCACCAATTTTAAGAGACACTGCATTGATTTGCACCACAACTACATTTTAAAAGCTTTTGTACTGAAACTGGTCATTTGTACAAGTTACTTTTTTTATCAACAATTTTCCATCATTTTTAAAGGCAAAGATTGCATTTAAAATAGGATTGTTGCTCAGACTTTGCAGCCTTGGCTTTGGTCTTAATACTTTATGCTGTTCCTTGCCATTGCAGCATTCTGCACATTTACCCAAACTGGTGTTGGGAGAATAAAGCTTTGCCTATAACACAACAGCATTTTATTACAGGGGTTTTAAGCAATGATCATGATTCAGCAAAAGCACAGGTTGGTAGTATGAACTTGTTTTATTGAAAGTATTTGGTAACGTGATTATTTATGTGTTTTAACTGGAAAGTATTGCTCGAAATTAAAAAATGTTTCTTGGACAGTTGTTTATATATCATCATACTCTACCATTAAATATGCATATTATGAAGTTGGTTATATGACTTTTCTTTCTTTCCTGAGTTAATTAAGGATTTGAAGAGTCGTGACACTCCTAATTAGGGTTTGGTAGACTAAATACAGGAAAAAAGTTCTTCAGTGATTTCATATCACCTACTAATAGTCTTGGTTGACAAATGCGATAGAAAGTGGGATTCCCGCAGTTTCATAAAGAGTAATTTTAATAAGTGAACTCATTTTATCCACCATTGTTACAATGGCTTTAGAGATTTTAATAAGTCTAGTTTCGAGTTACATTAATGTGCAGCTTCGCATTTGGGTGGTTGTTGGATTGGGATCATCATGAATGCACACATGTAGCAGTAATGGTAATCCTATACTTTCTGCAGTACTTTGATTTTGAAGTTTGTGTTGTTATTGTGATGTCAATTTTTCTTTTATTCTATAATTTTTCTACTATTTCAGTTTGAAGTGCTATAATTATCAACGAATCTTCCAAAACTGAAAAAAATTGTATTATTTAGTATTACTGTAGATCTGTGAAAGATCACAGGGATGCTTTATGTGGGTTTTAACTTGAGGCACTGTATATTTTAACCCTCTCACATAAACGGAGTTTGCAAGCCATTTTGCAACTTAATGACTGGAAATTATTGTGTTCTGCTAGTGCATCATTTTAACCGACTGACAACTGGCTTATAGAAAAAGATAAGCGGAGTCTACATGGTAATGATGGTAAGCACATTTGGGTTGTGTATAGGGACAGATGACATATTTCCACAAGATAGTGGAAGATGAACCGCTTCCCCCTAGTCTTTGCTTAAAATATTAGGCATACAGAAATATAGCTATAGCTATTTTTGAAAAACAGGCAGTATTAACCCCAGGGGAAACATTTATATATTTTTTTTTCATTCCAACATGAAAATAAAAAATACAGGTGGGGCTAACGGGTTCTCATGGAGTGATACACATTAACCATAACAAGGGCCTTGCTAATTGGTCACCAGCCGGCTTGACTGTCAGAGCCGGGACCCAAGCACTTCATCCTCACTAAAAGCGAATGATACTGAAAGCAGAGGGGAAAGTCTCCAATTCATTGGCAAAAAGACAAGAGAAATAATTCAAAAAGCACACTTTTCTCCAGGAAAAATCTGACGGCAATCCTCGTCGACAAGTGGCGTCCCAGCCGGTGTCCCCACTTTGCGTGTGGACCACTAATTAGCGCGAGATCGCTCTACCAACGCAAAACATCGGGGGATATAACTGTTAGGTATTGTATTGGCGTCGTGCGATGTTTATATCACTAGACGGATAAAGAAAGATGTTTATTTTTTGTCAATTCATAGGTGATAAAAACTAGAATAATTATTGACTAGAACGTGAAAACAGTTCGCAGATCTCTCGAAACAGAGTGCCCCCCCACACCCGTCCAAAATGGTACGACTCAGTGGTTTGGGCTTCGCCGTGGGTGAAGAAGTTACAACACGCGATGGCGAGGGGGAGAGACTGGTGTCCTCCCGACTTCTGTCATGTTTTTAAACGGATGGGGGCTTGTGCTTTGAGAAGACCTGCGACTGAACTGTGCACTCCTTCGCCTCCTATGATATGATGGTGAGTAACTAGACTGCCTCGCAGCTAGCTAGATGAGTGGCCAGAGTTAGTGATGCACTTGTTGAATTAGTTTACCATGCCCTCCATCCAAACGCACACTTTTCCCTTAGGAAAGTGTTTAACGTAACCACGACTGGGGAGTAAAAAGCACTTTAAAAAAAAAAAAAAAAAACTCTTTTTAAAGTTTCCCTTGCTTTGATTCTCTCACTTATAAATATGTGTAATTAACTTGCTACACGGGAACTGACAACTAGCGGCATGTTATGTTGCTTTAAATAGTATCAAGGTTGTGAGCGACGGCTTGGTGGTTTAGAGATAAAATAGGCACAGCGGAAAAACTGGAAGTTTGAATGCACCTGGATTATCTCTCGCGGGCTGTGGTTCCTCTGTACTCCAGTGCGTGAGAAGTCTGTTTTTATTCCAGCGTTACGGAAACCATTGAACCCTGATTTTTTTGAATGTGCCAATCGGGGGCTCTGAGTCGACCCTGAGAAATGCACTGCCTCCCCCAGAACTGAAAAAGCTGGCTCCCCCCTATTGTTTTCAAGTGGGGGTGAGTGTAAGTGGTATTGCCCTGTGTGTCCAGAAACCCCCCCCTCTCTCTCCGTCTTATTCCTTTATGGCCTCAGCGGGCAGTGAGGATCCCCTTGCACGTCAGATGTTTTGCATAGTGCAGAGGGGATGTTGTTTTTTCAACCAGCCAGCAGCGTGCTCGGAGGCAGGGATTATAACAGTCTTGCGGGGGAATTATGGCATGCAGATGGCCGCTCTCATGTGATGCCAGGTTTCGCCCTGGTCAGCATCAAGGGGGATGTCTGAAGACGTCAGCCGGCGCCGTTTGGGTTGATGGTAGACTGGTTTTGCAGGTGGGATACAGTCAAGACCTGTGTAGTTTATATACCCGATTGTACTCTGGATTTGTGGCTGAGTTAGGTTGGTATGGTTTCACCTCGTACATTAGTAACTCACTGCTTTTTGTGCTTTTCACCAGCTGTTTGTATTTGATATGCCAGGCACAGTTAGATGGGATGTGACAGCACTGATAACTTCTACTGCTTATTCTTTTCATAAACAGGTTTGCTCTGTGTTTATTGATACATTTAATCGTTGTTTTGAATCAATTCCATTTGATAATGTAGAATTAAGGTTGTTGTTTTTTTTGTTTTGTTTTTTTAAACATTTGAAAATTCTTGTATTTGTTGTTTATGGTATTTTTTTTTCCAACTGAGCTCTTAAGTAAATTTACATTGCATTTAAGTTAACTATGGAAAAAGTCACCAACATAAACAAGCCAAATGCTACGAGAGGGGAAAAATTATTGGCCAAACATTGCATTGCAAGTAAAGTTCAGATGCACATGCAGAAACAAGCAAAAAAAAAAAAAAAAACACCCACAAGAGCAAGACCACTCCAGTTCCCGTACAAACCTGTTTTTGTTCTCCTTGAAAATCTGTTTCTATTTTTCCATCTTAATGCGTGAATTGCTCGAATATTGCTCAAAAATGTCTGCAGTCACTTAACATCAATATCTCAGTATTGAAAAAAAATAAAATATAGTGTATTACTATTTGATTATCATCACAAATTCGGTGATATTTCTTCAGTTAGTAATGTTATGATAACTGATTTAACAATGAACCTGTGTCTACTATAGTCTATTATATAAATGCAGCAGCATTTGTAATATTTTAACAGTATAGCTCATATTATAGTATTAGCCATCCAGTTTATGGAGCTACACCTCTCATTATGGGCATAAATAATATTGACAAAGAACTCCAAGTCTCAAAAGTAGATCATAATTTTAAAAAATGATGTAAGAATTATTTATACATTATTAGAAAATAGTAGGATCTGTTGCGTTTTTAAACCCTTTACTACAGTGTCAGAGTAAATGTACAGTATAGTTTGACTCTGTCACAAACAAGTTAGATGTTCAAGCTACTGGAATTTCAGGTTTTTTATTATGTCTGTTTGCACTGACACTTTGATGTGAGCGAGACTGTGTCTGAACATGTCCATAAAATCAAATTGGGTAAGACTAATGTTTTGTCCTCTGAGCCAAGAACGTTCACTTTTGTAGTTCCCACAATGTTTTGTATACTGGCAAAATGTTTATGATGTTTTATTTACTTGTGACTTATCTCAGCAGCATCTGGTGGTTATGTAAACATCTTTTTCCACAATAAGAATACCAATCTCCTCAAGAGTTAGGCGTAAAAAGACACAGCAGTTTTTCCAAAGATCTCTTACCATGCTTTGTTTTCTAAAGTAAAAGATGTTTTCTACTCTTTACCCAGAGGAGATTGGGACAAGAGCGGGCTACTTCAGTTACAAATCTTTTTTTTTTTTTTTTTTTTTTACTGGTTATCGTCCAGAGCAGGATTTAAGGGATTTACAGTCGGCGCGCAGGAATAATTAACCTGATTAATTGATTCTGAGACGTTAATCAGATGAGCCTCGTACCAGTTGGGGCTTTGGGTCACCATAGCAGGGCAAGTTTCAGGTGAGCCTTGGTTGCAAGTAGACGGTCCCGCTCCACCTTGGCCATTTGTTTTAGTATGTTTATCGGAATCTGCAACAATGCAATTACTGCTTTTAATTTTGTGATGCTGTAGGTAATGTTAGAGTAGAAAAGGCATGCACAAGGATTATCTGATTGATTGTTCCCAGTTCATGACTATTATTAGGATTACAGTATGATAAGCTCATTTAATTTGCCCAACTATTTCCCTGTTTTTCATTTATACACTGTTTTTAGTATTTGCTAATTATTTGGGTAAAGATGCTTTTTAAGGTAGAAAAACGTATGTCACGTATTTGAGTCATATATTTGATTGATGTTTTGGATGATCCCTCTGGCAGATAATTGTTGCGGTAAAACATTTGGCCTCTAACCCCTCAGAAGGAGCCATACATGTTGAGTTAATCTTGCTTTTGGGCTAATGGGAGACATCCACGTGCTTATGTCTGAGTATGGGATTGTTTTTGATGTGACTGATTGACAGTATGCTAATGCAATACCAATGCAGAAGGTTACATGCTGCACAGCGGACCTTTTTAATTGATGTGTTCGAATTTGTTGAATTTCTCTCAGTTTGGTATCGGATCTTACACACGAGTTGATAATCTGTTTTTAAATTCCATTCTCCTGTCTTCATCATTCACACCGAACTGTTGTTGGATCATGTTTTTTAATTACTTTGCTTATCTCACTCTGATGTCATCCATCTTTTTTAGATACAATATGGACAAGCTGCCCTGGAAGAGATAAAAAGTGAAGGATAGAGAAAGCAAGACAGATTGAAGCAGTTTAACAGAGAGGGTACTTATCGCAGACGTACAGAAGACATTATGTCCACCTCAGTAAAGCAGGAGAGAACCATTTGTGTTCTCCTCCCCAACAAAGACCAGCTTGACATCACTGTCAGGGTGAGTGTTTAATCTGCCTCTAGCTGTCCTCTTGACTATCACCAAGAGGTGTTAACAGATGGCCAAAGTTCTGTTTATCACCACAGTGTTTTGGCTCCACAACATAGTTTTTGCACATTGTGAATGAATATTCAATATAGATTTTTTTTTTTTTTTCTTTTTTCTTTTCACCTGCTCCAGCCAAAGTCCACAGGGCAGGATGTTTTTAATCGTGTGACAGAGCTTCTTGGACTCAAAGAGCTGCACTTCTTTGGTCTCACAGTGGTGAGGGGTAAGTTCACTCTTCATTGACCCCTCGGACTTTGAACCTGAGAGGACTGTTCACACTAGAGTACGCAGCACCGTTGTCGGAAGACTGAAAATTGTGATCTTATGATGGGAAGTTTTGTTGATCTAGTTCATGCACATACCACATTTCAGCAGTTAGTCAGATTGCAAACAAGAGCATCGTGTTTGGATTATGACAACGATTTACAGCAGGGCTTTGTTGTGCCACTCATTCAGTGTCTTGTTTGTGTAATATTGTGGGGGGAAAAAGTTTCTGCCAAAAGGCTATTTCACTTAAACCAAAAAAATTTAATTCTGCCCTCCCAGTCTGCATAGTTGAATGGTGTAATCCACTTACTTTGTTTCATTGTGTTCCTGTTCTCTTTCACTTTACAAATACATTGAAATGCCTTGGTAATCTTGCGCTGCTCACCACTTGAACAAGCAGCCTTTTGTTTTTGTGGTGTTGGTTCAGCGATCACTTAGGCCTGGATTCCTGCAATATTAACTTCATTAAGCCTGGAATGCACCCTTGCATTCCTCTTCTTCACTGAGGGAGGGAAGGATTGATGATGGGAAGAGGTGGGTGGGAGTGTAGGGAAAAGAGATCGGGGGACTCGTCATGATGCAGGCTGCCTTTCGCAACTCTTACTCAGAGGCCTCAATGAAGGATGAGACGTGAAGGGGTTGGAATGAGTCAGAACGCGAAAGACACAGGCTGAAAGGAGAGATGGATGGTTAAAGGAAGGAGGTGTGGAACAGCTCGTGATAATTTGGCTGCACAACGTTCGGGGGAAAAAAGGAGATACGGTGAATCCAATAGAAAATGCCCATGTCGTGACTCATAGGACCTGCTGAGAATGATACAACATCTTCATTCTGAGCACAGTTTGCAAAAACAGCTTTTTAGCCCCTCTACAGAAATATAATTCAAATAAGTTTTTTAAATAAACAACATTAACATTGGTTATACTGTGGACATTGCGGGATAGACAATGGTAAAAGATCAAGATTAGAGCTATGCTGGGTTGCATTAACATTAGCTTTGTTGTCACTAGCATCCTAGTAGCCTCGATCACAAACAGAATAAGGGCTTTTTTCTTGTACCCTGATGAACCACATTGTTGGGCAAATTTTACGCTTGGTTTCATTATTGTTTTGTTTGTTTGCTAACTGTCTGCCTTTTTTCCTGATTGTTTTTCTCTATTCCAGACAATGAGCACATATTTTTAGATATGGGGGAGAAACTGACTAAGTACCTTCCTAAGGAATGGAGGCAAGATTCAGGAAAGGTAAGACTGCCTGTTGCAAAGGGTAGCAAATTATGATCATGTAAATCAGAAGGAATTTGTTGTAACCGGCTCTCCAAACTATTATGCATGTCAGTTAATTGGGAGGCACAGTTCAGTGGCCTATATGCCACGACTTTCGATTTAGCATGACAAAAAGATGCTAAAACACAGAGGCCTACTGTGACACATCTCTTTTTACATACAGGCATTACAGAAGAGACCTTTGCCTCTGGTACTCTGCCTCAAAGTGCAATACTACGTAGAGAACGGTAGACTCATTTGGTATGTCCCTCTATATATGTTCCATATACATCTTCCTCACCACTGGACATGCTCTCTTTTTATTTTAATTGCTTTTTTTTTTTGTTTTTTTCCTCCATCCATCATTGTCCTCCTTTCTGACATCTTTTTGTGCCCCGTCCTCCTTGTGTGTGTGTGTGTGTGTGTGTGTGTGTGTGTGTGTGTGTGTGTGTGTGTGTGTGTTTGTGGTACCAGTGAACGAAAGGCACGACATCTATACTACACTGATTTGCGTGAGCGTGTGCTTCGCTCTGAATGTCGTCAGCAAGAGGAGGTGTACTTCCAGCTGGCAAGTTACGCCTTGCAGGCTGACCTCGGTGACCACCCGCCGCCCAGGGAGTATGCAGAGATCACCCCTTACTTTGAGCCCAAGGATTACTTTCCCCCTTGGGTAGGTGTTACCATTTGGCAGCAGAATTTAAAAACACTTTGAATCTAATGTGATGATCAGTTTAAACTTTAATAAATTTTAATATTTTATATTTTGAGGTAATGTAGTGATCTCTGCCTAATACAGTACTTGTCCGTCGCTTCTTCCTTTTGTAGATTGTAGCTAAGCGTGGAGTGAACTACCTCCTCTGTCATGGGCCCAAAGTGCATCAGGAGCTGTGGGGCATGTCTACCCGTGATGCCATCCTGCTCTTCATCAGGGAGTCATGTCGACTGGAGGATGTACCTGTCACGTTTTACAGACTGCAGAAGGTCATGAGTCAAATAGCTAATTCGGTGTTGTCAAATTAAACCAGTTGTTTGATTTGAGTTTTTGCAGCACACACTATACTGCAGGGTGTGTTTATTTTCATAATTTATTTATATCATTAAAATAAGAAATTATGATTATTTAGGTTGGTGGTTAATGGAATTTGTTTTCAGCTCATTTTTATTCTATGACTATTCCAGACATATCTCTTCCCTTTACGGTTAGTTTGGCTTCATTTGAGCTGTGCTGGACAAATAACTATGGGGCAGTTATGTAACCCCTTCATGTCATCCAGTTTATTATTCTCCCCATTTCAAACTCACTCATCCAATGAGTGATATTTTGAAGGTTGGTCCATCCATTGCGTAATGTGTTATCAGTTTAAATTGACTGTGAGCAGCAGCTCAGTGTGTATCTCACTGAACGAGGAGAGAGGCTTAACTGTGAAATAGCAATCTTATCTGAGCCGCTCAGATGCCTCTCTGACATCTCATCATTCATTTGTCCAGGACAAAAAGGAGGAGAGAGGAACAGCATTGCTTGGTCTGACCCTGCGAGGAATGCAGGTTTATCAGGTGCGTGCATGTGTGAGTGTGTTCTTAATGCGTAGTAGGTACGTCAACACATACGTACACGAGTGAATCTGCATTTGCTCACAGATTCAGTCTTTGTATCTGTAGTCCATAAAACCTCTGACTGGACGTGTGAGGAATGTGTGGGATTGCCACCAAGAGCAGTGCATAAGGAGATAGGAGCCGTCTGCCATGCCAGTGAGTTGTTTGATCTGTCCATCAGGGGCCATCTGGGGGATTAGGGCTTCAGGCCTGGCTGATTAAAGAGCCAACAGACCGTGAGATACCTCGAGAAGCCCCTAACCTCTTCCCCAAGACCAGATGGATGCTGTGAACAAAAAGACAGTCGTTTATTGATCACTAAATTTAAAATACATCCAGAAACCCGTTTTGCTTTTTCAAACACAAAAGCTCAAAAGCATTTGAGCTATCTTTTAATTGTGTGTTTTTGTATTCCATAGGAGGTGAACAACATGCGACAGCTGCTGTATGACTTCCCCTGGTCAAACGTGGGACGTCTCACCTTCCTGGTATGTGCACTGCTCATCTTCGTTCACCGCTAGGATCAGGTAGAGTCTTTGTAATTATTTAATGGGCATTAGCTTTGTACAAAATGTATAATATGTTGTCCCATTCAGGGTAAGAAATTCGAGATCCAGCCAGATGGCTTGCCATCAGCTAGGAAGCTGATTTACTACACTGGGTCATCGTTCCGCTCTCGCCACCTCCTCCTGCACCTGAGCAGCAGCCATCGCCTCTACCTCAGCCTCCAGCCTGCCCTCAAACACTTACGCCAGCTGGAGGAGAGTGAAGGTAGGGGAGGGAAGATTGAATACAAGGACAAGATTAGTATCAATGATAAATACAGTTTGGCTGGGGGCCACTTGTACCCAGCAGAACACTCCAGTAGCAACTGTAAATTAAATGCAAGACTAAAGAAAAGTCAGTTTTGTTTTTTTTAGGTTTTTTTGCACAAAAAAATTAAAAGGGTTCCTGTTCAGTAATCACATTTAAATTAAAGTAGGTTAAATATATAATATTTAGTATTTCTGTTCTATATTTGGAAAAAACAACATATTGATCTCGAGTTGTCTATTCTTCCCTTTTAGAGAAAAAGCGTTACAGAGAGTCGTACATCAGTGATGACCTCGACCTGGACCCCCCAGGCAGTGAGAGCAGCCCTGGTCTGTCTCGACGCTCGACCTGCAGCTCTGGAATCGAAGCCGACGCCCGCCAACACAGCATCTCCACAGAGATGGCCTCCATGGAGGAGGAAGGTCAACGGCAAGGAGAGAAGTGTTTCAGCTCAGCAGCCAGCCATGGCAGCTCCTGTACCTCTGGGTTTGACGCAGGCAGTAAGGCTCAAATAGAAGACGAGGGGTGGCAAGAAGAAGGTGAGAGGAATTTTATCCATCTCTCTCCATACTTTTTGGAGTAAACTGATGCTTGATTTGTTGAATTAAATAGTTGGTATGAAAGCAGCTGTGAGACATGCTGATCTTGTATTTACCTTTTGCAATTTTCTTTTTGGGAGTGGCGGTAAACAATGTTGCTGTTCTCATCACCTGCCCTCACCCTTAACTAAGGTGCAGTTGGCAGTATGTCTCAGAGATACATGATGGTAAAAGAAACCACAAGACTGGAATAGGGATGTTGACAATTAATATATGAATATATTAATATATGGTATGTATACAAAGTAATAACCTTCAATAAGGAATGTTGGCTTAGTATTTGTGCATCCGTTTGATCTGTGCAGGTGTTAAAAGCAGTTCCATACATTTGGGATACCTGCTGTGTTTCACATAGTGCTTCATCAGATTATGCGTTATGCTAAACATGTATCTGTGTTCTTCTAGTAGCCAGTACCTCGAGATCTAGTACATGCTGTGTGCAATTTTTTTTTTTTTTTTCTTTTTGTCTATCGTGCTCTTAAATGCATATATGGCCCTGGCAGATTTTTTTTTTTCTATTATTATTATTATTTTTAATCATCAGATTTCTAAAACTTTTCTTCAGAGATCAAGACCAATGTTGGAACTCCAAAGGAGGTTCTTGTGAATGATCCTGAAGAGATGCTCCAGTTGGCTGATCTTGTTGAAGGGGTGTCAGTGGATTCTGCAGAAGTCTCCTTAGAAACTCATTCACCAGGTATTAATCAACTGATTTTGACATAGGGGATATTATGTAAACGATACTTTATTTGTTTTCATCACACCAGTGAAAATAAAATGAGTTGTATTCTCAAATTCTGTTTGCTCTCCTCTTTGACAAAATTGACCAATAAAATCTTGTGGGCTCTACAGAAAAAGTGTCTACCCCAGACAGTGATGGAGATCTTTGGAAATTACGCAACAAAGATATGTTAAAAAAGGTTGGTCATACTGTATATTTTCTTTCTTCTTAACTTCCTTTGGATTACGTTGTATTTTCTCACCATTTTCTCTTTACCTCCTGTCCCTATTCCAGATGCTGAAATCTGGGGCACATGTATGCGTGGATCGGCACAGCCACAGTCTAGATGATGTCCGTCTCTTCCCAGCTCCGACACCCCTGGGGACGACACTGCTGCCTGATTCCTCCCACAGCTATACCTTTGGGCTCCCAGATTGCTCAAAAAACCCAAAGAACCCTGTTGATCACAGTTATTACCCCCTTTTGCACTGCCAAGCCAAACCTTCATTCTATGGCCGCAGGTCTACCAACAGCCTCTCCTTGGACATGTTAGGTGATGAACAGTTCCTGGAATTCATACTTTGAATACATCAAGTGCTGATATCCACAAATACGCCTATTCTCTGCCTTCATTAACGGCACAACTTAACTCATAGGTTGCCAATACATGAATGTCTGTTTTCTCTACGTGGTGGTGATGACCACGAGGGATGTGTGTGCTTTAAATTGCAGATAGACATTACTGAAAATGACGGGACCCCTGGTTCCTCTCAAAAAAGCTGTGGATTAGATATCAGATCTAATTCAGCAACATTTCAATCAGTAAAAAGAACATATTTATTAATGTTGTATATTTTGTACACACTACTTGCACTATTTTATTACATTTCATCTTCTTTGAGCAAAAACATTTCTAATCACTTTTACTGTCTTTTGTAAAGTTTATGCTGTTACAAACTTCTCTGAAATGTCTTAGTAGATTAATATTGAGTGCATAAAATTTGACAGTAACGGATGTTTTGTAACTTTAAGGCAATGCAGCCATGTGCTGCATTTGACATAAGATGAGATGGGACTTACCTTCCTTGTTGTCTTTTTTTTTTTTTTTTTTTTTAAATGTAAACACTTAAATTTCCTTGTTTTATCTCCAGAGGCCATGGTGCTGATATTTGTGCTCCTATATTCCTTTTGTCCTTTTTTTTTTTTTTTAAATCATATTTTATAATGTACTCTATTTTTGTATAGTGTGCTCTGTCATGCATTTCCTACTAGTATGCCACGGCAATGTAGCTGCCAATGTGGAAAATTGAACCTCTTTAAAGCTGGTAATGCATTCGTCCAAAGCTTCTCCATTTTATACTCTTCTCCTGCTTTCGTAATTACAAGAGACAAGTATTATTCGCAAAGCACTATTTCTGTAACCATTAAGTATGTAATGAATCTGCAGTATTTTTGTATTATGTGACCCCCCCAAACAAAGAGCCTTTCTGTTTTTTGGTTGTTTTTTTTTGTTTTTTTTCTGACATTTTCACTGTTTTGTAAATGATAATTGAATGTGTTTACATGCACACTAGTATCCTGGTTATGATCAGGTTTTTGGAGTATCCTGGTTATGTTTTGTGCATGTAAACAGCTTGTCCCGGTTTCAGAAACCTGGATAAGATCTTATCCCGGTTTTGAGAAACCTGGATATACTACCTGGAGTACTCATTTGAAACCAAGATTCTGTGGGTCATAACCACCTTATCCAGGTTTCTGAACCATCTCATAGTGGCTGAGATGGCTAGAAATGAACATATACCTGCACACTGATGATCAGAAACGTAGATATTGATATGATCATGTATACAGAGGTATGAATAACTATCCTGAATAAGATCAGTACCAGGATAAGACTCATATCTGGGATACTGATGCACATGTAAATGCACCTAATGAGGTCACTGGAAAGGAATGTCAGTCCTTAAATACAAAAAAAACTTTTACTCAGTGCCAGTAATGTATGAATAACTGATATTGTTAAATCACAATACTGAATAATTCATTTTCATCTAAACAAAACTGTTTTTATCATAGTGAAAATAAATTCTTAGTACCACTAAATAAAACCAGTTGTTTGGTAAATTTATGTTTTTAAATTTGATATCTCCACTATGGCTATTAAGGTAGGAGTCTTTAACAGGAATTCCCGCCTCTCGCGAGAGTTGGAGATTACGTTTGCGGAAGTTTACATTCCGTTTGTTAAAACGTGTAACTCATGGCAGTCGTGAGAGAAGCCGGTTACGGGGTCTCTGTAGCTGGCTTGTTCCCGACCGTGTAGCCGCTCTCCACGATGTATTCTGTCTTAATTAGCGCGGTCCTGTCCAGCTCCCCCGACTATGACCGGTTGTTCGAGTCTCTGTCTTGGCCGAGTGAGTCGTGGCCCGGGACGGAGCGGGTGGAGGCGCTGACAGCTTTCATTGAAGGGCTCGGGCCGCTTTTGGCAGGCTCGGACACGACCCCGTTTACAGCCTCGGAAAGACGGCGCATCCAAGATAAAATCGAGTCCGTTATTTGGACGCGGTGTCTGCCTCTCTTCTCCAGAATATCAGCAGAAGCCGGTGAAGGCGTGCGGTGCAGGGAGAGTACAGCCGCTGCCTGCCGACTTGTGAGCGTCGGTGTCCCCCTGTGCGATGAGGCTGTACCGGGGCGGGTGGCTCTTTCCATCCTGCCGTCGCTCCGGCTGTCGGAGGAAGAGCTACCCGGTCCGGGACGACTCAGTGTGGAGGTTGCAAGTGAAGTCATGGCTGTTCTCATACCTTCCCTGTCGGCGGATGAACGGCTCACGCTCACCACCGTGTCGTCTGCCTTGTCCTGCATCAAAACACTCCCAGATGCACTGGTCTCCAAAATCACAGTCAGGCTTCTCCTGACTCTCTTGAACTGCTGCAGCGGTGCGAGGTTAAGAAGCATCCTCGAGTTGACCCTGGATGATCTGTGCAGCTGGCACTGCACTGAACGCACGCCTGTGGTTACAGAGAGGGCACTGCTATGTTTGACCGCCATGTCAGACCACCTGCTGAAACCTAGCAGCCTTCCCCCCTCCTCCTCCTCCTCCTCCTCCTCCTCCTGCGAGCCCGACCCGCGTCTGTCCATACAGTTCTGGAGGATGGTTCAGGATGGACTGACCCACCGGGACAGCGTGTCACGTAAGAGAGCGCTGTACCTGCTGAAAAGGTGCGTGGCCCTGTCAGAGGAGGAGCAGGTGGACTGTCCTCTCTCTCCATCAGGGGAAGGTAAAAGGCTCAGACACACTGCACCAACTTTGAGTTCACCGGTGTCGCTTGGTTTGTTTTCTCACCGTTTCGTGAAACCGTTACAGGTGAGACCTTGTTCAAATGGGTCCCCAACAGGAGCAAATTGCTGAGAGAGTTCTGGGAGGATTATGCCCTGGTGATGGAGACCCTGGAGGAAAACCAGGTAAAAGATTGGTTGGATAACCACAGCCAATTCAGCAGAGGGCATCATGGTACAGCTTTGTAATATTGCTTCTCTACTCCTCCTCTGCAGATTCATGTCGTCCGGCCGGTTCTAAACAGAATAGATACGTTGATCCAAACAACAGTGAATGATTGTCAAGGTAACATTAGAATTGGGCAAAGTTGTTACTTTTATATATATTTTTTTTTTTAATGAATGTTTGGACTTTTTGAATTCTTCTCTACCGCTTTTATTTCGGACTTTTCGGGCTTTGTTTTGGTTGGATGCAGTGACGCTGCTGTTGTTGAAACTTTATGACAGTTGAGTGGTAAGTCCATCCTATTAGAATCAAAAGGACTGAACTTCATTCATATTAGCGTCATCAACTATTGACCCTTTCATCATCACACTTGCTTGTCTTCACTTGTCAGGAGAGATGTCCATTCAATTAAAAAAAAAAACTAGTTAAGCAAAATAAGTAAATGGCAAAAGGTACATAAGTTAAATAAAGTCATACTAAACAGCTTTTTTTTAATTGCAAACTTTTTATGCCCTTGAAAAAAATAAAGATACAAAAATAAATCAATGGAAAGAAAATGGATGTTCCACACTAGTTTGTGCCTGTTCCCTTTGTCACTTCTCCGCCTGTGTTGTAGCTTCAGGTCAAGGCCTCTTCCACCCCTCCTGGCTGCTGTGTGTGTACCAGCGGATGTTCCACAGTGAGAATAAATCCTTAATGAGAGAGGGAGTGTGTCATCTGCTCGAGCTGCAGGTCCTCCGGCAGCCTTCCTTCGCTTTGGCCTTTTCTAAGGTACGGGCACAGACGCAGTTCGTCAGGCGTGATTTAGGCTCATTCATTCAGTTTCACTGAAATCATTCCCCAAGTTAAATTTGTGCATTCGAGTTTTCTCCTCTTTGGCTCATCCCCTCAGTTTATCGTTGGCCCTTTTATGGATGTTCTCTCTGAAACATCGCTCTTCCACAGGTGAGGATTTAAAATCACTGCGCTAAGGAAATAAATAAATTACTGCGGGGAATACTGTGTTAACTGTTCTTTGCGTCAGCCCTCGTTAACCCGCCTTCTGTCCACATGCAGGTCGGCTGGGCAGAGTGTAGGAGATTGCCCTGAGCTAGGGGCTAAACTCCAAGTCTTCATGGTCAACTTCTTCAGTAGCCTGCCATTAGAGCATAGAGGTACGGGAAGGATGGAAGCCACAGAGAATACATGCTAACAAAGCTCTGACCCACTTCTCATGTCTTCAGAAGCCTGTCTGTCTCTGACTGCTGTGTTTGCTTTGTAGGTTGTGTGTTGCTGCAGCTGATTCAGCAGCTGGGCTCTAAGCACTGGTGTGCGGTTCCCCTCCTCTTCCTCTCCCAGGCCCTATCCAGACTCCCCCTTAGTCCACTGCTGGGGATCGAAGGACTCGCCGCTCTAAGGTACCCCATCATGTTTACCGTTACACACGCTGCGTCGTAGCTGGCCATGCTCCATACGGATGCTCATTTTGTCTGTGGTGTGATACAGGGAGGTGCTGCGCTGCACCATGATCACGCATCAAGTTTTGTTAAGAGGAGCTGCCCAGTGCTTCCTGCTGAATAGTGCCCTCTGTCTTACAGAAGTGGTAAGACACAAATAGTGGACTTGACCTAAAATAACTGGAACACTTTATAATTTTATGTGACAGCTCTATTTTAAACAGCATTTTGATCGAAGCTCATAATTTCTGGTTTCACCTTAACAAATATAAAGTATTTTTTGCTTTTATCAGTTTTTTTTTGGCCGCAGTGCAAATAGAGCAAAAAATTTTAATGAAATGAAAATCAAGGCAGTACAAAGAAAAAGTGCCATGGCAAAGAGGATCAGTGGTTACACATTAAGCTCCACCAGAAATGCCTGAGTGACAGGGGTATATTCACTCAGTGACACCACAAACTACTGCATCAAAACACCTCCGACAGTCTCGACGAAAATCAAACGCGGAACTCACAGTAGGGCTGTTGTACTGCGTTGTAAAGTGTTTCTGTTATTATGGCCAACCCCTTTACTTTAACTTGCAACTCTAAAGGCAGGGAGTTGTAATATTGAACTGTCTTTTTTCAGAGTGCAGTGACCTTAGATGATGTCTTTAGCTTCCTGATGCATTTCAATGCACAAGAGTCACTGTGTAGAGGGACTCATATCTGGAATCAGGTACAGTGCATCAGACACATATGAAGGAACGCTTAACCTAACACATATTAAAACGGCACATTAGTGAAGTTCTGTGTGTTGACTCATTGCCGCCCTACATGTCTGTGAATCCACTGCAGTTGTGTGCCTGGCTATCAGACAATGAGGGCAGTTTCAAGCTCCGGATTATGGATGGTGATGCCCCTGGTGCTGCCACAAAGAAAGAAACTGTAAGAGGTTATGTTCAAGGCGAGATACACGCTTATCTCCGAGTCCCAGCTAGCGCAGGTAGGTCTGAAGCGAGGCAGTCATAGAATTATATACTTTTTCCATCTGCAGACATGATTGTGCTTCAATTTTTACAGTCAGTTTTCTTGCTCCCCAGGTCAGACTGAGAGGTTACCTGACTCTAAAGAGGCTGACAAGCTGGCCAGGGCTATTCTGCTGTGTGTGGACATGGAGAAGAGTCAACCTGGCACAGATATCGGTAACACTCTGGAGTCATTACTCTCTCCCCTGCTGGACACCCTCAGCAGAGTCAGCACCAACATCTACTTGCCTCTGCGTAAGAGTGACAAGAGCCTGCAGCTTGTGCTCCGACTGTTCCAGCTCGGAGGAACGCCACGTTGTCAGCGTGCCGGAGAGGAGCGAGGTTTGTAATGATAACACTGATTCATTGTTATAGCTGTCATGTCCACCCTCATAAATAATGCAGTACGTTAAGTAGATGGAGAGTTGCGTTCATGCAATAAACAAATCGGTTTACCGCCCTCCCCAACGAATTTTCGCTTGGTGCACTATTGATAAATCTTACATACTGTTCCTTCACACACTCCTGAGCCACTCAGGAGTGTGTGGCGTCCACCTCTTCTCACTCTGCTTTTCACAGGCGATAGCGCGATGGTTGCCATGGAGAAGCTCATTTTTAAAGTGGTAGATCCAATCCAGGGGTTTATCTTGAGGCGGCTGTGTGGGGAGCTGCAGGAGGTAAACAGCAAATCGAATTAGTCACCATCCCTCCAATTAGCAAGGGGCTCCTAGTGGCTAGCTCGAACGTATGCATATGCTTATTTATTTATTTATTTATTTATTTAAACAGCTATTTGACGTGGAGCGAGCAGAGCTGTATCTGAGTGTCCTGAGGCAGCTGGTGGTCATGTTCACTTCTACACAACCGAGGCGTAATAAAATTCAGCCGAATGATTTCCCTAATCTCATCAAGCACAGCCTCAAAGTCCTGCAAGAACCAAGCCGGCAGGTACAAAGCTAAATATTCAAACCCCTGTCATTTAGGCAGGAATTTCGTGAATCAGTTTAGTTGCTTGATCAATCAACACCGATTTGCTTTTCCACTGCCAGAGCCCCTCTGTGGCAAACCAGGTGGGTAGAGCAGTTGCCATGGCATCCCTGGCCATGGTTTGTGGTCTTTTGGAGCAGGAAGTGATTGACATGCAATCAGAGACCCTTTCTCTTCTGAAAGCCCTGAATGACTACTTCTACAGTTCACCGGCATCTTCTTCACAAAGTCAATCATCTCTGGGGAACCTCAATAAACGTCTGCTGAAACCACAGACAGGAGACTTCTCAAGGTAAGTGGAAGCCTTTTATTGCAGATGTTGCAGAATGATAAGTCATAAGAGGTGTCGATTTAGGAGACCTTTGGATGGAAAAAAAAAAAAATTCAGAGAAGAAATATACTGCCTGGCTGAGATAATTAGGGATAAGCATCTATCTTCTCCTGCTAGTGATCTAGGAGTGCAGGGTCCTCTGCTGCAGGACTGGGGACGGATCGCTGCCAACTTTATGCGGGACCAATGGATTTGTCTGAGCTTCCTGATCAAGGCTGTTGGAATCCCTGAAATTTCCAGAGCACAAGACACTCTCAAGGCTGCTCTGAGCTGCAGTGTGGAGGCGCTGGCATTGCTACCCAGTGACCTGGTTCTGCCTGTGCTCACCTTTATGGAGACAGTGCTACCACAAGTGAGTCTCACTCAATTTAGGTCAAATTTAAGCAACTGAAATTGGGTGTTTAGCTGTAACTAGGAGTTATAATACGAAGAATATCTTACAAAAACTAAGGTTCTATCTGACAAACTGTGTTCATGATGAGGTGTCTGGTCTGGTTTTGATCCCAGTTAGTACTTGATGAGGAGGCACTCTGTGTGGAGGCTGTGACCCTGAGCTGGGAGCTGGTGCAGGGACTGAGCACTAATGCCCATGACTTCTGGCCGGCCCTGAAAGGCTTCATCTCCATGGCCTTCCACCACGAACTGCTCGAGCTGACACATACGCAGGCTCTGACTCTCACGGCCACCTTGAAGCAGGTGAT
Source organism: Xiphias gladius (assembly GCF_016859285.1). NCBI lineage: Eukaryota > Metazoa > Chordata > Actinopteri > Istiophoriformes > Xiphiidae > Xiphias > Xiphias gladius. The sequence goes on from NC_053410.1 coordinate 16,609,227, forward strand.
TATGAGTGTGAGTGTGGTAATTTGCTCTTTCAACATACATTTTCTATAATATGTGTACAAATGCGGTGCGGTGTCGTGTGATTGATGTAGACTGCCACGGAGCTGAATGAGCTGTCTCAGTCCAAAAGTGGAGTGCTCGGAGTGCTGCTTCAACACTGCTGTCAGACGTGGCTGCCCACAGACCGCGGCGGCGACCAGGCTGACACTGTGTTTTCTAGTGTTTTCAGCCACATCAGCATACTCTCTGAGGCTTGTGTCTATGGGCCAGTGTTCAGAAGAGACCAACGGTAACTCTGAACAGCATTTCTAATTTTTTTTATTTTTAATATTTATTTTTGTTCTTTCAGATTGGTTGTTTCTCAGGGCTACTTCAGCTGTTTTATCTCACTCTTTCACAGGCTCATCCAGGATGTCCAAACGTACTTGGAGCAACTCGGCGAGGAGTTTGCTGGTAATGTCATTGCTACAAGGTGAGCTGCAGTCCTCTTCGCCGTTATTTTTGAGAACGCTCTCCTTTATGGCTGTAATTTAAGGGACTGCCACTAGAGGTCTCTCTTGCCATGCAGAAGTTTTCACAGTTAAACTGTTTTTTATTTTCCAGTGATAACAGGGATGATCAGTTACCCCGCACATGTGTACTGGCATTCCTCAGCCGCCTGGATTCCTCTAATCTACAGCATGAAAGAGTGATAGAAGAACTAGTAATGGCTTTGTTGAAAAAGGTAGGTAGGTATAAATTAGTCTGGGCTGGTTTATACAGTTGAAATGACTGTCACAGTATTAGGAACAATATTTTTCCAATCTCAAAATACAGTATGAACTTGGCAAATGTATACAAAATCGCATATGAAACAATGTAATTTATGTTCAACTCTTCACACTAATCTTCAAACAAAACTGTATGATTATATATCCCTACGTCCGAATATGATCATATTAGGACGACACATTTCACTGAAACTTGAGATCACTTTTAAGGAGCTGTGTCGCTTGTATCTTGTTTTTTTAGTAGTTTACCTGACATGTTAGTCCTGACATTTCAAATTGCAACCTAAAAAACATATAAACCCCTTGTCTAATATTCTGAACCCCAGTTTAAAAGAGAAAAGGGAAAGACAACTCGGCTGTGATTTGCGAACAATATGTAGTGTTTATTTTTATGTATGGCAACAAGTACTATAATATAGTGCACTGCGCTTGGCATATAGAGCATTTTTTTCATTAAGGTAATAAGTTTAGCATCAATTGCATCTAATTTAACAACACTTACCACCATTTTCCATCTCCGACTCCATCCCTCTAGGATAGTGACATCTCAAAGTCAAAAGTGCGTTACTACAGCAACTCCCTGCAACATCGTGTCAAAAACAGAGTATGGCAAACGCTGCTGCTGTTGCTGCCCAAACTCAGAGAGGTAAGACAGTTACACTCATGCTAAGAACCGCACAGGAAGTAACCACTCATAAAGTAACTGTGTGCGTGTGCGTGTGTAGGAGTTTGTCGCCACTTTGCTGAACCGTGTGTTTGAGGCTGGATTCTGCAGTAACCAGGCCTCAGTCAAGTACCTGATCGAATGGATGATGATTCTGATCCTCATTCAGTATCCACAACACATGGACAGCTTTTGGTCCTGCTTCAACATGGTGAGCTCCCACTCTGGACACCCATCTACCAGAAAAAACTGTAACATGAGTGAAATTGAGAAATTATTGACCAATTTCTGTGTTTTCCGTACAGGATCATGAAAAGACCAAGACAAGCATCTGCACATTCCTGTCAGTCCTGGTACATTTCGATGTCATCATCCCTAATCTGAAGGATAAGGTAAATGCTTTGATGTTTTTTCCACCACTCAAACACAATTCTTCTTGAATCACGTCTCAGTGTCTTCAGGATCTCTCTCCCTGTGTGTCTAAGGCAGTGCAGCTGCGTAATGCGCTGGACATCATCCTGCAGTGGTGTTTCAATCACAACTTCAGCGTGCGCCTGTATGCCCTACTGGCCCTGAAAAGGGTGTGGAGCTTGGCAGAAGTCCGGGCAGAGGAAGGGGCCCATGGTTTGGGCGGGCTGTCCACTGTGATCAAGGCCTGTTTGAACCAGGCTGAGGCCATGCAAAGCACTGGGTGAGCACATGCCACATCCAGTCGTTGGAAAAAAAGCTTATTTTTACTATGCTAATGTACTGTGTTTATTTTGTGTCTCACCCGCTAGAAATGCCAACAAAAACTGGATAAGGATTCAGGAGCACTTCTTCTTTGGTGCATTTCATCCTATCAGGGATTACAGTGTTGAGGTGTGCTGGTATATTTATGCTGAACATGGGAGGTCTGGTACCTAATTAAATTTTCTGATATCTAGGATAACACAAAGTGCAGAAACATACTTGTTTTATTTTTATTTTTAATTTATTTTTGCTCTCCTAGACCATATTCTATACCTTCCCCAGTCTGTCAGAGTTGGCCGACGACGAGTGGCTTCCACCGTGGAAGTTTGAGAAACTGTCATGTTTCTCTGAAAGTCCATCTTTTCCTTTGAAAAACCCTGCTCCTGACCTGAGCCAGCTCCAGCCTGGAGACTGGATCCAGCAAGACAAAAGTACAGTAGCACCAATCCCAAGCAGTAGAAGTACTTGATACATCATACAATGATATTGTACAGCATCTGTGATTGAGCGCTCATGGTGGTGTGTCACCCAGGTGAGCAGGATAAGGAGGAGCGCTGGGCCGAGGTGCAGAAGAAGATCACTCCCTGGAGGTTGGGGATCCAGGAGCAGGAGCTTGAACTTCAGTTGGTTCCACCACAACGGGCTGCTCGATTGGGCAAACTGCACGGCGCCCTGCTGGTGGTAGCTTCGCTTATAGATAAGCCCACCAATTTAGGAGGTCAGGAGCAGCACAACAGATTGCCTTACTGCACGTTTTTAATCATACTTTTAGTCAGGAAATGATATTAAAATGTCAGTGAGTTTTTCCTTGGTTTGTGTAATATTGTGAAGAACTAAATTACAGTCTTTTGTTTGGTTACACAATGAGGATCTGGAGAAAGAGGTCTAATGCAGCTGCCTCTAAAACCAATCACTTGAGCCCTCTTATCAGAGCTTAGACAGAGAATGTCCAGCTTTCATCACAGACACTCCTATTTTATGTTCTCTGCAACCGTACTCTAGTGCTGTTGTATCAAATGATAAGGGGCTGAATCAATTACAATTTGTTTATGGAGAGAAAGACCCATTTTCAAAACCAATATTGATACTAGATGATGTAAGACGCAGCCAGAACATTAGCTGGGTCCTTCTGTAAATGTTTTACTTTTCTTTGCCCACTCAATGGTCATCGCTGTCAACAGATGGACTCAGGACTAAAACACTTATCTAACCCCTTAGAACTCATAGTAATCACTTGATGAAAAATTTGCTATGGAGCATTAATGCAAATTCCCAGTTCACATTTGGATAGATTGCGCTTTTAGGCTTTCTCCTCATCTGTCTGTTGGTGTTCTAGGTCTGTGCAGGACATGTGAGATATTTGGTGCCAGTGCCCTTGTTCTGGATAGCCTCCGCCACATCAGTGACAAACACTTCCAGTCCCTGAGTGTCTCGTCTGAGCTATGGCTTCCTCTGTTAGAGGTAAATTGCATAAAACAATGTCACATTTCTCCCCAGCGATCGGGATATTTACCTGTCTTTATGATGGGTTTTCCCCAGTGCGCTAGTGACCTGAGAAATGTGTGATTTGACCTGGTTATCTTGGGGTTGAAATGATCTCAGTCAAGATCAACATAAAGAGCAAGCAGCAGCCAGAACAGCTAGATGCCAAAGCCAATGCAGCAGTACGCTGTTGTTATCCTAATGGCTTTCTGTTCTGCTTGCCACATTTTTATTGCATTGACAAGAGAATAATTTTACTACATGGTAGAAATGCACTTACTCTCAAGTGTGCCTCAGTGGCAATTTAGAAAATTTCTAGCTCATTTTAAACATATTAAGGCTTAAAGAGGTGCATGTTTGGTAGCAGCCTCCTCAGTCTTCAATCTCATTTAGAAGAGGTTGCTAAATACTCATTCCACTTGAGCTTTCTCAAAGCTCCTTTTTTCCTCAGTTTTGAGATTTCTGGCTCTAATACAGTAGCTGTTGTGATAGAAAATGGCAGTAAACCAAAACCCAAGTTTCAAAGATGAATCTTCAGTTTACACTCCAGGGAGACACTAAAAGGTTTGTCTGAAACCTGCCGATACCCTGGTGTTACAGTCCACCCTTTTAAATGTATATTGACTGTTTTGGCTCACCTGTATTTATTTATTTTTATTTTTTTTGTTTAAAGTGAAAAGTTTGTTTACATTATCTCTGAAATAATAAACTGTGTCTGTCCATCAGGTGAAGCCAGTGGAGCTCACTGACTTCCTGCAGATAAAGAAGAGTGAAGGGTACTGTATTGTCGGAGTGGAGCAGACAGCCAACAGTCAGAGTCTCCAGGACTATCAGTTCCCTGAGAAGACCCTGTTACTTCTGGGGTATGACAGCATTAAACATCGTCCTACCATTAGTAAAAACCACAAAAAGGCTCCAAGTCCAGTTTTTTTCGGCCAGTGCAGTCACCTACACACAACCAGTAGTGCTTAAATGCACGCAAGCCTCTGTTTTCCCATGCCCTCGTGAACCTCGCACAGATAACACTGTGAGCTGACGAGGCTATTTAACGTTATCTCACCGGTGTAGTGTGTTTCCTCTGCGGGACCTGCGCCTCCCGTCTCCATCGTGTACCTGTCGGGGCATGCTGGGTTGTAATTGGCTCTCCCCGGGGACAAGAGCACAGGAAGTAAATTACACGAGCTAATACAAAGCTGTGTGATGACAGCAACAGAAAAAAAAAACCTTAACCTTCGTCTAGCGTACTTCACGATGCTTCCCTGTGGCTTCCATCGGCGGTCGCCGTGACACAAAAAATCATTTTATCCAACCATTTTAATTGTAAGCTTGTGCAATTTCAAACAGTAGCTGTATGGTTCCCTCCTCACCAAATATGCACCGCAGTGGTGCGGCTGGCCCGGCAGGGAGGGAGAGATTAATATTCATTATAATTCTCACATCTGTGTAGGTGTCCTGTTTTGTTTTACCTAGTTCAGTCTCAAAGGCGTGAGCAGTGCTGTTAACTCAAACACCCCTTCCCCAGCTGGCGCGCGCGCAGCACGGCCCGGCTCTAATCTCTCATCAGGTGGCCATTATCTCACCCAGTTGCACTCGAGATAAATGTAGCTCATCAAATCACGCTTTCTGACTGTGTGGCACCCTCTGCGGACTCACTGAATGCCAAACTCATTACCGCCTTATGTTTGCTTTGCATTGCTGGAGCTCAGTATATGCTCAGTTGTTTACAGTTTGAATTGCTCTTGGACTGGCACTCATGAGTCATCCGTATAAAAAATCTTAATTCGTCTTAATTGTGAAGGCTCGAGAAAAGGAAGGACGAACTTGGCCGCTCGTGGCAAGGGCTCTTAAATTAAATCAAGTGGATAGCATCATTAAGCCAAATGAAAGCTGAAATTAAAAACATCCCGTACAAAAAAATGTTAATTGTACTGTGTAATACACATCAGGGATAGATTGATACAGCAGTCTGCAGATGGTTCAATGTCATACCCTGTATGACATGTTGGGCAGTCAGTGTTGGCTTAAATGCTGATATGTTGCAGTGTAAATCCTGCAGCAGACTTTTTGTTTTTTTTGCCATTTTAAATACATTTCAGTGATTTTTGTTGTTGTTTTTGTTTTTTGTTTTGTTTTGTTTTGTTTTCTGTTTTGTGTCCTCTGTTGATCTGAATTCTCTTTGGGAAGCTTTTTCCAATAACAGTTTTGGATACAAACTGAATCCTTTCCATAGAAGCCATAGTGGTGGAATTTAAAGGAGTAGTTCAACATTTTGGAAAATATTCTCTTTTTTTTTTGCTTTCTTGCTGACAGTTAAATGAAAAGATTGATACAGTCTAATGCCTGGCTGTGGCTTCATATTTATCATACAGTCATCAAACTTGGTATCAAACTTCTCATCTAACTTACAGCAAGAAAGCAAATCAGTAGCGTCATTATAAAAATACTTGGACCAACCTTTGAAACAAATCCAAACATTAATGCATACTTGATGATAAATTCTCTGTGACTCTGTTTCATTCTACATTAAATTAATTTTTCTCTTTCTCTTCTTAAAGCAATGAACGGGAAGGTATTCCTGCCAACTTGCTCCAAATGTTGGATGTTTGTGTGGAGATCCCTCAACAAGGGGTCATCCGCTCCCTCAACGTGCACGTGAGCGCCGCCCTGCTGATTTGGGAATATACACGACAACATCTCACCTCTGGCTGAAGCTAACTCAAACCACAGCTGAAGGAGAAACCAGCAGTGCAGCCCCATGGACATGGCATCTGACCTCTAAATGCTGACCATAGCTGCTCATCTCTGGTAGCGGGCGTGAAAAGCGTCTTAGGGGACTTTAAATGAAAATGTCAACTTCAGCTGCAGGACAAGAAGATGCTGCATGCAATTAATGTCAGGGGCTCAAGGATTTCCATGTTCTATCTAGACGGGAATGCGTCCTTTCAGGTTTTAATGTGGGCAGCATTCATCAGCACTGTTTCTTGTGCCTTAATGAGAGTCATGAATAGAGATCGGTTCTGGTTATTACATCTAAATATTCCACTGGGCATGCTGTTATATTAATGTAGGCAATCTCTATGTCTCTAACAGCAGCATAAATGTGAGCAATTAGTTTCTGCCTCAAAACACCAAGAATGGACTATAATGTCCATACCCAGCAAACTATTATACATAAAATATGAATGTGTCTTTTATTAATAGGCATAATATTCTGTGTTCTCATTGTTTTTATTGCAGTTTGTGATTTTAAACTATAAATTGCCTTTTTTTTTTTTTCTTTTTGGATAAAATTGAACAAATAAAACTGATAGTATCTGTTCTATGTACATGTGTTTCTATTTACCGGTTGCCCGATTGCATCAACAGAGGAAGCAAAGACAGGGTTAAAATACAGTACAGTAGGTGTTCATGCATCCTGCCCCCCCCCCCCCGGTCAAGAGTGAAGGAGCCGGTTCACCTGGAGACCAGGTAGGGAGCAGATGTAGCACGTTCGATCGCGCTAACTTCTTTTTCCGTCAAGTCACGCCCGTGCGCAGCTCGCCATGGGGGGATAGGAGGCTGGAGTGGGACATGGAGGACCTGGATGGCTCCCGGTCGGGTCCCGGGTCGCCACAGCAGGCAGCCGCGGCAGCGGCGGCGTCCAACGCGAGCTGGGCGGGGGGAGCAGGACCCGTGGTGTCCGGGCGGACGCGGCTGGTCCTGGAGATCCTCATGGTGCTGATGTGTCTGGGCGCTGTGACAGGTACAGAATTACCTGTTGACACTCTATTTATTTTCTAAAGCGTTAGCCAAACTTTTCCGAAGTCTTACTCTTTTATATTAAACACAGTGTCTCGTTTGTTCCTTCCCCTTGTCCCGGCACCTCAATGATATTAATGATTAACATCTTGATCAATCTTCGTGGTTACACAGACGGAAAAATCCTTCGCCTTTTGCGTCATCTCAGATCCATTTTCCTGGAATCCGGCACGAAACCTTTATGCATTTTTGGACGACCTTGGCCAATCATAATTTACTCATACTCTATAAATCAGCGATGGTCCACTAAGGTTGGCGGGTTGTGAAAATCCCAGCCCCAAGACTCTGATCATCGGCAAATGGGGACACGGTTTCTGGGAGGACAGCTGCGGAATTTTTAAAATGTCATCTTTTCCAGTGCTTTGAGCAGGACCGGCGAGATTCCTCTCATCTCTGTTGTCTCTCGGTGGTGGCAGAAAATACCAAATATTTCGATTACCTGAACCAATACATCCAAATAGCTGCATTGCATCTCGGATGAACAGACCCTGTACGTTTAGTCAGATGCATTCTCAGCCTTCTGCAGTGGCCGTGTAGTATAATATCAGCCTCTCGAAGTAGAATTTTTTTTATGCTTGTTTCCTTGCCATTCAGAACAATTTAGATGAAATACAGTACACAAATACAAGTACCGTTCACAATTTTCCAAATTCACTTATTGAATCACAGGTTTACTACTGAGTGGACATTGGTCTCTATTGCTGTGTTACAGATTGAAAATATGGTCTCGAATCCAACCTGTCTGACCTCTGTGTCATTGTGTGTGTTTGTATTTGTGTGCGTGGGTTTTTTTTTTTTTTTTTTTTTGGTTTTGGGTTTGTTTTTTTTTTAACTTTTTTGTTGTTGTTGTTTTTTTTGTTGTTGTTTTTTTTGTTTTGTTTTTGTATTTATGTGCAGGTAATATTCTTGTCATTGTTATTGTGGCTGCAACCAAGACTTTCCACTCTGTGACGTCAGTGCTGATCATGAACCTGGCCATCAGTGACCTCCTGGTGGGCGTCGGAGTCATGCCTTTTGTTGCTCTGTCCATCATGAACCGTGGATGGGTGGATTGCACTGTAGGTCCCTCTGTCCAGTGCTGCAAAATGCTTTACAGTCACGTAACATCACACCCTCAGTGTCTGACATGACCTGAAGCTGACCTCTTATGTTATAACACCTATTCTCTCTCTCTCCCCGTGCCTGATAGGACCTCTGCTTGTACGTGGGTTACACCTCCTCTGTGTATTGCACAGCTTCTGTACTGACACTAGCGGCCATTGCTCTTGACCGCTACCACTCCATCATGGACTGCCTGCGCTACAGCTCCCGCTGCACACTGTGGAGGACCTGTGCTGTGGTCCTGTGGATCTGGCTGCAGGCTCTGGTCACCAGTTGCCCTCCCCTGCTGGGCTGGAGCTCCGTCAGCTATGTGGTTCCCATGTACAGCTGCGCAGTCAACTGGGCCAGCAGTCCCAGCTACACGGCTTTCATGGCCGCCCTCTCCTACCTCATACCTGCCGTGGTCATCCTCTTCTGCTACGTGAACATCGTCAAGGTGGCGCGAAGCCACGCCAGGAGGATTCATACATTGGAGGACTCTGTCCAGCGAAGCAGGAATCCAAGCTCTGCCTTTGCTCCTGGTGATTCGCCTCACCAGCACTGTGGGAGACTCCACAGCACCTCTAGACTGATCTATCACATAAGTGGACAGTTTGTGTCTGAGCTCAGTGGAGAAGAAGGAAACAATACCAGCCCTGCTCTCCCCAATTCGGCTACGGAGCAGAGTAACCCTTCATTTAGACGTTTGTTCCCTTTCCTGGCTCAGAGTACCTCCCAGCCCCCCCTTCAGCCCTCCCAGCAGCACCAGAGCCACCACGGAGTGGTGCGTCTCTTCCTGGTCATCTCAGCCTTCTTCTTCTGTTGGACACCTTACATAGGTGTGGCCCTGGTTCAGGCCACAGAAACTGCAATTTCAGGCCAGTCCAGCCTTGTCCCACCCTTTGCTGTTACCTTTTCCTACTGGCTAGTGTTGCTGAATTCTGACATCAATCCTCTACTGTACGCTCTGCTCAGCAAGCGTTTCCAGGGTGCGCTTCAGGGACTGAGGCAGAAATTAAGAGCACGCATGGGGAGTGTGGTGGGCAGGGCAGGGGAAGTCAGGGCTGAGGGAGACGACGGCAAGATCAGCGACCCCTGCACTCTGAACACCACCCATCCTGGCCCACCTTCCAGCTCGGAGAGTTCGACCTGTGAGGACTCCAAGTATTCTCCCTCCATTTTTGCTGTTAGCACTGACTTCAAACGTCATCCCGAGGATCGTCTATGCAGAGTGTGTCACCCTGAAAACGCCTCCCCGTCCTCTGTGTGGCCAGACGCTGGGGGTGACAGGGGGGCTGACTGCCTGCAGGTTCCCTCTCGGCCACAGGAGGGCAGCAGACTACCTTTCTCTGCTCTGACGAAGGAGCGCCAGGCCACTTTCTTCTATGGCCAGATTACAGTCAGGGTAGAGCATGATGTTTGTTAATCCTACTCCCGCAGATGCTGTTGCAGGAAAATTACCCGCCAAACCTGCATCAGACTAGGGCTGCAACTCACAGTTCTTTTTATTATCGATTAATCTATTGTTATATATGTTTTGTCAGACCATCAGTCCAAAATCCAAAGATATTTACCTGAATTTGAAACCAGCAAATGCTCATATTTGAGAAGCAGGAATCAGTGATATGTTTTGGTATTTTTGCTTAAGAAAAATTGCTTAAATGATTAATTAACTAATTGAAATGATTATTTCCATACTTGATAAATATGCTGATTATTTTTCCAGATTAATCAATTAATCATTTTATTTATAAAATTTGAGAAAATATTGAAAAATTTCCCAGAGCTGAACATGGCATATTCAGATGTCTTGTTTTGTCTGAACCCCAAAATATTCAGTTTACTATCACATAAGACAAAGAAAAAAAGGAAATCCTCAGATTTGACAAGCTGCGATCATCAAATTTTGGAATTGCTGCTTGAAATTTGACTAAAACGATTTAAAAGACTATTCAAACATCTGCACATTAATTTTACATGGATCAGTTAATCAGCTAATCGTTTCAGCTTAGCTGAGATCACTACATTAAACTTGTCAAATTGCTGGTGGCCATTTGCAGAGATGAGTAATTCAACACTGAGGAGATGACAAACCTGGACAAGGGAATGTATTGAAAAGAAATCTTTTATATAGTACATGTGATTACACTTGAAGACAGCCAACAGTAGATCTAATAAACCCATGATTTATTCACGTTCTAAATATTTCTTCCTCAAATGTGATAATCATATGTTGCATCAGTGTAAAAATCTTCATTCCTTACAAAGGTTTACATTTATGTCTAGCAATAATTCCAGAGGAATACAATATCATTATTTATTGTCATAGAGAATGACAATGGGAAACAGTGCTAATGTACTCTATTGCAAAACAAAGAAAAGGCAGTGAAGTGGACTTCTCAACTGTATCTGCTCATACAGTATGTGCATGCTTGTCCTGTAGGTGTAGCTCACTGTTTCTCAAGGTTAGTCAGCAACCAAACGCAAAAATATAAAAAGTCTGGTACGATGCCTCAAGAGTTTGTTCAAAAAAAGAAAAGAAAATGCAACTCTGTCAGACGAGTACAAGAAGGATAGTAATAAAGAGTCTCTCTGCAGCAGTCTGTGGTGGCACTGTAAAAAACAGATAGCACGTACGGGCATGTGTGGTCGAGTGATGTTCATACATTCACAACAAGGCAGAGTTTCCACCAGTTGCTCTACAAGGCGTGTGCCTCAGTTGCTCCCAGGTTCATCTCGGTTGTTGACTTGCCTCATGAAATGTGAGAAATGAAGACAGACACAGCTCTGACAACGAGCAGAGCTGGACAAATGCGAGCCATTCTCCTGTGTCCACACACCTCTCCTCAAGCCACAGTGAAACCGTTTTCATAGCCTGTTTGTTATTTTCTCCAGAAACAAAACAATTTAACTGAGAATAGTCGCAAATTAGTTTCTGTGCATGAGTCTATAAGGTTAAATATGACAGGAATTCAAACGGAGGCTCAGTGATAGCTATGTTTGATGTTCAAAGTTATTAAAGGGGTAGTTCCAAGTTTCCGTGTCTTATAATAAGCTGTTAGTGCTTTTCGTCCATCCAAAGACCGGGATACCTGAAGCATTAATCGTGAAAGTTTAATATTATATGAATGACACCACATGTAAATATATTTATTACCTGCATTGCCTGTATAATAAAATGTTAATAGTTTTTTTGCCTGTGTCTCAGCAACAGAAAATGTGAGGCAAAATGCTTTATGGATGGACTGACAGCACTTTTTTGACAAACAAATTTCAACTATCTCATGCACTGAAAAATTATGCAGTAGAGATACTGGGTGTAGAGCTCTCGTGACTAAACTGTGGGCCTGAGCAATGGGTGTCAGCGATGAGTTAGCGGGAGTCTAACCCCGGGAAAGCACAGAACCACAGGTGGCCAATCAGTGTGGTAAAAAAAGGACCTGACCTCTTCTCTCAGGATGAACAGAGCGAGGCGTTGTGAAAGCTTCTTCAGCTCAGTTTGATGCTCAGATGTCCAGACAGGTCCCTTCACAACAGATGAGCCCATCGGGTCCACAGCTATAGGACATCCAAGGTGTGAAATACAGCTATATACAGTGCACAAAAGGCAGGTATTTGTAATAAGTTTACACCTGAGGGATGCCAGTGTGGGGCTCCCGTTTGTATTCAGGCATTCAGCATTTTTAGGCATTCTTCTTTGGATCTTAAATGTGTGTAAATGTGTATATGTTGAAGCCAGCAAGTCCACGAGGTGCGTGGCCTTCCTCGAAAAATGTCCGTCTCTCCTCTCAGAACTGAAAAACATCAGGCAAGTTGGCGAGTCTTCCCAAGTGCAAGGATGTAGTGAACCAATGGAATGATTAAGAGGTACAGCAAAATGAATACATGACTCAATCAGTTAGAGCTGATCTTCTGTTTTTTGGGGGTAAAAAGGATTAGAGTTGATCTGAGTCAATGCACCAACTCGGATAACTTGAGTGGAATGGACACCAAATGAGTGATACACAAGCAATGCCTCCTGCATCACCGCTCTGGGCTGAAATGTTATCGATCAGAGGGCAGTCCAACATACTTTTCTTTTTTCACCCAGGGAGCTGTGTGAAGGAGAGCGCAGGGCAAGGGGGAGGTCAAACAAGTCCCGACTTCGGCACTAAGAGGTGTTAATGTGTCTACCTCCCTGTGTGTGTTTGCATGGTAATATGTCATGGAGTCAATGTGCAAATGTTGACATGGAGGTCCTGGCTCTCCCCCTCCAGTTGAGCCCCGTGGTGGCGCCAGCCTCTCCACTGCCCTCGGCCGGCTCGTCGCGTTTGCGCAGCTTGGTGCTGAGCTGGATGATACACTGGTCCCAGTCCTCCGGTAAGAGCAGCATGAGGAAGCCCAGGCAAATGATGAACACAGCAATGAGGCGCACTGTGTTGAAATTAATCTCACATGTATAGAGGTCCACCACTGTAAAATTATGAGGATGCATTAGTATGAGCAGAGGAAGAAATCTGCAAATATTGTAATAAACAAGAATTTCTAGGAGTCATGTAAACGATCAATATACAAAGCCGTATGTAAATCATCAAAGATTATAAGACCGTCTGACATCAAATGACAAATCATACACTAACAAGGGACCGAATTTGAAATTAAAATTTATATCTATAGATAGTAGACGACAACGTTTGTATGGATTCAACGGTGACTGGATCCAAAAACATAGGTCAGAGAGGAAAGCCAAGAAACTTACGGGCATTTACAGGAACACTTAGGACGATGCCAAGTGAGATTAATGTTGGGTATGTTATCGCAATGCCAAAGTTCACCAGGACGTTGAAAGCTGCAAGAGGAAGCAGAATCAGAGCAGCAGCAAGCTACACATTGACGGTGTCAAACCACAAAACTTGCAAAAGGGTATTCATGGGCCACATAACCATCACAGTATGCACTGTATTGCTTCATATGGCATCTTTCCATACCAAAAAGCAGGCCTGCAACCCCACAGAGGTAGGCCCAGGGGATGTCTTCAGGCGAGCCAATGTACTCCACTTGTGTAAAATACAGGATGACCGGCACAAAGCTGATGAAAACGAAGTTGGCGCTTCCAACGATGCTCAGGAAGAGTGCAGCCTCTCCAAATTTGGCACTGCCCAGGACCATTTTGAAGAGCACCTGAGGATGAAGCAGGACGAGCGTGATGAATGCAACAAATCTGCCCCCCTGAGGAGCAGAGGGTTATTGCAGAGGGGGCACCTGCCAAGTGCTCGCCATGTCTCTGGCACAGGGCCGCTGCTGTCTGTTTATCACATTAGGCAGGACAGACAGCAGGGCAGAGGAGACCAGAGCCCCGTCAAAATATAGCTATCTGTCCCATAACCTCCTTGATCGGGACATCACAGCCTGCGGCCAGCAAAGAAAACACACACATATCACATGCTTCTGTCAGCTGAGTCTTTCATTTTATAATCTCCTCCTGTCTTCTGCCACCTGGTTACATAAGTAGAAGGGAGCTAGTCCAGGATTTCTTATGTAAGACAGGACTATTCATACATGTTTAGCCATTTTTACATTTTTAGTTCCACTGCAAATGAAAGTGTCAATACAAGTGTGGTTTATGGAAGTGCACAAGCTTAGTTACAATGTGCTTTACAATTGATCGAATGCAAAGAAATACCTTGTAGAGCGCTGACATCGAAGCAGAGGCCACGACCAATGTAATGCCGATGACTGAGTGGCTGTGGAATCCATCGGCATAGGTCATCATTACGATGCCTGCTATGGCCAAGATAGCAGCTACTATCTGTATGGAGAGAGAGAGAGGGGGGGAGGAACATCAGTGAATGACGGATGGACAACATGCTGCTCACAGTGTGGTGATAAATATGCCCGAGCTGTTACTGCTGTTTGGGGACAGAGCAGGCACACATGGCCTCCACTTTGTCATTCCCTGCAGATATCACCAGCTTCCCAGGACAAGGCTTGCAATGGTATAATTAATACGCGGGTTTTATTTTATAGTCTGCAGACTGCTCATTTGGTATTTACATTTTCTCACGTGCAGGCAAACACGAGCACCTAAATGAAAATCTGTTCTCGGATTCACTGTGCAAGTGCTTCCAACGCAGGACAGGCAGCTTCTACGGTGATGGCTTGGTTGTCTGACATTGATTTCCGCTGCACTGCCATCATGTTTACAAACCAAATACCCCCCTGTATCCAGCGACCCCCGCTTCTCACACCCGCTCCCGGCCTCTGCGATTATCACAGCTTCCCAACGGCATCAAAACATCTGTCTCCAACTGCTCTCAATCACCCTCAAAGTACAAATAAGAAAGTCTTTCAATTACTGTCTGTGTTGCTGCATTTACAGCGCTTGTCTTATGTGGTCATAAGTATGCAAGGGAGAGTGACTGGGTTGAAGAACAGCGCTGGGGACAAGGCGCAGTCCAGCTGAGGGGTTCAGCTCTGCATTAAGCAGGTGTCCGGAAGATAAATGAGCCGTGTGTTTTTGGGCAACGTGGCTCTTTCTGCACTGCTGGATGCCTGTCAGTCACAGCCAACACCTTTCATTTCTAGTGTAACGCTGTTTGCTTACAGGGTCAGCGACCCGGATTGTGCTAATGCTTCAGGTTTTCGAAATATTTCGGCACACGGTGAGGGGCAGAGGGGGAAAGCATGATGACACCTGCACACTGAGCAGCTTAGGTGATTACAGTGTTCTTTACAACTGATAAATCCAAACAGGTCACACATGGACCAAAATGGCAGCTCAGTTTGTTTTATAACCTTCTAACCTATGCGCTCCGTTCTGCTGCTGCTGTTGCCAGCAAACTGAACCAATCAGACAGAGCCATTCCGTTATGTTCACAATATCACCGAAACAACCCTCATCCCTGCTAATGATTTAGTTTCCCCCATCTCTCTCTCCCTTAACTTTCATGACAAAGATCCTGCTGCAGACCTCCAAACACTGCAATCCCCACCACCGAGAGAGAGGCGCTTGTCTTATGTGGTCATAAGTATGCAAGGGAGAGTGACTGGGTTGAAGAACAGCGCTGGGGACAAGGCGCAGTCCAGCTGAGGGGTTCAGCTCTGCATTAAGCAGGTGTCCGGAAGATAAATGAGCCGTGTGTTTTTGCCTGGCCAAAGCCCATGGGCACCTTTGGCAACGTGGCTCTTTCTGCACTGCTGGATGCCTGTCAGTCACAGCCAACACCTTTCATGTTTGCTACAGGGGCGCTGTTTGCTAAATGCTTCAGGTTTTTGAGGGGCAGAGGGGGAAAGCATGATGACACCTGCACACTGAGCAGCTTAGGTGATTACAGTGTGTATGTGCATGTGGATTAAGCTTCTAACTCCCTTTACAACTGATAAATCCAAACAGGTCACACATGGACCAAAATGGCAGCTCAGTTTGTTTTATAACCTTCTAACCTATGCGCTCCGTTCTGCTGCTGCTGTTGCCAGCAAACTGAACCAATCAGACAGAGCCATTCCTTTATGTTCACAATATCACCGAAACAACCCTCATCCCTGCTAATGATTTAGTTTCCCCCATCTCTCTCTCCCTTAACTTTCATGACAAACTCGTCCAAGATCCCCCTGCATTGCTGCAGACCTCCAAACACTGCAATCCCCACCACCAAGCAAGAGAGAGAGAGTGAGGGTGTAAGAGAGACAGAAGCAGGATTATTACAGTATTTTTTTCTCTTACTGAGGCTTTTCATCGCAGATAATGGGGTTGGGGAGTAGGGGCATGCACGCGGGAGAGATGGGGTGGCTGTGAGTGTGTGAAAGGAAAAAGGGCGAAATGCATTCTGCAGAGTGCAGGACGGCTGCAGATATGAAAGCATATGTGAGGTGTGCGGTGGGAGGAGAGCAGGAGATACAGTACCTCAAGTCCCAAAGCTAAACCCCTTACTCTACTGCTTCTCTCTCCTCGTCCGGAGAAACCGGTGACAAACATTTCTCGCCACCAAAGCAAAGAGAGACACGGTGCTCACAAAATATGTCACAAAATAAACCTGAGGGATCAGGAGATGAGTTACAAGACAGGAAGGAGAAGAAAACATACTTCTGCTACAAAAAATTATACATTTCTCTGACCTTTCTCTAATTTTGGCTTGGTCCTTGTGCAAAGCAAGATACTTTTTCCCTCTCTAGCTGAATCAATCTGGGATGGAAAAATCACAACTCGTGTAACTACTCGTGAATCGGCACTTTCATCATTTTCTAAAATCTTAAATACAGATGTTGGAATCAGCCTCAAAGGTCGAGCACTGGCCAAGCTCTAATCTTAACTGAATTTAGTCCATCCGAGACTGTGGTATTCAAGATAAAGGGGGTTATCAAACATCCAAAAAGTTAAAGTTAATATCATTTCATTCTTCAATTACTTTCTTTAAACGGCTGTTTGTTTTGTTTGTATTATCTTGTTTATTACAGGTGAAAGTTGCTACAGGTGTGTAGCTTAGAAGGTTCAAGCTGAAGGTCATTGTTTTACTACCCGCTTTGCTTTTCGTGTCCCTGTGCTCGACTCAGATTCTTATCTGAAGATGCAGCAACAACATTTTCTCTCGGAAACTGTAGACGCGCAATGCGGGTATACCCACCCTGACCCCCATGAAGCGGTCTCTGAGTACAATCCAAGAGAGCAGGAAGACGAAGGCCTTGTTACAACAGAAGAGCGCTGACACGTCTGTTGTGTTGATCTTCCTGAGGGCCTGCAGGTACAGGTAGTTGGTGAGGATCCACAGCAGGCCAAAGGGAGCTACCTTGGTGAAAAACACCTTGGGGGTCAGCCCGTCGTCCCCGAAAAACCTGCAGCACTCCCTGTGTAAAAACATAATGCAGAGCGTGCAGAGTTAACATATTGAAAAATGTGGTATAACTAATTAAGAGTTGATAAATATTATTATGGTCTGGGACTTTCATCAGTATTTATGAATATAAACAGCTCCGTCTGAACAAACGCTACCAGAGAGACTGAAGACTCTAATCTGTGATGACAGTTACGTCTAAATGAACATTGCATTCCGGTGCATGTGGGACCAACTTGACTCAACTGGAGAAAAAATTTAAAATATTTACGATGACAATCAGCTGAAGTTATTTATCCATCCATTAGCTACACCGCTCATCCTTTTGAGGGTTGCGGGGGGCCTGGAGCCGATCCCAGCTGACGTGGGGTGAGTGGCGAAGCACACCCTGGACTGCATAACCTTACTGAACCAGGGGTTCGAACCCAGAACCGTGTCGCTGTGTGGCGAAAGTGCTAACCACTGTGCCGCCCATTGAAGTTGTGTATCTGGGCTAAAATTCAGCCATCTCTGTTAACGAAACGCAACAATTTCTTTCCTTCTCCTGTGATCTGTCCTCGCTTATTTCAGTCTAGTGTGAGTAAAAATCAGGGCAATATCTAGGTGACATTTTGTTATGTTGAAGAAGTGACTTCAAGGGCTGTGTTCCTGGCCAAGTAGGATGCTTAATCATATACTATGGGTGATTTTCAGTGGATATCTTCATCACATTCTGGCTTGGGTCTGGATTTGATCCCTGTCCAGAAAAGTTTTTAACTGCACACAAGAGGCTGTAGGTTGGCAAAACATTTGAAATGGATGAAAATCCCCTTAAAATAAAAGCTGACAGTCTAAAGCCACGGGCCTGACAGTCAGGGTGTCACACTGTGCAGTGTAAGAGAGATTGTGTCCCACTGCTGTGACACCAAGAAATATTTATTGTACTCCTAAACTACATTACTCTCCCTTCCCCTGAGTCCAAATTTAACATTATCGAATTTTTTACATGGCATCTGGCATTTGGCATTTTGACTGCTGCTGTTAACAGTGCTCTTGAGTTAAACAGTTTGCCCTGAAAGCATCTGAGGCTGTGAAAGTGATGAAGCAGCAATAAGTGAGGGTTTAGCAGGTCGCACATTTGCATGAGTGTCATGCTGGATACTGAAGAGCAGCATTGTTATGAATCATCTCCACAGAGCTGAGTCTGCGCTAAAATCACACTTCTCACAGTAATTCACTGACAATCACATTAAAGTCGATCGCCAATTCATTACAGACACTGGGTACGCCACCTTCAAATCCCAACCAATAACAGTCGAGTGGTTTGCTTTTGTTTTACTGCTGCGCTTGTGAGATCTGGGATCTGCATTGATTTTAAAAAACATCTACAACTTTACTGAGGAAGGAGTTATGGAAGCAGATTTTAATGCATCCAGCAATTGCAATCTAGCTATTGTATTCCTTATGATGATCTATAATACTCATGAAGGTTTGAAAAAAAAAATCCTAACTCAATATATATTTATTATTATTATTATTATCTTATCATCTTTTTCCTGAGTTTTTAAACATATCTTGTTGTCTTCCTTGACGGATGGAGTTTGCCCAGTTAAACTACTCAACTGTGTCCATGATCGTAAGATGCAATTAAAAGCTAAGGAAAAAAGCTATTAAGTAGACCTTATGTGATTATTATTACTATTATTATTATTATTATTATTATTATTATTAATTTTGACAAACTGCTGTTTCGAAGGACAAGAATGAAATTTAAATAAAAAAATTTTTCCAAAAATAAATCGCTGCTGAAAAACTGTAACATACAAATCTTTCAGGAGCTAAGAAAACCACCCTCACTTTCACCCTGATAACTGCGTTTTCATATTTATTCAAGGTTTCATTATAAGCAATAACCAAGAACAGTCAGACCTTCTCACACTACAGTAAAGAGAAGCACAGACTCCTTACACTGACGTCAAAACATCAACAAGCAGAACATGCAGGTAATTTATATTTCTGTTTCTTCAATCTACAATCTCTCAGGTAAATCTCCACTCAGTGCAGCAGGAAATGAGCACGAGTGTAATGAAGAGCATTTCTCTCCACTTGTATCTGAGAGGAGAGAAGCCAGCTATTACTAGTGTCAGGTATCTTCCTCCACTTCGGCCACCGTGTTTATATAAAGAGACAGGACAGCTATTACAAATGTCAACTCCTGGTCTCCAGTTCTTCGCGTTGTCTGAGATTCACCAGCAGGGTGCAATCCGAATAAACACAAGGGAAACAAAGCGTTTGATATTCGGAGCACATCAGCTCCGGCCGAGCAGTGGGAGCCCAAGATCCTTGAGTAAGCCCTCAAAAAGGAAGCGTGACATCACAGCATCACAGAGGTGCATCAGAAATGTAGAGCTGATCCCCCCGGATCACCCCCCCCCCCACCGCCCTCCTCGTCTCTTTGTACTACAATAGCTTAGCATGTTGCAGAGGTAAGACTTTTGTCTAAAGATCGTGAGTAATGGACTGTTTCAACTGCGAGAGCACACTCAGGAATACTTTCTTTCTGTTTGCAGCAGCAGCTTAACTGAAGACGGCATGGGAACCTGATATTCCAAATTCAATAAGCGGTGGGCTATTTTGGAATATCAAATATGATCAGGGAGTAACTGTGCATAACTAACCGGCAAACACGGAAGGTAAACAACCCTGGCTCCTTCAGTGAGACTGTCAACACCTAAACCGTGAGAATTCTGCAGATCTAATTGTAAGCAGTTGGAAAAACAGATAAAAAATGAGATGTGTGTTTCCTCAGACAAAAAGGGGTGTGGTCTTAGTAAGAATGTTTCACACCATTTTAGAAATGTGTTGTAAAATATAACTTTAGCTTTTAATTGGAAAATGCTCTGCTAAATATCATGTATCCTTGGTGTTTAATGTTGCTTCGTTTTTAAACAGAATCCTTTTTAGTAGCTGTAATTTTAATGGATTTATTGCCCTGGCTATTTTTTTGCTTTTCCTTATCTAAGTCCCCATCTATCTGTGACCCCTGGCTACCAGTTGCATACTGGTTTTTACCACACCAACCAAAGACCAATTTTCTCTTTATTTTATTTTTATTTATTTTAATTTTTTATTTAATTGTCCAATAACTGTCCAGAGAAAATGGCAGCATTTGTGTAGAAGAAATATATTTTTTCTGGTTCCTGTCCTGTTTCTCGTCTGATGACCCCTCAGGCTTGTCTTTCTGGGGATGCAACCACTGCATTCATATATTTCCCTCAAGGCTTTTCAACAGCCTTCACAGAATGTGCCTGAGCATTGCAGCTGTTGGTCATCTGTATATCTGTATAAAGGAGTAGAGTGAGACTATTTGTTATGAGCTGAGAAAACAACTTCCCTCAAAACAATTTCTACCGACTGCATTGCATTCTGGTCTACTGAGTCTGCTGCTGTTGGGAAAACCACTTTCTCTTTTACGTTGTGAAATTGTACAATACAGTCTTTGAAGTCTGTGTATCAAATGCGGGTGTTAGAAAACAATGTTCTTTGACCAAAGCTGACTTGACTTTACTGTTGATATTTTTCCCTTATTTTGACTTCACATAATTAAGTGTGTGTTTGGCCTGTTGGCCATAACAATACGAAGAAGCATCAGACAAACACACTTCTACCAATGAAATAAAGCACAAAATTAAAGCGACATCATTGACTGCTTATTTTAAATAGTGTAAATCGTGTTTAAGGGTGGATCGGGTGTAGTAGACACCTATGCTCTGACATTCATGTTACCCTCCCCATAGTAATGGTAAGTTGATGCATTGCCAGTGCGTTTCAACAACACGACATAGTTCAGGGCACTGGGATGTAGCTGTGCCATTGCATTTGTTTGCTTTTGATCTCAACTAATATCCTGAGCTCAATATGAAACCGGACAATTGTGAAAACCAAACTCTGACTTCGAACATTTGGAAAAAGTTATCCATGTAAACCTTTTTCACCTTGTTTATCGTAACTCCTACTCGTCCACTCTACAAAGAGGCTTTTTAACAAAAACTATATCAATACTAATAATTAATAATATATTTATTACACGACAGACATTGCACATTACTCCAGTATCAGCTTCTCTCCACTGATTCCCTGCGAGGCCTTAAAGAAGCCAAATCAAGACCCAGTCGTGTTCTTTTGCCCCCTTCTTAGGTCGTACACTTATTTCTTCTTGTTTTATATACTGTCCTCTCTGTCTATTCTATCTCCCGCTTTCCTTTTCCTTCTTCCTGTAAAGCACTCTCTCACTTCTTTTTCGACCGGTGCTGTATAAAGAAGGCTCCCTTGCATTGTCCTGATGCAGTGAGCGTCTTCTCACCTGAATCTCTGTCTGGGCGTCTGCCTCTCTGGACTCTTGCACAGGTGGCCAATGTAATAGAGGGGAAAGAAGAGGCAGTTCCAGGTGGTGGCGAACCAGGTGAGGGTGAAGGGGGCGTCAAACTGCTTAAAGGTCAGCTTGGCCAGCTGGGTGGAGCCTGCCCAGGATGAGCACACGCACATCACCATGGCGACTCCCCACAGGGCCTTCTGCACCTGTACAGTTGTTACTCTGATGCAGCAGTGGAGCCTCCGTCTGTTGGAGCCAGACTCTGCTCCTGCCGTAACACCAGCCGACTGTGTATCTGTGGTGCCCACCACATTCTCCCTGCTGCGGTCTTCTCCTATAGATGGACACATACAAACAACTAAACTAAACATACTGATACTTCTTCTATGAACAGAAATTTTTTTTTTTTCCAATATTGCTTTAACTGAGGGAATGTTGCTCACTTTTAAATAAGTTATCACTTTAAACATTTCTGATTCAAGCACATTTTGAACTAAAAAATAAAACTATATTATTTATCTTTGTGCTTATTGTATTGTAAAAAGTTCTGATGTTGTTTAGAAAATACGGATTAGCTTTATACATGGACATGTATACATTATTTGAAAATCTTTTGCAGTAAAGTGAACTAAGAGCTTATACAGAAGTCTCTCTTCTGTGTAAGTGAACTCGGGTCACCCATGTCTCACCATCTTTTTCCAGATAAAAATAGCTGCTTTCGCAGTTTAATTGATTTGAAGGTAATCAATCAGACATCTGAGTTAAAAATATGGTGATAGAGTGTGACAGGCGGCGGCCAAACAGAGGACAAAAGAGGACAGATCTGATATTCAATCCAAGACCTCTTCTCCGCCTCATGAGTTACAATGACGCGTGTGTGTGTGTGCGTGTGCGTTTGCCCTGATGCACAAAAGCACATATAACCACACTTAGCTTTCTATTGCTCATGTCAAAACCTGATAGCCTCCATACGTCTTCAATAATGTGTGAATTGAAGCGAAGTGTGGCAGTCCCACTCACACCCACTCTGTGCTTCAAAACTGATTCACTTACCAAGGTCATTTTGCTTCCTCGAGTCATTGAACTTACCTATGGCTGCATCGTCTATTGTCTCTTCTAAACAATTCAGTTATAGCTTTATAATCGTGTGTGAAGTATAAAAGTTAAAAAGCACAAAAACACATGGCATTGGTCGTACAGCAGATATTCATTCAGACAGGTTATCTGGTTAACTGTATCTCTCAGTGACACTGTATATTAACAATACATTAGCATATCTTGGTTAAGAATAACCATAACAAATTATCACTAGCAAAGCCCTTATAAATCATTTTGGACCGTCTTTGAGTCAAACGGGCTTTGTAGCTACAATTTCACCACAGAGAACAAAACTGCAACACCACAGGTTTATAATCAGAGAAGTGAGAGAAGACAACAACAGAAGACAACAAGTCTATACCAGTTCTGTTTCATAATGGCTGTATAATATGCACCATGCGTCTTGTAGCTTTCTGCCTTCCAACAAGTTAAAAATGAGGGATCTCCCTAATGGTGTTTCCAGAGGTAATGATGTGCCGCAGGGAGCCTTTTGCCGATTCATCTGCACTGTACACTGCTGACTGGAATACAGAACACACATCAAAAGGCCTCAGTGAGACAAGAATAAATCTAACTTAAGCTGGAGTTACACCGGGAAAATTATTATTGTACACAATCAACAAGACACTGAACTCTCTCATATTATTTGCTAGTTGTCATCATTAGCACTGATGACACTGTCAGTTTTTATGTTAATGTAATCTGTGTAATGAAAAGGACACCTATTGTCTGATATAAGCATATTTTACCAAAGAGCTGTAAAAGAAGGCATCCATCACGGCCAAAGAGGCTACCCATTCTTCCCGGCAGAGCTGCTTCTGACCTTGCCAGGTGGTCTCATCATATCGCAGATTCCTTCCCCTGTTGACTATCACCTCTAATGCTTCCCCAGGCTCCCCTGCTGAATACACAAGAGATTTTGTATTCTTTTTCTCGCTTGTAAAAAAAAAAAAAAAAAAAAGGAAAGAAAAGAAAAGGAAACGCGATGCAATTAAAATGTGAGTCTATTGTACTGTTGGGGCATCCTGAACAATGCTTCCTGTTAGTGCAAAAGCACTTGCCAGCTCTGACAGCCCTGGGGAAAATTTGGCAGCAATGAAAGATGATTCAAGATCATTGTCTGTTATTGCACTGAAATGATGAATCAGCAAAGAAGAGAGAAAATGAGACAATCACACGTGGATGTCTATCAAAGTCTTGGGGACTAGTGTGAGAATTAAGTTTCTCTATTCTGAGCTCCAAGTCTCTTTGTCTCGTTCTGAAGGTCATCCCGTTTGCGCTGCCCAGCTTTTGTCCTTCATGGGCCGCCATCCCGCATCCCGTGGCCCTGGCCGCTGCTCCGTACTGCAGCACAGTTTAATCTTCCAAATGCAGCAATGGGCCAAGCCAATCAACCCCCTCGGAGAGCCACTGGGTGCCCAGCAAAGCACTTCCAGCTCTTGCACGTGTGAAGTGAAGTGTCATGACAACAGCAGCGATATTCCTGTCACACAGCCCTAACTCTTCAATGACGCTGCTACCATATTGCTAGAATAGAAAACATTCTCTCTTTATTAAATGAAACACACTTGTGTGAATTATTTATTAGAGCTGCTGTGATTAAATGCTGAGACATAAATTTATATTCATGTTTCCCACTGAAGCACTGACTCGACGATTTAAAGACACCCTTTTTTACGTTTACCCTGACTAATGATACTGTACCAACCTTGACTGCCAGTGATGAACAATATGGAGGGGTGCTCCGTGTGAGAGAGCTGGGTCAGTAGAGAGTGGATGAGAGAGATAGAAAGGCTCCTCCACTAATGACATTTGAAGCCACTATTACCATGACTGAAAGAGTCTCCTTGTGTAACTGCTGAATGATTAACTTAAAGCTCTTCACCTTATCAGTTTGTAATCAAATGTCAGCTGTCAAGGTCAGCCCCGTGGTGCCAAAGCAACTGTACAGTGAATAGCCTGAAGCGCAATCTTTGGTCTCGTTTAGTGTACTTTTAAAATAAAAATAATATTTCATAATTAATCTTAGCCTTTTGCATACTAAAATAGATTTAGATTAGGTTTAGTTAATTTAACACTAGATGAAAATATCTCCATTCATTAAGCCCGTTCTATGTCCAAATGTACTTAAATGAACCTAACGGGCATCTGTGAAATCACTGGAGACAGGAAGAAAGTGTTTGGCATCCTTGTAATATCGGCTTTGGATCCGCTCTGACAGCTGTATATGGCTTCTCCTTGTTGCCTCCCCACATGTGCTCATCCCAACCACTCTGCCGGATCAAGGCGTAGTAACACCATGGAATTTAATATGCACAGGTAAAGGTGGTCTCAAGAGTAGATAAAGGGTTAAAAGAAGGTTCTGCTATGATACTTAAAGCACTTATTGACAGAAGATAAATATTTTAGTAATGCTTGGACCAACACACTCTTGTCCTTAATTAACATTTCAGGAGAAAAATCCACTTGTTTTGGGTGACACCTCTCTACCATCGGGAAAACCTGTAGATGAATCAGTCTTTTTTACCACTAAAGGCCCAGTAAATCAGCGGTTATCTTATGTGGTCATTTGTCTGCCCCTAATGTTTCAGTATACTGAGCTCGTCAGGGGGCTGGCTATTGAAGATACGTCCTACTCCCAGAGGGGTGAACGCACTCTGATTAGTGCTGAGATTTATCCTGCCATTACTTGGCCAGTTGTCCAGTTTTTCTTCAGTCTCAACACATGCTTCCCTGCTTCCCGACCAGCCTTGTCCCCACTCCCGCTCTCCTCCTCCTCCTCCTGCAGACTCTGCAGTGCAGATCTCTCCTGCTGATAGCTGCAAATTCCAAACGTGCCAGCAGAGGCCTGCCTGACTGCTTGTTCTCACACTTCACAGAGCCCGGCCATGACACGCCGAGAGAGCCCCGCTATGTTTCGCCGTAGCTCCCTGAGCCGGCCACCGCCCACACCGTTCGCCACTCTCTCTGCTGCCCTGATTCCGAGCAAGAACCAAGATCAGCAGCAGGGGGTGATAGTATCGGGGTTGTGTTGGTTTGCTAGGGTCGGCCATACAACTGTCGGGAGCGCTTTTACTGGAATCTCAACTAAGTGGGAGACACTGAGGTAACCAAGTTGTTTGTCTGTGTGGCAACACCTCCGTGGGAGTGAGAGTGCACTGCAGCGCTCTGCCTCAGTGATCCAAGAAGGTAAACAGATCAATCACTGATACACACTTCAGAACTTCTGAGCTCTTCTCCTTGTCTTACAGTCGGCTGGGTCTCTGCTTGGTGATGAATTTGAATTGACCTATGCAACCTACTCATTCTGTCATGCTCACAATCAAACATTACAGTGTGTAGGCCTGGGCTACACACCCAAACTGAAGTATATCGGAGTGAAAATATGGTTTCAGTAACTTGGTTGAGCTGACCCTTTAACTTAACCTTTTGGATCTAATATTCTAGATGAAAAAAAAGAGAACAAATGGCAAATCTTGTTTTTGACTGTCACACAGCATCAATCATTGAATCAATACCTTAATAAAAATAAATCCTTCAAACCCATGTTGGCTTATTTGGTTTGTCATTTCTGACATGTATGTCTAGGGTGGAGTCTTTAAAAGATGTTAGTCTGTATTTGTTTGAAAAATAGGAAAATTTCTATTAATCTGCTATGAACTATAAACTACAAATGTCACATTACCGAAATATGGCACTACTGTCATGGCAGACAGACAGGTAGTACACAGACAGACAGCAGTCGCTGTCTTTGTAGTCTCTGTGTCTGACAGACACTGGGAGTCTGTTATACTTGACGGTGACAGCTTGGTCAGGCCGCGCTGTCAGTCAGAGGCCTCTCAACACACCAGAGCAGGTTCATCTGACAAGCCTGTCCCACTCAATAACACCACAGAGAGACAGGCGGAAAACACACCCTGCTGCATCAACCAGCTGATAGGTGGGACCACATGGGCCGAGGGGACCAAGGCCCGGGAGGGCAGACAAGGGCGGACAGCTGTTACCGATCCCGCTCTCCTTATTTCCCGACCAGTTTCTCCTTCAGCCTCAAAGGACAATGGAGCAACTTCCTCACCAAGAAGCAAACTTGTTGTTTTGTCACTGCCCTGACCTGCCCAGCTGGTTCACCAGACGCTCAAGATACAGGTCAACGCAGCGGCCCCTTGGTGCCTCATCGGTTAGTGACACGACAAAACGCAGCAGGCAAGCGAGCAAAGAGGGTCCGTGTGTGTCTGCGCGCGCTGTGTGTTACAGCTGAGCAATAGCAATTACTCATACATGGCACCGGGTAGACTGCCCAACAGTATATTCCCCAGTCTTGAAACGTCCCTCCCTCTCTCCTACAGTCCCTTACAACAGTGAATACAGCGTGTCTGACCTGCAGTGTAACAGACTGGCGAGAGTCCCAGCACTTTCCGCGACAAATCAATATTTAAAGGATTGGCAACGGCGTCCCTGTTGAAGTAATGGATAGGCAACCACCACAGGTGTACACTCTGGGTGTCTGGCCAAACAGTGCTTCTTCTCCCACCCTGCACCTCAAGGCCACTGTTGACGTAGGGGATGTATCAGACACTCATAAACCAGACTTATGACTTCACTATTTTCAGATACATCTTAACCTTCCCATTACGTCACCGCTGTAAAACGACCCTTACAGTGATGACTGATTAGTTTTTTAATGGTATCGAAAGCAACGGGAAGTTTATCCAACAAGACCTAGGTAGAGTGCCAGCTCGGTCGTTCTCACAGATGAAATGCAGCAAAGCGCACTGCACACTTTTTGCTGACACTATTTCCGGACTGGTCCCAGCTACTACAACTGCTGTAGGCATGAGGGAAATATTTTGTTATTTCAGCATTTTCTAATAATTAGCCTACTACACAACCCAACACAACTGTAGCATCTGGTCTACTGGCTGTTTTAGACATTGTGAGAGGATAGGAAGCCATCCTGCACCCTGAAGAAAGCTTTCGGATAAACTCCCTCAATTTAGGATTGTATCTTAGAGCTTCCTCTTTACACATTTTTGCATTGGATTTGTCTCAAAGATGAAACACAACTACACTGTTACAGAGGGCATTTTTCTTTATGAAATACAAATGAGATATGCAGCGAAGAAGTCACAGCAGCAAACCTCAAATGAACTTATACAATGAATCAATTTAGAGCTTAACATCAATCCATCTATTCAATGAAATCCCACTCATTACAATGTAAACTGATCTTTCTCTGCACACACATTCTGCAGTTGGTGAACCCGAGCAAAAGCTAGGCCTCTTAATAAAATAAAAGCCCTGTCATTGTGTGTTCATTGCACACTTATCATGCGAGAAAGGTCTGTTTCACTTCTTTTTAATATGTATTTAGACTGAAGAAGAAGAAGAAGAAGAAGAAGAAGAAGAAGAAGAAGAAGAAGAAGAAGCCTCACTTTTGGTCCTCTGTCTACCATCAAAGTCAACTCCAATTACATTCAGAGGATGAAAGTAACCTTTTAACGGAGCTTGGAAAGGAAAACTCCCAAATTAACGTGATCACTGCTTCTGGTGATCTTTTAAAGGCACTGACACAGATTGAACATACATGTGCTCCATGTTTGACCTTCATTTTGGCGGATGTAACCTCATCTCCATATTGAGGCTGTCACTATTTACACACAGCCTGAATGTGCATTTACATACAAATAAGAAGCGAGTACGAGATGCGAGAGTGTATTTCTGTCCTTTTTGAATGTGCTTGTAAACATGTCATGTTATTTTTGTGTTAATCAGGTTTTGGTGTGATTATTAAGATGAAGATGACGCTTATGCACTGAGCACAACAAGCAGGGCAGACAGGCGAAATTAACCAACTTTACAGCAACAGCCACACAACGAAGCCAGTGTAATACTTGCCTTTCCCGCATTTTCCTGAAAACATGTTAAAATCTTGAAGCAGACAGAATAAAGCAAACTGCTGGACTGTCCACGATAAAATGAAAGTCTTCCATATAAAGCCTTGAATCTGGTTAATTGAAAAAACAAGATTTATCACCTCACTAGAGAAACTTTTTCACTGAAGATTCAATACTCTTTTAAATAAGAGACCTAAAGCTCTACTTCTGTGTATGAACGTTTACAGTTTCCTATCATTCAGTGGTTATAATCTGTGGTCAGTTTCGTGGAGGCCTGGGGAAAGGCTCAGTGTGCCCCTAATAGCAGCTGGTGAAATATAACCAGCTTCCTGGGGGAAGTATGAACACTGAATCACTTTTTAAAGACGCCTGTTCTGTTTCAAAGCGTGTAATGAAATTACAGAGATTAAAGGGACTTTTATGAACTTCTTGCCCCTGCCTCTGAGGATAGAGGAACAACACAGACATTCCCCAAAGACATCATCACTGTAAATGCATTTAAAAATCAATAATTATCATCCATGGGCTGCTGGTTGGATAAATTTGTCACAAGAACTCATAGATGAAGAGGTAAATACGCCAGTGAATCAAACTTATGACTGTAGGAGACAGAAGTAGATACCTAGAAATGGCCTTCTGTTACAAAACAAAAAAGGCAACATTAAAAGGATGACTCTAGGATGTGCTGCCTAAGGAAAGATTGTTGCGTTACTAGCCTCAAGATAACAATTGTACCAGTAAGTCTGATGCCGAAATTGATTGGTGGTGGTTCCACCTTTCTCCCAAAGCAATTCAAAGCCGTCTGACTTGATAGTCCTTCAAGAAAAAATGTTATGATCTAGTGACGGTCAAAAATGCAGGAAAACTAGAATTTCATGTTCAAATCCGAAAACAGCGAGTTAGATTTAGCAGAGCTGAATGTGTCACCACATCTGCTCAGTCGTGTATTTACTATGTAAAGACTGTGCGCTGCCACGGTAATGCTATGCGGAACTGTGAATGTTAACTGGACGAAAAAAAAAAGTTGAAAAAAGAAAGACCACTAAAGATCCCAAACTGAAAAAAAACAAAAAAAAACTCTTTGACAGTCAGGCGCAGGTTGTTAGTGAGGAGAACAGAGGTTTTGGAGCTGGTGTTACATAAGCAGCAGAGTCTCTGAAAAGCGGTGTGTTGATCTGCCGTGGCCCCCTGTGATTCCCCTCTCCTTCAAAGCAGCTGCTCAAACAGAACACCGAACGTTCACATCACAAGCTCTACAGCTTTGACTCCCTTCGACAATTTCCAATACTGTATCACCAACAACACAAACACACACACACACACACACACATTTACAATCCTCTCTCTACCCACAGCCTCCTGTCACAGCAGAGCTTTTGTTAATTCTGTAGAAAGAAGCTTGTCAAGTAACAGCCCACCATCTCAGTTATTCAAAATAAAATATTTTGAGCTGACATTCACATTAATAAGCTTAAAATCATTGCTAATCCAGCAGCAGTGATTATTCCGAGGTTACACTGACTGGCTGTACGCAACGCAGTTTAAACAGCTACAGAATCTTGTGAGCTAATTTTTATAAATTTTCTGCAGTGTCCATATAAAACAGCCTGAAAATTCCTCATTCGTATATTCTAGTGGCTGATCTAGTCTTACATTATGAATAATGAAGTATTCTCAGTTATTTTCATATTAGTATCCCAGATTGCTGTAAACTCCCAAACAACTGGAGCAGAGACACAGTTAAGCTTCCCTCACAGGTTTCACTCAGCAAACTCAAGCTTTGACAAAAGACGACTTTCACAGAGGGTGAGAAGTAAACCCCAGCACAAGTCTTTATGTTATTGTCTTGATAAATAACATTTGTGTTGAATATGGCTTGAAAACTGTTTTTTGTTTTTTTTTGAGGCCGTACTGAAATTTTGGCAGAGTAGCTCCACTTGCTGTGGTGCCACAAGTTGATCGCTCACCAACAGTGCACGACCTTGCAGCACTGCACAAAGTACAGCTACCAGCAGCCTTCTGCTAACATATTCGTTGACTGGATCAAACAGTAATTTTATCCGTAAGCCGTCATCACCTTTTTGGACTATTTTCTTGTGCCATGTGAAGAGTATATGTGTTGTAATCCTGCAAAAATGAATATGAAAAATTATAGGACTGAAAGTTACAGAGACAAGTGTATGCTAAGAATGACAGTTTGTGAACACAAATGAATTTTTAATTGAATTTAATCTTTCTCTTTGCTTCCGGATCGCCTCAGAGATGCAAATGTGCTAGGGATTACTTCAGATGCAAGGCACTAATACTGTTGTGCGCTGTGAAATCCACGGCCCATTCAGTGCGATGTGGTTACGCCACAACCCTGAGACTCTCAGCAGTCCTCTGCGCTGAGGGGGTAGATTTAAAAATGCATAACGTGGCTCCTCTGCACAAGCATGAGGCCGAGGGGAGCATCAGAAGAGCCTCACTGTACTGTACAGTCAGGAAGAGAGCTGTGGCACTATACTTGTTGAAGATGTCAGGACAGGTTTGTTGAGAGGGAGGCGGCAACACACACACACACACACACACACGGGCATCAGTACCCCACACATGCAAGGAGTCAGAGAGTTGTCCCTTGAAACCTAATTGTGCTCAGGCAGATCGGAGGGAGTCTCTCAGACAAAAAAAAAATGTAGGGAGACCCCCACGTAATGAAGCCACCGGGGGCAGACCGACGAGCAGCCCGTCAGAGCGTTTTCCAGGGAGCGTTGACATGTTTAATGCTGGGTTCGTGTCCCAGCTGCTCTGGCGTGATGCGCTGCTATTTTAGCTTGGGACTCTTGCAGGCTGGTGCAGGCTTGGCGAGTGCGAGGGGGAATCCCTGCTGCAATAGCAACTTAAGACCCACCCTCGGGAGCAGGAAATTTAGCACAGTGTTCATCAGGCAAGCAAAAAAAAAAAAAAAAAATCAAATCGATGCGTCAATAACGTGGTAATTTGGACAATTTCAGCCAAAATCACAGGCTTACAAAAAATAATCAATAGATGCATGAGATTCCCGAGTGCATCTGGCGGAACTTGCATGCAGAAAATTGGGATTCTGTCCGATTTGCGTGAATGTTGCATCACAGATTTAACGCCGAGTTACGCGCCCGGACGATTCCCCTGCTGTTTTATCCTGCTCGCAGTAAGATTCTCTAAAGTTGATCCCTGTCTCTCAAAGCGAGCAGCGTTGAACGAGAAAGCCTCGAGAGGAACGCTTCGGCTGAAATCCCCTCTCCGTCAGATCGACACAAGGATGACTCTAAATTTAGAGGATTCTGTGGGGGAGATAAAAAATAAATAAATAAAATAAAATAAAATAGAAAAAAAAAAGACCACAGCAGGCAGCCCAACAGGCAGAGACAGCAGCGCCAGGTTCCGGGGCTTCAGGCGGTCTAAATGGATATGAACTCTCCCTACCTTCCACTTTGGTGAGGGTGAGCACCGGACTGTTGCAGGCGGACAGCGGGGCAACCCTTGCAGAGTGTTTCTTCATGATGATGAGCTCGGATGGGCTGAGCTCTGAACCGCTTCGACTACATCCCTGAAGCTGATTTGGTGCAGACACCAGACCTCTTGACGGGACCCTTGATGTTTCTGGTGCCGGTCTCCTGCTCGCTGTCCCCTTGAATCCATCCAACTCCCTGTTGATGATTTTTTTTTTTCTACCTCTGTCGTATCCCCCCACCCCCTTCTTCCACTTGCCCCCCTCCCAAATCTGCCGTACCCAGTGCGTCCTGGTTGGTCTCTCCTCACGTACAGTTTGAGAATTGCTGCAATTCGCCAGCGTCACACATCCATCAGCCCCCCTACGGCATAGCAACCACCTCCCGCCACCCACACTGTCCCGAAGCCATCATGCTGTCCGGCTGTCCTCCCCGAACCCCCCCCCCCCCCCCCTCCCGTGGTCGTGGTCCCTCCTGGGATAAGGAAGCTGTGCATGGGACTGACTGGACACAGGCACTGACCCAAACTCTGGGATATAAATGGACCCTGTGACAGATATGATGGGACCAATGCAGTTGAAGTGGGAGGGCGGTGTGGGGGTGTGTAGCCCATTACTACTCTAATTGGAACGGTTTTCTAGTGAGTTTAAATATAATGAAACGAGTTAATCGAGTTAATTTTTTTTTTTTTTTTTCAAATCTGGAGACCACGTGGAATCCCAGCTATTGAGGCTCACTGAAAGTCCCCAGACTTTGTAATGCTGAATGGCTTTAAAGTGTTTATGCTCCTTAATCTTTGTTTATGGCTCTAATATGAGTTGCACTTGCATGTGAACTGCCTTCACGGTGTTTCACTTCATCTGAAATTAGCCCAGAAACTGTGAAGAGTAACCGAAGTGGTGAAAGTTGGGAAATGGAAGCCTTCAAGGTGATACAGTTATTCACATGCATTACTTGGCATGGTTTGATGTTTACAGTGTGTTAATGTGTCGGAGCAGCAGCATAATGGAGCTCTGGCATGGTGCAAAGAGGGCGAACGGTAAATCGTGAGGCCAATATCAATGAGATAAAAATACAAACAGTAGTGCTGGATTACAAGCTGCAGCGTTTCTTTTAAATCTGCCATACATTTGAGTCCAGCCTGGGAGAGCGACGGACTCCACCTCTTACGATAACACTTACATATAGCCTGTGTACAGGGGTAGGTTTAGAACTTAAATACATTGAGTGCTAACCATGGATACAATCCTAGCCAGTAATCATAAACTGTCTACAGATCCTATATCTGACATTGTGTCATCACAGTTCAAATTGCTCCGGCAGAAGCTTGGAAGTGGGTAGCATTTTCAGGCTCATCTGTGAGGGGAGCGAGCGGTGCTGAGCACGTGGAAGAGTGTCCCGTGACTCTTAGCTCCTTCTGCCAACAACAGAAATTGGTTTTGAAAGCTGAAGTGTTACAATTTGAGTGTCATCCCACTTTTGAACCGAGAGCGGTTCACCATGCACACAGCTGGTCAACTCACAATGAGCCCGATACCCTTTCTGTGTATCTTTATCATGTCATTCCACGTGTCACTTGTGTTTTACTCCGGAGGAAACATTATCCACAAACAGATCATACATCAGGGGAAAGCAGACTGCTGTCAGTGGTACATATGGAACTGCTCAGTATTGATCTGAGAATGCCTTTGCTGTCCCTGTGACCCTGACTTGAATGTCTTTGAAGACATACGCATCTGTGTCTGCAGTGGCTTGCTCTGCATGTGTGTGTAAAAAGCTGCTGAGCACGAGCACGCCTAAAGCTGCACTGAATAATTCACCGCTTAGGCTCTACCTCACGCTCAGGCAAGAATCCCCTGCCCGGCCTAACTAGGACAGGGAGCTCTGAAAACACTCTGCCCAGACCCATTCTGACGTCCCTCAGCAACAAAATCCTCAGGATCTTTAACTATTTTCCATTGCTTCCCACTCCTCCTGTGTTTGGGTTGGAAAATGGGAAATGTCAGGAACAGCGGATGGGAGCTAATGGATGAAGTGCAAACAGTCACAGTGAACGACCTAAAAGGGCAGCACAGGATGTTTGATGGATAAACATTATAAACACGTCACCTATGAATCACGTTGTTGTGTGTCACAGTGAAAGATTCCATGTCACGTTTTTTTGTGTGTGTCTGTGTGAGTCCCCCTTCGGGCTCTGCAGCTGCCAGC
Source organism: Xiphias gladius (assembly GCF_016859285.1). Classification (NCBI taxonomy): domain Eukaryota; kingdom Metazoa; phylum Chordata; class Actinopteri; order Istiophoriformes; family Xiphiidae; genus Xiphias; species Xiphias gladius. The sequence continues at coordinate 16,643,579 of NC_053410.1, forward strand.
TGTCTTTGGGAACTAAAATTGTCAGTTTCCAGTAGCTTAGTGCGGTAAGAACATGAAGCTACAGTCGGAAAACACCCGCTATTATTGATAGAAGAGACAGGGACGTGGGAAATAGGTGGAGCGCGTGAGATCATTAAAAGAACCCAGATAGTGACTCATAGACCTTCATCTGCGAACACGGTGGAGGATCAAACCAGCCCGTGCTCTAAGACAACACATGACAACTCTCTCTCTTTAACACACATTCACACTGTGTATGTGAATAGGGATAAGCCTGTATGAGCAATAAAAAAGTGCAAAAAGCCAACTCCTTTCAGCATCCTGCACCAGCACAGCCTTCCGAATCCCCATTTCTACCCAGAGACTGATGGAAGCAGATCCGGGATGAGAGGCGATTATTCCTCCATGCGCAGTGGAATGTTCTAGTGCGCTCCAGAGACAGGCTTGTATCTTTCTTACATGTCTGTTCATGCTGAATAATGAGGGAAACCATCGTAGCCATTTTCCAGGTCAAACAACCAGTGCTGTTATAATGTTCCTGCTTGTGGTGGAAGCAACCAAACATCAAACTGCTTCATATAAAGTTTTTCTGGGACAAAATAAATGGAACTATAAAAGACATTATGGGATATGGCACTCTAATCAATGTTGCTTTTAGGTAACTTTAGGGTAAATTGGGGTGGTTATACAAGAAACGGAAAGATACCTGAAAAAAAAATCTTTTGTTTCAAAACCAGCAAAAAAGCTATAACAAAGCATTAGTGTGAAGTTGATCCTCCAGGGAAAGAGTAATGACTTGATATTGCTTAGGAAATGTATCTGATGGAAGAGTTGACCTGTCTTTTGAGGGTCAAAGGAAATATTGTTGATAGAAATTGGGAATATGGAAACGAGAAGCATAATGAAGGTTAAAGTTTCACAGCCATTTTTTCTATGCTGTGTTTGTGCAACTGTCATGTTGTAGTTTCCAAAATTGAAAGTATTAAAGTAGTAGTAAAGTAGAATTGATTCATATAACAAGACTAAGAGTCTATGGTCATGGTATCGGCTCTGTGAGGCTGTACTTAGGCTCAGCGCTGCTTTGAGCCAAATGCTAACATCAGCTTACCATCATGCTGACAGTGACGATGCTAACATGCTGATGTTTAGCAGTTGTAACGTTTACCATGTTAGCATGCTAACACTTGGTAATTAACGCTAAACACACAGTTCAGCAGGGACTGAATGGAAACGTCATTAGTTTTGCTGGGACTTGGTCATTCGGTATTGGACACACTAAAATCTTGACCTGAAGATGGCCCTAGAGAGAAAGTGCGGGGATAAAGAAAAACATCACTGTACAAAATTTTTGGCCAATTCCGCCATATATGTTGAGATATTTCAGTCAGGACCAAAAACAAAACAAAACAAAACAAAACAAAACAAAACAAATAGTCATTGATGAAAAGAGAATTTTCTGTTATATCATGTTGGACAATATGCATGGGATGACATTATTTAAAAAATCTCATAAAGAGCTTAAAAGTAAGAATATGCACTATAATTAATTCATTAAAAAAGTTCAACTAACTGGAGGTAACACCAGCCAAGAGCTGCATGTACAGCTTCTATTCACCACTTTCACAATTACAAATCAGCTTTTTACTGTAATCCTGCAGAGTGGGATGGGAAAAAGAGGAGGTCTGAAAATCAGTTTTATTGATTATGCATCAAAGTGCTTCATATGCACACACACTTCACAGGGCACTTGATAGTGAAAGATGATTGAGTTGAAGTGCTAAAGGTGTGTGTAAGAGTCGATGATTTCCTACTGTCTGATCTAAATGACCGAATTGTGCCAATGTGAGTAAACGTGCCTGGCTTAATTTGTGTACAGCATCTGTTTGGTACATTCTGTAAGAGCTGTTGCAGTTGCTTCTTTGCCAAATCATTAACAGATTTGTTTTTGGCATTTACCACCCAATGACATATCTAATCTTGGTTTAAGACTAATCAATTCCCCGTTTAACACCAATTAACGGCTACCTGATGTGAGCCTTACTCAGCTGAAACAGTGTCATGACAGCACAGCGTCATTCACATAGCAAAAGTCAGACTTATTCACTTAACATTTATGTGTCAAAACTGGCATAAACAAAAATCAATCACAGAAGTTAACATTAGAACAGCCATTACTCTTTAGACGATCTGGCCAGGAGGGGTACAAAATCGTTATGTTTATGTTAGATGAATAAAAATCACTACACAGCTGCAGTTTTTTAGCGGTTGGACTTCCACTAGCAGTCAGACAAAGCTAGTGATAAGATGCTGCAATGTTCTTAGCAATGCTAGCTACTTCGCTCTAATGATGGTCATGTCAGTCTGTTGGTCAAACAGTTTGGTCCACTTTGTGACTTTAGTGATCCCATGACTCTTCCTCTAGCGGCAATATGGTCTTGAGAGACAAGTCATGACAACTATCGCATGGATTTCCAATCTTGCGCACGCATTCATGTCCCCTTCAGGATGATTTGTAACAATGCCGAAAATTATTTGTCACCTGTGTCCAAATACTTGCAAAACTAAAGACATTCAAGTCATCTTTGTACATTGTGCTCACCTAACTTAGTTGGTGAACAGGTTAAACATCATACCTTCTAAACATCCGCATGGTGTCACCATTATGTGCATGTTAGCATGCTAAAGGTAGCGTTCGGTTCAAAGCACTGTTCACAGAGACGCTGGCATGGCTGTAGAGTGTTGATTCATGGCATGGTAGATAATGAACTTGCTTGAAACTTTTTCCAGTTCATTAAAAAGGATCACACATCGTATGAGGTTATGATGAGGTTATTTACACACAAAAAAAAAAAATAGGTCATTAATGTAATTCATTTTAATATTACTCTGAATCTTAATGGTGCAGTGATTAATATTTATATCAAATATTGGCAGTGTCCTCTTTTAGATAAACCTAAGAGAGGATTTCAGTGTTTGCTTCTCTCAGGAAAAAACTGAAGTGAGTTTTCTATCTTCTCTGAACCATCTCTCCCTCCAAGTCCCAGTCCAGGTCATTTCTGGCTCTTGCTTAGCATGGAAAACAGGTAGTGGAGCTGTAAACTTGAGAGCTTGGGGTTCATTACCAAACTGAAGAGGAGTTTGTCTCGACAGACCTGACACTTAATAACAACTCCCAGGGCGTGAGAAAGGAAGAGGGGGCTGTGGCGTAGAGTTCTAAATAACAGCTTGTTTCAAGTACCAGAAAGGTCAAGTCAAATTAACTTTTCCCTCTTCCTGGGCCCTATGCATCTTCGCAGCAGACACAGCTCATCTGTGGAGGCAATCGGCTGTCAAGGTACTGCAGCCAACAGCAGTTTAGTGGATTAATGGCCTCAGCGGGGTCCCGGGGGGGGTCGGAGGGAGAAAATAGTTGCCAAAACACTTTCCCTATTTTAGTTACATTGGAGAGGTGCATGGTGGCCCACACTTGCATTGATCTTTCATATATGCTTGAAACCTTACACTTACAAATGCTGCCATGTTGTAACTGATGCTACGACGCAAGTACTGTTTTAAGAGTGAATCATTAAAATAAAGGCTGACAGTTTTTATAATCAAAAGAGAATTTCCACGTAACGCATACTCTTCAAAATGATTTGTCTCTTGCAAATCAATCCCTTGTCTGGGAAAATCAATACCTCTGTGAATTATTGTAATATACCTTCTCCGCGGGGAAAGAGCAGCATGAAATCATATGATGGAATAAAACTCCATTGACCTCCCCCAAATTAAGGTCTGGTAATGTTGTTGTGCACAACGATTTTCAGTTCTGCAAATATGCAGTATATAGTCATCTCTTTAGTCTCCAGTAGCTGGATATGTATTCAGTGGCAGCTCAAGCGAGTTCTAAACATTCCATAGCTGGTTGGCTGGTGTAACTAAACTACACATTGTAATTACATCAAGCATAATAACATCCAGTATGAGCTATGATGGGTAAATCTAAACCTATGTGGACACCATTTAAGTTGAGCTACTACCAGTTACTTTTTGGTGTTTTGGTTTAAAAAAAAAAATGACAAAATTGCTGCCAATTAATTGTCTATCAACTGATTACTGGACTAACTACATTACATGCATACACCGTTCTGCATGTACCGTCTGACTGGGCGGTTGTTGGTGAGAGGAGCGCACAGGTAAGAGAGCTTCTAACCTCCTCCCACTTAAAACACAGTGGAGTCTTGAAAGAAGACAGGAAGAGCAAGACTGGTTGCCACTACAGAGTAAAGGGGGACTTCCTCTAAATTACAACCACAGCTAATAATGTCCAGCAGCATATATTAAAACCTAGCGATAGCCCTTATAATCACCCCCCGCCCTGGTGGCCCATGCTTAATCAGGAAGAGTGAGTCTCAAATTAAATTTACATCCCACCAGAGGAATAAGCCTCCGAGAGCATATTTCTCCTCTCCGGTTAAGGCTGTTTCAGAGAGACGGCATGTGATGTGTAAAAGCTTTATTTGTGGTGCAGACGTGCAGGCAGGCCCAGAGCTTTTGGTCCAGTACAGGGGCTCTGTACACTGTGAGACATGACAGCAGGACTGAGAGTACACAGAGTACACACTATTCTTTACATGTGCAGTAAATGTGATGGAGAAAATACAGCCGTAAGCATTATGTACTCATTTTTGGGTGATTTCCTAAATGACATCCCTCAGTGTTAGTCTTCTTTTATGGGTTGTAGTGTCAGTTGAGCCACAGATTTAATCTTGGCTGAGATCATGGAAAAGGTTGGAAGAGACACAAATCTGGACAGGGACAGGCATAAAGTCCTTGCTAATTATCAGTCCTGTGCTAGCCGTTGCTCCAGAGGCAGTGGTCTCAACATAATTACCACGTCTACTCTAAGAACTTTTTGTATGTGTCATCTTTACATATACAGCACATACAGTATATTTTTTTGTATTTTATTTATTCAGGGACATTTTAATGGGAGCCAGACTCTCCTCTGCAGGAAGAGAGCTTTCATACCTGGAACCTGTCCAGTACAGCCACTTTCCCAACCCAGTTTTATCCTGCTGGTTCAGGGACCAAACTGCTAACAAGCATCTGTAACCAACATCTTCCCGGTGTTCCTGACCCTTGTACCCCAACTGCTGGTTAGAGAGAGAAGTTTCCCTTTGGAGATAATCTAAGCCTACAGAGAAAGATGTTTTCCCTCCAGTAAATGGTGCTTGCTCCCTCTGTTGTCAAACTACAGTATGACTATTCAGTCTGCAGGGTTTACTGGCCAGGAAATACAGCCTGAGTATATTCAAGTTAAGGGTATGTAATATCCTGGTTTGTAAATTCGATTTTCATTTTGCACTGGTCCAGTGTTTAACGCTGCATTTAATGTATTTTAACATTCAGAGCTGTCCGTGGTTCCGATACCAGAAAAAGCCTCCCAGCTGTTTTTTGCTGAAGCGGGTCATCTTAAAAATGCACTTATCTCACCGTGCTTAACATTATTCAAATTGTTCCCAATTGCTGTAATTATGGGGCAGCATTTCCAAACGCTTCTCCCGCCGCTTGCATTTACAGCAGGGTTTTACCTAAGCCTGACAAGTGTGGGCATGAATTTTTTATAAAAATGAAATAGGCTCTTGGATGCATTTTGTATTTCGTTCCAGTTATGTTCCTCTGTCAGAACACCAAGTAATTTATAGATACAGCCCCAAAACATGTAACACATAGTATATTTTATATATCATACTGCTGTGACAACAGTGTATGATCCAAAAAATAAAACAAACAACAAAAAAAAAGGAAATATAAGGTAGTCAAACACATGCTGCCTTGATTTGACACCAATTGTTGACACGCCTGTGGCAACAATATCCTAACACTGCAGAGCCTCCATTGTGGCTGTAGAGGGCACTGTGACCACATGTGCTCAGTGATGAAAATTTGACATACAGACGCCTGCTCAGGGTTTGCATGAGAAATGACCAAGGAATCAAACTGCAGCTCAGCTGCGGAGCAAAAAGTGGGACAGCAGTAATGAAAGGTGATGAAGTGACACACCTACACAGAAAATACAGAACAGACACCAGCAAAACGTGTGCAGCACACTTAATAACACAGACATACGTTTTGAAGGCGACAACCAACACAAAGAAAGATCTTAAATGAATACACCACTGTGCCACACACACACACACACACACACACACACACACAGAGATGAAAAGTAGTCACACACAGCACGGCGGCTCTTTCTGATCACTTCTCATGTTCTCCTCTCTTTCTTGTCCCTTCTGGGGACATTGTCAGAGCTCCGCCACACTGTGCGGCACTCGCTCCCATTATTTCTTTCATGGTACATCCTTCACAGTGAGGTGAAAAAAATGGTGCGGCGAGTCAAAAGTGACCTGAAAAAGCCCAGGTATAGTGGGTTTCAAAAATTTAATTTAATTTTAGCTTTAAGTCACTGATAACAAACAGCTACAATGGTGGGCCATATCAGGTTAAATACAAGTAGTATTTATTTTAAAGGGGTTTTTAGAATAAGCAATTTGATATGAAAGTTTTAGAAGCAATATTTTAGAATTAGCAGAGCTCCAAAGACACCAAATCATGTGTAAAACTGCAGGCGGATTGGTCAAAAATGTAAAAGATAAGGCTGGTGTTACTCTCAATGGGAACAACTCCCATAAAAAGACCAAAACCATCAATGTGTCGGTCCATCTCTTTTTCACTTCCCTTCAGAAATGAACCAAATGAAGTAGTTTTTAATGTTTTTATTTCACAGAGAAATAATCTAAGGGTAACACTTGTTAGTTTTGTTGCTCGGTTTTGGTCTTTTCATGGGTTAGCTTGTTGTTGAGAAAAACATAAAATATTTCCAGCTTTATCCTTTAAATTGTCAGAGGGAGCAATGTCAAAAATCCTGACACCGTATTCCAAATAATGACAACTTCTAACAGCAGAACAAGTTCGAACTCGGCAACAAAGATATGATGGACAAACACTATACAATATTTTTAGGGGCTGTGCTTCTACCTGAACCTGACCTAATATGTCATTGTTTACTGTGATCAGTTCATTCTTTCTTTTTTTTTTTCAGGAAGTGTTAACATGACATTTTACTACCTTCTGTATATCTGAGGCATTCACCGGGATGTGTCTGAACATATCACAGTATGACTCAGCTTTCATGTACTGGTGCAGTGCAGGTTACTTTACATCCAGGCAGTTGATGAAGGTTAATTAACATGAAGAGCAATCAGCGAGCAGGGCCAGAGTCCTGCTGCTGGGGTTGAAAATACAGGACTGGTTGCCACCTTTCACTAACTCCTCCTGCAGAAACAGCCTGACTGTGTCCCTGCCAGTGACAATGGACCCTAAATGAGGGAATTAACTTATCTCCATCTTTTTATTTTACAGGGTACCATGGAGACTGCTGACAGAACTGTGAACATCCTGTGCACAAATGAATAAAAGTAAAATAATAGAGACACTACACCTCAATTATGCAGCGATTTGGTGTATATGAATCATTTTGCTTGAACATAATTGAGACTGGCAGACTGGCAAAAATTGGGCACAGGACTCTGCTTTTTGTGGTGAATAATTCAAAGCTAGGGAATAGATTCAAAGACCAAGAAAGAAACTAGTAGGTAAACACAGTTGGCAGCTTCAGCAAGAACAATATGAGTCTTTCTCATGAGGGAGGAATGGTAGGAGAAGTGGTTGATTCTGACCCGTATAATCACGGTATCATTAAGTTTCAGATCTGTTTGTTTTTGAAGTGTTTGGATTGGACGCCGGATGCAGCCAGGTTGCTTTCAACTCTAATCAAACTGGTTTTCTGATCACTAGCGAACCCACTGTATCTTTCCAACCGCTACAGCAGGTGGTTGGAAGACCTTCAAAAGGCCGGGAGCAGGTGCGTGTGTGCTGTCAGTAGTGTAAAATTCACACTCTTTCTCTCTTCCATCTCCACTTCTCAACCTCAAACATCGAGAGCACCACGGCAAATAGTGAGCAGTCAATGTTGGAAAAAACTAGAACTCCATGCCCTGGCGTTCCCAAAGCTGTGAACGCACAGCTATGGGAGCGCTTGTTATAGGGTTAATGGAAGCACTGTTTTCTTTGTGAGCTAGTGATGGAATTTCCAAAAATGAGGCAACGTATCATTCCCATGAGAGCAGTTCTCTTTATACGGGAAATCTCCTCATTACAAGTGTGGTGTCAGCAACATGGGCGACAAATGTCAGCAAAAATCATGCTCCATTCTCCACAGGTAATTACCCTGAATTCACACTGAGGAAAAGGAGAGAGGTGCACTGCATCTGAAGGTTTTTCTTGTCTTTCAGACTATTTGCACCATTTGGCCAGGATACAAAATTTAAAAGCTGTCTGCATGAGAAACTTAAAACTCTTATTTACATTAGACGATATAATGAACTCATTAACCTACAATATAAAACTACGCTCTTCCCTGATTAATTATACTAATATTTATTGTAATATATTCTCATTGTGACCGTGTTTATTCTGGGTGAATACAGAGCAAATGAAGTCTCAAAACTACATATTTTTGGCAGCCGCCGGAGACAAAACGCAGTGATCAAAGCTTTTAAACACTTGATACAATTTTTAGTCATAAACAGATCTGTCAGAGTACTGTCTTTAAAGAGTGGAGTGGTTGTGCATAGTAAGTGCTTGGGCAAATGGCGGCCTGTGCATTGGCTTGATTTGAATAAGCATTGTGATTAAGTGGTTGTTCTGTACATGTAGTGGGCTGAGGGATGTGGACCAGTCAGCTCCCTGAGGGGGAAAAGAGGTTCAAGCCTTCCTGGCTCCTTCTGCACTCCTCCATTGGCTGTCGGCTCTCATCCATGTCCACAGCTCCCTTAATTGCCTGATTTCCTGACCCATGTTGAATACTTTGTACGCTGGGGGCTGGGGGTTATAATAATGACTTATAGTGACATGCATTGGGACGAGTCGCTCCCTCAGCTATCACAGCTCGCACCGAGAGACTGCAGCCCCATCACGGACCTCTTGATTTAATACTTAAATAAAATCCTCATATTAAGCTGTACAAGAGAAAATATTCTGGGTCTGAGGTTGGGAAGACTCCTGTAAGACCATGTGGTCTCAAAACTTTCAGATGAAACAAGTGCAAAATGAAGTGGGGCGTTTTTTTGTTTTTTTTTTATCCCTCCTCTATTCAAATGTACACAGCTGGGAAACCTAAACCAGAGATCCGGTTAAAATCATATCACAATAATGAACATTTTTTGAGCTGAAACGATTGGGCGACTAATCTATTACTTGGCTGGCAGAAAATGAATCCCTAACAATTTTTATAAGCCATTAAATATTTGAGTCATTTAGAGCTGAAACAATTAGTCAGTTCACCACAGTTGATCAACAGACAATTAATCTGCAACAATCTTCATTATTGATGAATCAAGTCATTTTTAAAAGCACCAACCAGTCCCTAGTTGTAGCTTCTTTTCTTTTTGTTATGTGATAGTAACTGAATCTCTTTCGGTTTTGGACAGTTGGACAGACAAGAGTAGACACTAACTAGTTGCAGCCCTAAAGTCATTTTAACTGTAAACTGTAAATTGAACATACTTGAACATGATCTTGGGCTGACTGTTTGGACTATTGGTCAAACAAAACTGTATTTCAAAGATGTCACCTTGGGTTTTGGGAAAATGGGAGTACTATTTTTACTATTCTCTACAATTAGCAGATTAGCTAATGCAGATTAATTGATAATGAAAATAACTGTTTAGTCGCAGCACTATATTTTTTCTATTAAACTCATTTGCCATTACATAGCTACACATGTAGCTATGTAATGGCAAGTTGTGGTTGCCAATATCATCAGATCATGAAGTCATTATACTGAAAGATGATAAAACATGACAAAATTTACTGTCCATGTCTACTCTACAATCTTTTAAAGGAATCGGTAAAACCATAAAAACCTAAAATGCGCTTTTATTTTTGTGTTAAGGTTCCCCGAAGGCAAAGTAAAGGACATCTTGCTCAAAAGTGTACTCCTGACAGTTAGCGAGCTTTGAGAGAATACGTAAGAAGGGGAACACGAAGGATCTCTCAAGTCATGTCTTGCTCATCAACCTATCAGTTTGTAATGTACTGCATCGAGACTTTAAAGCACTTTAGATCTTGACAGTCAGGGCTCATGAAAACTCATCATCTGGGGAGTTCGCCGTGCTTACACGGTGCTATTGTTCACTATTTATGAAACTCTCCATGCAGTGAGGAACCCGAGACATGGTCGGCTGCACTTGCTCATGACTTTTGAATTCCAAAGGAAATTTCTCTCACAGTCATTAGTGATACTCCTGCGGGCACACCAATAATCTATGAGATGGAATGGGAGATTGAGAGACTTGGCTAGACAACAGTGCACCGCTTACAAATGGGATTCTGATTTGAAATTACAAGTGAGCAAGTAGAGTTCCAATACATATGTTGAACTACTGACACCTATCACCTGGTTGTAGTCCAAATTTCTATCTACATGAATCTATCTAAATCTCTGTCTAATCAGCCAATAAAAACAACAGATAACTTTTCTAAAAAGGAGTGCACACAGTGAGGATTATTCCCATTTGAACAACATCAGATTAAAGGGATCAGCTGTCGGACATTCAATGATTTTATTTTTTTCTCATGCAAAAAACGCCAGTTAGCTGGCCTATCACAGCCTGTTCACACTACAGACGCAGCATTAGGGTCTCTATTATGTAGAGATAGATTCATCCAGTTGGTGTTCTTTGTTGTTGTTCTTCTAAGCCTGATCTTCTTCCTCTGACAGATCTGTTCAGACTTTGTGTGGCCTCTGTTATTTCTCTCTGGAGGCATCTCGCTCTCGCACATTTACACTAGTGAGTGTGTACACCAGCAGCATCCCATCAGGAAGCAGAGAAAAGAAATGGTCCCACATGTCACCCCTGTAAAACCAAACTTGGGTTGTTTACACTTTGGAGTTTGTACAAATTAAACACGTGAGATTTACAGTAATGTGTTAATTAGTGAGTTTTATTGGTGCTGGTAGGTGGAGTTCTTTAGCTTTGGAAAGCATTAGGCTGGCTGTTTCCAGCCTCTATGCTAAACTAACAGGCTGCTGGCTGTAGATTCAGCTTTACTGACCAGTGGTATTGATCTTCTCATCTAAGTCGTGGAAAGAAAACGAATAAGCCTATTTCCCAAAACGTTGAACTTTTCTTTTAACCCCCGGTTTTAGTCAGGGACAAAAAACATGAGACACAAGAGACTTTACCACGAAGAGTGATCCACAATATCAGCATCGAATCTTGATGAGAGAATATATCCTCTCCAATCCTCCAATGGTAACATCAAGCACAGTATCTTAAAGCCTTTACTATACTGTTTTCCCCCTGCTGGTTTGCCCCAGGCTGCACCATCACAACCCCCACCCTGCCTACACCACAAACTCTTTTCTATCTCTAAAGATAACAGAAAGCACTTCTTCTACAGGGTATCATTGCCAGGACCACTGCAGGTGATAAATTCTTAAATTCTGATAAGGAAGCAAACACCAGACCAAATGAGACTGAACTATTCTCCAAACGCCATGCATGGCTGCTCTTTTCCTCTCTCCTTCGCCTTAGACTGAGCTCACTTGATTTTTGCTGCAGCGGTGACATTAACGGCCACACATCTCTCTTTTCCATGTCCCTACCTGCTTTTCGGAAAGTGATCAAGACAAAGAGTAAAGGTAAACAAGGGCAGAGGGGATGAGACTCCTGGGTGGTCGATGGGATTGCCGCTCTCACCGTGTTGCAAAGAGTCAGTCACACATTCAGTCTATAAGAAATGCCAGTCAGACAAATGAAAACAGACAATCAGTGCTTGAAATAAAAAAAGGTGGCATGAGAGGATGCTGCATGACTGTGTGGGGATGACAAGCATATAATAATAGCGCGTCATCAAAGAAGACCCAGGTAGAGAACCAAATTAGACTTTAATTTTTTTTTTAATCTATATTTTCCTGTACATAAAGGATCTGTGGAGAATCACAGACATGGGACACCTGAAAAAAGCAAACAGTTGGAGATCTGCTGAAGGGTAAAATACTGGATGTGTGACTGTGGCTTTTTGCATCTTTGCTACCAGCAAAGTCTTGTATCTGGACCGTATGTAATCCTGGCGAGTAATGCCTGCCGGTATGGCAAAGTGATGCTGTGTGGTGCAACACAGCAGTCAATGTCAGTGGGTCAGTGGATGCATTGTTTGGCATTTTTGAGTTGCACTTTCTACTTCACGTTATTCATTAAAGCACCGCAATGTCAAATCACACTGCAATCTACAGTATTTAAATGAGATATAAAAGTAAATGGACTGAGGTTTAGATGCAAAAACAGAAAGCCCCGATCTATCAAGGAACACTGAACACTCAAGAAAAATCTGCAGCGACACACAGTTTACTGACAATACACTCAAGCGTAATAATAACTTTCACTTACATAAATTTAAGCATCGACATACACTGAGCATAACCAGCCACTGGAACATTTTGCAAATTTGTTTTGCTCTCTTTTTCATTTATCCTTGGGGACAAAGTATCAGATTCAACACAGCCATGAATTAACACTCGAAGAATTAGTCATCCTCTTTTCACCGTCAGCATCTGGACAAACATGAGTCACTAATGCTGACGAGAGGCGCGTTGACCCTGGGGGAGGTAGACTGTACACAATATATTTACTCACAAATGTTCACTGCCCTGTGTCCTGATTTGTCTGTGGTTAACTGACTCATTTTGATCATTGATTGCTTTGACATTTTTATTTACTGAAACAGAAGGACTTTATGATTTATCATGTATTGCACAATGAATGTGATATCAGTGTAACAGTTGTTCTGCTGTTCAAATTGTACAAGGCACACTGATATGACCTTCATGTTAACTAATGAGAATCGCCAGCTGGTATCAGACTCATGTCCCGTTCTGGTTTAGTATTTGTTCAAGGATTTTGTAATATTCTGTCTATTGCTTATGATTTATGTCGGTGTTTTTGGCATCTATCATAGGCCTTTACGAGTATTTGTGTGTGAGTGTCCATAAAAAGTGTTGCAAAAGTGTGCAAGAATATTTTCAAAAATCTTGCAGTGCGGTCAAAAAACAATATATTTACCACTTTGTGATCCCATTCTAACGAAATATATGAACATAGGATTCATTACCTCAATAAATATTTCAAACATATAGCTGACTACAACCGCTCAGTTAGAGAGTGAAAGTAGAAAATGTGATCATTTTCCTCAAATATGACTTAAAGTGGCATTAAATGACTATTTTTGGCCAACTGGGGGAAGGAGAGCCAGCCGTTAACAGAACACTGACATATTATCACCTTATAAAGTGTTTACGGTGAACGTGTTAGCAAACATCTTCCTCTTTACAGATCTAGTAGACACTTGGCAACATAATCATACATTTGGAGCTGTGTTTCTGGCCTCCTAATGAATGAAAGTGCACAGCTCACTCTCCTCGAGGCTCTCGAATTGGCTCAATTTAGCAGATTAATGCTACACGATGTTCAGTGTTTGGTGCTGGGGAGGTAAGGTACAGTGGGTTTACCAAAGTTTTGTTATTTTTCTGAAAAAAACAAAAAAACAAAACAGCTGCCTGCTGTTAAGAGCAGTGAGAGTGAACCAAATCAGAAAAGCTGTGGGCTGAAAAATCAAAACAAGAAGCAGGAAGGTACTAAAACACCGTAGATCTAAAGGAAACTGCAGAGTTGGGTGATAAATCTCTGTGGGTCTCTCACTGTGTGCAACCCCTTTCACATTACACAGTCATGTGATCAAATATAAAAAGGCTGATTAATGCAGCTTCAACATGTCACTGTATCCAAACTCTATATTAGGCAGTTAAAAGAAAAGCCAAATAATTTGCCTGCACAACTTCTCTGCCCATCTACTGTCATATGTTTCCTTACTGCAGCCACACTCCTCTAATTGGACTGCCATCTAAATCAGCTGACCTGGAGGAAGTGTGACTAACGCCTGTAGTGCTGGACTCTAGCATCTCGGGCCCGAATGCAGTGAGAAGGTCAGCTGTTGGTCACACACCCAAGCTGATGCCAAGCCTGCATCTTTGCTCTGGAAATATCGAATATGAAAGGCATTATTAATACAGGAGGATAATGTGGTGGTGGCGGGAGATGCAAAAAAACTGGCAGAAAAGGTAAAGGAAGCTTATATTTTTCTGACTTAATTATGGTTAAAAAATTGAAATGGAAAAGGGGTAAGAGGCGGGGGGATATGACAGCAGCGCCCATCTTTTTATAACTAGGTCAGTCTATACAACACTTTTTTTTTTTTTTTTACTCTTTTACACTTTTTACTCTCGACACTTGACACAGATTCAAGTGTCAAAAATGCAGTCTCGTCTCTTTTTTGGACCTTTTTTTTCCCTGTTATGTTTAAGATGTCTGGACTCGCTGTTCTAACTGCTAAAAGCAGAACATATATACACAAAAATATATTATTCTTCTTTTTTTTCTCGAGAAGAAGGAAGGAGAAAAAAAAACCCAGCCCACACCCAACCAACCACACCACTCAACCTCGACACCCAAAACTAAAACTAAAGGATCCTACATTATGGTGGTATTGCTATTTAAAACTGCATTAGACAGCATTAGACATTAATAGAGCGTTCATTAATCTGTTTTAAACTTTTATTCCATTGTTCCTCTGCATTCTGGATATTTAAATCCAGTTGATGCATGTAGCATTTCACTACTCTGGTATTTAGATTTGGGAGATCTGGAAGGAGCTAAGAGAACAGCCCCTGGATTACATGACGAACAGTCCTCTCTTTCTAGTAGTGCCGATTTATGAAAGACTGTGGGAGAGTGAAAATAAAACATCCAGACACGGACATTTACAGCCCGGTAGTAGCGCATGAAACTGGGTAGAGCTAATCCTCTCCCATCTTGGGTTTGGATTAAGTGGGTCTTTTTTTATTCTGGGTCATTGTTTCTTCCAGAGATTTGGGTGATATTGGACTCTAGTTTAATTTTGAAAAAGGCCTCCATTAAATAGATTGAGAGATTTTGGAGTAAGTAGAGCAGTTGAAGGTCGACAGACTGTTTTAATTGCTTTGACTCTGCCAATAAGAGAAAGAGGCAAGTCTGCCAGTATTTTAAACATGATTATATATGAAATGAAAGGAGAGAAATTTCCTTTAATTAAGTCTTGGTATTTTCTTGTAACCTGTTTTTGTAGAATATGTAAAGTTGTTAGGAGTCCCTTTCATGGAAAGGTGTTTAGTATATATGGGTTGTGCAATCTGACTAAAATATATATAAAGTCTCACACTTATGCAAGATTGAAACTACTTAACAGCAGTTGATGAAGGCTTGTGTTTGTGTGTATCAGCCTCCTAACTACTTGCACAGGCCCATTTACACTTTGCTCTTCCTGTTCCCAAGCACCACTCTTCTGTGGCCGACACAGACAATGACGTGCTGTGAATGGCCACGGCAGACCCTGGATTAATTACGCAGAGGAAAGAGTCACCCCTTCACAACTGCTAATTAACGGCAGATAAAAGGGGTGAGGAGGTGACAGGGACGGCAGCGGGACAGGATTCGGCATTAAACTATCAGGATTTCCATTACAAGGCAGAGCGAGCATTGAGAAAGAAGCACTACAGCTGTAATTCAGTTAGCGTGACTGTCTTCAGGATTAATTCGGAGCAACAGAAGCACTGACAATACCAAGCCAACCGGTTGTCTCAGATATTACGTAAAGTGTTCAGATGCTCTACAAATTCATGCATGCAGTATATTTAACACTCTGCTTTCGTTCAAGCAAAGTGTCCCTCTGCAAGAAATACCAAATGGGTCTTATGAGAAATATGCAGCTCTGAACTCAGACTGAATCTTTTGCACAATATGGTTTCAAACCCACTGAATCAACGGTCTCATCTGCTCCTCTGCGTCCCCCCGTCTATCCATGCTCTCCCCCACCGCTTTGCACGACACTGAGAGCGCAAAGACAAGCAGTTGAAAGACACAAGACTGGAGGTTTTCTTTTTCATTGTGGAATAGCTGATTTTGCAGCTCCTCCAGTCCAGTGGGCACAAGGGGGACTTCAGGAGCAGGTGTGTGATGATCTATGCCTCCTTCTCAATTATAGATGCGATGTTACGCAACGGAAGCTGCTTCTACTGTACTGATGGTGATAAAGCTTAAAATACACTTGTTCAAAGGAGCCTTGTTTGCACTGCTTGGACAGAACAGGAAACTAGAAACATTCAGGTCAAACATTGTTTTTGAACACAGTGGGAAAATTATTTAAGGACTGGTTGGAGACAGAAATTCCTAAGATTGGGGGGCCTGTACACTGACAACCTTTTTGACAAAGACATGTCGACACTGCAACCATATGACACTGCAACAATGATCTCCAAAACATAAATGATTCTAATTAATCTTTAAACGTGTTGAACCAAATCCAAAATGTTGTCCTGTTCCTGGCTTTGCTTGATCTATAGTTACTTTGTTTTAAATCAGGATAACCTCAAAAGAAGCCTTCAGAAATGTCTCTTACACTGAACTGTGTGCTTGTTGCTTTTGCTGCTGGTCCCTCTGGTTGACTGAGAGCTGAAGCAGGGTAATTTGCCGCTCATACTGCTCGTACTCCTCCAGAAGCAATGCCTCGGCTCCTTTGGTGAATGGTAAGACTTATTGGTTATTGACACATCCGCCCCCACAAGTGGAAAAGGACTGTATGTCTGAATAATCCCATTCAGGCAACATGTCAGGTGTTGGCATGAACACCATATGGATTTGGTTTGTACCCGAATCTCATAAATGTGTGTCCCACTGTCATATAAGCCATTTACATAAAATATTAAATATATCGAGATGTTCAAGTCCTCTGGGTATATGATTTTTTTTTTAGTATGTTGTGTGTAATGCATATCACTAAAACATGTAGCAGTGTTTTAAAAATGTATGCATAGAGAAAGAACAGCAGTATTGAGATGAAACTCTGCAAGGGTGATGAGTTGTTTACCTAAATACTGTAAAGTTGTTGTCTCCATTTCTTTTCCCTCTTTTTGCTCTGTCTCTTTGTGGAAGACATGTACAAATTTGGTTGTAACAGTGACTCCGTCTACATACGCAGATGATCTTGCCCCTTGAATGAACATCAGCCTATATGCAAGACTTGTGCCCGTTGCGTGTGTGCAGTCGCTTGGCTTGAATAAAAGCTACAGATGTGGAGGAAGTGGATCAAGTTTGGAGGAGTTTCACTTCCAGGCTAATACACACTGTAAATAGAGCCACATTGATATAGAGAGAACAAAAGAATAGAGCACATTTTTTTTCTACCAACTGAATCAATGAATTTATCTTCGTCTGTCTGTGACAAATTAACAACTAACATGCCGGAACTGTTGTCTTATTATGCACCATTTACACACCAGGTAAATAATGGCAAGGCTATAGATTTAAAGGAAAATTTCACATACTTACGCTGTTATAGCTCATCAGTCTGGGACTTCATTTACGGACAATCACTTTCTTCAGCCTCACTCATTTACTTTTATTTCAGCTACTGACTGACTATATTTCCCAGAGTGCCTTTCCCAACCCTCAAGCTAAATTTATCTGTAAGGAGCTGAGCAAGTGAGGGTGTGCGTCTGCATAGCTGTTCTCATCTTTTCTCCTCAGCTCCAGCTCCGGAGTTGAAAGGAGTCGTCCCCGTCGTCAGCCACAGTCGGCCCATACCTTGCCCATCCCTTCCAGCTGTCCTGTTATTGCCAGCAGTGAACGTGCACATGGGTATATGGACTCTCTCCAACCTGCTCCACTGTTGCAATTCACCAAGCCAAAACCCTGAGCTCAAAATAGAATCCTACTTCATTTCATGCCTCGCGAAGCTCTAAATTTGCACCAGAGGGGATGCGACATTTGTGATAAATAGCGCAAGTAAATTAGAAGAAGAGCAAAGTCTGTTTGTCTGACAAATGTTTCAATTCTCAGTGGAACTTGACAAACCTAAAGGGACAATTTCACAGACAAAGGAAAGGCATAACCTTAGAGAACGCCATTTCTTTCTATGACGCTCTGAAGTAAGAAAAGCTTTTCGGCCTGAACTTGTCCATGGAATAAACTCATGCCTAGAAAACTTACCTGAGCAAAACAACCAACTCGATCTTTCATGAATATATTTTAAAACTAGAATGGCACTCAGTAGACGGCATACCTCTGAAAAAATAAAATACTGATAAAAATGTTGAAAAATGCAATGTTAAGGAAAGTGATAAAAAAAAATTCCTGAATCCACCTCCTTGACCGAATCTGCAACATAATTTAATGGGTTCTTCCCTGGCCCATGCCCAATCTCTCCACCAAGTTTGGCGGATATCGGTTGAGTGGTTTTTGCGTAATCCTGCTGACAAATAAACACACTAGAAAGGCACTCAGAGAGCGCAGGCCTCCGCCAAAGCCAATGTCAAACAACATACAACAGGATTCGGAGAAAAAAAAATT
The DNA here is from genome assembly GCF_016859285.1 of Xiphias gladius. NCBI lineage: Eukaryota > Metazoa > Chordata > Actinopteri > Istiophoriformes > Xiphiidae > Xiphias > Xiphias gladius. The sequence continues at coordinate 16,662,127 of NC_053410.1, forward strand.
CATATTCAGAGTAAATGATCCAGATCTGCCCCAAAATTTAACAGACTTCTGCGAAAACACAGCCTCCTTGGTGGAGGAAGCAATGCTAAAGGCAGCAGTTGGCAACCAGCACTCCTTTTAGGGTGACGTTGTCTTCAAAAGGACCTGCTATAAGCATACACTGTACCTCACAAGAATCAAAAGTGTTGAATGTGAAAGAAAAACTAAATTAAGCGACAGAAAAACAGTTTTAGGTTTTCATTATGTTCCAGGGCTACCATCTTTTTCCTTTTTCATCCTGAGGGAATCCTCTTCTTTTAAAGCACCTACTGTATATGGGTCCTAATGCCCTAAAAACATTAAATTCACAAAGGTTTTAAGTGGTACCATTTGAGCTAAAATGTTTTTTGTGTCTTGTGTCATGAGGAGTCCTCAGGAAAAGGGGAACGTGATCACACTCTCAATTTAAAAAGAGGTTTTTTTCTCAATTTTTCTTCCCACACGTGAAAAGAGTTCCCTGGCATCTTTAAAAGTTGCCCTTCCAGCAGCTTTATCAAATTCAATTTCTTTTCGGAAAACAATTCTTATCAGTCTGCAAAGAGGACATTCATTTATGCTTTATTAATCAGGACATGGGTAGGTTTTATAAGATAACATTTGATTTGAATTCTTCAGTAGTAATCCCCCATGGACTTATATCAGATAAATAATATGTCAGAGTTTCTGCCGCACTGATAGTACCATCGCTCTGTCCCCTAATGTCAAAGCTCACCAGTGAAAGTCTAAGGGTTTTTCTTTGCTCTCAGTTGTTAATCAACTCCTTCTTTGATAGGACTTAGAAAGTACAAGTCTTTATAGGTTTTAATTTCCCATGCAGAATAGAACAATGCTAAATCTTCAAGACAAATTGAGAGAAAATGGCTTTTTTGGTATACATATAAAGTATATTCTAGCTCAGTATATTCTCTCCAGTAACCTTTCTCAACACACCACTGATCTTTTCTTTGATGTAGACATCAATCCCTCCGTCTACGGCCATTTTCAAAGTGTAGTGAAAGTATTTTTTCTCTGAGGCAGGGTATGTGCACTGATCTGTTCCTCTCCAGAGACAGAAGAGACTTGATTACCGGCATTTTGGCTGCATTTATGTGTTTATCCATCTATTCCAGTAGATGGAGAATGGGGAGAGAGATGCCATGTAAATCTGAGACAAGAGTCAGACAGAGGACATTGCAGGTACATGGTATGCAGCCACCTGAGTACACACATAGCTGGGTCCAGACATGCTAAACACAGCCCAAATGCAGAGCTGTGACATCCTAGGGTAAAAGGGACACACCAGCAGTGTAATTCACTTAAATCTACTACATCAAAAGCAAAACTATTGCTTAATTCTGCTTTGAGGTTACATGTACATCGCTCATGGGAAAGTGACTCACAGAATGATTAAGGTTTCCATGTTGTGTTTGGCTCTGTTACGTACGCAGTTATGCCCAGAGGGAACTGACAGCATCCTGCATGCTTGCGCAGTCGCTGCAGTCTCAGATTCGGGATATTCAGGAAGATGATTCATTAAGTCGCACAAAAAAGCTCCGTCACACAGCCCCCTTTCATCCTCAGCCTAAGTCATGGCCTACTACTAGCTCCACCCTCCCTCTCACTCTGCTTACTCCTGTGAGAAAGAGCACATGTTCCAATTTGGAACTGTTGGTGGTAAATGAAACAAACAGGCATCCATTTGCACTCTACTGAGAAGTACTCAGCCTCCCACCTCTCTTGGAATTGGCTGCCTTCGGCATCAGCCCTCGCCTCTGTAGCCATTAGACATCGCCTCCCACCGCTGGGTCCTGTGTAGTCAAGTCGTGTGTGTCGGAGGGGGGCTGTGGGCTGATTCCGTTCAACACACGACGTGCTGCTACCAGGTGGGCCAGAAGGACCTGAGAGCTGTGTTGATTTTGAAAAGGGGCCTATTTTAACTTTGCTTTAGGTTTGATTGGTTTGAAACAAGAGCAAGCTGGACGAACCCAACGTTTCCTGAAAGTTGACTGAAAAGAGACATTTCCCCTGATGGCCATGCACCCAGCAAAATGTCTAATGCAACAGTGCAACTCATCATGAAATATTTTATTTGCCATAGGACTGTCATCCACAAAGGACCATTTTTGGGGACAGACTCCACTCTACAACTCAACCAGTGGCTGTTTTTTCAGGTGAACATTTCTTTCCTGAGCATGGACATCGTGTTTTGGAATTAAACCCTCCATTTCTCTGATTTCTTGTGAAATGTCTCTGTGCTTTTGGGATAATTGACACCTTTGTCATAATTCACAATCAGTTTATTAAAAAAAAAAAAAACTTACTCTAACAAGCAGTACGTATTATTATGTCTGTTCCATAACAGCTATTATAATTAAGCAATTAAATGGAAAATTAAATAGCAGTTATACAGAGGATAACGAGGTGGTTGAATTAGTTTCAAACACCATTCTTAGAGCTACTTGCATAAATCACCTGCACATAAAAAACAGCGATTTCTGAATGGAGTTGGAGCAACCACATTCCCCAGTTCACAGTAATAAAATGTCTATTAAAAGACACAAAAGGACATAAAATCCCTGTATATAAATAAACAACAGTGTAGTGTACAATTTGACTACCGTTGCTTTGGCAGCCAGGGGGGCCCACAGGAGACAGTATAAAATATGACATGTATATTTTTCACAAAATTAAAATACACATGCACCCCTCTTCTTGTTACAATACAAATTATTTCAGACCTGAGTCATGGTCACCACAGCCCCACCCGCCCCCTAATTTAATCAGGCTATAGTGAGATATTCTACCGTACATGACTATCCCTTCGCTTGCCACGGCACCAGTACTTCCGGAACAATTAAAGACAAATTCAGATCTGAACAGCAGCTGTCCTATGAAGTCTGCAGTGTTCAGATGGTAGGTATAGGCCTATGAATTTTGAAGTAGCCCTGCAGCTGTTTATTAAGCAGTCTCTCATATTACAAAATTTGGCACCAGCTACCAGCTGCAGGTCGTCCGCCAGCAAAACCCCGCTTTATCTATTCACATCACAGCAGCAGTAACGAACAAATGAACAAAAGATTGACAGTTTTTAAGACTGTGATTTGTCCTGACACCACCACAGCCAGACAGAGGCCCCCGATGAAGCTACAGAGCAACTGAAGCAAGACTGTAATCCATCGCATCATCCAGCCAGGGTCAGCAGCAGCTACAGCTCAGGCATTTAATGCTATTCACAAAAAAAAAAAAAAAAATGACACAAAACAACCGAAGTCATGCAGAGAAAGAAGATGAAAGAGGAAAATAAAGCTGCGTTGACATCTTTTTTCTTCAAAGAATCAACCGCTCCGAGCAACATTCCTACTGTCTGACGCCGAGCCCAACAGGCTCCAGTGAAGCAAACATTAGCTCCACTGTCTGCGGCAACCAAAAGCAACGATGATGCTTTAGCAACTAACTATCAGAGTGATGGAACATTAGATTCGGTGATAATAATGATGAAGCTGGGCAGCATCATGGTGACTGACACCATGTGTAAATCATTATTTTGTCATCCAGACGAGCTCTGTTTTTGTTGCGTGCAGCACAAGCCATGTACATGCAACGGCAGCCCTTGCCCTTGGCTTTAACATCCAATTCGGGTTAGCGTAAGGGGTGAGGACGAAAGGGGGAACAGAAACAAGTTGAGCGCTGGGATTCAAGGGGGACACATCATGCTACCAGAAATTCTGGGGGGCCCCACAACAATGCGACAGGGTCATTTCCATGGTCCGGTGAACTCTCACAGCCACAATGTGAAACCTACAGATGCTTGCCCGCAGGTTAGTGTAGGTTAATACACCTTATGCTTTCTCGTGGAGTTATTCGAGTTTAAGGTCCAACTCCACCCGCCCACATAAGGTAACCAACCATGTCAGAAATAGCACACCACCACGCTGTACCTCCACGAACCAAGGGATGCTTAGGAGCGCTTTTTACCACACCACTGTCATCAATACTCTGATGTTGCCTGACCTCAGACAATGAGTGTCTGTGTCAACTGTCACAAGGACTAATAGCCTGATTGCGCGGGCCCGCAGTTCATATGCAGCCTACCTGACCTCTCACCGGCTACTACAGGTACCCCTGCGCGTTACAGTCACAGAGGTCCACAGCTATGCCAACTGACTCACTCTTGTAGCTCGCACGCCAAGGCTGGTATCCATAATAGCCGGTGATCCGCAATATCCGCTCCTCTATGGACGCGCTGTTGATGTCCTCCACTGAGCGGGAGGACTTGAGGTCCTCCTTGATGGCCTCGTCCACCACCAGGTACTTGAGTTGTCTGAGCTGCGGGCTGATGTCCGAAAGCCTTCTGGGGCTCACGTCGGGCGACTTGCGCATCCCGCTGGGAAGAGAGAACAAGGGGTGGCAGGTGTTACAAGGCAAAGGGAGACCGCTCGGCAAAGAGGGGGAGAGGGAGCCTGCAAAAACCTCGCGTACGACTTGACAAGACAGGAGTTCTCCTTGGCTAAACCAGGGGAGTCAGTGTTGTATGTTCCGCACGCCTCTCTTGTAATATACAAGAGAGGCGTTAAGGGCCCCTGCAGCGCCTCGCTTGTATCTTACAGAAATCATCATCCTTCACTGGGCCCTGCGTCCGCACAACAACAGTGCGAAAAGGACGCTAAGCGAAAGTGACTGGCCCTGTTACTGTTGTATACTATGCACCGTGCAACTCCCCATTATGGGCTTATAGGAATTTGAAAACTAATGAATCGATCGCGAGCGGTCCGTGGAGATGGGGAGGCGACACTAGTGACAGCTCCGGGCTTCGTGTCTGGGCACTGGAGCACAAAGCCCTCGCCACACGGTCAGCCCATCAGATGTCATTGTATCATAGAGGGGAGATAGATACTTGGTATTCTGTGTGCGGCAGGTGAGATTAAAAACAAAACAGAACAAAAGGAATCGCGTAATGCTGCGCCGATGGAGCTCTGGAGTGCGATGCACCTGACAAAGTGGCACAGTGCTGACCTGAAAGCCCCCTCAGCTGTTATGAAACATGCGAAAGCAAAACATTATTTACTGACCCACTGACAGAAAAGCAGAGTGTAACCCCCCCCACCGTGCTGCCATATCCTAAACACACATTATTATTATTATTTATCTTTTTTAAAGAATTGTTATCTGGCTCCAAACAATTACTATTAGGGAACAGCCCCTCGGGAAAATTCAAAACATCAGTGAGACTCCCAGAGATGAACACTTAGGCTCCGCAGCTGTACTGAATACTTTTAACACTTGATCCCGGTGCAGTCCGCTTACTTTATCAATGCACCTGGGAAATCAAGTGCGCAACAGGTGAGGCCTGCCCCCGGTCGTCCGGCTGCGAGGCATTTGTAAAAGTTTAAATGGCTTACATCGGTATCAAAGTAGTAGGAGGTCCAAGGTAGCACATGCAGTCCCGGTGGGGCCGCCCGACCCGGTCCCACACAGTGCCCTCTCCGTCGCCGTACATCCTCAAGGCCACAAAGCGGGGCAGCTACTGTAAATCTCAATCCTTATCGAGGCTGATGGAGACGTGAGCCGTCATCCTTCTCCTTCTCAACCCCCACAAACATATGCCTGGCCACTACACTACAGGCTGTTTCAGCATTAAAAGGCTGCGCTCTGCTCTGGATGCCACCGGGTCCTGGAGGCACTGCAACACCCCCATCTAGCGGATTCGCTGGATTTATCATTATCTGTAGGTCTGAAATATAGAGGAGACATTGTGCCAGCTCAGTACCTTGACATCTATCGGAGGGCCCCAGCCATTGTTATGCAAGATCATCCAAATATAGACCCATCAGATTTCAAATAGTTATTCTAGTGGATGAAATATAAAATAAACCTGAATTTGCTGCCCCCTCCGGCCCCACAAGGACCCCTAGTGGCCCCTGAATCTCAGTCCGCAAATAGCTGCACCTACACTGACTCATCTTTCTCCACTGTATCTGATGTAAAGTGTCTTAAAAGTATTTTTCTGTGGCTTTATGGCTCAAAGAGTCCAATCAGTGACCTGTAAAGCACACGCCAGCAGTGCCACTTTGCAAATGAGCTTTATTTCAGTCAAACTGTCACATTCACGCAGGCACAGCGTGTCTCCGTAGTCCAAGATGACAGAAAAAGAAAAAAGAAAAAACAACCATACACACATAACCATACTTTGAAGTGTGAAGTAGGTCTTTTTATTTTTAATCTAATATGCCATTTATCTGTGGCTCAGAACAGTATAGGGTGTTCTAGGTGGTGAGGGTTTTATTCAGAAGACTATCAAGCAAAAAAAGGGGATAGGAACGTTAGGCAGAAACACATAACAATTCTGGGTGATATTCACATCTGTCAAACAGCAAACCCCTGCTTATGTCCTGCCGCTCTTCAATTGTAGAGCATTTCTGTCAGCACATCAGTGACAATACTAAAACGTTGCTCTCACGCCTCCATGGTATTTCTGTTGTTGTTGTAGTTGTTCACTTTATGTATAGCTGTGTTGTACGGAGGTGAATAATTAATTAGCCTCCTTCGTTGCGTAGAATGTGCCAGAAAATATTGACCTGCACAATCCCAGACTGTTTAAGATGTTTTTCAACAAAGGTGTACCGGCACACTGGTGCTGTTACCAGACAACTTTATCCAGTATCTACCGCTATAGATTTCACCGGGGTCCCCTTTGGTGTATCATTCACATCTGACTTTTCCTTAAGGAGTCCACCAACACTTCAAGATGTTGGCATGGCTTGTATATCAGATGTCTGCGTGAACAGAGGTAGACGTTAAACAGTAGAAATATTGTTTCTGTTCAATACCACAGAATCAAAGACAATTACAGGGACACGGTTGATTACATCCAATCAGAGCTGTGCTTCCAGTAATGGGGTAATCACGTTCCCTGATTATGTCTTCTTGGAAACGAATCAAGCCACTGTATTTGTCTCTTGTGTTCGGAAGTGTGACATTGATACTACACTTAGTGGATTGTCTTGGTAAAAAAGTGAGTCATGACTCTCAGCAAGGTCTTGAAATTAATGTAGATTTTATTCTATTGAATCTTTCTCAGCGATTAGCCTAAAGATGATGTACATTTCATGCTCATTCTATATTTATCTATCAAATGTGACAAAGTTTAGATAAAGTGTATTATTTTCTGTCGCTTCCTGGATTAACCTAAGCAGTACATGCAGTTCCAACGATCAAGAGTGGAGCTCTACCTTGCATGAATGGGGTAGTTTCCATAGGTTCCAGGTCTGTGGTCCACTCGCTGCATTGCGTCGGCATTCTGTGGGCTCCTGACTGCGGAGAGTAGCACAAGTACACCGACTGCTTTTTGAAGACAGTTTTTGCATCGATCAGTGACCAGCTTCACCTCACATGTCCACAGTTGGGGGGGGGTGCTTACTCAAGCAAAAAAGTGGAGTCTAGTCATCAATAAGAAGTTCAACACCTCCCATCGACAGTCTTAGGGCGGAGAGGATCAGGTTCCTCTTGCATAATGCACCTCTCAACTAAACAGCTCAGCCCAGGCCGAATCAATTCTCCCTGTTTGACCTCCTGCTTTGCCAAAACGTAATAATGTGGACACCTTCCCCGTGAGGCACAGCTCATAAATATCAAAACAGTTTATATGAAAGGACTGCTGATATATCCAAGTCATTCACCGCCATCCAGCACACCATCTTCCACTTCAGCAGACCTCTAATAGTGATTTAATTGGTGCCTCAATCTACAGGGCACTGCACTCCTTTCTAAATATGGATCAGACATGAAGTGAGAGCCAAAGCCCAAGGCCTAGAAACATAAAATGAACACAGTGAGGCTGATCCAAATTCTTAAAAAAATCATTTGTTAACCAGATACAATAGTTTTGTAACGATCCGTTCATTTTCATAAAACAGGTTCCGAGGGATATTTGGTCTTGTTATGGCAAGAAAGCATAGGTCTAACTGAGAACATTAACAATGTCTCCATTCCATGAAATGTCTCAGTAAGTCATGACAGCGAGCCCGTCTCTACAGTACCATGGAAAGTACCAGTGAAATGCAGCAATTACTCATGTAATTTAATAACAAATGTGCTTTTCCTGCTACATGACATGTCAAAATGTCAGTCATGAGAGAGCTGTCTAAAGGGTTTTTTCTCAGAGCAGAATTGTTGACTTGTGAACCACAGGTGTAACTAGTGGCATTCATAATGGCATTAAAGTCAACTCGATTGTGGTTTCCCCTACAACGAGAAGTCAAAATGTCTGCCAAGAGAAAGGTCTGTACATGTCAACTTCTGCTGTAATTTTAGAATTTCTGGTACCTGTGGTCATGGCGAAAAAGAGTGCAAGACTCTTTTTCTCCTTCATCATAGCCTCCCCTTTAGCTCTTTTCAAAAGCCTGCACAAGCTACTTTCTCATTCATATCCATTATTTCTCTTATCCTCCTGTTTCCAATTGCATATAATTTTTTTTTTTTTTTTTAAGGTATGATGTAAATCCTCTCTCTTCTCACCATCAATATTTAACGCAGCTCTCAGCCTGGAAACAGTATGAAAGGGCCACTGCTGATTGGCCGATGAAGGAAGGGAAGTGACAGTCTGAGCCAGTAAAAAAAGGTCACATTCATTACCGTGTATTTAAGTATTTAGAGGTTTTCTAAACATTTTATTTCTCATTACTCAGTGGTTGATTAGTGATTTTTGCATTTGCATGTGCCAACATGAGGCGCAATTTATTGTTGTGATCCAGCGGGGACACATCTAGTCCTCTGTTGCTGAAGAAGGCGTTCTCTGTCGAAATGTTTTTTCAGCCGGAAGAAAACATAACCTTTATGGAACCGGCACCCTGTAGTCCCGAGGGCCTGTGTGATTTCTTTAGGGTATATTTGTTATTCAGCTGTCATTATTGGTAAGGGTGACACACAGCTGGAGAGTAACCAGCAGAACCTCCAAGGATGAGAGGACCTGCTGATGCTATTATGTGACAGCATCGTGAACCAGTTAGCTGCCCAGGCAAATAGCTCTAGTGGGAAGAAAAGATTTGCAACTTCCGTCTTCTTTTCTGGCCTGATTTCCATTCTTAGATATTCCCTTTTTAGTTTTGTTGACAACTGAAAACAGGACAAAAGTACATGATTAAAGTTCTGGGAGTAGTCATGCACAGCCCCTTCTTGTGCTGCTATTAATATTGAACAAAACCAGGAAAATGGCACTTCAGAGGTGCTTTTCAGCTGACAGTTTTACAAAAGTTCACAAAAATTGTGTTATGGGAAATGTTTTTCATCAAAATATAGAGGATGAGCTCTGCTCTGCATATAGCCGTCAAATAATCACACCCAGTGACTGAACTGGGGTCCCCTCCAATTGGAACACATGACTTTTGACCATTAGTCATTTACAGCCTTGTTGTTATTATAAATAGAACATATTTTTTTGCACTACATTTCACTGAAAATGGAACTAACATACAGCTCTTTATTTTTTTCTATATGTATATATCGATATGCAATATTAAAGCATTATTGCTTTATTGGACTGAAAATCTGTCCACTGTTCTTCACATGTAAATCCTCCTGCTTTTTGTGTCTTAGACAATCTGCACCTCTCCTGTCATAAATGTCTGATTTGCATATCTGTTTGCCTATTTGCCAAAAGGGATTTGGAGTTATTGGTCACCCCATGTCGCAGGGGAAAAACTGGCCACTGTGCTTCTCCAAGTCCTGAAGGCTGTCTGACATTCACCACTTGAAACAAGTGACTGCTCCCTTTGAATATTTATAACCAATTATTTTCGGTGTGTTTTGGGGTGTGAAGACTTGTCGAAAAGGTTTTAGTTCTGTTTGCAAATTATTGTAAGGGCATTCTGATAGGATTGAATAATTGAGATGTCAGTTAAATTAGAGAGTATTGGTCCTTCATGTGTTTAGAATTTGATACAAACTGTGTTGGTCAAAGGCACACGGCTCTTTCCCTTTTGTCCTCTAATTACTGGCCACATTTCCCCAGCATTTTCACATGCTTGCTCAGCTGAATATCACACTCAGATCTGATTAACCCGGAGTCAGCTTTAGTGCGATGACAAAGTGTAAAAGCCAGAAAAACGTGGACCTTGCTGTTGCATTCCCAAGAGCTGTTTCATCTGTTTCAGCATGACTGATGATGTTTCAGCTTGTGATGTTTTTCGTCAAACGCCTGACCTCTTGGGAAAACAACAGCAGATTCAGTTTTTTTTTTTTCCTGTTCCATCTTTTCATGTATTCATGTTCGCTATCCAGCACCTAATGAATGTGCATGTGCCGTCTTTGTATGGAGCTAAGTCCCGACGTTCTCAAAACACCACACACTGCAGAGATGGAGGTTTCACTGCAGAATGGTTGCAAGGGAGAGAATGCCTGTGGCTGCAGCATCCACTTTCCCCTTCCTCTTTTCTGTCCTCCCTTCTTCTGGTCTTGTCAGTTTGAAGTATTACTCTTATGTATTTAAGATTAGGCAGTGTGTATGTCCTGCTAAGTGTCCTGCTAGGTGTTTGCTGTGTGCATGTCTGTAAATAAATAAATATACATATATAGATATATATATATGATTTTTAAGCCAAGAAATAGGACTGCCATGCATTACCACAATGTCAAATACACAACTCCGTATTTCATTTTAGTTATTTTTTGGGTTCCTTAATAAAAGTATAGCCACACTATCATTTAGATAATATAATCAACGCTCACTTCACACCAGCAAAAGAAACCATGGGGTTTGCAGTAGCAAATGAGAGCAGTTACAGAGTTAGCAGTGGGGAATGTTTTTTGCCTCAGGCCTCCTGCATTCCCATAGTCCCAGTGTGTGTCAGGATATAAATAGAGTTGCTCCACCATCAGAAAGTGCTGCTATAGGGTAGATGCCAGTTGTCGCCTCAGTCCAGTCCAACCCACCCCTGTCCTGGATGACCCCCGAGTCCTCGGACTGCTAGCATTTGAGGAGCCAAAGTTGCAACAATAGACTTGTTGTAAAACCTGATTGATGAAATTTCAAGCATTACACAATATATTTCTGGGCGTTTCTGCAGTTAGTGTTAGTCTTGGGCTGTGCTGGAGTGAGTGTTTGATCTATGCACAACAAGCTGCAACACAACAGTCTTACATTATTGGTACACTAATGAAATTTGGAGTCGTTAAAGAATAAGTTTAGATTCAGGGTGCTGAATGCATTTCTCAATTTCAGCACAGAGTTAAAAAATAATTCCGTTTGCAGGATTTAAACATAGGGCTGAATTCTTTTATGTTCACAGCTCAGGCTCAGGTAGTTTCCTGTCTATGTATGAATGATGCAAAAAGATCAAATAGCAATATTAATGACAAGAAGCGGCTGGTAGATTTCAGTCTGGTGCGTAGAGCTGGGCCTTCAGGGGATAGTCCTGTTCCGCCCTGATACACTCCTGACTGACAGCCTTGCTGCGTCTACTGACAACTGTACTGTATGTACAAGTTTGTGCGTTGGTATGAATTAAAAACAAATACAGGAGAGAAACAGAAGGGTATTAGAAGATGTGATGTCCTAAAGGGTAATGCGTACTCTCGCTGGCCATGAGCCAAAGGTGGAAGGTATTTTGTTGGAGTCTCTGGAGTCAGCAAATGCAATCTGCTGTAAGCGCAGACCTTGCTTGTGCATGCGGAACATTTAATGTCCAGCTTTTTATTCAACCCAGAAAACACGAAAACTCATTCATTCACATTTAGCAGGCTGCGGATTCTTCTCAAGGGGGCACTGTTTGGTCCATGTCAGACCAGTTCTACATACGCCAACGGGCACCACCTGCCGCCAAAGACAGTAAGAGCGATAGCAGATTACACCTGCCTACAGGGAAATCAAGTAATTGCTGTAAAAACGTAGCCCGGCCACCTGCAGGAAATGAATGATATAGCTGCCTTTTTTTAGCTACTGTTTATGTCTTTGGTTACTTTCATAGTTAATATTTTAAACCTGCACATGCAAATGCAAATACAGTTTAATGGTAACTACTGGCCATTGTAGCATGTCCACATTATAAATGTTACCGTTTAAATATACTGATAGCAGGGCACAAATCGAATGAGGGTGGGAAGTGGCCCTCAGTTTTTCTCTGGTTGTGTTTGGAGCCTGTTCAGTAAAAGGTTTTTCTAAAGTTTAACTTACAGAAATGCACAAGACACATTATAAATTTAAGCAGATTACATACGTTAAAGCAGGGAATCTGGTCTGATTACGGACTGGTTTGTTACAATCACATTGTGTAAATACACACACACAATTGCCATTCGGCTGCTGCTTGATATGGCAGTTTTGTTCTGTATCAAACTGGCTGAGATCCTCAACAGTTATTTCCAATTACTTTGTGCCCCCAGGTTATTGTGTCCTCACAACGTGCGCCCAATAAATACTTTGCCGGGAGCTGCTTTCCCCTCATCTTTATTCAGGCAGCTTAACTTGATAACATGGATGTCGTCTCAGCAGCTCTGCATTAAGAGGTGCCTGCATGTCAGAGGTAATTACGCTTCTGTTCAATAGGAAATATAGCTGCTGTACAAAACAAAGTATTGCAATTTCTTTCTTTAGAATTTGTTTGGTGAGGGGCCAGCACCCAATTAAATTTAAAATCCTTAGAGAGATGCATGTGGCCCATAGCCATAAAATAGAACATAGTCTATAGTACTGGGATGAATGCTGAGGTTGAAAGATATCAGATAATCAGCGACAGATCAGGAAAAAAAACTATTATATACATCTAGATGAGTTTTTGTTTGTTTGTTTAGGTCCTTTAGTAATTGTTGTACATATTTCTTTGTGCCATATATTGTAATCATACCAAAGCTTCTATATAACTTGCAATTCAAAAGCTTTGTGTCATGTGCTCATAATAAATCAGTGTCTTTCAACAGCTAACAATGTCCTCACTTTTATGAGGTGCCACACGTAATGAGTCTGATGTGCAAATCATTGCTATTTATGCTGAAATAAGAAAGCGTTTTTACTGCCTGGGATCTTTGTAAGCCTCTTGTTCACCTCCAACTTCAATTGCTGCTTTTCTGTGATGGAGACAAAGATGTACTCAACATCCACCTCCATTTCATATTCAAAGATTAGATGAATAACTAAAACCGTGTTTTCAAGTACCAACAATTTGATTCTTTCTTTAAAAAAGCTCCCCCACAGATAATCAAATATATTTGTTCTGCTCTTCTTTCCAATTCACCCAAGTCGTATTGTGTGTACTAAAGCCTGGCTATGATCCACAACTCACCCTTAATTGTATTCCTTTGAAGTACACTTTTGTCATAAATGCATGTTATATAATCACGTGTTGCAACAGGCTGACAGCTGAAACTGTTATCAGCTGGTTTTGATGCTTTTTGGCATTGAGCATATGCCCAGCAGTAGCTTTGGCTAATACGTTCAGTGGGATAAAATAATTAACAAAGAAGTCAATTAAGTAATATTAAACCAACACTTTATTTAAGACACATTGATATTTTACAGTTCAGGGATTCACTTTTAATGCTGAAATGAATTTCCCGAAAACCTCAGGGCTCCTTGGAAACCCCACGTTACAATATTGGTACTGTAACACTGTGTATACCGTATGTATCTACAGTATGCTTCAATTTGTCATCCTTCGCACGTTTACTCCCTGAACAGAACTAGCACTACTTTACCTGACAGCTCTCACCTTCATGACAAACTGTGTGACGACAAACACTGCCAAAACAGTAACGCTGAAGGGTCAAAGCCTTTGCATCAATTTATATAATTTAACTACAAAACAGTGGAACTTCTTACAGTAAAAGAGAAACCCCAACTAGGCAAAAAAATTCAAGTTCTCCTTTTTCTCAGCAGACAATATGAACAGTATCAATGGTTCACAGTTTACATGAAGGCCCAGACTGGTGAAAAAAAAAACAAAACAACAATCCCACTGATCTATAAAATACAGTATTGAAGATCAGTGAGTAACTCAGATGCCGACCCAGTCAAAGCTAATTTTGTAAGTGGTCATGACACCTTGCTGCAGCTCACCTGTACAAAACTAACAGAGCCGGCGGAACAGCAAGAAGCAATGCTGCACCCCGGTCAGCCCTGAACCTCACTGTAGCAAACGGCATAAAAAACATTACATTCAAGACTTCGTAAAAGGCTGTGACTGTGTCTTGGATGTGTCAATGTAGCAGAGAAAGATGAGGTCAAAAATTCTGCAGCGAACAGACTGAGACATTGTTAAAATCGATAACAAATGCATGTCTTTCTATCAAATGCACCAAAACGTGTATATAAAAAAACGAGTCTGTGATACAGCAGTATGCTACACTGTACGTGTGGGTGTCTGCGCCAATATTAGAAGACGGATAACAGCCTGAAATTAGTATTTCTTTCCGAACATTTTTCCTCTGGATAGAAATATATTTTCAAAAATACTCAGAGGGTTTCAATGCCAATGTGATACACACTTGCAAGTGTTATGGAACAACTGCAAGTGTGACATTATGGAAAGTCATCCTTGGTTGATGAAATTAAAAACTATTGTGGTAGAGAATCAGAACTGGGATGTGTCAATTCAAGCTGCACTCCTGCTGCTCTAATTTATAGTTTCAACTTTCTCCAGTGCACCATTTTAAGTGCAGGATTACTTTCATAAATTGCTAACAAAATTTTGTAAACCTTCCTCATGTCATATCTAAAAATATACATTTTGACATTCAAATGATGTAAATACAGTAAAATAGTTTGTGTTCAATGTCTTGCTCTTTTCTATCTTAAGAGCAATTATCAAGCCTTTACAGATCATCCACAACAGAAATAACATTATCTTTTTCATTAAAATATCTCCTATTTTACAGATGAAATCTTTGGAACCATGTCCTTTTCCTTACAGAGAAATCCCAAACAGTTATTTTTTCCCTACTACTGCCTGGTTCCAGTACATGTGCAAACTGAGCTCTCTTTATTGACAGTAAAATGCAATGGGCCAGCCAGCCCTCTGTGGTTCCCTTTTTTTTTCAAATCTGTGCTAACCTCACTTCCCTTTTCACACGGTCTAGCACACATTAAGCCATTCAGACAAATCAATAAATTATAGTGCTTATCACCACACATGAGCAACCCTGAAATAGCACTGTAAAATGTTGAGAAAATACACATATCGGCAGACAAATATTTTCCCTCACAATGAAACGCAACAATGTGGAGTGCAACCAGAATAGTTAACACCTTTGTAAAGATGAGCCAAAAATGCTGCAAACATAGACTGTAAAACTACGTTCTTGTTCGTAAAGTAAATTGGTTCACTTATTTTTCATAAAATGTATTGTCTATTCTTTCAGATACTTTTTTCAGGATCGACTGCAACCTCTCTTACAGTCAGCCATGTGACCCACATTATGCAACGGAAAAAATAGGTCCCTGAAACTTTCAAAAAACACTTCAAAAAAAACAATAGGAGCCAAACCAGTTGAAAAGGATCCAATAAAGCATTTCAGAGTTTATCCACCAACAAACTTTGATCGTTTCATCATTCGATAGAAAACATTCCAAATGTTCCTGTCAAAGCTCCATCTGAAAAAATAATGTATGACGGTTAATTACTTGAGTTGTTTTTATGTTTTGGCAACACTTTGGCTCATCTTTTAGAGGTGTGTCAATTCTGGATGGTGCTTTACTTTACTTTACATCTTTTACCTGATTATGTACATTCCACATACCTGTCAAGCATCTCTATTTATAAGATACATACATATTTATGTACTATTTTGTGACAGACTACAGATAACTGTCCTATATTTAATCTAGATTTAAGAGACCAATTGCTTTCTAAAATGTTCCTAAATATGCTCTAAATAATACAGCTCATAAAAGGAGCTTAGCTCCTGTGAGCCATAAATACAGCAGACGGCTTTTCTTTTATCACTGACGTTGTCTTTAGAGTCCCTGTTAAAATATTCATCTTCCCTCTAATTAATGTACATAAATTTAATCTCTGCTGCATGGCACTATACTTTCTTGTCAGTATTGTGGTTTGGTAAAGGAGACTGTTTGCTTGATCTGAGTAGTCTCAGCTAGTTTTACTACTAAAATTTGCAGGGCTGAGCTTATACCTATAGTCTTGCGTGCAATACACTCTACTTTCATAATTTCATCCTTCAACAGATGTTTGCTCTCTCTTTGTCTACTGAATCATGGGATCATCACTGGGAGAGGCCAGAGTTGGGACACTAACAAACGGCTGGGTTTTGTCTTCATTGCGGACTGTGGCTCTATTGGACACGGTAGTGAAGGACAGGTGGTCGTGCTCCAAAATGGCGAGGCGGTCCTGCGGCTTCTCCTTCTTCAGGTAGAACATCTTCCTCAGCTGCTTCAGTTGCTGCAGCTCGCAGAAGGTCTCCAGCACCACGAGCATGATTATCAGACCCAGGATCAGGTAGACTGATGAGACAAACACAGGGCAAAGAAAGGGATTGAAAGAAGCACGAGTAATTAGCTGCAGAGAGTAGTATTGTAAGAGTAGTACTATAAGAAATCCCTTTAACATTCCCCTAGATTTAAGTATGTTTTTAGAACAGTGAGTTTTTATGGGACTTAACACAATTTACACAATTTATTCTCTTATTGTATTACTGTAGACTTTTCTGTAGGTCGCTCTGTTGGAAAAACACGAGTAATGCATTTCTTCACTATTGTCCTAAAAACCTGTGGTTTATACGCACTGACACAAGAGGGCAGTGGCTAACTAGCCATGTTAACATGAACAGAGTGCGTGCTTTGTTGAATGGTCAGAGAGGAGGAGAAACGCAGATAAACAGTTTCAGACAACACTGGAAGCCCAGTTCGCACTAAATGTTGGTTGAAAGACTGCTTTTAATTTAAGGGCACCTGATTACTGGAATAAATTACAGCACCTCCACAAAATCAATACATTCATACCTTTCAGGCATTTCAGAAACCTGGTCTTAAAACCTCCCATCCTCTTTTGCAATTGTATTACATAACAGTTTCTACATTTTAAATTGTCTCAATTGATTTGTAATGTTTTAATAATACTTATTAGCTAACTATATTATTGCCTTTTCTCTATTGGTTTATATCCTTTCTGTTGTTTTCCTTTTCTTTGTTTATGTAATTTGACTTGAAATCATTCTAAACTAAAAGGGCACTCAGTAGAGCGCATACCTCCACCAAGGTCAATGTCAAACAACATACTCCAGACGTCAGAGAAAAAAATTCAGTTTCATAGAAAATGATCTGGATCTGCCCTGAAATTTAATGGGCTCTTCCCTGACCCATGCCCCATCCCTCCACCAACTTCGGAGCAAGTTGGTTCAGTACTTTTTTCATACTCCTGCTGACAAACAAACCGACAAACAGACACGGGTGAAAACATAACCTCCTTGACAGAAGTAAGGGGTCTCCCGCAATGATTCTCTCGAGTATAAATAAAGACTGTTTGATTGATTGATCAGTTCCAGCAGTAAAATCTCTCACTCAGTGGATTCTACTTGATACAAGTAAACCATGTTTGCCAGCATCTAACATGAAAAACCCCCTGAAAACCAATAGAAACCCTAGGTGTGTTTAGCCCGGTTTTTGAACTCTACAAACCATGATACAACTACTCTATTAGCACTATTACCATTTATACTACTACTTACAAAAATAGTAAGAGTATTGCAGCAGTATCCAGGGTATGTTGAGTCCTAGTGACGGTTTAAAATAAATTTGAAATCCCTTTTTCCTAGAAAAATAAAGTGGGCAGGAGGCTACATGTTTTACTGTGTATTTGCATTCAACAGCTTTTTTGTTTGTACTCAATTAAGAAGGTAGAACATACCCTATGAATTCAGAATAGGACTACACCCTAAATGCAAACCACAAAAGCAATGACTGCTTATCACAAAAGGCACTAGCAAAATCAACACTTCAGCAAATGGCACAAACTGATCAATATTAGCTCTTCTGTTTCAGTGCTCCAAATGTTATTTCAGGTAGTGGTGATGTCCCTTCCAATATGTACATGTAATTTTTCACGGAGGAAGATGTACAAATGTGTCTAGTGTCATTTGTACAAACAAACACCAGTCACAGCCTCCTCTCCTAATACAGACTGGCAACAATGTGCCTACTGAATGACGTCTCTCTGGCTGGTGCGTACCACATGCCCACATCACACATGCAGGTGACAGTTCACTGGACTAGTACTCGACATTCATCCACAGCTTGTCAAGTCTCTGTGGCTTCAAACTGAGTTTGACTTGTTTTTTATTGTAGTCATTATTAGCCCTGCTTCTGACAGCAAGCTGCACAAGCCACTCAGAAAATGCAATCAATGCCTTGCTGCTTTGATTTAGACCCTGGCCCAATTTTTACCTTGCACTGCACTTTATCTTCTTATATCGGGCTGGTTGATATGGCTTTAAACATGCAGGAATATGTCAGACTGTAGCTTTGTCAGCAGCAAACAGCTGCTTAGCCACATCCAAAGTGTAGAAAAAAAATTTCCCAAACACCTATTGCAACTGAACCCTTTAAATGAGCTTTGCATTGTTTAGAAGAGTATTACTGATCAGCTAAAGTCCATAGCTTGTCGAAGGCTGTCGTGGTTCATTTCTAGTTATTTAATTTATTAAATTTATTTATTTTTTCTTCATTTTGTAATAGCAGCCCATTTTAAAATCAATAGCGATGATTCATACTTTATCTTTCAGGGCAGTAAAACTACAAATCATATCTATTTTTGTCTATAACCCCAAGCTGTTTTGTGTGGATTATAAATTAAAGTGCAATAACTGATTTCTGACTTTATTGTAAGTCAAGCTGAGGTAAAGCTGCTACTACCATGTATATTACAAGCTAGACCTGAAACAGGTTTACACCTGTAAGTCAGGGTTCAGCTAAATCTTATCCATCAGTCTACGAAATACTACAATAAAATAAAATGTGTGTTTACCATATTGCACATGGTATAATATATTTTTTGAACGGAAGCTTTCAATAAACGGGTCAAAGGATAGACCCGGCTGGTTGTGTCACAACTAGGTAGGTCATAGTTCACCATCATAAAACCCGCTCCCATTCTCACATCAGCAAATCATTACAACATTAACTCTGAGAAACAGGCACAGTTTCATATACCATTACTATGCTACTTGTTGGATATTGTGTCCCAAATTATATAGGATTTATTGGGATGTATTGCTGGATTACTTTATAGCTAAATAAGGAAGAAAGTGCTATTCATCAGTGCAAACAAATTAAGTAGTACTGTCCTCTTTGCAATCGGAAGCATCAGAGTTTATGAGAAATGTGGCGCTGATTTGAAACACAGTCACAAACAATATCACTGCTATGTACCCGTCGTCTCATCTCCTGGTTACAGTATTTAGACCAACGTGTCACACTGACATATGCAGTTTAAAATGCTTCATGTAGTACTATTAAAAACCCCTCAATAAAGACGAAAATAGACAGTAAGATGAATCAATTTTAGGCCTTAGAGCTACCACCAACTTGCAGTGAAAATACAAAGAATCCTCAGCACTCACCAGTGATGCCCACTTTGTAGAGCTCCCTGAACCTCTGATTAGCGGCCTCTCCGGGTACATAGTCTCCAAGGCCGATGGTGCTCAGGGAAATGAAGCAGAAGTAGAAGGACTCCAGGAAGTTCCAGTTCTCCTCCAGCGCTGAGAAGATGGCGGCGGGGATGAGGAAGAAGCAAGAGACGGCCAACATGGCGAGCAGAGTGGCGTGAACGATGGCCACCAGTGGCTTGGACAGGCCCCAGCGCGTGTGGATATACATGATCGGCCTCCGTGTGCTAAACACCATGATCCTTTGCACCACGGCAGTGAGGAAGAGGAGGGTGAAGGGGATGCCAATCACGGAGTAGATAATGCAGAAGGCCTTCCCACCATCTGACAGAGGTGCTGTGTGACCATATCCTGTACGAAAACAAACATGACAGAAAATGTTTCGGTTACAATTATGAAAACATGAACAGATTTCTATGAGAGCACAACATTTTCTATTACACTATCAACTATCGCATGATGTTAGTCTGTATTTTCTCCAGAATCCCATGTGGCACTACCATGTGAGGTGTGAAATTATTCACATAGTACAGAATTTAGCTAAATATTTTCCCAACAAACAGATTTGTAAGCACACAATTAAACCGTATCTGTGGGTAATTTATGGAAATGCGTTCTTATTTCAGTACTTACTCAAGACATATTCATTAATTTTTGAACCCGCTTTGCTATATTACATTTATGCACTTTGTATTTACACTGTAATGTTTCTAATTTATTTGTTTACCGAAGATATTTTTTATGTTTTAAAGTACTTCGTGTTATGGCATGCCTTAATTCAGATAGAGTATAAGGATGCATTACTTCAACGTTAACACTTCATTATAGGCAAAATTAGGAGAACGTCCTTCAAATACATAGCAGCAGCAAAAAAGACAAACTGTAATTCAAATGTATCTGTCTGTGCTGATAACATTAACAGCCTTGCACCTGACTGTTGATGGACAATATAAAGCACAGATAATCTCTCTGTAATTATTGTACATTTTTGTGGTGTTTCTTTTTTTTTTTTTAGTATGCATACTAGCCTGCACATCGTCTCCCGCACCAGGTTTTGGAATTCAGCCTGTTTCTTGCTTATTTAAGCTTCATTTATACAGGGTAGGTTGGCTGAGCATACCTGCTCTTTTAGAACAATGCCCTGAAATAAATAACAGGAGCGGAGTGAGTCCTGCATATAAGAGTCATTAAACAGAATAACAGACAATAAACAAGGTACTCAGCAATTGTAGGCAGGTAAAGGATGATTACTGAAAACAGTCTTGAAGTTGTCACGTTTAACTGAAGGAGGCATTGGTGTAGAAACTAACATGTTCTCATGAAGTGGACCTAACAAGAGTGTTAAAAATGCCATGGCTCACTAACAAAGAAGTGTGCAAATGAGGACACAGCGGTATGTTTGCTGCTCTTACATCCCTAAACAACTCAGTTTCAGCTTCTGCTATGCATTTATTCAACACATTGCAACTACTTCTGTTAAGAATCAAATGAATGTATGGCTGCACACTGGTTTGTGCCCCTTTTTCGTCTGGTGAGAATTAAAAATTATGCCATAATGGTGTCTGGTAATATATTTTGTAAATACTCTGTCTGTCTGTAACTGTTGTGTAACAAAGTTATTACTAAATAACCAACAGTAAGAGACGGCATGTGATTGATTTATCATGGTTAGTATCATTCTGAAAGGGCCACTGAGATTAATAATAAAAGCAAAAAGTTTGAGACCAAAAAAAGCACAAAATAAATAAATTACAAAGCATCTTAGCTCTATTTGATGTGTTTGTCTGTCAAGCTTCTGTTTAGCCATCCACAGAATTTTGTTGAGGCTTAAACAAGAAACAAAGTTTTATGCAGCTAGGCAGCTGCTGCACGCTGTATTTACACAATTACACACGTTCAAACCTCAGATAACTACTGCCATGTGGTCAGACTAAAGTTCCTTAGGTATACTGCAAGACAAGTATCTGCAAGCCATGTTCTTTTGTGCAACGCTAGATAACAGAAAATGACTCTATGCACAGTGTTGTGCAAAACTATCCATATGCCTACAGACAAAATATACAAAACAATTTGTTCAAAGGATTTGCCTAAATTTGAATCTGTGATTTCCTCGGGGGGAAAAGGAAAGCGATGTTGTTATACCCTTTCAAGTTTGTGTGCTTCTGTCCCTGACAGTGGATAAAGGTCTGCTTCTGTCTGGAATACAGTAATATACTGTATACTTTGCAAGGGGGCTGCTCCTTTGCAGAGATGTTATGTTTATCAAAAGCTGTGCTGAGTGCAAAGCGGTGTAAGCCGTGCCAACATAAATGCAAGGTTGAAAAACATATAGCTTTAGCTTCCGTGTCTAAATAACTATATAAGATAAAGGGAAACTACATCTAAACTCAACAGTAACATGTTTTAATTGAAAGGATGAAGCTACAAACAGCTTTATAGCCAGATTGAAATCTTGTGGTGAGTTGTCAAAGTGATGAAGGGAGAGACATTAAATTTGCTTCTTGCAAAATCTGTTTAATTTACTGTGCAGTTATCACATTCCAGGTGACACTTCTTTTGTTTCCATTACCTGCCTAGTTATGTTCAGTATGCAATAGGTATGTGTGGCCTAGTGGTGGCTCGGGTACGCTGCAAGTAAGACAGAGAGACGTTTTGTTAAAATTATAAAATGTTGACAGAGGGAAGGCCCGAACAGGAGCCCACCTGAGACTACTTCTGTTTGAATACATCGTATGTATATCTTCTATCTTTTGCTGCGCAGCGGGTGGTCCTCGCCATCACCTACACTGTCCAGCCTGAGCCTATCGGGGGTGACACTTACCCGTGGTGGACAGCACGGTGCTCGCAAAAAACAGCGCGGAGGTGAAGTCCCAGTTCCAGTTAGCCGAAGCGTTGTTGAGGATGGAAACCCCGTAATTACTGGCGTCCAGAGCTTTCTTCAGAAACCGCTCCAGACGCTCCTCGGACAGACACTCATTTTCCTGGAGGAACTGCTTCTTGATGGCCCTCAGCTCCTGGCGCAGCAGGTCTTCATAAGGCAGCTCGACCGAAGAAAAGACAACGGCGCCGAATACCAGATAAAGGAGATAACCCAAGACCAGGGACACAAAGTACCACGTCGATTTGTGACTCTGTATCAGACGTACACAAGAATTACTGGCTAGAGACTGAAGCATTTTCAAGAGGTATGTCACCTCCGTCTTACGCTACGGGTTTAGATGAATATAATAATAAACTAGCGTTGTGAATTGAGCCGCCTCACGTCTTTATATTGCCGAAATATCCCGTAGAGAGGGATGTTGTTAAAGACAAAGCTAGAATGAGGATTCTCTTCCCCCACTGCGAAACCTGCTGTGGCACTTGAGGCTTTCAGGTGCAGTCGGGCAACATTACGCGTTGTGAAGCGTTTTGACTGGAAAAGCTGATAGGCCGGGCTACTCCACTTGAGGTTTTGGTTATTAGGTGACGGCTTGGGCAAACAAGCACTGATGTAGGACGACTTCACAAAAAACAAAAAAAAAAAAAAAACCCTTTAAATTCAAAGAAACACGCGCGACGCTGCTTTATGCACTTTTCTCCCTGCCGCTATCATAGGCTACAAAAAAGTACATGGGGGATTATTTTCGACAAAAAAACAAACCCTTCCGTTAATATATGATACCATTTCCATTTTTTTAAATGTTATTTCCGAAAAACACTTAAGTTAAAGGCTCCTAAAACCAGCAGTTGTCGTATTTCCGAGCTTTAAATGGCACCGCGAAGGGAGCAAGTGATGTGGCGGCGACAAAGGCCGTGTGACGTAAAACCTCCTCTCTCTGTCCTCCCAGGTGATCTGTCGAGATGACTTTCAGTTTTATTTCAAAACCATCGAAAAGCGACAATGGGCTGTTGTCGCCGTCGCTCCGCCTTTTATTTTGTTACCAAAGAAGGTGATTAGGAGGAAGTTGCAACCCCGATACGCAAGAGAAATTTGCGGCATGAGGAGACAGGTAGATTCGTGGATTCAGGGAGAACTGGCCCTTAAAGCTGCAGATGAAAGACGCCTTAATGTAAACTTTTAAAAAAATACTTAATGAAATATGCCTACTCCTTTGGGATTTTTAGTGTACTGGCGGTAGTCCCTACAAATTTAGCAGAATAAATATTGTAGCAACTCTGAGTTATAGATGCAGTTTTGATATGTAATACTTGATTCATTTATCATTATTATCATTATTTTTTATTCTGTGACATTACTTTTGCCTTTTTGCAATGCTTTACCTACCTGTTTGGAATTTTGAGTGGGTGTAATGTTTGCTCCTAGAAGAGCTGGTCCAGGAGGTCGCTTTATAGCGAAAACATCCACTGTAGGCGGTTGTTGCCGCATCTAAAACTGAACAAGGGTCAGAATAAGGTCACTGTTCCGACCTCACTGTACCTCCTGATCCCAAAAGAAAGGAGAGCAGACATCTCTGCTGTTCCTGCAGTCTACAATTAGATAAGGCCTGACAGATTTCCCACTGGTTTTCGTGTGATATTTCCTGAATGTGTCATGCTACTACATGTTCACTTCATGTTCGTGAATCACAAGTATTTAATCTTCAGTCAGTGTTGGGGCTTTGACTCTTCCCTTGTGAAAACTAAAACAAACCTTTGAATAGGGGACTATATTAATTTGAGTGGTTGAGGCAGACACTTAGCAATATCGGGGCAACACCAGCTCCCATCACTTCAGGATGTGTCTGATAATTAATTAGTAACCAGTGTTTTAGCTGTAGATGTTTAGACACAATGTTTTCGTGCAGGTTTGAGTGGAAAGTGGCAGTTGACCTAAAGTTACCCATTGTGCATATTATACTTAGACCCTTTCCCATTTGGTTCAAATGGGCACATTTCGGGGTAGCCTAGATGCAGCATCATAACTCAATCAGGCTCATATTCCTATTGTAGGATTCCTGGATTACTCTGGTATTAAACAAGTTCCCACTGAAAACATTTATCAAGTTAATTTTTTTTTTGCCACTTGTATGAATTTGAACGATTTGAGGTATATTATAAAATAACGTACGTACATAAACGTAAACACAGAGTTCTACATTTATTTCATATTTTAGAAAATATAAATAACATAGCCTTAGCAACGTTAATTAACAGAGTGTGGCAACTGTTCAAGGATCAAGGCCACCAGGGGCCCCCAAAACCCCCATAATATGAAAGCACAATAACACCAGCATGTTAACAGCCATAAACTGAGCTTCCTTTGCTACTGGATCTCAAGACCCTGTCTGTCAAAATCAATTTGACCATTATTTCAGCTGGCATTGTGTGCACATTCCTGAATTAATTTGAATCCATTCAGATTTCCCAGGCTCATGTAATGTTACAGTAGAGGAATACTACATGCAATTCACTGAGGGTTACAAAAAGGGGGGGGGGTCATTTGGGCCCAGTAGGCGGGGCCCTCCTGCAGGTTAATCTGGTAATGCGCTGCTGGTTGCATTCACATTTAAGAAAATCTTCATGCATCATACCATAGAGAGGGTGCAGCTACACATGACACTTGTGGCACTACAGCACACTGATGTTGAAGGGCCATCCGTGATCAGTCCCCGTATTCTCCCACTGGCAGCTACAAACTAGTTTGTCACGAATAATTTCCTGAATTTATCCCAAGCAGTCATTTGTGGCAGATTTTTTTTTTTTTCTACTTCATTATGTGTCAAGTGATTCAAAGTGTGATCACTCATGATGAATTAGTCAAGTGGAGACCATATGATAACTGATTCACTGTGACTGTACCATGAGGGTAAAAACTAGAACCGGGGGCACTGCACAGTTATGACCGCAGATGACCTCTCCGGGTTGCCGTAGTAATGCAAAACTGTGGCACTCCTCCTCAATGAACGTTGGAAAGATGGCGACGGCATACGCACAAGTGAGAGTCAACTGTGCCGGCGGATAGAAAGTGCTCTAAAGAGACAAAAAATCCGCCTCTCTTGCAAATATCTACCGGTGCAAAGTCAGTCCGACATCGCTTAGACATGGTTTAGTCCATGCACGGCTAGGAACAAGAAGCCACTGCTTTGCAATGGAGCCTCCGGATCGTAACAAGCCCAGCAGGTATGCGAATATGTTGAACTGACACTACACCAGCAGGACTTCGCACTTGCCAAATAGGGAGCTGAACGTGACACTGCAGTCGGCTCTATGGGAGCGCTTGCGCATCCCTTAGAAATTGACTTCCTGTCAAATAGTGGTACGCGTGCAGTTACTGCATTTGCAACACTGGAGTTGCAAACTTTTTGGAGCAACATTTTCAGACGCGCTTTGCTGTGGATATCAGCTTCCCGTTTAATTCTCGGTTGCTAGAGAGAAAGGCAAAATGCTCGGCAAATGATAAGGTAACATTGCGAACAATTTCCAGCCGCTGTTAACAGTGCAACATGTCAGGGAACAAGCTAGCTAACGTCTCCTCCTGTTAGCTGTCGCTTGTCAGTTTATTGTTCACCCGCAAGTTCACGAACAGAAACTGACGGTGCTGAAGCGAGATAAGTGTTGCAATGTGGGCTCGTAAGGTGGGCCTGAAAGTGTGTTGTTGACTATTCGACATTGCCAAACCATGCATTTCATCATAACACCGAGGCACAAACTTCGCTGGCTTTAGCTAGCATTTCGCTCCACTGTTATTGTTTAATCCTCTAGCTAGACTTGGCGCTCCTGTTGTTGTCGTCTCGCACTCCCATGCTGAATCATGATATGGGCTCGTTGACTCTGTACGGTTAATCCATACACTTCATGCTCTTTATCATGTGGATTTTCTTTTCTTAGGGGTCTATAACTTAGTTGACAATCTGTTGCAAGTGCATGTGCAGCAAGAAACGTTTCATCATGCTGAATGTGTTCGCAGTGCGCAGATGATAAGGCTACTAAAGGATACATGTCTGCAGTTTCTTAGGGGGAATGTAGACAAAGAGACACTCATGAGATGTTTTCCTCATATGTGCACATCTCCTAATCGAAATGCCGCGGTGTTTGCCCCTGACCGCTGCCGTCAGACCCTCAGGAATCTGCTGTTATGTCTTCCCCGTCTCCTCGCCTCTCCTCGCATCCAGTTGTTTGTCTGCGGAGCGAGTGACTTTGAGGGCATTTTTCACGTTGGATCAGCTCTCTCGCCTGCGATAATCCTGGTTTTGAGCAAATAACTCTGCTATTTCTGTCGGCTCCCTCAGTAACGATTGAGCATCGGCCAGTTGTTATTTCCTTGCACCCTTGTGGCCACTCAGCCCGAGGTGAACACGCAAACAGCTCGCATGATTGTGCAATACTGGGCCAGTTAATGTAATTTCTGTCCGGGGATGTCGCATAAAGGAAAATACTGAGCCATTAACGACGCTATTGCTAGAAACATGCAGTTGTCACAAGTTAACATGATTGCAGGAGATCCATTTTCATGTTTTTTTGTTCCAATTCATACTATTGTTTAGTGTGTGCACCAAGTTTGGGGTGAAAGGTAAAGTATGCTCTAGAAAGCTCAAATATATGCCTTGGCAGTGCTTTACTATATGTTGTAGTTACCATTTCCATATTAATGGGATCAGAAACATACAGGACTTGGACAGTTTTACACAATAAGGATAACATGGTCGACGTGGTAGAGTTTGCAGGGAAACTGAACATAAGTTCAGCCTGTGTTGTGCTCAGACAGCTCTGTAATTATATTCAAACTTCAGCCTGAAATGGCAGGCCTCACAACATGCAAAAATTAGTTATCTTTCAGTTTTTGAAACAGAAACATCCTTCTGTGCACCTCTATGAATGTTTGTACTTAAACCCTAATCGCGAGTTTAGTTCAAACTGACAACTATTTTGAGAAAGAGAAGTTATGTGCTTGCTTTGCAATTGAAGGCTGTCCCTATTGTTGCAAGTACAGAGGTCCTCTGTCAATAATGTCTCATTTTCAAAGTCAGTCTGAAGACATTGTGGGTGAGAAACATTCCAGGGATTTCAGGATGTGGTGTACTGTGCACAATGTATGGCTGCCTGGAGCCCTGGAGACGCTTGTGGGGTAGAACTCATTAATGCCTGCATTGGCCAGGCGCACAGGCCGTAGAATACAGATGGACTGTCCTCTAGCATTCGCTAACTGCATCCTGTCTCTCCCCCCACTCCTGCTTTATAGAGGAATTAATGCTGCTCTCACATTCTGTCACTCTCATCTGTTATTTCCTTTTAAACAACAGGATCTTTGTAACTACTAAAACGATGGCACTTGATGTTATTAATGCGCTGCAGGAGTAAGATTGTGTTATACAATAACTAATAGAGAGGCAAAGGAGAGATAGTTAAGTGCTGCAATATATTCATTGACTAGATTTGGCATTTATGATGCGCACAACTGCAAGAGAAACTGAAATGCGAGTTGAAACTGACACAGGTACTGCTTATGACTCTACAGTTTCAGATTAAATTTCAAAGGTGGAACAGACTTCTGCCTGCACTGCATTTATGATGTAAGTGGCATGAGAAGAAAAAAGTGTCATTACACCATTTACTTCATGCTGCAGCCCACAGTCTGCAGGGTCTACATTTAGACACATTTAGGTCATGTGGCTTGTTGTGGTTAATGGAAGGGGCTTCCGCTGGAAGCTCATGTGTCTTAGACAGAGGATGTTCCCTGGTGTTAAGTAATGTATAAGGGGAGATAATAAGCACAGCATTGTTTTAGAAATGCACTGATTATCTGATTCTTATGAATGAATGTGGCTGTCTGCATATCCTTTCATGTCTTGCAGAAGCAAATTCCTCTGTTTGTGTTTGGTGTGCTTTGCGCAGTTGCATTTAGGAGAGGTTGGGAGGTTCACTCCTAGCAGTGTCACACTATTCCAGGGGAGGGTGTGGTCAAGTATGTCATGCTCATTGTTTCTGAATTCTGTCAGCCTATGGCAAAAATTCTGATTGTTGCATGAGCCCTGCCTGTTTATCAGGGATTTACAACAGGTCAGACATGCATATCGATGTACGAATGACCCAAGCTTTCATTAAAATGTGGGTACACATGTGCACACAGGTTTTATATTCCTATGGCCTCACCACTTAACCCTGGGCTGAAATTACTAGGCAGCAGACACATCCTTTTTTTGGGGGGGGGTCAGAATCTGGATTTAGCCTACCGAGCATCAGTTATGCCAGGATGACCTAATTAGTGGAAAGTGTGCTCTTAGAAACCCCCAGCCACCATCTCCTCCTTTTCCCCTCTCTAAAAAAAAAAAAAAAAATCCCCTCTAGTTTGGACATTGTGAGCAAGTGTGCTCACTAACCAGCTGTGTGCTATTCAGCTGTGGGCCTCACGGGCCACGTGTCACAACTAAACAATAGAGTGCCCCTTCCTGGTACAATGGTGTGGATGGTTGGTGTCAAAGGTCAGGCCCCCCTGACTCTGGCAGCCCTTGGTATCACTGCTTCAGTCACTATACAGAAAAGAGTCCCGATTTTGTGCTGTTTATTATGCACTCAGTGTTTCTGCCTAGGGGCTGTAGCATTCCACTGGCCTTTATTGGAGCCCCAATGAGCCATCAGATGAGCCATTGAGAGCAGCCAGACACCATCTGCAGTGATAATTCACTAGTGGCAGCAGGCAGGGACAGCTTGAAGTCCACAGTGTGGCTGTGGTTAACTGCAGGGCATGCAGACCAGTAACTTTCTCTCAGCGGCCTGCAAGTAGGTTTAGGAAAAAAGCAAGGAATTTAGAAGAGGAATTTGCGCAGCCTTTACTGCAGCAGCACAATCATTGCTTGAAGTGTCTCATGGCAACCAAACAAATAACCGGCAGTGATGGCGTCATTGGTTCTGCTGTCATTCCTGAGTGGTGTAGTCATGCTGTTCTGCGTAAGGAAGTGTCTTTTTAAAACTCGGTCTCACTCCCTCTCACATGCATTTACTATTTCTGTCCTCAGACACTACCCACCCATGCTCACTTTGGAATGTTTACAAATGTGCGCACAATCTGGTCATACTTGTGATGGACACAGTGGGAGGTTGATGGCGTTCACTCTATCTGTTCCTTTCATGCAGCTCCCTGATACCTGTCTTGTTTTTTGCATTGCATTTGGACAGCTATTTGTCTATTGCCTTTGTGCTAAATGCCTTATTGTAACACAAGATTGCTTACTGTGCCTTCTTGTGCCTGCATACTAAAAAGATCACTGTGATGTGCTGCTCCTGCAGAACAAGCCCCTTCACAATTTCCCATACAATACAGTCATAAAGGCACCAGTGTTCTTTCATGCAAGAGTTATTCTGTGATTTCAAGACTGGCATGTTTAAGATATTCGTGCTGTTGATATTATTCTTACAGTATGTTGCGATCATAAAGCCTTGATCTGGAATTTTATCACATTTAAAGTTGCAGGATTTGCAGCAGGTGTCTGTCTTTTGCATCTACTTCCACAGCTGCTCCCAGGCGACTGTGTGTGTGTGTGTGTGTGTGTGTGTGTGTGTGTGTGTGTGTGTGGTTGTGTGTGTGTGTGTGTGTGTGGTTGTGTGTGTGTGTGGTTGTGTGTGTGTGTGTGTCTGTGTCTGTGTGTGTGTGTTTGGGGTGACAGATTTTGTTTTGGAGCAGATGGGCAATAGAAGTCTGAACTCTCTCTCTCTATGCGGTTCCTTGAAAAGCTTAAGCAAGTGATTTCCAGATTAACCCCCCCTTAACGCCCCCCCGTGAAAGTGATACAGCCTTTCCCCTTTCAACTCCGTTTGCATAGATGCCAACAGGCGCGTGTTTGGGAATGCCTTCCAGTCAAATGATCGATGGAAGGACACATGGTGGCCAGCATATAGAACGCCCCTTTTCATGCTCCTCCTCTTCTTTCTTCTTTTGTTTTTGTTGGCGGGGGCAGACCTTCCAACCTTTCTCTCTAATCCTATTAAAAAACCCTCAGAAAGGCATTAAGGAACAAAGCTGTGACATTGTAATCTAGAAAGGCGTGCTGCTTGGACTCTCCGTTTTCTTTTTCTTTTCTTTTTTTCCCCTTTTCCTTTTTTCCCAGAAGGAAGTGATTCAAGTGATTATTGTGTTTGCTTTTATGCAACATATTCTGCAATGGCCTTTCATTATTTGAAGTTAACAGTCAGAATGTGGTTAAGAAACCATGATGTCGACATCTTTATTGTAGCTCAAGATTTACTATAATCACATGAAAGTGATATGCTGTTTTGGATTAGCACTATGTTGGCATACGGTCCAATAACTTCTCCACACTTTCTGTGAGTGAGTCTTAGTGCTTCATGAAAACTCGACTTGTGCAGTATGGTTGATGACTTAGCAGACAGAGTTAATGAGGGTTACTATTTCTCCCTCTTGAGTTGAGCCATTATGTTTACCTAGACCAAGAGAGGGTGCCCACAGGTTATTATCCTGCGTCTGGACGGCTGTGGTCATGCCAAGAACATTGCTGCTGTACACTTTGGAGGCAGCCAGTCAGGCTCCAAAGGACAGACAACTCGTCAGTCTGCTGTAGGTAGCAGCAGACATTCAGTCTAGTTGCAGTTTAGCAGCCTGTTTGCTGTGGCATTAGAGTCGATTTGCTGCATACTCTGTTATGGGTACAAACAACTCAGCACTCTGACCTTGTACACACATTTCTTGGATTTCGTTGTGATTGTGACTGAAACAGTTTCATAATGCCAAAGCATTGGCTTGCGGTTAACATCACTTCCAGTTATCAGTTGTTATTGTTAAGATGCACATCTAGCCCATGTCGATAGTTTGCTCTGTCTGTTTTTTGCGTAAACGTTGACAGGCAGGCCAAGCCGGTGGAAGATGCATCCGAACAGAATTCTGAGTTGGATGAATCCTGGGACTCTCCCAGCGAGGAAGAAGAAGCTCTGTATGGCACATCACCTCCTTATACCCCACGTCAGATGAAACGCATGTCTGGCAAACATCAAAGGAACAGCCAAGCAAGGAGCACTGGACGGTCTCCCAACAAGGGTAAGTAAATAAATCAGTTGGACTGAAGTATATATGGAAATAAGTTTTTAAAAAGGACTTGCCATTTTTACATGTAGTTTTATACACATTGTACTGATTGGGAAGTATTGTCTGTTTCTTTTTTTTTTTTTTTTTTTTTTTTTTTTGTGTTTTTTCAGCAGACCTTACCCCATCTGTTCTGCGAGAGAGTCCCAGACCAGTGGAGACCCCTGAGGAGCACAGCTACAAGCAGGGGAAGAAGCAGAGGGCCACACTGCGCTCTACGGAAAGAGACCACAAAAAGACCTTTGAAGGCTCCTTCATGCTGGATCCACTCTCAAAGTCGAGCCCTTTCGGTTCCCTCAACATGGATCCCAGGAAGCATTACTTGAGCTTGGGCTGCAGCAGTGGCAAACTTCCTGTGTCTATGCCCCATCTTGCCCGGACCCACCGCCAGACCTCCAGGACAGACTGTCCCGCCGACCGCCTCAAGTTCTTTGAAACTCTGCGTCTGCTGCTCAAGCTCACGTCTATGTCCTCCAAGAGGAAGGAGAAGGAGCAGAGAGGCCTGGAGAACATGGCTTTCATGGGTCACAACAACGAGGTCATTTGGCTCGAGCTGCAGGCCTGGCATGCACGGCGCTCCACCGGTGATCAAGACCTTTTTCTTTTCACTGCCCGCCAGGCCATTCCTGACATCATCAATGAGGTGCTGCACTTTAAGGTCAACTATGACAGCCTGAGAGGGGCCCAGTGTTCAGGGTCTCAAACAATCCAGGGGGACTGTCAGAGCATCCCAGATCTAGTCTGTGGAGAGGAGAGGGAGCCTGCTGTAGCAGAGACCAACCACTGTGGAGCAGATCCCTGGGGCTTCAGCGCCTGCCCCTCGACTGCGATGAATGCAGCAGAGCCTCTGGGTTCTGGTACTAATTGCAGGGAACACCTTCAGCGCCAGCGGCTGGCATTTGAGCAGGTCAAGCGGGTTATGGAGTTGCTGGAGTCTGTGGAAGCTTTGTACCCCTCTTTGCAGGCCCTGCAGAAGGACTATGAAAAGTATGCAGCACGAGACTTCCAGGGCAGGGTGCAGGCGCTCTGTCTGTGGCTCAATATCACCCAGGACCTCAACCAGAAACTGCGCGTAATGGCCACTGTGCTGGGCGTCCATGATCTATCCCGTATCGGTTGGCCTGTCTTTGAGATCCCGTCACCTCGCTGCTCCCGTGGCAATGAAGAAGAGGAGAATGAGAAAGATGAGGAGAACGACTCGACGGCCACTTTCACAGCTGAAAGTGAAGGGGAGGACAGGGATGCCGAGGAGGAGGGAGGATTGGGACATGTAGCAGATGGAGAGTTGTCTCCCTCCCTGACTCCTAAATTTGCCCGATTGTTGTCAGAAGACGAGTTTCTCCCAACTGCTACTGCAGGAAGTGCAGAAGCAACTGTGGGAGGGGGAGTATTCTGCCCCACAGCCATCTACAGACCGTTTGTGGATAAAGCTCTGAAACAGATGGGACTGCGTAAACTGATCCTCAGACTGCACAAACTGATGGACCGCTCTCTTCAGCGGTCCAGAGCAGCATTGCTCCGCCACACTCCTACACTGGAGGTGAGACTATAATAGCTGAAAACGGCATCCTAAATAATTTTGCATCAAACAGAACTAAAATCTAAATCAAACTAAAATCAGCGCAATAGTTTGTGTGTGTGTGTGTGTGTGTGTGTGTGTGTGTGTGTGTGTGTGTGTGTGTGTGTGTGTGTGTGTATATATGTTTGTATTAAATTATGTATGTAATTGGGCACTTCAGGAAACAGCATTTGCAGGAGGTCTCACAGATAGGAGCTTACAAGAAGTCTGAGCCCACGCTATAAACAACAGAGGATGTGTTTGACACAGTGCGAAAGCTAGAAAAAGGAAAAAAAAAGCAGTAAAGTGTAGAGGATTGTTTTTGAGTTTAATATATTGGACCAGCTGAGTGTTGGAAATGCAGAGGTTTGACAATTTAGTGGAGCATTCTAGGGAGGTTCAGAACACTTCTTGGATTGTTGATGTGATTATGAAGGAACAGGGAGGTGGAGGAGACACAAGTTGTAGCCATATGACAATGGTTACAAGGAGCTGTGTTTTCACAGTTCTATATCTGGTCAAAGTTTCCGGTAATATACTTTACTACTAATGCACTATATACTATGCCATGCAATCCAAAAGGGATGCATCTTCACAGAATCTTTGCAGATTGCTGTCGGAGATTGAGTAGCCATGATGGATCTAGCAATGAAAACACAGTTTGAACAACATTTATTAAATAGCAAAATAAGACAAAAAAACAACTTTGAATTTATTATAAAGCCAAGTGTTGACTCTGCTAACATAATAGCTTATTTTACCACTGAAATTTGCTGAAATAACTTCCCTGGACCTGTCTTCCACCTGCAGTTTGCAGACTTCCCAGACCCCATGCTCTACAGTGATTACCTGCCTGAGCTATCGCGCCATGTGTCATGCAGTGGTCCGGCTCATCCAGAGCTCAGAGCAGACCAGGTGTCCTGGGAGGATTTGCTGGACATGGACCTCCCATCCTTCCGGCCAGCATTCCTCGTGCTGTGCAGAGTCCTTCTCAATGTCATTCACGAATGCCTTAAACTGCGACTTGAACAGAGGCCTGCTGGAGAGCCTTCACTGCTCAGTATCAAACAGGCAAGCAGCTGTTTGAACACTTACTTGAGCATTAGAATATTGAGTTTCTAAGTAACTCTTCTTTATATGCTGCACCCCGCATTCTGAATGTTAACTAAAATACAGTATATCTTAATTACTGCATGCTTGTTTTTCTCATATAAAAAAAGAGATCAGTCATTCGTCATGGCCTGCAAAAATATACAGTACTGGTAGAACTATTAGTCCGCACGTATAGGCTGAATGTATTCTTACTTTCCATATGGACCCTAAATGGACTGCCAGAAATACATTTTTATTCTTTCAGTTTGATTGGAGTTTTGCCACTTGCCCAAGTCTTTTAGAGAGCTGTGTATTTTCTCTGTATTGATTATCAAATAAATGATTAAGCTTGGTTAATTTTGTCTTACAGAAAAAATTGAGAAAGATTGAGATAACTAGTGTTACCATTATATTGGACCACGCTGTCCTTGCAGACGATAATACATGACAAGTATGTCATATGTCAGCGCTAATCTCTGTGTTTTGTATGCATGTTGTTTGTTCTCTGCAGTTGGTGCGTGAGTGTAAGGAGGTTCTTAAAGGTGGTCTTCTGATGAAGCAGTATTATCAGTTCATGCTTCGCGGCGTGGTGACCGATGCTCAGGGCTTGCAAACAAATGCCAATATTGATGAGTTTGAGGAGGACCTTCACAAGATGCTGGTGGTAAGATTCTTAATCTTCCTCCCACCTCTACATAAATGTATTGTTTAAATATCTCTATTTACCCTGAGTGCATAACCATTGAAAAGAGAGGCTTGTGAATTTATGCATTATTGAATTGTAACAAATGTAACATCTGGCCCTGTTTTTGTAGGTTTACTTTGACTACATGCACAGTTGGATCCAGATGTTGCAGCAGCTGCCTCAGGCCTCTCATAGCTTAAAGAACCTGTTAGAGGAGGAGTGGCACTTCACCAAGGTCATCACTCCTTATATTCGTGGAGGGGAGGCCCAGTCTGGGAAACTTTTCTGGTGAGTGGACCTTCGGTCCCTCTAACATGTGGCTGTTTAAAAATTAGTGTTTTTATTCCTTTTATAGTCATGTCACCTGCTTGCAAACCAAAGTGACATAAAACCTTTTTAATGTAAGTGAAGAGTTTTTAATCAATTATATGAGACTGAGGGAGGTTCCGCTCTTTGCAGTGACATCGCTGGGATGTTGCTCAAATCCACTGGAGAGTTCCTGGATGCCGGCCTGCACAAAAGTGGTAATGAGTTCTGGGAAAGTGCAGATGACAGCACGGCCTCAGATGAGATCAGGTAACTGGAAAAACATGGTTTATATTTCTGTTTGATTGTTTGTTTTGGTTTTTGTTTTTTAAAGTCAATATTATATTTTTTGTCAGTATTATAATCTTTTGTGGAGTGGTTTTGAACTTTAAACCTTTTGATTTTTCCAGGCGCTCGGTTATTGAGACTAGTCGGTCACTTAAAGAGCTGTTCCACGAGGCCAGGGAACGAGCGTCCAAGGCTCTAGGCTTTGCCAAAATGCTCCGCAAGGTGAGAGACAGCAGTGAAGAATTTTTCACTCCTTTAAAACAGTAAGCCACAACAGCACAGACTTTGCAGTTTATCTGTGACCCTGTTTTCTCTGCTCACTAAAGAACCAGGACTGTGTGTTCTGACACACACTATGTTTGCTTCCTTCTCTGCAGGACTTAGAAGTTGCTGCCGATTTTAGTATGACTAATGGGGTGACTTGTCTCCTGGAGGCACTGAAGAAGAGAAACTATGTCAACGTGTGTTTGCTTTTCTGTTAATTTTGCACATTTCTGATATTTCTGTCCTCAGGTCATATATATATATACCGTTAAACCTCCATCTGTTATATCCAGGTTCAGATTCCAGGCTTGGAGGAGCTGCAAGTTTTTGTCCCCTGTGGTTTGATGGCTCAGCGGCCACTCATCCTGCAGCTTCTCAATGCTGCTGCTGGCAAAGACTGCTCCAAAGAGCCTGAGGAAATTGCCGACGATGAGGCCTACCTGCTCATGAGCAAACACAGAGCTGGGGACACCACTACTGATTCTGACTGGGCTCAGTGGGACGGAGAGCTGCTCAAACTGGTCCCCCAGATGGAAACTGTTGACACTTTAAGGGCCATGAAGGTAGGGGGGTGTGTCTGTCTGTCTGTCTGTCTGTCTGTCTGTCTGTCTGTCTGTCTGTCTGTCTGTCTGTCTGTCTGTCTCTCTCCATAGTTTACAAGTATCCCACTGGTCTAATGTACTCTCAGGTGGAGAACTTGCTCTTGATAGTGATGCAGTCAGCTCACCTGGTGGCCCAGCGGAAGGCCTTTCAGCAGTCCATGGAGGATGTGCTCACCCTGAGCCGGGAGCAAACATCTAGTCAGCCTCTCATCGCAAGTGCTCTGGAGGAGCTCAAGGTACTCACCTTAACCACAAGCTATGTTTTCTAACGTGTGAAAACACTGTTTTATTTTGCGTTGTTGTAAATACAGTTGCATGTTTGTGTCCTACTTTCAAATCTTTTTCCACTGCAAGTGCTATCAGTTACCCCAAATTTCTACTCTATTAACATACCCTGAAAAACTACTTTGGAACGCTATCAGACTAGGTTTTAGAAATGATTCTCTTTTGCAAACCCGTGGGTCACGTATCCGGTGCAGATCTCTACAGTCAGACCACAATACCACGTTATTTCTCACATGGATACTATCAGTTTTCCGTTTTGAATGATTTAACTGCTCACTTTGAATTTGAGATTTTCTACAGAACCTTTTTATTAAAAAATAACAATAAAACATAATAAAACTCTTTTCTTTCCTATCAACATCTTTCCCTCTTCTACTACAGGATGAGGCACTACAGCTATGCATTAAGATCAGCACTGCCATTGACCGAGTGGAGTACATGTTCACCACTGAGTTTGAGGCAGAGGTGGAGGAGTCTGAGTCAGCCACTCTGCATCAGTACTACAGGGAGGCAATGATACAGGGCTACAATTTTGCCTTCGAGGTAAGAGCCTGCAGGGTTTTAGATTTGCGAACTGCAACACAGTGTATATTTTTACAGAAGCACATACTTTAGATTCCAAACATCTCATTTATCTCTTCTTCAACTCAGATTTTCCTAGTCGGAGCCTGTGATATGACAGTCACATTTCCATTTAACTAACATCTAGGCTTATGTTGATTTTGTAATATTGGTGTGCTTATGAGTCATACTTTACAAAGGGCAATAAAGTTACATAAGGACTGAATTAATTGCGAAGTCATCAGATGTGGAGGAAGCTGAGTCAGTCATCGTACATATACTCCCTTTTGCTGTTTTTTGTTATTTACAGTACCACAAGGAGGTGGTGCGCCTGATGTCAGGAGAATTCAGGCAGAGGATCGGGGAGCGCTATATAGCTTTTGCCCGCAAATGGATGACCTATGTCCTGACCAAATGCGAGAGCGGCAGGGGCACCAAGCCCAGGTAAGTCCTATCAATTGATTGCTCATAGACATTTTTATGTAATTTACTAATGTCTCATTTTTACCCTCTGGTTGGGCGCAGGGTTTGCCAGTTAGTGTGGTTTTCCTGAGGAAGCATTTAATGGTTTGAGTATGTTGTTCAGGGATGCCTTTTGTAGCATTGCTGCAAAGAGAGTTAAAGGGGCTATATGTAAGTTTTTGCTGCGTAGCCAATGTTAGCATTAAGAGCTGTTTACTTACCAGTCTAAAAAAAACGTTGCGAGTTCAGCACCAAACGTCATTTCCTTTACTCGCCAAGGGCTGTCTCCAGTGGTGGAAAGCAAGGCCAATGTAAAGTCTTTCTTTGCTTCTATTTCTACCACTTCTTTTCTCCTATTGAATTTAGCATGCAACCAAGCTATCTCTGGCCCGGCCAGCCCATCTCGTCAGTTTCTGGTAGTAAGTCACTGTAGTGATCAAGTCTGGCCTCAGACCAACATGAGAAGATGAAGACGTAGCGCTGCCAGGAGGGCGTATTCTAAACGCTTGTCTTGTAAACGCAAAGATGACTGAAAGGCAGGCCCTCTGGTTGGCTTAACAACCAATAAGCCAACCTACTAGTGCAATTAAGCTTGGATAAATAAGTTAACAAACACTGTTCACCATCACCTTAAACAAACTGCAGACTTTAGACTGATAAAAGCTTTTTTTTTCTTTTTCTTACAGTATTTAAGTAAACAGCAGTTAAAGGGGTTTTGTTTGTGTGATAAATTCCTCATTTGCTGTTTTCTTTCTTTAAACCTATTATTAACTGTAAAACCAGATA
Source organism: Xiphias gladius (assembly GCF_016859285.1). Classification (NCBI taxonomy): domain Eukaryota; kingdom Metazoa; phylum Chordata; class Actinopteri; order Istiophoriformes; family Xiphiidae; genus Xiphias; species Xiphias gladius. The sequence continues at coordinate 16,700,646 of NC_053410.1, forward strand.
TATTTTACTTCTGTGTAAGAGCCACATACATAATTGAAATACATTGATTTTAGCCCTCTCTGTCAAGAGCTAATGCGTTGAGCAATAACAAGCTACCATGGCAACATCGAGTGAAGAACACAGAGTGAAGCCTTTAGGCTGAATGTGTGAAGCCTTTAGGTTATTTCATGGAGTACAACTGCAACAGTAGCATGACATTTTTGAGACATAACAGAGAACTTTTTTAATATTGTGACAAATATGCAAAAAAATAGCGGCACAATTAACAGTGAGTCAAGTTGTCATATTTGGATTATGTAAATCTGTGCCACCATATTACCTCCTGTTCCTACGGAGAAGAACACAAGGGGCTACTTGGAACATGAAATCTATTCCATAATTAATCACACCTTTTTAGATGTGTGCTCCGCAAAGCACAGTCCACTGACATGCTTCTCAGAAAAACAGACAGTTTCGGGACACACTGATTGACTGCCCTGTTACACCTACAGGTGGGCGACTCAGGGTTTTGATTTTCTTCAGGCCATCGAACCTGCCTTCATATCAGCATTACCTGAGGATGACTTCCTGGTAAAATGGCCTGTTTTCTACTCTTTATTGTTTTCTACAAATTTGCACAAGTATACTTGGGATCTGATGTATTTATTATCTATTGATGGTGAATTTACCTTTCTTCCTGCAGAATTTACAAGCTTTGATGAATGAATGTATTGGACATGTGATTGGAAAACCTCATAGCCCAGTC